>NC_082426.1:0-600000 GCF_004011695.2 Ascochyta rabiei
TAACCCTAACCCTAACCCTAACCCTAACCCTAACCCTAACCCTAACCCTAACCCTAACCCTAACCCTAACCCTAACCCTAACCCTAACCCTAACCCTAACCCTCTTCCTACACTAAAACCCTAACACTTACTCTTACACTTTCTCTTCTTTACTCCTACTTTCTTTCTTCCTTCTTCTAACCCTTACTCTTACACCCTCTCCTACTTCTAAACCCTCCCTCTTCCTTACCTTTACTTACACTTACTACTCCTTTTACACTCATCTCTACTCTTTCTCTTTTACCTCTACTCTTCTCTTCTTTCTCTTCTTTTCTCTTACCCTACCCTCTTTCCATACACTAAAACCCTAAACCTTACTCTTACTTACACTCTCTTCTACTTTCACCTTAACCTCTTTTTTCTTACTCTTTCTTAACTCCTTCTTCTTAACTCTTTTTCTCTATCTTTTTCTTATCTCTTTTCTTTTTACTCTTAACACTTACCTTCTCCTACCTACCTCTTTTTAACTCCTTACTCTCTTCTTCACCTTACACTTACCTTCTTTTTCCTTCTTTACAACTCTAAAACCTCCTTCCTTCTTTTTTTCTTTTCCTACTCTTTCCACTTACTTCTCTCTACTAACCTCTTTTCTAACACTAAAACCCTAACACTCTTCTTACTCTAAAACCCTAACCCTTTTCTCTACTACTACTACTTCTACCTCTACTCCCTTTTTCCCTTTTCTTTTCTTTTCCTCTACTCTTTTCTATTCTTTCTTCTACTTTTCCTTCTATCCTTACTTCTCTTTCTACTACTACTTTTACTCTTACTTTCTTTTTCTTACTTTCTTCACACTCTACTTTACTTTTCTTCCCTCTCTTCTATTTTCACCTCCTTCTCTTCTACCCTTTTTTTCCCCAACCCTTAAACTCCTCTAACTCTTCTTTCTAACTTAACCCTACCCCTTACCCTTACACTCTTCTTCTTTAACTCTCTTACTCTCTTTCTCCCTCACCCCTACATTTTCTCCCTCTTTTTCACCTTCACTTCTACTCTCTTCTTCTTAATTCTTCTTCTTAACTCTCCTTCTCTTTCTACTTTTTTACTCCTAACACTTACTTCCTTCTACTTACTTTTTTTCACCTCTTACTTTCTTCTTTAACCTACACTCACCTTCTCCTTCTTTTTCTAAAACTTTACTACAAAACTCTCTTTCTTCTTTTTTCCTTTTCTCACCTTTCTTTTCCTCAACCTTTACCTACTCTTCCTACACCAAAACCCTAACACTTTTCCTACACTAAAACCCTAACCCTTTTACAATCTAAACTCCTTCTCTACTACTACCTCTTCTACTACTTCTACTACTTCTTTTCTCTTTTTACTTATTACCTCTACTTTCTTCTCCTTTTTCCTACTTTCTTAACTCTTAAACACTACTTTTTCTTTAACTTATTCTACTTCTTCCTTCTCTTTCTTCTACTCTTTTCTACCACTTACTACATCTTTCTCTTTTCTTCTACTTTTACTTAAAACCCCAACCCTCTTCCTACACTAAAACCCTTATACTTACTCTTACACTCTTCTTTATTCTTACATTAAAACCTTTACACTTTCTCTTCCTTATCCCTACTTTCTTCCTTCTTCTAATCTTTACTCTCTACTTCTCTCCTTAACTCTTCCTCTTACACTCTACCCTCTCTTACTCTTAAATTCTTCTTTCCTCCTACTTTCTCTCCCTCACCCTTACCTTTACTTCTACTTATTTCTACTTTCACCCTCTTCTCTACTCTCTCTTTCCTACCTCTACTCTTCTCTTACACTTAAACCTTACTCCTTACTTTTACTTACACTCTTACCTCTACCTCTTCTCTTTCCACACTCTCTCCTACTTTAACCCTAACCTCTCTTCTTACACTAAAACCCTAACCCTCTTTTTACTCTAAAACCCTAACCCTTACACTTATTCTCTCCTTCTTCCTTACTCTACTCTCTTCCTTACTTTACTCTTCTCTTTATTCTACTCTCTCCTACTTCTTCTTCTCTTATCTTTTTCTTCCCTCTACTCTTCTACTCACAATACCTATTCTCTAATCCTTACTACTTTTCTCTATCCTTTCTACTTTTCTTATCCTTTCTACTTCCCTTATCCTTTCCTTTCCTTACTCTACTACTCCTAATCTTCTCTACTTTTTAATAATCTTTCTTTAAACTACTACTCTTTCTTTTCCTATTCTCCTTCTTCTCTCTTTTTTAAAACTTTAAATTTTACTCTTCTAACTTTTCTCCAAACCCTATCTCTCTTCTCACACTAAAACCTAACTATTACTATTACTTTCTTCTCTACTTTCTCTCACTCTATTCCTTACCTTCTTCCTAACACATACACTTACTTTCTCACTTACCCTCTCTCTATCTTACTTATTCTCTTTCTACCTTTCTCTTCTCTCTCTAATTTTTTACTCCTAATACTTACTCTCTTCTTCTTATCTTTTCTACTCATCTTTTCCACTTACTTTTCTCTACTACTCTCTTTTCTAACACCTTAACTTTCTTCCTTCTCTCTTTACACCTATATTTACTCTTTACTCTATCTTTTACTCTACTAACTTAATTTTTTTTACTTTTCTCTCTAAAATTACACTTTCTTCCTATACTAATATTCCCACCTTTATCCTTACACCTTCTTTCTCTTACTCTTACTTCTTCTCCTACACTTAACCCCTACTCTTCTCTTTTATTCTTACTCTCTTTCTTACAACTTACTTTCTTTATTTTTTAAAACCTTCTACTTTTATCTCTCTTTTTAACCTTCTTCTCTCTTCTTTTCTTTTATTTACACTACTTTTACTTCTTACCCTACTAACTTTTCTTTTCTAAACTTATACTCTCTTTCTATACTAACACCTACCTATTATTCTTACTCTCTTCTTAACCTACTTTACTCTCTTATCTTTCTTTCTTAAACATTATTTTCTTCTTAACTAACCTCTTTTAACTTCTTTTCCTTTTCTTCTACTTCTTTCTTCTATCCTTACCTCTTACTTTCTTTACTCTATTCTTATTCTTTCTACTTTTCTAAATTTTCTTCTCAATCTCTCTCTTCTTTCTATCTCTTATCTCTTTCCCTAAACTCTTTATAAACTCTTTAAACATATACTCTCTACTTTTTACTTCTTTTTATACCTTTTCTCTTCTTTTCTCCTTATTTACTTCTTCCTCAACCTTTTTAAATTTCTAACAAACTACAACTTTCCTTTTTACTTTACTTTTTCCTTTCCTTCCTCTTTCTACACTTTTTCTCTTCAACCTTCTTTCTTTTCTCAACTTTTACTCTTTCTAATCTTTCTTTTCTTTTCACCTTCTATTTAACTACTCTTTTATTTCATACATCTTTTAATAAACTAACTTCTTCTTCTACTTTCTTCTCTTCTTTTAATTCTTTCTTTTCATCTTTCTCTATTTTCTACTCTTTTTTCTTCATTTACTATCTTTACATCTTAATCACTTTAAATATCTTTTCTAATACTTTTACACTCTCTCTTTATTAAATACTACATTTAACTATCTTTTCTATCCTACTAACACTCTTTTAACAATTTTTTACCTTTTTCTACTTCTCTTCTTACTTTATCCTCTCTACTATTCTCTTCTCTTAACAATTCTTTCATTTCTCTTTTCTTTCCTTTTCTTCTTTTATACATCTCTTAACCCTATCTCTGCTACTTGCGCGCTGTTATACTGCTGCATGAACAACGCTACTCTAATTGCTACTACCATTGCGTTGCTGAAAAAATTCGCCTTAAAACCGCTCTCTGTACCGCTTATCTATCTCTACAACTGCCTCTTCACTCTTGTGTAACACTTGACGGGCCTACCGCCCACCCACTTTCTCTTCTTCACCCTGCTTACCTGCTACTCTTCTCTATCCCGCTTCACGGTCTTAAACACCTCCCCTCCTTCACTCTTAACCGCATCGCTCCGGGGGCACATCCACGGGCCCCCGCCCAACCCTCTACCCCCTCTCCCGTGATACCTTATCACGGGCCCACCGCCCACCCTTATTCTACTCTCTTCTCTCCTTCATCCTTTGCTCGTGATGCCTTATCACGGCCCCACCCACCTCCCCTCTTTCTCCTTTACCCTCTACCGCCCTGCCCAACTGCTTTGTGACACCTGACGGGCCCTCCGCCCGCCCCTCTCTCACGCACTACGGCATCTACGGGTTCAGGAATGCCTTTCTGGGCTGCGGCACCACAATCGGATTTGCCAAACTTCCCTAACTACTGTTCTATCTTGTGACAATACTATGTAAACGCCCAAAACACCTTGCTCCACGTCATTTTTATCCCGTTCCATCTTTCTAATCCACCTGATACCCTGTTCAAATGCCCTTTCCCTCTACCATTTATTCTTATACCCGATTTACAAAGCAACCAACCCTGCCTAATCCAAATTCGCGCGATCAACGCGATTGACGCCCTCTTGCACGAACAACTTCTTGTACCTCTCCCATCCACCATCCTGCTGGCTCTTCTACCTATTGCGCATGTCTTTCTTAACTACTCTACTATCTATCCAAATTTACTTTGTCCTGACTCTTACTTTCTTCAATACGCACGGCTGCTTTTAGATAGGGACTCACTTGGTTTGGTCTGCTCTCTCCGGATTGTGGGCTCTTCCTGGATCGGGGGCTCTTCTTAAATGATCGGCTCTTACTACTTGGGGGCACTGATGTGGACTCCTTGGCTTGCAGGGACCACTTTCGGGCCACTTTGGGGGACTACTTTCGGACCACTTAGGGTGGCGCACTACTTGGCGCGCTACTTAGGGAACCACGTGGGGAACTACTTGGGAACCACTTGGATTGGGGGACCTACTCGGGTTGGACGTGCCACTCGGGTGGGGCAACCACTTGGGTTGACGCACTACTTGTGGAACTACTCAGGGAACCACGCGGGTTTGTGCTGACTACGCGGCTTGATGCTGACCATGTGACTATGTGGATTGATGCTTACTGCGCGGGTTAATGCTTACTACGCGGGTTAATGCTGACTATGCGGGTTGGTGCTGACTACGTGGATTGGGGGATCCGCATGGGTTGGGGGCTCTACTTGGGTCGGGGGCTCTACTTGGGTTGGGGGCTCTACTTGGGTCGGGGGCTCTACTTGGGTTGGGGGATCCGCATGGGTTGGGGGCTCTACTTGGGTTGGGGGTTCTACTTGAGTTGGGGGATCCGCATGGGTTGGGGGCTCTACTTGGGTTGGGGGCTCTACTTGGGTTGGCGGGTATCACTCAGGTTGGCGGGTATCACTCGGGTTGTGGGGACTACTTTGGTCGGTGGCCCTTCTCTGGGCGTTTCTTTCTACGTCTCTGAAGTGTCTGTGTTGCTATTTGGCTGTTTTGCACTTTCTGACTTGTGATCACCGTGCAGTCGCAAGTCAGCCTACAGCACGTTTCTCCTGACTTCTCCTGACCTAAGGTTTCGGGTTACGGTTATATCAAACACATTCTTTCTAGTCTGCTAAATACGACTGCACATGCCCCTCCTCCCAAGCATATAGGAAACGACACATCTGGCTCGCGTCTCTCTGGCCCATCTTGATCTTTAATCCGAGCCACTTGTAAAGCCGGAGCTCATCGCTACCGTGCACAATCGCGGCGTCTTGCATCTGCTGCTCCAGCCATGGCGTGCACATCAGTGGCTGGCAGGCAAGCAGCGCAGCTACTGCTCTCTGGAGCACTCCATCGTACTGGCAAGGCACATGCATCCCTTGTGTCTTAAACGCACCCTGTATGCTTGTTTCCTCCCACTTGTTGCAGATGGCTTGGGGCGCCCAGCAGTAAAAACACCGCGCATACTTCTCCCACTTCACTTGGTGCATAGATTTCACCTTAGACTCCATTAATGTCATCTGCGCTCCGCTGGCCTTTGAACAGTCCTTCCAGTCGTGGCGCGCCGGGTCAGCCTGAGTGGCCATGCAGATGGCGCACGCATTGCTCCAGCGCTGGAAGTGCTGCTCTAGCCGCTCCAGGTCATATACTTTTTGTTCCGTCCTTCGCCGTTGCCGGATCTTAACCCTCTGCTCTTTAACGACTATAGCTCGCTCTATACATCTGCGCTGCTCCTCTGCTGCCACTGCCGCAGTGTCGGCCTGCGTCTCCTCTGGCTCTTCCTGCTCTTCTTCGACGGCTTGTCGCTTGGTACCACCGGGGTGTCGCTCGCATAGATCACACTTCGACTCTCCCATCTCGCATTGCTGCCTGTTCTGTCTGCCGTCCATGTGCTTGTCTATCGCGATTCGCCGACAGGATTCGACTGTCATAAACTCCTTTGCAGGTCGCTCCAGCTTGTAGCCGAGCGCCTTCTCTACCCTCCCCTCTTTTGTTACATAGCACGCTCTCATAACAATAGACTCGCTGTCGAGCCCCGTTCGTCCCGCCCGGCCGCTCTCTTGCACATATTGGAGCAGCAGGGGACACATGGCAACGTGGATCACCACCCAGACGCCTGCAGCGTCGAGCCTAAGACCTAGCATGTTCGTGGCTGTACAAAGCTTCTCTATGCCCAGGGTGAAGCTTCGCACCATGCGTGCCTTTTCCTCGTCTGAGCCCATCTGACGGTAGTATGCAGAGCACTGCAGAAGCTTCGCAAGCCGTTTCGTCTCGTCCACAGTTGGACAATAGACGATGATCTGCGCCTTAGGTCCGTACCTACTCCTCTTCGCAGCCACAAGCTCAATAAGTACTTTTTCTAGCGTGCCACGTGTGTACTCTAGCACCTGGTACGCAATGTTCGTTCGCGTGGTGCGTTCATCGCGGCATATGGTTACGGTCTGGGCATCGAGCCCTGCGGTGTGCAAGAAGGCGGGCTGCAGCGTGGGCGGCAAGGTTGCAGTCAGGTAGACAACCTGTGTGCCCTTCTCCGTCATCTCCACCATCTTGAGGAGGTCTGGCCGCCAGTCCTGTGTCGACTCCAGCAGCACGTGGCACTCGTCTATCACGATACGATCTAGCTGATGGAGCATGCGCTTTTCGTCAATAAACCTGCCGAACGCCTTCGTGACTGCGCTCTTAGGCGTCACCAGCACAATACGAGCCCAGTACGGCGGTCTTCTTCCATCCCACTTCGCGCAGGGGATGCCGAGCTGGTCGCAGCGATCTTGCAGATCGTCTCGCAAGGCATTCAACGGAGCCACGACCACGGAGACGCCGCCTGGCGAGACGGACGCGGGCAGCATGAACAGCATACTCTTGCCGGTGCCGGTAGCCATAACAACTAGCACGCGCAGCCGTCGCTGCATCACAGCCTCAAGGCTTTCTTCTTGCTTGCCACGATACTCGGCGTCCGGCCGTCCAGCGAGTCGCCTGAACTCTGCCTTGAGGTCCACCATCGCGAGCGACGACCAGCGCTGGAGCGCCTGCTTCTCTTGCTGCGCTACCATCTCCGCGCGAACACCGGGGTGCATGCGGCCGTCCTCCCAGGCGGATGCAAACTCCAGCACGCGATGCCAGTCCATGCTCACCCGCCGGAACTCCTCCCGCTCGGCCATGGTCTGAAAGGGAGACTCCATCATGGAGCGGCCGTAGTTGCCCTCCTCTGTTTTAAGGCTGTGGCCGGACTGCAACGCTTGCGCGTTGCTCTTCGCCGGCGCTTTGTTCCAGTAGAGCACTTCCAACCAGTCGCGTGCTTGTCCATCTCTTGCCAGCTCTCGGTGGATGGCTGGGTAGGCATGCCGCCAGGCGCGGGTGCCGAGAGCGGTGTTCATGTACTGAAAGGTCTGCTCGCGCAGGACACGGCGTATGCGATCGGTGCCCCAGTACCCGTCTGGGTTAGCGGATCGTGCCTTCTCACGGTCGGCTTCGCCGTACTCGTCTCCGTCGTCGCTCTCTTCGCTATCGCTCTCGTCGCCCCACTGCTCCTCCGGCTCTGGCTCCCAGATGAAAGCGGTAGGGCGGGCAACGCCATTGTGCAGCATCTGGAGATCATCTATGAACGGTCGACCGAGCCTGAGGAAGTACACCACCAGCTCACCCACCTCCCAGGGAACATAGCGGTGGATCGTCTTGACACGCTTGCTGAAGCTATACCCCTTGTGGTACGTGGTGGTGAAGGATACCAGGCCACCCTCTACAAACACCCCCGATACCCCACCCCGTCTGCACTGTTCTCGCACTGTATCGAGGTAATCTCTGTCCCGCGACCAGGCCCGCCGCCAGACATGTGAACAAGCGTGAAGAGGCCTTCTTTAAACCGACGCACTCCTTTCATGTACCTAGCTACAGCGTCATCGCGCCATAGCGTCCGTTCCGGCCGTTGTGTGCTATCTATCCCACGAATGAATCTCTCCCTTAGCGGAGCCTCGTCCAACACCCGGTCTAGAAGCCAGTCTTGCCATCTATCTAGCTGGTTGTTAGGGTGCTTCAGAAAGCTCCAGCCCGTAGCCAGCTCGGCTGGCTGATCGACGAGTTTGTCCACGGACACCTCTGGAAGCGGGGTGGTCCCGGGTCGCACGCAACCCCTTTCGTCTAGATCCAAGAGTAGGACGTCCTTGAATAGCTGCAACCGCACCGTCTCGCAGAGTCCCTTCACCATCGACCGGAGATCGGCTAGCGAAAAGCTCTGCTTGTCAATGAGAAGCCGATCTCCATCCCACGACACGATACCGGGAGTATTACGTCGCTTTGCCTGTGTTCTAGCTAGCGTACGCAAGCGGAGCATTCGATTCATAGGACTGGGTGTGCCTTTGAAGTCGGACAGCGTCATAAACCGTTCAGACATGTCTTTAACTAGCTCATACGCAGTAGGTGCTGTACAAGGGTCTTTCTGAAGCGCTTTATCTCGCTGGCAGCGGGCATGATGCACTACGAGCGCTTTCGAGGTAGTGATCAAAGCAGACAGCGTTGGCGAGAACTCGTGCGCCGGAACCCACCCACCGCCATGGTGATCAGGCTTGAGGCCGAGGACAGCCACTCCGCTCAGCAGTGCGCTCTCGTGCTCGTCGCCAGTCAGGCTGTGGTTGAGCAAGGCGATCCAAAAGCGCAGGCATCGCTCTTCCAGTTTCTCTTTCTTCGCAGCGTCGTCTGAGCGGGCTATTTGCTGGAGTGACACCAAGAGGGCGTCTTGCGTGCTGGTAAGTTTGTATGGCGGCCGCTCGACCTGGTCATATGTGCGCCACAGGTAGCAGAGGATGCTCACCAGCTTCTGGCTGTACTTCTTGATCGTACCGACTCGATGCCTAGCGTAGAAGGGCCGCTCGTTCGATTCTGCGCCCGCCTCACGTCGCTCGATAATCTCCAGTGCGAGTCTGCCGACAACCTCAGCTCGGCTGCTATCGAACGCTTTTTGTATCAGCCGCTCTATAGCTTTGCAAACATCGCGTAAGCCCGTGTTGTCAAACGCCACTTCTTCCTTCCCACGCGCGTCTACCTCCCCACCAGCTAGCTGTTTAGCGCGCAGAAGTGCCGCCCTTGGGATACCTTGTAGGTGCGGGACCCATTCTGTGAGCTCTAGCCACGGATCAGCCTGCGAACGGATGCCCTCTTTAATCTTATCCTGCGCTGCTGCTGCCTCACGCTCTTCTCGCTGATGCTGGCGATCTGCCTTCACTCTCTGGGAGATGTCTGCTAGAGTCGCAGCTCCAACGCTCGTCTCGACTGCAACATACGCCGGCCAGCCAACAGCTCTAAACAAGCGCTGGCAGGATTGGCTGTCTCGCCATACTCGGTTGCGCGAGTGCTTGCTCTTTTGCCTTATATCTCCCCCTCGCTTTTGTTCGTTCACCCAGCCATGCTCATCCTTGCAATGTTTCTGCATGCCCTGCAGCGAGATGCAGGTATACCAACAACGCTCCGACAAGCATACCAGCCCGTCTTCTCGGCTTTTCAGACCAAAGACGGGCTCCTTAGCCGGCCTTGGTACACGCACGTCTCCTGGACTCCACGCAAGGTTTGGTAGCGCGCGTACAGCTGCCGCCAGGCTCTTGCGCGTAGCGACTGTGACCTTGGGATGGCGCTCTTTGAGGTGCGTAACGATCTGCGCTGGTGGAATAGCGGTGGCACATGGTTTACAAACTACGACTCGAAGTTCAGGCCGGTGTTTAAACAGCTGCGCAAATAGTTCCATGGTGTAAGGAGCAGAAGGGACACAAGTGGGCGCTATGCAACACGTCCGTTAGCCTAGTGTTTGCTATCCCCCGGCATATTGATCGACAGACTGTGTATCGATCTTGCTTTTGGTTTAATTGCGCTCCCAGCTCCGCTAACGCTGGTTGGTGAGGGCGTCGTGGTACATCCGTGCGCGGCCTGACTTTCGGTGCCGCGGTGTGACCGCGTCAGAACCTCAACAACACCCAACCCCTTTCCGCACAACCTTCGTCCGAACTTCCGCTTGCAACCTCATTCGCAGTACACAAGTCGATAATGCACTGGTTGGCAGCATTAGACAGCGCCGCAGAGCGGTTTGATGGCGGTCGTCGGAGCTTTCCTCTGGCCAGCGAAGCTGACTTCGTTCGCAACTACGCGTACGAGCCGCCGAATGAGGACTACGAGAAGCTCTTCTTCTGCCGAGCGACCATCTCACGCTCGCAGCGTGATCCAGGTGCTCGTCCGCACAGCGCAGGATGGCTGATCCCCACCCGTGACGATGCCAGCGTCTGCAAGCCCGTCTTCATTGCCCACTCCGTCTTGTCAGCGATCTGGCTTCTGCGCGAGACGCTCGCCGACGACGTCCTGCCTGACAATATCTGGGATCGTCTGGTCTGCGCGGCCGAGTCGCTTGCGGAGGACGGGATGGAAGAGCCGCCGTCTGCGCAGAAGCCCTTTGCTTCCCCTTCACAACAGGCCTCCGCTCCACCCCCGCAACAAAAGAAGCGGCCACACCTATCTGCGCCGGCCCCTACACCAAAGCGCGCTCGAACAACCACCGATGAGACACATCCAGCCAGCCCTCAGCTGTCACAGCCTAGCGAACCAGATGAGCAGCTGAAAGACTCCCCTCTGCACATCACTACCATCTCCAACAACAACCGCCGTGCGGAGCAAAAACGCAGCAGGACACTCGCCACTTCGCGTGCGAAGAAGCGGCTTGCCCTTGGTCTGGTAGCACCTGGCGACAAGGCTCCTCTTCCAGAGCAGGCTGCCTACACCTCTATTGTGCAAAAGGACAAGTCCGTTGTCGCCTGGATCATTAAGCAGCCGGTCTCCGATGACACGGACTTCTACAGCTCCACCCAAACTCCCTACCTTACGGCCTGCACCCTTCTAGAGAAAGCGCGCGTGCTTGGAAACCAGTCCTCTCGGTACCACGCTGCCCAGTTCCTGCAGGCTTGGCGAGAACGTGGCTCACCCTTCAGAGGTGGCGGCGAGCTCGCTGGCAGCCAGAGCAGGACCGGTGCGGGAGCTAAGCGCTTGCAGCTGCTAAGTGTGCGCAACGATGCTGACAGGGATTTCTGCTTTGCCTGGAACATGTGCACACGTTACGAAGCAGAGCTAGCAGCTGTCTATATCAAGTCTTGATGGGCGTCAGCTCTCCTAGGTCAAGCATACTCTAACAAGATAGCGCAGATCCGGCATAACGACTTTGTATCTAGCAACGACAGGACGCGAAATCGATACGGAAAGGGACAGATCCGCACAGAGGCAGTTGCAGCGCTAGTAGAGTTAGTTAGTCCCAACGCCACTAAGAAGGACAAGCAGGTGTTTAGACGACGGTTAGGCCAAGCCATGCGCTGGTACTCCATTAGTCAGGAGCTAGGCTGGGGCATTCTGACCCTGATACCACACGACGAGATTGCGAATCGCTGGATAGAACGCACCCTCCGTGTAGGCCAGCTGCATGTCTGGATTGAGCTACTTAAGAAGGAGTGTCCAGACATTTGTGCAGCTAGCAAGGCACTTGAGAACTGGTTAGGGCCAGAGGGAATTGCTGGCGGGCCCATCAACGAGAAGAAAACGCTGAGCATTGAGGCGGAGGCGCCAGCAACCATCTACGAGGTGGAAGAGATTCAAGACAGCGAAGACGACGAAACTGACAACAGCGTTGACGACAGCACCAGAGAGCAAAGTCATGCTTCGCCGAAGAGTCCTACGCCAGCTCCGCGGTTGCGTCAGCTAACTTTGCTTGAATTGTTCCATCCTGTAGAGTAGATGTTACCTGCGCTTAACTCTGAACATTGTGCTACATACCTTATCGATACTGCCCTACAACATTGCGAACATTAATATTAAAACATCTACTATATTCCACTCACGTACCGTATGCTCGATTCTTCTAGAAATTCAACATACAATTGGGACGCACTTTGTACACGTTCCGCAATCGTTGCAGCAATATTTGACTTCAGGAACAGCGAACAAATTCACGCTGAAAAAGCGAACAAATACAGTCGAGTGTCTGTGCTCACGCTAAAATTTACATAGGCAAAGCGAACAAATACACTGTCTTTGTTCGTATAATCACTGGGAGTTCTACTACTCCTAACCCTTCTCTATTCTTTATTAATTTTTCTTTAATCTATTACTCTTTCTTTTACTATTTACCTTTGTCTCTCTTTTCTAATACTTTAAATTTTACTCTTCTACTTTTTTTAAACTCCTACTCTCTTCTCATATTAAAACCCTAACTAATAATACCATTACTTTCTTATCTCTTAATTTTCTTTTATACTATTTTTTTTATTATTTCTATCTTCCCCTACTTATAAACAACTCTTAACTCTATTTCTTTTTACTTAACTACTACTATGCTTTTTTTCTTCTTTGTTTTCTTTTTCCTTACTACTATTACTACGCCACTGTCTTTTTCTCTCTCTTCTGTTCCGCTCCGCGGTCTTAACCACCTTCCCTCCTTTACTCTCTTCTGTTCCGCTCCGCGGTCTCAACCACCTTCCCTCCTTCACTCTTAACCGCTCCGCTCTGGGGGCACATCCACAGGCCCCTCCGCCCACCCCTCTTTCTCCCTTACCCTCTTCTCCTTAACTACTATTTCCTTTCTCCTTCTTTTACTTTCAACTTAATACTTACCTTTCCTATCATCAACTTTCCCTTTCCTCCTCTCTGCTTTCTTGTGACACCTGACGGGCCTACTATCTACCCCCCTCTTGCGCGTCACGGTCTTTTTGGTTTACGGGCGCGTCTCCCTACCGCTTAATATGCCCTATGCACTCTCGGACAGGTTTCCGTCATACCCTCTACTAGTTGCCGGCCTGCAAATGCAGGTAACCCTAACCCTAACCTTGACCTGTGTCTGGTCCTGAACCCAACTTCACTTATCTAACGTCTTTGTTACGCTTACTCTCTTGTGACGCCTTACAGGCCCCCTACCGGTTCTTCTCCCCTAAACGCTGTCTTAATCATTTCCACGGCTTAATGCTGTGCTCTTCTGCTTTTAATAACTGATCTGCTTGCTCTGTTAACCTTCTCGCGGTTACAGGGCCTTTTACGGGCTGTTTGCTGTCGTCTCTTACTGGTCATAGGTCATGCTCTGTAACTGCCCGCCTTCCCTCCCTCTCCACCCTTTCGCCTTTCTCCAACGGTCTCGACCACGCTTCCGTTGACGCTTGCTGCACTCTCGGACGGACGGGTATCTGCTACACCCCTGTTACGCGTCACTAACGCACTGGTTACGGGGGCCTCTTCACGGGTTACGGACCTCTCTACGGGCTTGGGGGCACCTCTACGGGTTGTACGCCTTACTGTCAGCCTCTTCTTGCTCTGTGCTATTGTTAACTACTTCGCTCGGCGTCCTTGTAATACATTATCACGGCTTACCTCTCTACTGCTTTGCTATGTTAACCTCTCGATGATACCTCATCATGGCTTCGTCGCCTACCTCTTCTCTTTTCTCAACTGCTGCGCTTCTTGTGCCTCCCTACGGGCCTTCCGCCCACCCCTTCTACTTCACTGCTGCGCTCAGCTTCTTTGTGACACCTTACGGGCCCACCTCCCACCCTCTTCTCCCTTCTTCTTAACAACCCTCTCTTAAAACACCCACGGGCCCACTGCCCACCCCTTCTTCTACCCTCTTCTCTCCCTCATCCTTTGCTCGTGATACTTTATCACGGCCCACCCACCTCCCCTCTTTCTCCTTTACCCTCTACCCGCCCTGCCCAACAGCTTTGTGACGCCTTGCGGGCCCACCGTTCACCCTTCTCTTACGCACTACGGCATCTACAGGCTTAGGAATGCCTTTCTGGCTGCGGCACCACAATCAGGTTTGCCAAACTTCCCCTAACTACTGTTCTATCTTGTAACAATACTCTCTAAACGCCCAAAACACCTTTTTAAATGCCTCCTCCTCTCTACATCTTACTTTTCCCTAATTTTCGTTGTCTTAATCCTGCGCTTTCTTTTTAATACAAACGGCTGCTTTAGGTTAGGGACTTACTTGCTTTTAGGTGCTCTTCCTGGTTTGCGGGCTCTTTCTGGGCTGTGCGCTGTTCTTAAATAATCAGCTCTTACTAATTTGGGGCTACTAATGTGGACTCCCTGGGTTTGGGCGGGGGACCACTTTTGGGCCACTTGGGTTGGGGGTCTACTTTCGGACCACCTAGGGTGGATACTACTTTTAGACTACTTAGGGTGGCGCACTACTTGGCGCGCTACTTAGGGAACTACGTACAAACCACTTGGGTTAGGGGACTACTAGGGTGGTTACTGGCAGAACTACTAGGAAACCACTTGGGTTGGACGTGCCACTTGGGTGGGGTAACTACTTAGGTTAACGCACTACTTGTGGAACCACTTAGGGAACCACTTGTGGACCCACTCGGGCTGGGGGACCACTGGGAAACCACTTAGGTTGGCGGACCACTTTAGGAACCATATTAGGATACTACTTAGGTTAATGCTTACTGCGCAGGTTAATGCTTACTACGCGGGTTAATGCTGACTATGTGGGTTGGTGCTAACTACGTAGGTTAGGGGATCCGCATGGGTTGGGGGGCTCTACTCAGGTTAGGGGACTTTACTTGGGTTAGGGGACTTTACTTGGGTTGGGGGACTTTACTTGGGTCGGGGGCTCTACTTGGGTCGGGGGCTCTACTTGGGTCGGGGGCTTTACTTGGGTTAGGGGCTCTGCATGGGTTGGGGGCTCTGCATGGGTTGGGGGCTCTACTTGGGTTGGGGGACTTTACTTGGGTCGGGGGCTTTACTTGGGTTGGGGGCTCTACTTGGGTTGGGGGCTCTGCATGGGTTGGGGCTCTACTCAGGTTGTGGGGACTACTTGGTTGGGGGACTTTACTTGGGTCAGGGGCTTTACTTGGGTTGGGGCTCTACTTAGGTTGGGGGCTCTACTTGGGTCGGGGGCTTTACTTGGGTTGGGGGATCCGCATGGGTTAGGGGCTCTGCCATGGGTTGGGGGCTCTGCATGGGTTGGGGGCTCTCTACTTGGGTTTGGGGGACTTTACTTGGGTTGGGGCTTTACTTGGGTTGGGGGCTCTACTTAGGTTGGGGGGCTCTACTCAGGTTGGGGGACTTTACTTGGGTTGGGGGACTTTACTTAGGTTGGGGGATCCGCATGGGTTGGGGGCTCTGCATGGGTTGGGGGCTCTACTCAGGTTGTGGGGACTACTTTAGTCGGTGGCTCTTCTCTGCGCGTTTCTTTCTACGTCTCTGAAGTGTCTGTGTTGCTGTTTGGCTGTTTTGCACTTTCTGACTTCTGCATGATACCAACGCGCTACTCAGTCTGCCTCTGTATCTTCAAGACACGCAACAATAAATCTGCAGCGTTAAACAACTATAAATAATAAATTGACGTAAACACAATAACCTACAACAATTATTTGGTTGTCTCTTTGTTTGTGCCTTGCGTTGTGGTGGTTGCGTTGGTTCTGACTTTTGCGTGTTTCTCACGCAAGCCTCAGTCACCACTAGCTGCGCTTTCCTCCTGCAGCAAGCTGCCCGTCCCTTCAACGTACGACACGAACGAGACAAACGCCCAGCACATCTTGCTGCTCTGTATGCCGCCCCACCATACTGTGCTGCCCATCCACGCAAGCACCTTGTCAAATTCCACCTCCTCGTTCCGCCTAATCCCCTCTCTCTGCATCTGTGCCCGCACCCAGTTGTTAAACGTGCTTCCCCACGCCGTCTACACGCACATCATCAACGTAAGCAGCACAGCCTTAAACTGGCAGCCAATCGCTAAGTTTTTCTGCCAGCCACCATCTGGATGGGGCTTGAAGCTGTCGCAAATCGACTGGGGAACACCGCACTAGAAGCAGCAGCTGAAATTCTCCCAGATTGCTTGCTCCCGGACTATCTTCGTAACGTCCTTCACTCCATCGCGCACCTCATCTGCCTGCAGTCGATTGCAGTGGGCAAGCTGGTGCTGGCCTGTATCCGCATGTTCCTTCGCCCGGCACCACTGGCAGCACGCCTTCCAAGACTCGAGCATCTCCTCCAGCCTCTGCACCTCCTGCTGCTCGCGCGACGCCAGCTCCCTCTCCTGCTGGCTCAAGTTCCTGCGCGCCTGCAGCTGGGCGTTGAACTCGGCCCTCTCTGTCTCGTCCTCGTCGCCCACGGCTGCTTCTACCTCTGCTCCAGCGCTGTGCACCCGCAACTGGCACCAGCCGCACAGCTCTTCTCCTGGCTCGCAGCCCTCTCTGGTGTGGTTTCCGTCCATCTCGCGGTCTATAATGACTCTCATGCAGCCGTCACCCTCGACGAGCTTGCGCACACCCTCCTCTGTGTCTTTGGCCCAGCCGCCAGCGTATTGCTTGCCTTGCGGGCTGTACGTGGCGCCTCTAATGAAAATGACCTCGCTAGGAAGCCCGCCGCGGCCTGCACGTCCTCCCATCTGCACTACGTCGCGCATTTTCTGCGTGTTCCTCGACCCAGCGAACAAGACTGCCCTGACGGTCTCTCTGTCGATCCCTAGCCCCAGCGCGTTCGTCGCCACAAACACGTGCTCTGTCCCTTCTGTGAGCTGGCGCAAGATCTCCAGCTTCTCCTCCGGCGTGCCCACCTCGCGGTGGTAGCAGACAGCTCCCAACATCGCAGCGTACCCCTGCGCCTTCTTTCTAGAGTTGGTGTACACCACGATCTGGCCAGGCAGCAGGTACTGTTGCTTCTTCTCCTCCACCAGCTCCGCCAGCACGTCGGCTTCGCTCTTTTCTTAATAGTTGTACCAGTGCACCTTGTACGCAAGGTTAGGCTGGCTCGTTAGTGCACAAAACCACTCGCACTGCTCCTTTGGCGGCAGCGCCATCAGCCGGATGAACTCGCTCTCCTCTGTGGGTTTCAGCGTCGCCGTCAAGCACACGAGCTGCGTTTCCGCCTTGACCAGCTCGCGCAGCTTCAGCACCTTGGTCTGCCAGCCCTTGACTGAGTCCAGTATGGTGTGGCACTCGTTGATAACAACGCGGTCCAGCCGGCCCATAGATCGCTGCCGGTTGATGAACTGCTTGAATGCTAGCGTGGCCACAGACTCAGGCACCACCAGCACGATCGAAGCCCACTCGTGCGGCTGCTGGCTGTCCTACAGGACGCAGTCGATCCCAGCGGCTTTGCAGCGATCTATCATGTTCTGCTTGAGCGCAACCACGGGGACAACCACGATCGTGACGCCGGTGGAGCACAACGCCGGCAGCATAAATGTCGCGCTTTTGCCTCTGCCTGTGCCTATAATTACTACTACAGGGCTCTTCTGCTTTATAATGGCCTCTATGGCGGGCTGCTGCACGCTTCTGAACGTGCTGCCCTTCCCCTGCAGCCGCTCGAGCGCCGCCTGAACGTCCACCCTCCGCATCTGCTTCCAGCGCCGGAACTGTTCCTCTACCGCCTCCTTTCTAGCTTCAGCGGCCCAGGTCCCCTTCGCGGGCGGCGTCTTTAATGTCGAGCTGAACTGTAGAAAGCAGTGCCAGGCAATGCTGACCCGCTAGAGTGCCTGTCGCTGCGCCATGATGCTAAAAGGCGACTTATCTATGGGCCTGCCGTAGATCTGACCAGCAAACTTGGACCTGTGCCCGGATCCCAGATCGATCGGGTCGTCTTCCACGTCTTCTTCTCCCTCGTTGTCGGCCCAGTTGAGCGCCTTCAGGATGTCCTTGTCTTGAAGGTACTGGCGGAAGGTGGCCTTAGTGTTGTGCCTCCAGATCTGAATGTTGAGCTTGGTCTAGAGCCAGTGCAGCGTAACGCGCTTAATGGCTCGCCGCACTTGGTCTGTACCCTACCGCTGCGGCTTCTTTACAGCTGCTCGCTTGCGTTTCCTGCCTGATCCTGTCTGGGTGCTGCGCTCGTCTTTGTTGCTCCCTTCTCCCCCTTCTTCTTCTTCTTCCTCTCCAACTCCCTCTCTGTCCTCCTCCTCCTCATCTTCGTCAACGAGCCGCTGCTTCTTCCTTCGCTGCGGGCCAGCCCACGTCTCCTCTCTAATCGGCTCCCATAGGAAGGCGCTGGGCTCTGGGACGTGGCGCCTGCTCGATGCGCGCTCCAGCTTCTGCCAGAACGGGAGGACCATCCACAGGTAGTAGAACAGCAGCTCGCCCACTTCGCGCGGCAGGTAGCGGTGAATAACCTTAGTATTGCTGGTCTGCCTGATGCCTTTGTGGTACATAGTCACGTACACCATCAGCCCGTCCTTAACAAACAGCCTGCGGCTCTCTGCGTTGGGCATGTTGGTGTGCGTGACTGTCACCAGCTCTGTACCGCGGGCAGGCGCACCACCTGTCATGTGCACAAGCACCAGCAAGTGCTCGCAGAACAGCTGCAGCGCCTTTTTGTATCTCTGCACCCGCTTCTCTACCCACGTCACGCCGCTCCCACCAGGCACGAAAGCTTTCACGTCAACAAACGCCTCTCGCAGCTTCTTCTAGGTGGTAGCTCGAATCACCAATCTCACCTTAACCGCAACGCCACTCATTTTCTATCAACACAGTAGTCTTCCAGCTATACTAAGAGGTGCAAAATGTGCACAGAGCTGTGCTGCACATTAGTGCTGCATTGCATAAGGAGGTAACGTGGCGCTAGGGTCTAAGTCTACTATAACACTTAGTACAGTATCTCCAATCAGAGCCTTGTATCTAGATTACCTACAACATTAAATCATCGTTAGACTGCTGCTGACGACTTCGTTTCTAGCGAAGCATACTCTTACCCCTCAGGAGTGTATTCAGCTCTGTTACTTCAACCTCCCGTGCTCGCTTCTGGATAGACCGACTCGAGATGGCTGCCTCACCATACCCAGTGCCAGGCCCATTGCGTGGCAGGAGCGCAACACCGCCAAACCCTAGGAATGTATGCCAACTCCTACTTATAGCTCAAAACTCGTTTGTAAGCATACTGCTAAACCCTGGTCCAGCTCTTCTATCACGCGCGTAACTAATAGCAGCTTGATTTGACGAGTGTGAGGCCTGTAGGTCTATAGCAGCGTTTCCCTCATGTAGACTATAGTCACGTTTGAACTGGAATCCCTCCAGAAGGTGCCTTCGCGAGATGGAAATAGCTATGTGGCGCCAGATAAGCACCTAGAACCCTGGGCTTAATTCCTTAGCTAGTATATCTCTTATGGTAAGGCCTAGTTGCGCAGCGTTCCAATGCTGTTCAGAGGGCTGGTTCTTGCTGCTGCCCGGCTCAGGGTTTGCTGCTAGTGTTTTCTTTGTCCCTTTCGTCTAGATTGCTTCTAGCAAACTTGCTGACTACAGGTAAGAGCCTAGGTATAGAGCGATGAAGTCACCCTGCTGCTTAGCTAGCAGATGCAATGCATGCACAAAAGGAACAACCATCTACAAGTACCAGACTAGCACCTCTCTAAGCTCGCGCGGTAGGTACCGCTAAATAATGCTAGCTGTGCTTGACTGAGCGTAGTTCTTGTAGTAGGAAGTGACAAAGACTACTTGCCTATTCTTAATAAATATGTTTCGAATATCTCCATAAGCAGAGTTTCGCCAACGCAGGAGAAGAAGCTCAGTGGCCCTAGCTGGCTGTCCACCAGTCATGTGGATCAGCAGGAGCAAGCGTTGTAGAAAGCTGACGGTAAGCTGTAAATACGCCTGCACAGCCTTTAGATTCCAGATCAGCCGCTCAGTATCAGTGAAAAAGCGCCTCTGGAGACGAGGGCTGTCCTTGATCCTACGCAGCAGAAACTTAGGGTATTTCTGGACGGGGTGATCCTCGTTGGTAGGGTCGTCCAAAAAGGATTCACTAGGCCCATTCCTATTTGGGTCATCCTGAAGGCTGGAGAGCACAGGCTTAGGGATAAACCTAGCCCAAGTGTCGTCCTCGCAATCTGGAAGGAGCAGCAGCTCTGCCAGCTGCTCATAGGCAATTCTGGTCTGATCCCAGAGGAACCATTTTAAGTGGTTTATGTTGAGCTGCACTCCTTTGTAGCTGATGTTCTGTCTATCATCTGTCCACTCAATAAAGCCAGCAGCAGTAGTGTTGTTTCGCACTACGGCGCCATAGGCTCGCAAGTTAAGGATAAGATTGATAGGGGAATCGCTGCCATAAGTCATAAACCAATCTTGCAGCTCTGCAATGTAGTCCGTGGGGTAGGAAGCCCTGCCTGCTTTACACTCGCAGAGTGCGTGCTGCACAACAAGCAGCTGAGCTAATTTTACTAACCCAGACAGAGGCAATGTAGCTGTAGCCGCTTCTTCAAATCCAGTTCGATCCCTGTTGATTCCGTTCGCGGCTAAGAACCTAATAACGATGCTGTCTGTGACCTTGCCTTTTATCTTGTGATTAAGCAGGGAGATACAGAGCTGGAGGCACGCTCTTTGCCACTTAGCGCTTGCAGGTGCTGTAGCTGGCGCTGTGTGGACAGGGATGGTAGCAGCAGGAGGAGGAGATCGGTTCCTGAAAGATTCATCTAATGCGGCTGAAGATCCGTTACGTAGCTTCTGTTGTTCAGCACAGGAGCTGCTGACGGTTAACAGTACAGAAGACAGCGAGCGCAAAGATCGGAATTCGGAATCAGACTGGCTATCCAGGCTATCAGGTCCTCCTGCTCCATCCTGTGCTACTGGATGTTAATAACAGCATGTCCAGCTGCGCTTGCGCCGCAGTTGTTGCGGAGAAAGTAGGAGCGGTAATAATGTTAGGGATAATGGAGTAGGATGGGAAGCAGGGCCGACTGCACGATTTTCATCAAGGCCGGCTGAAATTGGGAGCGGTAGTGGCGGCGATGAGCTATGTAGTAGCGCGGCACTATCAGATAGGGTTTGTGGGTGGCACAGTAGTAGACTGGCTGGCTGATCCTGGGAAGAAGGCGCATTTGTAGTAGAGATCTAGTGTAGAGCCTGCTGTTAGGCAGTAGTCAGTATATAGTGTAGGTCTGGGCCTTGCTGCAGGATAGTGAGGCAGTAAACATAGATAAGCAGTTTATGCCAGTGGCTCTTGTAGCGTTTGTACGTAGATTCTAGAAGTTTGGTCTGTAGAGGTTTCCTGTATGGTCGCGTTGGTATAAAACTGTTCACTTAGTAGAGGGCAAAGATGTTAACCTCTTCATCCAGGATTAACTGCTGTGCTTGGTCGATTAACTCATCGAATGCTTGCAGCAAGGCTCTCAGACCAGGCTCAGAGATGGTCGGCCGAGCAAGTAGACAGCCGACGGCACGCAAGTCCTTTCCCTCTAAATACGCCAGCCAGCCTGTCTTTTTAAGCCATCTGCTTGTGTAAACAGGGTACTAGGCGTTTGTGCCTAAGGCTACTAGCGTCTAATGTGTGCTGTTAGCGTGTAGCGTATCAAGCTCTGCTTCTAATTGCGCCTAGCTCTTGTCCTGTGCCAGCTTTGCTGTAGCTTTAGTAGCAACATAGGGCTGGCCCTTGTTAGCAGTTACTCAGAAAAGCTCCGCTCCAACTCCGGTCATTCTTAGACGCTGACAGGGTACGTTAGCTTCCTAGGGCCGGTCGTGCGTTCCCACGTTGATGGGAGGACGGCCTTGCTTAACAGGATTAACCCATCCATGTTTATAGCAGCAGTGCTTAGCTATAACAGTGTAACTCCGCTGCAAGGCAGCACACCAGGTACCTGTTTCTAGATCGCAGAAGTTACAGTGCCGGGCGTAGTAGACTGGCAGGACCGGGAGAGGAGGCAGGTAAGGAGGGCAGGTTGGATAAGGCCATGTCTTTAGATCGTCAGCAGTAATAAGGAAAACTGGCTAGGTAGGTAGGCAAAGTTCGATCCAGGCGTTAAGAAGCTGCTTTACATCGCGCGCCTGGTAGTTGTGACACTTCAGGGTACTAAAGTGGACAGTGACTACAGTAAGTAGTACTGTAACGAGACAAGTCTTACACGCAAGAAATGGGTGTAATTAATGCTTAACGTAGACAACTAGGTCCTGGAAGCAGCTAACTCTGTTATACTGAGTAGAGGGTACCAGTGTAGTAGCAGAGGCAGGCATGGCGCTATCCGTATAAGCAACTTATAGAAGTGTAAGCAAACAAGTGTTATTGTAACTTTGCACCTAGAGTCAGAATTATATAGCTTTAGCACAGACTTAAGAAGCACTGTTAAACGTGCAGTAAAGCAAGTAAGATAAGGCTAAAGAAGAGTACATAAATAAGAGCTACATAATTTAGAAAATTAACTTGCTGTTGTTGTCAGTGCAGTAATAAATAAATTAAAAAGGGGTTTGGACCTATTGTTGTAACACGCGCACAGATGTAGAAATTAAAGTAAGGGTCTGTGAGGGTCTATTCTAATTCTTGTAACAGATAGCAGGCCGATAATCAGATAGGAGTGGTGCACGGATCAATTAATTCAAATAAGGGTCTATGTGATTGGTAATAATTGTCAGGTAAGGTGATAGTAAGCTTTAGATAAACATTACTACCTTATCTAGGTTAGCTTGTTCCTTGTAGTAGTCTCTATCCGCTATCTTGTAGGATTTAAGGCAGCTCTTCTAATAGTTATTATCTTCCTTCTATGCCTTTAGGCTGTTAGCTAATAGTTTAGATAGGATTTTAGGAAGTTAAGGGTTTCCTTATTTATTATTACTAAGGGCTGGCCTCCTCTTATAGTTAGTAATGTCTAGGGTGTTAGGCACTTGTAGCTTAGTCCTTAGAAGGATAGTCTAGTTTAGGTGTATCTTCTCCTATACGTCTAGAGAGGCGTAGTAGGTCTGTAGTTAATGCAACTAAGGTGTGTAGGTTATGTAATCTATAAGAATTATTATTAAATTATACATAGTTAATAGCAACATATTAAAAGGGTATTTTAGTAGTGTTAGTAAGACTCTTAATTGTTAGATTATATACTTAATGTGCAAAGATAATAATAAAGGTAATTTATTAATTATTATCTGTCTTAATGGCTCATTTTATGTGTGTGTGCCGCTAGCCCCTAAGTTAACCAAGGTTAACCCTAAACCCCTAACTTGGCTCGGCAAGGTCGGTTATCTAACAATAAATCTATTACTGTAGACGTTAAGACTATAGCTATAGAAAACCAGCTACGCTATATCCCTACCTAGGCGCTACCTTAGCATAATAAGGATAGTAACGTTAAGATAACAGTTATATCTGCAGGTTGCACTAGCAGTAGTACTAAGCGTGGGGGTTAGAAGTAGCCTGCTCCTAACTAGGCTACGTAGGTTCCTAATAAGGTATTTTAGCAACGCTAGGAGGCTAACATATATACCTGTTGCAGTAAAGAGGAACATATTTACTAGAATTGCGCTAACACAGTAGTAACTATAGTATAGGCAGCAATAATCTTAGGTAAGGAAGAGGCTAGTTTATATAGGGGAAACTAGTTACTCCTAATATAAGTCTAAGTTAGGAGCGCTGTAGGAGCATATTAGCAGGGGAGACTACTAGTGTAGGGGCATTGTAGGCTACTAGAGGAGCTATTACAGACTCTATAGACAAGCCCCTATTCTATATTCTATTATTCATTAATAGGGTAATTTAGGCTAATATGCTAGTAGACTTAGGGTGTAAATGCTTTAGTGTAGTAACTAATAACTTTACTGCGCGCTTAGGAGGAGACTTTATTAAGGTACTGCTATAACTCTTAGCGTAAGTAGTAGGCACTAGTAGGAAGTTTATTATCTCCTGTTTAGTCCTGTTTAGGTATAACTTAGATAGGTAGCGCTTACAGGCTATAGCCTACGTAGTGTTAGGTCTAAGCTAGGATGTTATTTTAGGGAAGCCCTGGCTCTAATAAGAGGGTGTAGTGTTAGACGCAGAAAAGGGCACACTAAGGATATAACAGGTAGGAAACCTTATAGTCTATAAGTTCTTACAGTATATAGTAAATATTTATATAGCTCTCCTATTAGCAACTAAGTATAATAAGACCCTAGCTAGTAGGCTCTAGAAGCGCCTGTCTAGGGACTAGTTTGTCTCTATAAGCCTCTACAACATTACTAAAATCCTCTTAGTTTAATCTCTAGGAGCGTAAGGGACAGCAGAGGAGGTAGACCCTCTTCCCCCTAAGTTAGTCTAGTTTTAGGACCTATTTAATAAGAGTAAAGCCTTTAGCCTTCCTCTATATAGGGGCTAGATAGATTACTACATATAATTACAACGTAACTAGTCTAGGAAGAAGAAGCTTCTACCCTAGGGCCCTCTGTATAACATGCTAAGGGACTAGCTACTTAAGCTATAGAAATAAGTGTTAGCACTTATAGATAAGGGGTAGATCTACACCTCTTCTTCCCTAGCAGGGGCCCTAGTCCTGCTAGTTAAGAAGTCCTTTAGCAGGTGGCGTATATACGTGGACTATTACTTACTTAATAGTATTATAATTACTAACTAGTACCTGCTTCCTCTTATTAAGGAGATGTTGCGTACACTAGGGGGTGCCTGCTAGTTCTCTAAGGTTAATGTCTGTTTAGCATTTTACTAGATTTATGTTGCAGAAGGAGATAAGCACCTTACTACATTCTGTACCTATTTTAGGCTCTTTAACTAGCTAGTCTGTCTGTTTAGCCTGGCTAGAGCACTAGCGTCCCTCTAGCGCTATATTAACAGCGCGCTTTAGGAGATATTAGGTAACTATGCTACTGTATACCTAGATAATGTCCTTATTTACAGTAGCAGGTCTAGAACAGACTACTTAGGGAAGGTTAGCAGAGTCCTTACGCTCCTACGCAACACAGGGCTGTATTTAGATTATAAGAAGTGCGTATTTGCAACTAAGGAAGTATACTACCTAGGATATATTATAGAAGCTAGAAAGGATATTTATTCTAATCCTAAGAAGGTTAAGGCTATCTGTAATTAGGAAGCTCTATAGTGTTTACGCGGGGTCTACAGTTTCCTAGGGTTTACTAACTTCTACTAGGACTTTATCCTAGCCTTCTCTAATATTGCAGCCCTACTTAATTAACTTATAGGGAAGGATACCCTATTTAGGTAGGGGTAGGAGGAGGACGCAGCGTTCTACTAGCTAAAGAACGCATTTATAACAGAACTAGTCCTAGCCTAGTAGGACCCTAAGCAAGAAACACTATTAGAGGTAGACTACTCTAGTAAGGCGCTAGGTAGCTGCCTTTCTTAATAGTATAGGAAGGTGCTTTACCTAGTAGCGTATTACTCTACTATACTTAAAATAGAATTATAGAACTATACTATCTATAATAAGGAGTTAACTACTGTTATAAAGTGCCTAGGGGTCTAGGCAGCTAAATTAGGGTCTGTTACTAGGCTGTTTACTATCCTAACTAACTATAAGAACCTCTAGTACTTTACTACAGCGCGCAGGCTAAGTAAGAGGCAGCACTAATAGGCAGAGGAGCTGTTAAAGTTCTGTTTCTACCTTTGCTTCTGCCTAGGACGCCTGGTAGCCTAACTAGATGCGCTAAGCTGCTAGGAACAGGACTATAATAGGAGGTTAGTGGGGGTCTATAGGATAATAACCCTAGTTTTAGTATTAGTAATTAGTACACTAGACTCGAGTATACCTTTACTTTTTATTAACGCGTATATATAATTACTGTAGGATAAAGGCATTTAGTAGGACGCAGGGTATATAGCACACCTGTCTACTATCTATAATAGGGCCTACTAGTTCCCTCCTAAGGCTAAGACTACTTAGTAAATTGTAGATTACACGCTTAGTGCTTATAGCACGCTGCTGTAGTATAGGGTTACATAGGTTCTACGTTAGAAGCTACTTATAACTACAATAATCTAAAGGGCACACAAATCTAACCTAACAGGCTATCTAGGTGCTAACGCCACATTCTATATTGTTAGACGCAACTTCTACTAGAAGGGGATGTTATAGAACGTTTAGTGTTATATCTATAACTACTACTGTTTTAGTGCATATATATTACAGCGCTAACAGTAGGGCTTACTCTAGCTGTTGCCTATTACTAACTGTTTTTAGTTCTAGATTTTAATAGACTTTATAGTTAACCTTTCTTAGGCTAATAAGGACGCACTACGCTATCTCTTAGTTATTATAGATTGCCTCTTTAAGTATGTACAGCTTAAGGCGATAACTTCTATAACTATAGAATATTGCGCTAAGGTCTTCTACAACACGTAGTAGTAGTTCTAAGGCTTTCCTAGCTCTATAATCTTAGACTGCAGCTTAGACTAGCTGGGACATTTTTAGACAACGCTGTGTAGCCTTGTAGGGGTAGACTAGCTACTCTCTACAGCCTACTACCCCTAGATAGATAGAGGGATAGAGCAGGCTAACTAAGAGGTGCAGGTAGTCCTACAGGTTATAGTTAACTTTAAACAGAATAACTAGCCTAACTACCTTCTAGCCTGCTAACTAGCTCTTAACAATTGCAATTCTTTAGTTACTAGGGTTAGTCCTAACCTGCTCCTCTATAGCTATAATGTGGACTTCCTACAGATAACAGTGCTTCTAACTGTTAGCTAGAACACACTACAGGGACAGGTAGTCTATTTCCTAGACTACCTCTAGCAGGGTACAGAGCTTACTTAGGCAGCTATAGCATAGGTATAACAACGCACCTAGGACATAACAGACTATAGCTGTAGGCCTGCAGAGCAGTACTACGTAGGAGATAGAGTGTAGTTTTCCCTCTGCAACGTAAAAACTAACAGGCTAAGCTAGAAGCTTAACTAGTTATAAGCCTAGTATATAGTAGTTGCAGTTCCTACCCCTTTAATAATTACCCTAGATTTACTAGGTAACCTCTATAAGACAGTGCATATAGACCTACTAGAACGCGTAGCTTCTAACCTGTTACTAACACAGCGCCTACAGGAAAGTAGACTAGGCCTACTAGTTGTCCTAGAGGAGGGCAACCTAACCTTAGCTAAATAGGAGGTAGAGTCTATCCTAAAAGAAAAGAGGGCCTATAGGCAGAACAAGTTACAGGTTCTAGTTAAATAGAAAGGATATATAAAGCTAATATAGAAACTACTAGAGGTGTTATAGGATATAACAGTATAGAAGGTCTTTACAGTAATATACATAGTATATTAAGAATAGATATAGGAAAGAAGAAACTTTTACTATTTATAATAACTCTTATAAGGTCCTATTAGGAGATGCTGTATAGGGCACGCAGCCTAGCGCAGGAGAGCTTAGGGACCTTACAGTGTTAGCACAACGCTACCTTATACTCTATACTACTAGACAAACAGTAGTAAGCCTTAATGCTTAAAAAAGATAGAGTTGTTAATAGACAGGGAGTAACAGGCAGTAGTAGCTACGTTCTAGGCCTAGTTCTGCGCAATGCAGCAGCAGCAGTTAACCTTATAGTTGTTGTTGTTATCTACCTTATCTGCCTTAATAGTGCTGCTACGCGTTAGCTGTAATATCTCCTTAAAGTTATAGTAGGGCATGTGCAGCTCTATAATAGTTAGTAAGTAGTAATAACAGGTAAATAAGTACAGCTCTATAAGAGAGGGGGAATAGTAATAGTATAGGGGTATAGGCAACTCTATAAGAGAGGGAGCGTAGTAATAGTGTAGGGGTGTAGGCAACTTGATAGGAAAAGAAGAGCAGTAATAGTAGGGAGGTAAGCAGAGCTAACAGACAGACAAGCAGCGCTTATTAGAGGAGTTAGAGTAGTAGCAGTAGGACAAGTAGGACAGTAGAGCGTACTCTAGGCAGTAGTAAAGCATAGTAAGCAGGCGCTTAACTTAGTTAATAGCATCCTTTAGATTAAGTTAGCTGCACACCTAATATAGGCAGAAAAACGTATAGTAGTATAGGCCTAGACTGCCTCTATCTAGTTTATACGCTTAGCTTAGGACTAAAAGGCTAACCCTATAGCAGCTATAAACTACTAGAAGTAGGTATTAAGCTGGTTACTGCTATAACGCCTAGACAACAGTATAGCAGATAGGGCAACCTAGGTACTAGGCTTAGCAGGGGCACAGGCAGCGCAAGAGGTAGTTAGCCGCTTTGCTAGCGTAGGGTTAGCTAGGGCTAAGTTAAGGGTAGCCTTATACACCTACTAATACTTATAGTAGGCGCCTAATAAGACTGTTATATTAGAAAGGAAGACCTATAGGGGCGCTAAGGGGGTAACTTACAGTAGAAGATAGGCTAACGCCTTTAGTTAGCCTTATTAGCGCCTATACCCTAGGTGCTAGGCGTCTTAATATAGGCGTTACTAGCGCTTACTAATACCTTAACTACTGTTAGTTAGGAATATAGGGCTAGGATAGAGATATATACTTAGATATACTACTTAAAGTTACACTAGGTATAGCAGAGCTTAGTATTTATAGTAAAGAGGTTGTTATTATATACGTAAGTGCGCTTACACTTAGCATAAGTATAGTATGTCTTACTAGCACTAGAAACATAGTTAGCTATAGAAGGTTAGTAGGTAGGTAGGCCTATAATAGAAGTAGGACACGTATAAGGGTAACTAGTAAGGATAGTAAGAAGGTAGTATAGGTAGTATAGAACAGCGCTAGCAGAGACAGGGACTAGGTCCTTATTATCTAAATTACTCTTAACCTTATAGTTACTTATATAACAGTAGTAAGCTTTCTATATACACTATTAGGCCCTATAACTAAATTAGAAACTATAGAAAAAAAAAACTAGAGGAATATTATAGGCAGAGGGGAGGGCCTATAGCAGACTACAACTGCCCCCTTTAGGGGGACTACTAGCTCCTTAGCTAGTAGCCTAGTAGCTATAACTAGAAGTAATAACAGACATAGTAGGTTAAACGTAGGCATAATACAAAAAAAATAGGGTAGGCGTAAGATAGGTAGGTTAGGTAGGAGCGTAGAGTAGTATAGTAGCTAACTTAGGCAGGTGCGCTAGATAAAATAAAAACAACCTAGGTATGTATAGGGACTACCCTAGGTAAACTACAGACTAGACTAGTAGCTAACTTACTAAGAGGTGGGCCCTTACGCAACTATAACTAGCTCTAGGGTTTACCTACTACTAGCGTCCCTCTAATCTTCAAAAAACGCAGAAAGGACCCTACAAAATATATTTAGCTAGAGAGAGATAGGGACAGAAGGTATGTTATAGGCTTAGACCTTATCTAAGCCTTAAGTAAGATAGGGCGGTTACGTGCCCTATAGACATATTAGAAGGACACGCAACATGTTACCTCCTTAAGAGATACAATACTATATTAACCCTTATTACATTCTACCCTAAGGCTAGTCTATAATATTATACAGCGTTCTGTTTTCTATATAGTAGCTTAGCTATAGATATAGTATTACTATTATAAGAATATACTTAACTATTCTTAATATTTTACTTTTCTTATCTTAATAGTCTTTCTTAAATATCTTGTATAACTTAAGGTAAAGCTTATAGTCTTTGCAATCTTCTTTATATACCTCTTATCCCTTTTATAAGAGGTCTAATACCTATATTAGGATTATAGGTGTTTATAGTATAGTTATTAATATATCTATTACTTTATATATTGTTCTATAAGTTCTACTTTAACCTACTTAAATAGTCTGTAATAATGTAGTTAAGGTGTTACTTATGCTTATTACTAGTTTATATTATATAATTTCTAAATGTAGTAGCGCCTTTAGTTATATGCGTTAGAGTGGCACCCCTTTAGGGTCTACTAGCAGCTATATATCTTATAATTAGCACTTAATCTTAAGTTAGTAGTACTAGGAGACCTAGTTACTTATGTTAGTAAGAATGACTGTTGCGTCCCTCTAGCTTTGGCTAGTTGCTATTTTGCTTGTTATTAGCGCTTATTATAGCAGCAGTAAGACTCTTAATTATTAGATTAGATAGTAATAGTAATAAGTTAATAATAATATATTAATGTTCTGTTGTTGTTCTATGTAAGGGTGATTTTTGTCTTATCTAGGTTCTAGTAGGGGCCTCTGTACGGTTTCTTAGCAGGTATATCGCCTAACCCATTTCTCTAATACCTTTCATTTAACAGTAGGGTACGTTATTTACTTATTAAAGAGCGTATTAGCTGCTTAGCAGCTACTCTATTGTTAATGTAGAAGGTAAGGAGGATATTGTCTACATAGAAAAGTAGCACTGTTTTTAGCTTAGGATTAAAGAATAGGTAAGGTTCTTCTGTTAATGCGGAGAGACAAAGCGTCCTAAAGGTGCTAGAAAGCTCCTTATACTATAGGACTAGCAAATTACGTAGCGTATATAGAGCTTGTAGTAGTAGAACTACTTACTAAGGTTTCTTAAATCTACCTAGTAGTTTGCAGAGCACCTTAGGTGCATGCTGGCGGCTTGTATTAAGGAACGCGCTAGTTATGTTATACTAATAGAGTTTAAGGTTAAAATAAGTAGTAATAGCAATTATAGTCTAAAATAATTGTAAAACAAGCGTTGTAGCATAGGTTAAGACAATTGATTCCTTTGCCTGTAGATCTCTGCGCACCCAGATCCTTGTCTTACATTTAACAAAATAACTATCTTAGTCTAGTTATTCTATAAGTTTGCTAGATAGTACTAGTACGTTAGTGCCCCAGCCCTTAGATCAGCACTGGGCATCGCCAGCAGAATGGCAAATGGCCTACTATTTCCGACCGTGCTCAGACCAGATCTTGTTTTTGGGCACACAGGAATTAAATACACGTACAATGAGGTTATCAACAAAATTATCAAGACTAGGCATTGATTGACCGACAACACTCCCCTGACACAGGGAGTCTGGCTCGGCCTTGGTATCTTCTTTTGGCTCACGTTGTTTGTTCTGTCGAATGCGATCCTGGCTTTTAACTCCATACTGGCTATATCCTCGGCGCTGTTTGTTACGTGGTTCACTTTCGGCGTGGCAAACGCGCAATGGATCTTTCTGAATTGGGGTGATCAGCTCATCAATTGGAAGAACACGTCACTTGCGCTCTTCAACTGGTTCATGATCCTTGGTAGGTCACTTCGCGATAACTTTGCATCGTCCTGGAGCTAACAGTATCATAGCTTCGGCATTCCTCACAGTCTTTGGCGTGTTTACCTCTATCTCCGATCCCAATGCTCGTGTGCAAGGCCCTTAGGAAAGTCTCAATGTATTTACCTGTGCGAAAAATGCACTATTCTAGGGGGGGTTTCGCACTTGCATGCGGGGCAACAGTAGATTTCTTAGGTGGTCTACCTGATCAAGCTTGAACGCATAATTTCTGCAACTTTTACTATCTTTTAATGTTAAGACCAATAGCGTATATGAATGCCATGTAATACTTAGATCTACCAAGGTTCTATGTCTGCACACTCGATTATGGGATAACAACACCAACTGATCGATATATGCATTGCTATGTCGTGCTATGATAAGAACGGTGCAGCTTGTCTGAATGGTCCGCGAACATAATTACGAGGGCAAGACCTCTATAAGAGATACTTTCATGCTTTTCGGTTTACTCAAGGCTCTTTTTACCCATATCGTCATTATTTCAAAGAGAGCCTTAATTTTTTGATACTTCGTACCTTGTCGTACAAGTTCAATCGTTATGCAATAGCTTTTGAAAGTTAGCCAAGCTGTTAGATTAAGGATGAACTGATCAGTCTATACCACAACAGGTATCTTAAATGACCGTTCCTTAGACTGGTTTATGTTAGAGTGAATGAACAAAGTGGCTACATGATGGTGGATGCTGGTTGTCTCTGGGTCATTGAAGCCGTCCTTGAGTACCAAGGGACTCATGAAACATGCACTTATATGATTCATATTTCCATATAGAGAAGCGACTTTCTATCGACTCCATTAGGATTAACTTCTCAAAGAAGAATCATAAAGAACTTGGAAGCTAGTTTCCGCGGGTGTCGATCACTCGTTTGGACTAGCTTGTTCGACTCAGAAATCCGTTCTCTCACGTCTGCAATCCATCAATCTTACACTCTATTTTCAATATCTATAACCTACTGTATATCAAGTTTGGTCACACAGGGCATCTAGCAACCTCACAACAGCCCAACTGATAAGACGCAGATGATAGAAAAGCTGCAAAGCGTGCTAACTTCCTAATTGCAGTTCTCCGTACACGGGTAATGCATTCAAGCCACCGTACGTGATCTGAGCAACAACCGCGTCTTTGACTTTACCAATTTGTCCGTACTGAGAAGCGTTCGACCCTAAAGCTCGCTGATCACTATTTAAAGGTGTGGATGGCGTTAGCGCTGTTTTCTCTAATCTTGCTAAAAGCCTACACATGTCTAGTGAATCAATGGGACCCTGGGTACCTGGTAAATGTGCCTGTCGCTCATGAGAGCTTAGCCTGAGACAGGACTCCACTTGCTGCCTGGAAACGATACCTATATAGACGTATTACTAACGTTAAAAGCTCCGCTTTCCTCCTTTCTTAATACCATTCGGACACAACATCCACAGGTGACCATTACAAGAAGCTTCTGACGACAAATTCTCGAAACGTCGGCATTCAACCTCTCGCATCCTCACTGATCCCTGCACTCTCTGTTGGAATCGCTGAATTGAGACATGTCATTTCTCCCGCGATTCCCACATTGAGCATTACTCAACCACATCATCCAGAGAATGGACAAAGTTCCGCAAGAGCTCTTCGACCCCATCAGCAGCTACCTCTCCCCCCTACACCTGCGCAACACGCTCCTCCTCTCCCGCAAGTTCTAGCGCGCAGCCGAGCAGTACTGCGGTGAATTCTCTACTCTGACACTGACGGAGCGCAATGTGGATGAAGTCACGAGATTCTGCACTAGGCGCGCCATCTAAAGAGAGCAGAGTTTCAGGCCCGTCTTGCCGCCGCTGGAGGATGATAGTGACGAGAACGCTTGTCGCGAGGCGGCGGAGGAGGAGGAGCTGAGGGCTGAGGGCGAAGAGTTCACGCGGCAGATTCGGTCTCTATTTTCTACGTTGCAAAAGGTCAAGCACGCAGGGGGCTTAGATGGACATGAGGAGTTGGAATTGCACGTCTACTGTTTGATGTATAAAATCAATCTTAAGCGCGTGTGCATTCACTGCCTGTTCGCGAGCTGGCGCGTGCGCGTGCTGTCTGCAGAGACGCTGCCCTGTCTGCAGTCCTTCACAGCTTTACACGTTCAGGACGGGAATAATAATCAGTTCTTTAACCTCAAGATCCCGGACCCTCCGTTCCGCAAGCTGGATCTAAGGGTTATGCTTGACCTCGCTGCGAAACTGCCAAATCTGCACACGCTAAAGAGCTTGCTAGGCCGCAATAACTAGATGCCATCTCTAGACTACGAAGAAGCACGCTATATAACACAAGATTCATAGCTATTGCCTGCCTAGCAATTGCTACACAGCTATTACTTTATTACGAATACCCCCTTCTATCATAACTAGCTATACCAACCTCCTATACCTAGACAAAATCAACTAAGCAACAGCTTAAACCTACCCCTAATACAAACACTATATTAACAAAGCAACAGCTCTCTCCTTAGGCCTATAGATACCTGCTGCCTTAGTGAAGTAGCAGGTCTATATCCCTAGCTATATCCTACAAAATTAACTAAGCAACGGCTTAAACCTACCCCTAATACGAACACTATATCAACAAAGCAACAGCTCTCTCCTTAGGCCTATAGATACCTGCTACCTTAGTAAAGTAGTAGGTCTATATCCCTAGCTATATCCTACAAAATCGACTAAGCAACAGCTTAACCCTACCCCTAATACAAACACTATATTAACAAAGCAACAGCTCTCTCCTTAGGCCTATAGATACCTGCTGCCTTAGTAAAGTAGTAGGTCTATATCCCTAGCTATATCCTACAAAATTAACTAAGCAACAGCTTAAACACCCCCAGCAGTCTACTACTAGCAATAGTAATAGACAAACAAAAAACAACAATAACAACAACAACAATATAAAGACTGTCTACTGCAATAGCAATAGCTAGCAATAGACAACAAATAATAAACGCTAGAACTACCTACTTATAGGATAGTTCTACACAACCCTAACTTAACAGGGCAACAGCTCTTCTTAACAACCTAGGGCACAGGCCCTTACTATTAGACTACAAACACACATTTACTATCCCCTTAAACAAACACACTCCTTAAAATACTAGAGCAGCTTAACTGCTCTCGTCTTATATAGTCTTAGACTCACACAGGACGTTAAACTTATCAATCAATCAATCAATCAATCAATCAATCAATCAATCAATCAATCAATCAATCAATCAATCAATCAATCAATCAATCAATCAATCAATCAATCAATCAATCAATCAATCAATCAATCATTAACACAAGATTGGCCAGATATGCAGCGCAACTCTTCAAGACGTCCAGCTTTCAAATCTGCAGCACTTCCAGCTAGACTTGCTAGGACCGCTCAGGGAGGCAGATTAGGTTGACCAGCGGCTCCCCTAGCCCAACGTCATCACACCCGCGCTGTTCGATCCTTTCAGTACAAGTCTGCACATCCTCTCGCACCAGCTGCACACACTACGCCTGCGCGCCGTGGTAGACGAAGCGCTGTCCCGACCCACCTTCCCCAGCACCTCCCCATCTCCTATACGGTCCAGCCTGCAGCGGCTGAGCATCGCATCCCACACGTCCACTGCTTCAGGGACCTGGTACTTCCAAGGCCCGCACAATACAGGCGCTTCCTCCTGGTCCGAAATAACCGCCTCATCTCACCCGCCCCTCGAAACCACCTTCTCAGACGAAACATCCCACCTCGACGACATGGAGAACCTGCCCTTTGAGTGGGACGCGCACCGCACTGCAGCCCAGTACCGCGCGGTACCCAACACCACTACGCTGGATGCCTTGCTAGCCACGTTCGCGAAAGCCGCGGCGCGGATGCTGCGACTTAGGGAAGCCGCGCTGTGGTGTCCGTTGACGTTTTGCGCGGATGATGTCGATGGTTTCTGTGGTTTTGACGGCACGCGCGCTTCGGGTGTGTCTTTGAGGGCGAGCTGGCGTAGGGCATTAAAGATGCGAAACCCGGTGTATGTGCTTCTACAAGCCTGGTCGGTGAGGACTGTGCAGCTGTAAGGCAGATGTGGTGGTGTTTAGGGCGTTGGAGGCCTGGGCCTGAACTGCTGGAGCTGTTTGAGGGGATCGGGAGGGAGGAGCATGGGGGCTATGGCGATGTATTGGGGGGATGTACATATTGGGAAGGGAGTGGTAGAGAGGGCAAATTTTAAGGACTAGGAGGAATAGCAGTTTTGATATTTAATTAGTTAGTTAGGGTTAGTTTGTGTAGTATACGGCTGGTGTTATTGATCAAGACAATCACGCGTCCCCAGCGCCTTGACGCGAGGCTGGAGCTTTTTGCACACCTCTCTTCGTAATCAGACCCGGAGCCCCAAGACCCAGCACAGTAGTCTGGCCCCCTACTGGTGCCGTTGAAACAATCGAGATCGTTACCCTTTTGCCAACCGTCGACCGGTCAAGATTCTTCTCCACAAGCTCGACGTGCGACCCGGTAGCACCCTCACCCACTCCTGGAGACGAAAGCGCGCCCACGAGCCCGTCAACAGGCGCCAATTTCTCTTGCTCCTGCGGCGCGACATTCGCAAACGGCGGGAGGAGACTCGCATCTAACTGTCCGGCCACGCGCGCAACAGCCATGGCATCAAGCGAGCGCGTCCACACCGACCACGTGTAGATGAACCAGCGCAGCCACAGCAAGCCTACGACCTTCACACCGACAATAAGCGACAGAGTGACCTGCGCAGGGAGACCGATGACAGGCTTGGACACTGTCGCGCCTGGTGCAGTAAAGATCTCCCGTCCGGTGTCTGGCGACCAAGGCAGGATATCTTCCAAGTGCGACGTCAGCGCCGCTTGATTCGCGAGGAACACAGCGATGTTCAGGCGAAACGCTGCCGTATTATTCATGTTCCAGTCATCGAGGAAGGCATTGAGCCTGTAGAACAGGCCTGCCAGGCGGAGCGGGCACCTGTTGGGTGTGTGCTCGCTAACGGCGGACGAGCTGGCGCCGTGGAAGGGGGTAAGCTCGCACAAGGGCTTGAGGAGAGCGGTTTGGTTTGTGTTCTGGGTCAAGAGGGTTTCTTCGTTGATTCCAAAGGTGAGGTTGCGGACGGAGTGGGCCCAGAAGTCGTTGTTGAAGAGTACAAGGACAGACACCATCAGCAGGCTGGACATGTCGGTGAAGGTTAGTAGTGATTCTGAGTTATTACTGGGGTTGGGATTCTGTTTGGCACCTCCTAGAGCGTGATCTCTGCTTGTGGTCAGCGATGAACGAAAGGGCAGCATGGTCCTGATAGTGGAGAACAATGTAGAAGGGAATACTTACTCTTCCAACGGAAGATAGGCCTCAGTATAATTCCCCCACTCCGCTCCCAGTTCGAAACCAAAGTAGTCGTTGAACTGAAAATCACCAAGAGGCGGTCCCTTACTCGGCCGCTTCTCCAGCAGCGGCCCATGCAGCCCACCACTGTGAACATTCCCCAGCTCAAAGTACCCCCTAGTCGTCTGCGCCGTGCAGTGAAGCACACCATCGGTATCAACGGTCTCGTAAACCTGAGAAAAAGCTGCTCAGACAGCTCCTGGCGGCTACGACTCACAGTCCATGAATGCTGATCCTGTTCGCCGGGCGCGCAGACGTCGAGCATTGCAACTCAGAAGGGATACCACAATGATACGTACTCAACCCCATCCTGAAACAGGTTTGCGCCTAGGCAGATAGAGGGGTATTCGGACGTTATGACGTTTGTACACAAGACTGAGTAGTTCAGCTGCATAATGCGCTCGCGCAGAACGCCGGTCGTTGTGTCTACGGGAAGGCCGGCCATGGAGCCTTTAATGTAATGAATGTCTGTAGGCTGCCTGTAGCCTTTTTAGCTGATATCCTGCCATAGGTGCAGCTGCCTCTTCTCAGAGGAGACTGTAGTAAGTTCGCCCCTGATACGCGGTAAAACATACGCCGCCAGAACGATAGCCAACCGCGCAGGTTCCAGATCGATGCCGATCTTGGTGCAGGCGGAAGCATCAAAGTCACAGCGCTGTACACTGTAGTTGTAAAGCCTGATAAATCCTGTATCCGCACAAGTCGGTACAGTGATTGTTTCCCACGGAGCCAGGAGTTGAAAAAGCGGGTATTGAACAGCGCCTAGCACACATATCAGCAGGCAGTAGTACCGCATGGAGCACGTCAATTTACTAAGAACCACCAACCCAGCAGCCGCAAACACAAACCTCTTCACCCTCGCACACCCCGGCTCGTTCCATTTCCACGCGTTGTTGAGACGCCCCCAATCGCACCACACCCGGTCCGCCAGAGCAAGAAGCTGCCTCACACTTTTTCGCTGACCGGGATACATCCTCTGCGCAAGCATAACCGCAGCCTGCGCGCACCGCGCCGAAGTAGCAGGGACGGCGAGAACAGCAGCGAGCGCATTCAAGACTGCCATTGCTCTGGCCCATCCTCGCATCAAGTTGTATTCTTTACGAGTAGAGCCCGGCTGGTATGCCTAATCCTGCCCACATCGCGGAAAGGGAGGCTAGCGATCCGCTCAGGGGAGTGCACTGTACATAGTAGACAGCAACAGGGGTAATCAACCTCCAGAGACCAGCAGTCAAGCAATAACTGTCGTGTAGCGCACGATGTAGGCTCCCAACCGTGAAGCACCCATTGCTGATGACCGAGACCTGCTGCCCGCCCATCTTGGCGCTTGTAGGAAGTGGTACAGATGGAAGGGAATCTAGCCTATTTCAGCAGAGCGTTATACAAGCCATACTCATATTCGTACTCGTACAAACCAAGCTCCAAACCTCGACCCACACTACCCAGGTGCTCACCACCGCCCAAACGCATTGCCGACCCCACCCAGCGCGCCCTGAAACTGCTCCACGTACCGCCCTGTCCCTGCACACTCGCTGCGTTCCGCAAACTCGTGCGCCTTGGGCAACCACTCTTTTATCTTCTCCTCGCGGTTGTGGTTGCTGGGGTGCGTACTTAGAATCTGCGGAGGGCCCTGCTGTCCCGATTTCTCCATGCGGGCCCAGAATTCCATGGCGGCTTCGGGCCGGTAGCAGGCTTGCGCCGCCATCAGCAGGCCAATGTAGTCTGCTTCTGCTTCGTGCTTGCGCGAGGCGGGCATGGAGAGGAAGAGTTGCAGGATCATGTTTGCGCTGTAGAAGGAGACGTCGAGGGCGAGGGAGGCGAGGATGGGGATGAGGATGAGCGGGGCTTGGGACATGCGTTCGCTGGGGTGGGCGTTAGTGGGAGAACCCCCCATAGGGTAGGAGAAAAGGACGGGAGAGGCGTACGCTGTGTGGTGTGCGACTACATGTGCAATCTCGTGTCCCAGGACCGCCGCAATGCCATCCTCGCTTTGGCAATGCGGTAGGATTCCCGTGAAAACAAACACCTTCCCACCCGGCACGACAAACGCATTCATCTCCGGGCTATCAATGACATGCACCTCCCACGTCATCTCACTCAGCCCCTCGCCCTCCTTGAACGCAAACGGCAGCAAGCGCTCCAGCACCCTCTTTACCTGCCTGACCCTCGGATCATGCTCCGGCAAGAACCGGCCGTGGTACTGCTGCTTGATCTCCGCGACCGTCGACTCGCCCAGCGCCTCTTCGATCTTGGCCGGGATGAAGTTGAACCGCCGCCGGCCCGAGACGGGCACTTGCTCGAGGTTGAGCACGTACACGGTGCCCGCGCCGGCTGTCAGGACGCCCACGTCGCGGTAGAAGGTTGGTCGCGCTGCCCAGCGGGTGAAGAGCCCGGTGACGCCCGAGCGCGCGTTGAAGCGCTGGTACTGCGGGCCGCCGCCGCCGAAGGGGATTCTCTGGTAGCTGCGGAAGGGCGCATGGTTGAGTGTTCTTTGCGCGGGCCGGTAGAAGGCGCTGGGGCAGGCTCGATATCGTATGCGGTGCATTGTGGTTTGTGATGGCGGTGACGAGGACGTGCCTGCAGTGGTTCGCGTGAGATCGGATTGCGGAGATCAGCAGGACCGACTTCTTTCTCTCAGACTCGCTAAGCAACAGAGACTGCGGCTCTCTGCTTGTTCAATGCGGGACCCACACGCAAGGCGCAGTTGCAGACGCGGTCGTCGCTGGATCCGCTGACCTCATCGGCCGCTATGACGCCCAAGGCCGCGGGGATGCCAAGAAATGCGGGGAAGCACAAAGCGCGACACAAATGCACGGCAAACTAGTGTGTGTGTATAGTGAAACCTAGCCATAAGCAAGAGTTACAGTAGGAGGATGCTTTTGCTTATTCTGCTCACTTTACGTGTGTCCTGGAAGCACATGGCATGGGAGATTCCTTAATTAAGACTCTGCTTACTGCCAGGTTTCACTGCATATCTCCAACATTGCCAGACCTCGTGACAAATCCAACGTCATGTATATGAATACTTAACCTGTATCCTTCTGGTCGTCCCTCCTACCAAATGCTCAATGCTACAAATTACGCCAAATCGCAACCCAATCAGTGGCCGCCCATGCGATACCTACCTCGATATGTCGCGTATGAATAACCCCTGCGCCGCTCCAGAATGCTATATCCTCGCCATGCGCCGTGCACCCACTGCTCCAACACACACACAGATATATATATATAGTAAAATCTGAAGAGCGCGAATTACATTGTTGTCCTAGCAGCCTTCCTCCTTCTCCTCGGCGGCGTGTCCACGTCCACACTCGTGCTCAAGCTGCTGCGCTCGCTCCTCGGAGTCGAGTATCGCTCGATCAGGCTCTTCCTCAGCATCTTGTTCGTCTTGTTCTGCTTCAGCTCGCGCTCTTCCTCCGGGTCGACGAATCGGTTGACGGTGCGGTGGTCGAGGACGCGCTTGTCCTTGTCGCGCTTTCCCTCCTTCTCGGTTTTGGGCCATCTAAACCCGTACAGCTTCGAGTGGCGCTCGCACCGTGGACACTCTTTACGCGTGTTGTAGCCGTCCTGTTGAACAAACTCGACATCACACGTTTGGCACTCGACCCACTTGCTGTACTTGGCCGAGAGGCAGGCGCTGCTGGTCACGTAGTCACCGCGTCTGCGCTTGTTCTCGACCCATCCTGCCTCTGGCGTGAGGTCGATGGGCGTGCCGATGCGGTTCTGGTGGTGGTTGTTAGATTTTGAACGTGTTGTGCGTAGTGACGGGCGGTATCTGCGCTTGACAATCTGCTCATGCTCGCTGTCAAACTCAAGGCTGTCTGAGAGGTCGCTGAGGTCTGACGTGCTGTCGTTGTCGGGAAAAAAAAGGGGAGGCAACGGGGCGTTTACCGTTGTTGTGGTGGTTTGCGTCAAGAGCGTAGCCACTCCTAGCGTGGGATTTTCGTGCAGGGCTTCGGCTTCGATTTTGATCTTGGGCAGGACTTCGGGCAGGTGGTCGTCATCGATGGAGGTGGCGTCGGTGGAATGCGCAGACTTCGGCGAGTGCACAAGCGATTGCGGGCTTGTGTCGCGTGAAGAGCTGGTTCCGTCCAGGCTCACGGTGAGGGGGGTAAGGAGGCCATCGCGCTGCAGGTTGCGCATGTCGCGCGCCTTGGGTGAAGTCGAACTGGAAGTTGAAATTGGAGCTTCCGCATCCTCAATACTGCTGACGGGTAGTGATGAAGTACTGTGGGCCTTCCTCAACGTCGCTTCTCGCAACTGTTCTGGGGCGCGCTGTTTCGTTTGGGGTGATTTTGGCATGAGCCGACCTTTCTTTCGAGGCGTCAGCTCGCGCGCTGTGTCGTCTTCCAACGATGCCGATTTGCGCTTGTGACTCTGCGCAGGCTTCGCAGAATCGCCCTCTTCCTCGTCGTCGCTCTCTTCTATCCGCTTCATCGGCGCCCACCCGTTTACCCCTCGCTCTTCGCAGGTGTTACAGAGACACTCCTCATTGTTTTCGCCAAAGTAGTCCTCGCCGTACGAGACGGTGATCTCGTCACCGGCTTCGATTGGTTTTGCTGCAACAATCTGCATGCCGTCGTAGCCCTTGGTGGATAGCCGCGCATTCGCATCGCAGTCGTGGTTTGCAAATCGAGCGGGACCCAAGAAAAGCGAGCGCGTCTTCTTCCTGCTCGAGATGACGAGACTAAAGTCCTTGCGCGCCAGCTCCAGCTTCTGCTCCTGGTCCTCGGTCATGGCGACCTGGACGCCGGTCAGGTACTTGATCTCTTCGCGCGGGTTGATGTCTCTGCGTGCGGTGATGGAGGCTTCGTGCTCGGTGATCATGTAGCGGTTGGTGGTGGTGACTTCGAACGGGCAATCGGGCAGGTAGATGTTGACGTATCGCCTGAGGTGCCGCTTGAACTGCTCCTGGTCCTTGTCATCCTTCATGCCGGCCATGAACTTGCGCAGTCCGGGGAGCTTCAGCAGCTCCTGTACGGCCTCGGCGGGGTCCTTGTCCCAGATGACATGCCTGCGGATGCGGTCGGCAATGTCCTCCTCGTGCATGCCGCGAGACGCTGCGAAGCGCCCGCCATGGTTCTTGCGGATGGTGGTCCAGTAGTAGACCTGAGAGCGCCCGGCTTAGTCCAAGTGCACACTCAATTCTCCGCGACCGGCGTGTCGCAGTCCCGCCGAGTTGCGACTCACCTTGTCAACCAGCGCGTCCGTGATCACGTCGTCGTACGAAGCCAACTTCTCCAGCGTGAGACCGCCCCGAACGCCCCCGAGTTGGCGTGGCATGGTGCGCAAAATATCGCAATAGCAAGAGGAGGTGTTTGTCGCAAGATGGACAGCGCAAGGCAAGCAGACAGACGTGGGGGGTGCGTAAAGGGGTGGTTGGGGGTGACGTATTAGAGGATGCAACAGGCCAGTTTGGCCTCCCTCGAAGGAGCGACGGCGACAACAAACAACAGACAACAGACAACAGACAACAGGCGACAGGCGACAGGGACAAGAAGGAGAAACCGAGGCGGTAAGGAGAGAGCGGCGCCGCACAGAGGCAGCGGAGACGGATTTAGCGCAAGGCTCGCGGTCGGCGGAGAAGCAGGCGCTGAGTCGCGACGAGCAACCAAGCACGCCAATGGCCAGCAGCAAATAGCGAATGGGCCCGTTGCAGTAACCCCTGCGCTGCGTGGATGGTGGATGGGAGAGCCGGGGGGCTGCAGGGGCTGGCGGCGAGCGAGCAGTGCGAAGCGAGCGCTAGAAGCGGGAAACGCCGGCCAGCCCGACGACACTGAAGGTTGCGCGACGAAAGTTGGGACGGTACACATCGAATCGACCTCTACCTCGACCTCGACCTCTGCCTCTACGCACACACGATGATCCAGCTCAAGGTGGGCATCCCCTCGCAGCCAGTCCTGCATCCGTGCAGCGCGATAAGCCACTGACTCTCGACCTGCAGACGCTCGTAAACTGCATCGACAACTCGGGCGCCGCCATCGTCGAGTGCGTCAACGTGCTGCGCTCCAAGCGACCAGCCAAAGTCGGTGTGTAGCCCGCATGAGCACCGCCCCGTTCCCAGCCCGTCGACTAACGCATCTCCCCAGGCGACCGCATCGTGGTCGTGGTGAAGAAGCAGCGCAACTTCGGCCCGGAGACGGGCAACAGCGTGTCGGTCAGCGCCGCGAACAAGGTGCGCCGCGGCGATGTGCGGCACGCGGTCGTGGTGCGCACGGCGAAGAAGTGGCAGCGGCCGGACGGCAGCGTGGTCAAGTTCGACGACAACGCATGTGTGCTTATCAACAAGGCCGGCGAGCCGATTGGGTCGAGGGTCAGTGGCGTTGTGGCTGCTGAGCTGAGGAAGAACCAGTGGTCCAAGATCCTGTCGCTGGCGCCCATGCACGTCTAAGAGGGGTGGATGGTGGAGCAGAATAGGAGGGGTTGCACGGTCGGGGAGACGCCTGGTCTTCCATTCTGTTTTTACGAGGATGATGTAAGAAATAGATGATCAGAGGTGGATCATCAGAGGTGGATCATCGAAGAGGTGGATGGTCAGAGGTGGATGATTTTGAGATGAAGGATCAGAGGTGGATGATCAGAGGTGGATGATGGAGATGGACGATCAGAGATGGACGATCAGAGATGGACGATCAGAGATGGACGATCAGAGATGGACGATCAAAGAGGTTGCATTTTCAGGCGTATACGGAGCGCAACGACAGTGTAAAAACTATGTGTATGCCATTGTACAAATACCCACGGGTATCAAAAGACTCTTTTTTCCAGGACGCCACGCCGTACCAAGGTTCAGATTCAGGTTCACTTCAACGCCGGCCAAATTGCCCATGGGATGGTGCATCGCTCACGAGGGCTGCGTGACTTTACCGCAGCCGCAGCAGACGTAGTAGAGGGCCTGGAGCTGGTCAGTCGCTTGCTGCCTGTTTCCACGCACCAGCGCATGCTCTTACCATGCCCGTGTCGGCGGTTCGCTGTTGCGACTGGAAGAAGACAGCCTCGTTCTCGCCGCAAGAGCACTGCTTCTGGACGCGCGGTAGCTAGGCCGCAACGGTTAGCGAGCAGGTTCGAGAGAAGCAGGCAAGCAACAGAGGGGTGTGTTCAGGACAGGACGTCTTCCATGTCGTCGTCGTCGAAGAAGTCGTCGTCGTACAAGTCGTATTCCTCGTGCTGGTGCTGGTGCTGGTGTTGGTGCTGGTGCTGGTGCCGGTGCTGGACAGGCACGTGCGACGGCTCGTCCTCGGCCTCGAGCATGAAGCCCGGCGCCCAGTCCTGGCCGCACTCGACGCAGACAATGTCCTGTCCGCACATGGTGCAACATGTGACCTCTTTGGCAGCAGGGCTCGGGGAAGTGGGGTCGGAGGGACCAACCGTAGGATCTTGCGCGACCTCTGCTGTGACGCCGGCGGTGGCTCCCACCGTGGACGCGATTTCGTGCCTCATGACGCACGACGAGGGCGCCTCTTCGGTGAAGGAGCATGTTCTGCACGCGAACAGCAGCCTGTTCTCGGCCTTGTCTTCGCGGGGAAACAGGAGGTTGGAGCTGCGCAACATCAGCACTGGCCTGCGCGATGCGAGCGCCACCGGCACTCACCACTCGGAGCAGAAGCGGAAGAGGATCTGCTTGTTGGGGTCCTGCTGGTCCTTGCTGCCGTACTCGGCGGCGGCGGGGGACGACATGGCGGCGAGTGTGGGTTGCTGTTGTTTTGTTGGCGCGAACAGGGAATGTCGAGGTCGATGCGTGTGCGTGTGCGTGTGCGTGCGAGTGCGGGTTGCCGCGTGGCGGGTGAGCGTGGCCGTCAGTCGCCCTGAACGACAGAGGCTTGTCTTGGCAAACACGCAGCGCAGACGCAGGCACCAAAGGCCCGTCAGTGTCTGTGTTCCCCGCAGTCGTGGGCTTGCGGCGATCACAGCGCCGCCGCCGTCGCGACTAAGACGTCCGTCGGTGCAACGCAACCTCACCTCGCGCACTCAGCCTCCAGTCTCCAGCTTCCAGCCTCCAGTCTCCAGCCTCCAGCCTCCAGTCTCCAGCCTCCAGCCTTCCAGCACAGCTTGCCCTTACCCCGCTCTGCCCTGACTGCTTTGACTGCTCTGACTGCCCTGCTGCCCTGCTGCCCTGCTGCCCCGCCTGCCCTGCCTGCCCTGCCTGCCTGCCTGCCTGCCTTGACTGCCTCGTTGTCGCCCCACCGAGCACTCGAATAGCGCGAGACTGCAACCATGGTAAGGTCACGTGCGCGCGCGGTGGACTTGTGGTCATGCCATTGACACGCTGCACAGTCGTCCAGCGAAACAGGACTGCCCGAGGGCTGGGAGATCCGTCGCTCCAACAGCAAGAACCTGCCGTACTACTTCCACGCCGCGACCAAGGACTCGCGCTGGGAGCCGCCCGCGGGCACTGACCCGGAGAAGCTCAAGCAGTACATGGCTGCCCACCACAGCTCCAAGGGCGTTGCGCCCGCCAACTACGCCAACGCGGGCGACAAGATCCGCGCCGCCCATCTGCTCGTCAAGCACAGGGACAGCCGGCGCCCGGCCAGCTGGAGGGAGCCCAACATCACCCGCTCCAAGGAGGAGGCGCGCACGCTGATCGAGGGCTACGAGGCGCAGATTCAGGCCTACGAGGGCACCGCGCTGGACAAGGCCGCCGAGCCCAAGTCGCTCTCGGAGCTGGCCACAACCGAGTCGGACTGCAGCAGTGCGCGCAAGGGCGGCGATCTGTGAGTGCCGCGATAGCCAGACGCAACGCAGTGGTGCACTGCTGACACCCAACAGGGGCTTCTTCGGCCGCGGCGATATGCAGAAGGAGTTTGAAGAGGCTTCGTTTGCGCTCGAGAAGGGACAGGTGAGCAAGGTGGTCGAGACTGCGTCCGGGCTGCACTTGATCCAGAGGTATGCCCTGCACTGCCCGGCTTCTCACATGCACGCTGACCTATTCTTGCGAACAGACTGGAGTAGGCCGAGGCTTGCACACGACTGCAGGCTAAGACCACACGGAGAGCACGGGCTGTGGAGGGAGAGGCGCGACAGCCTGACGCGCGCAACCGTTGCAGGGTGTTGAGGATGCAGTACGGGCAACGTGGCTTGGGCCAGAGCCACGTCGATGGTGCCCAACAGTCAACAGTCGACGAGTCCTGCTGTGCGAGACGTGACCACCTAGCCAGCTGCAGCGCAATCAAGACAAGCCCAACGTGCCCAGCTTCATTTGCTCTCCACTCTCTGCTAACCACCATGGCCGGACGGTAGCCATGACCGTAAGCAGACGCATCGACCGTGTAGCCATCAAAACCTGATGCCCAAACCTAGAGTGCTCACACCTGGGGTGCACCCGCCTTGGGTGCACCCACCTGGGCGTGCGGGGGAAGCGTGGTCGGCTTTGGCGACCGAATGACAGAACTAGCAGCAGCCCGTCTCCTCTCCTCTCCTCTCCTCTCCTCTTCTCTCGTCTCGTCTCGTCTCGTCTCGTCTCGTCTCGTCTCGTCACCTACTACGGCTTTTGTGCTGCAGACAAAGCCGGCCCCAAGCCGACAGTGCTCGATCAGGTAGGAGAAAGCATCGGCCACCCAAAGAGGCACTACAAGGCTGCAGCCACTTTTCTCACAGCTGCAGGGCACTCGCCAACACGCTGGAGGCCTGCAGCAGGGAAAGCGTCGTAGTCTGCTTTTTAGCTTCTTCTGGAGAGTACAGGCGTGTGTGTGACAGGGACCCCAACGCCTGGAGGGTCGCATCATGGCTGCTTGTTTGTGACACACGAATGACGCTGGACAATGCGCGCTGTGTACGTCGCTCAGCCGGGTCCTGAAACGCGTGGATGGATGCACGGCAGTGTGCGTGCCTTGACAAATCAGTGACACGACTCTACAGAGAGTGCAGACAGTGCATCGACTACCCGTGACACGACTCTACAGAGAGCACCGACTATCCGTGACACGACTCTACAGACAGGGCAGTGACCATCACTGGCATCCACCAACGTTCAAACTTCACTGCAATCCGCTGACAATGACAAGCTGCATGTCAGGACACGGCTCCGTCCACCGTGCCAAGCATGCCAAATGCTCACTTGGATAGGGAGACACTGCAGGGCTTAGGCCAGTACCACCGGCCCAGCACCACTCACCCCGTCACGGCTCATCAACATGGATGGACGATCCACCGGCTACGATGCTCCGTTCGGCGGACGGACCGACCGTTGGCTGTGCTGGCTTGGCTCGAGGCTCGCTGTGTGTTCCACCGCGCCTGCGCCTTCCGAAAGCGTAGTGTCGGTTCTGGTGTTCCGGCAACGTCCGACAACAACATCGACGTGCGCGCCTTTCAGAGGCTTTCAGAGGCATCCACCGGCCCAGTCCTGCCGTGCTCAATCTCCCAATATTGGCGCATCCAGGATTCGCAGGCTGCAAAACCACGCATCGCTTCGCTTCCCTGCGCCTGCACGGCACAAGCATGCCACACTGCGCTACCTGGTTCAGGGTACGCTTGCAGTCGCAGACCATTCTTAGGGGCCGCAGCATAGTCGCCGTAGTGCCGCAGTACGCGCAGCAACTGCTTGCGCGCCGTTGAGCTGGGCAGCACGGCCGAGGCATTGGGCTGTCATCCCTGCACCTGCGTCCTGGACAGCCAACAACGTCGGCCTGGTAGTCGACGCGTGTGGATGTTGGATGTGGATGTGATGTGGATGTGATGTGATGTGGATGTCGATGCACCGATGCACCGATGCAGAGATGCAGAGCGAACGCTCCCTGGCCTGATCTGCTGTCCTTCAACGCCGCCGCTCCTCCCACTTGGCGGCACCGCCACTCCCCCGTTCGTTTCGCGAGGCGTTTACATACTTACTACGTCACGCTTGTGAATGGCACTTTAGTCAAAATCCCATCCCACCGCCAGCCTACCCACACCCCAGCCGTACTCCACATTCCTTTTTGCTCTCGTTCCCGCCCACCCACTCTCGATTCGCACCATCCACCGCCATCTTGCACCCTCCACGCCTCCGCCCACCCCTCTCCTTGTACTCGTCTAGAATTTTCGCTCACGCCCGTACAAATACACCTCTCGCCCCCCTCTCACGCATCCCCTCTCACGCATCGCATCCAAGGCTAGCTGGCTGGTGCACAAGCGTAAAGCCTACCTCAACCCCAATCTTGACCCTGGACCAAGACCTGCCTGCTTGATACCACACCGGCCACCTCATGGCTACCATGGCTCCCACAACCCACTTGACAGAGGCTCGCTCCCGCCCGCACAGTCGCCGCAGCTCAACGCGCCGAAGCTTCGCGACTTCCCTCTCGCGCACGAGCTCTTACCTCGACACCCCCAGGACACCCTGCCCCAAGGATGGCGACGCGTTTGCATACAACCCCTCACACCTCCAGGCCTGGTATTGTCCACAATCTACCTGGGACCGCCTTCCTGCTTCGGTCAAGAAGGCCCTGGCTGCAGTACAGCATGCGGGAGCTTCAGCGTTGACTGGTACGTCGTTTACTATTTTCATGCTACTATCCACGCCTGGTGTCATTGGCTGCCACCATGCGCGATTTCCACCCATGTCACGACTGCATGTGTTGCGCATGACGAGCTAACCTTGTTCAGGCTTCGAGCGCCTTGATGAGCACAGTGGGACCATCAGCGGTGCCCGCACTGACCAGAAGTTTCCAGAAGACGATCTCCTGGTCCAGCTCGACGATGTCCGCCCACTGAAGCTGCGCACCATCAGCAACGCTAGCAGTGTCTTCCTGTCCGACATCTCATCGCCCACCTACAGCGGAACACCAGCCTCAGACTCTGGCTCCACCTCTCCTGTTCCTTCCACCTTCTCGCTCCCACAGTCTGCGTCGACTCCCGCTCCCATCTCTCTTGGACCCCCAGAGCTTGAGACTAGGCGCAACTCAACGCGCGAGCGCTCCTTCTCTACTCCCCTCCAGCCCCAGGACGCAAAGTACGCCGCTGAGCTGTCGTATCTGCGCACCGAGGCCCTCCCCCGTCTTCGTCACTCTGGCCACAAGGTCGATACGGAGTGGTATGAGGCTAAGCGCATGAGCGCCATTGCCGACGAGGACGCAAAGGCTTTCGAGGACTGGTGGTCGGAGCAGAAACACACCATCCTCAAGCTCAGCGAGAAGGGCAAGCACTTGGCTGCTGCGAACGGTGTGACCTCGAACGGCATGGGCTGGACGGCTCCGTAGTCGCTAGTGAGGTGGGTCCCCCCTTGCCTGGTCGTTTGGAGCTGCTCGCTGAGACCCTCAGTCGCTTCGCTACCAAGGCTTGGGCCTTTTCTTACTTTGCCTTCAGATTGACGCACAGCTTTTACTCTTCTCTCCTTTCTCTCCTAGGGTATCTGCTTCTTTCAGCGAGGAGTTGGCTCCGGTATTCACCGAGAATAATGCATTTACGAAGACGGACTTCATCATCTGCTTTTGCACACGGAACTGGCGTCTATGGTTTGCAATCATACACCCCACTCCTCCCCATCTCTGGCGCGTTCAAGAAGACCTGGGCGGACCGCCCTTACGAACGACGTCCCTTTCCTTTCTCAGCAACACTGGCAGCCGCGAATGGCGAAGCCCCAGATGGCCTGACTCGTCCTGATAGCGAATATCACGATATGATCTGTTTGTTCTTCTGACGTGACACCATGTTGAGATCACAGTGATGTGCTTTCATTGTCCACGCCGTGCGGGGAGATTAACATGTGATCAACGACGAACGTCTAACTTGGCTATCGAAGCGTCTGGTCCGTTCAAATCCATGACCGGAACAGGCATAGCTCGGGTGAAAGGCACCGCCAAGATCCACACAGACGTCTCGCTTCTGGAAGCTTGCCGTCTTGCAGTCCTGCAGGGCACCAAAAACGGCCAGAAAAGAGGCTAGGACCACAGAAATAAAGTAACCTAATTATATAGCCCAAAGGTTTATCCGCAGGACCGCAGGAATCGCCTAACCGCTGTTGCGGAAATCGACGTTGAAACTTGGCGACGTTGCGAATCGCGCAAGAAGACGGAAGTCGCACGCTTCTCCAAACTCGTGCTGAGGTCAGGCAGACGAAAAAAGCTCCTTCTTCTTCTTCTTCTTCTTCTTGGCCGACCACCCACGCAACACCAGCACCACGACACCTACAAGGGGGGGTCTAAACAGAGCAGAAATACAATCTGCCACAACCTGGATTTTTCTTCTTGGAAAAAAAATCACTAGAGGCTCGGTGCAAGCAGTTCGTATCTCTTCTGCTCCGTCCAGACACCCCCCCCCCCCCCCCCCCGCCTTGTAGCGATGGCCCCAAGCCAAGCCAAGCCAAGCCGAAACGCCGTCGGCGCTTGCTTGAGAAGTGAGGTAGGCAGCATGGGATTGGGTGGTGCGTTCTTGCTGTTGTTGTTGTTGTTGCTGTTGCTGTTGCTGCAGTGGTACCAGGCAGGTTAGAGGGAGACAGACGGTGCTACATGCTATGCTGGAACCTGCTGGTGAGTCTGGGTGTTGACAAAGTGAGTAAGTAAGTAGTAAGTAAGTAGTAAGTAAGTAATTAAGTAAATTAATATTCATGTTGATGTTTTTGATCGTATGTAGAATAAGAAAGGGAATTTCTTGTGCGCTTCTTGGTGAAAAGAACAAGAGGGGAACTACCTATAGTAGTTGCTATGGTGGCTTGAAACGTAGAATCTAACCATTACCGTAAAGCATCGCTGCAGAGTGGTAGCAGGTCGGTAAGCTATGTTTTGGTCACTGCTGAATGTGCGTTCGTTGCAATGTCGAGTCACGAAATCGAATCTACAGCGTTGAACGAAGCCAGAGACAAGGAAAGCGAGACGCGTGGTGTGGCGCTGAACAACACGTGCCTCGCATCTGTGGGAATTTCACAAATCGCCGGCTTGAGATGTGCGTGCGCGGTCTTTGCGGGCTACTGTTTGTCGTCCTCGGGCGTGGCGTAGGGCTGCTTTGTCGCTGTGTGCGCTTTACATGGTGGATTGGTCTGGAGGTGCGGATGCGGATGCGGGTGGGAGTGGGAATCCGCAGTCCGCGGTGGTGCGTCTACATCTGCATCTTTGGATCGACGCGTAGTTGGGGGTGGAATTATACGCCTGCTCGTTGCGTCGAGGGCGTGGAGCGCACTGCGTGGGTTGGAGGAAACCGTCTTGCTTGGTCCGTTGTCGTGGTGGTGGTGGTGGTGGTGGTGGTGATTGTTGTCTAGACGCCTCTTTCCTCGCGATGATATATACCCACCACCCACACCATCCTCAGCTTCGAAATCGAAATCGATCCTATCACTTCTCCTCAGCCTTGAGGCCTGGCGGTTCCTCCCTTCCCCGAGCCTACTTGCCCTCCCGCGGGATCCCGTCATACCCGTACCCGTATCTTGTACGTCCTCTCGATCCTTAGGATCCTCGCTATCCTTCCTATTCGTCTTTTGCTTATGTATATCCATTCCACCACCCCCCAGCAGGCACGCCGCGCGTCTTTGCGTGGCAGTGGAGGGAAATGTGCCTTGCCTCCCGAGTCCTGAGCTGTGCTGCATTCCACGGCCAAGGGTTGGGGTGCGGGGGTAAGGATCGTGGCTGAGGGATGCTATAAGCTGATGCACGTCATACATGGCGCTGATGCTGATGGCGGTGTGGCCGTCGACTGGTGAATGTGGGTATCGTTGTCTCTCAGCCTTCCTGGTTCTGTTGATCTCAGACTTGAAGTTTCCTGGGTTCTGCGGTTGTAGTTCCTGATCTTGGAATGTCTCCTTTTTCCTCCTCTCTGTCCGGTTGTCCGAGGTCTTGGTCTTCCTCTTGTTCGCACTCTGCCTCAGTTTGAACGCTGCGGTATCAGTACTGCTGCTTCTACCACTGTTAGATCGAAATCCCGAACCTGATTCAGAACTCGCTCGCACGCTCTCTTCCCACGCTGCATAATCTCTAAAATCTCTCTCTGACTTCTCGTTTCTTACCCACCGCGTCTTCAGTTGACTCTAGACTGCTACCTCGTCCGCGTCATTGTCCGTTCGGCACTGACGGCGTGTTGTGCACATACACTTCTTGCGTTTCCTACCCCTGTCCCGGATATTTGTAGACGCAGTATCCCTTTCGAAAGGCGTCGTGGGTGAAGTCGTGGAAGGCGTCGTGGGTGAAGTCGTGGAAAGACGCGCTTTCGATTTCGATTTCGATTTCGACTTCGGTTTCACTTTCCCTCTCGAATCGCTATGCGCGTCGGCGCTGCGCCATGCTGCTACAGAAGTGGCTTTCCAGCCGTCTGGAGTAATACGGTATTGAAATTCTTGTGGACGCGGACTCGGTAGGGGAGAGACAGTGTTGGGTGGGTGTGTTGCGTATGGACTCGCATCTGATATCCCATCTGCGCTGGGTGAGTGGCGATGTGTCGACTCGTGGACTGCATAGCGCGCAGTCCGAGGTCCTTGTGATATTATCTCAGAATCCAGCGTATCATCATACATCCCATGGTGAGGTCCAGGATACGACACACCATCCCCATGCAGCTGGTTTGTATACCCTCTACTCAATTCTAACGCCGTGTATCCCATCGGCGCACGCGGTCTGTTCACCATCCTGAAATCTAGAGGGCGTCCCGAGTGCTGTTTCGGTAGTTTTGCCCATGCAGATGCTTTCGTGTGGGACGTCTCGCTCGAAAGCTCTCCTAGATCTGTGTTTTCGTTCTCATTCGCACTTTGATTCTCTTCGAACCCACCGCCCCAAAACTCCACCTCTTCGTCCCGGTGTCTCCTCCTTAGCCTGGCCTCCAGATTTGGATCCGTGGGGCAGTAAACGGGCGCCCGGCCCCCCACATCCAGTTCCAGGTCCGTGTCTCTATCGCCATGACGTCGATGTCGATACAGGCGTTGTGCAGAAATCCGTGAATAGGCTGATTTCGTGCCCACAGGAACGAGGATCATAGCCTCGTGAGTCTCGAAGGGTACGAGCGGCGGCGGAGTGGAGGACGTATTGCCCATGTCCGATCGCCTCACTCGCTGAATCCGAGCGTTGGCGAGCGAGACAGATGTGCGCAGATCGTGTATGGAAAGGACTCGACGGCCAGAAAGCAACGTAACCAGGAAAAATTTACTCCAACGAACAGAACAACACGCAGCAAACAGTCAAGATGCGACTGCTGCAGATTCCGGAGTCGACAGGCGAGGGGCAAATACAACGTCTGACAAGTTCAAACAGAACGCCCGGGCTGCAACGAGTCTACACGGGCGTCTTGATGGCGCCACAATATGCCAGTCATTGTTTGCCCCAACCCCGTGAGTCGCACGAGTTGCACGAGTTGCACAAGTGGGTAGCTGGAAGACGTGCACACAACGTGGTAGTACAACACAGGTAAATCCACAAACAAACACCCAAACACCCAAACAACCAGACCAAAAAGCAAAACAAGAAACGTCCAGACGAAAACGCCAAAGCCAAAAAAAAAGAAAGTAATGAACAGAAAAGAGAAGAGAACAGAATAGGCGAGCAAGAACCCCCGAGCAGAAGAAAACAACAAACACATAGCTAACCGGCCAACCAACCAATCAATCAAAGACAGAACATCCGCGAGGTCAAGTCCATCGACCCAGCCAGCGCGCAAGCACCGTCTCGAGCAAACCTGCAAGCCCGAACCCCGCAACTACTCCCCGGAGCAACTCCTCACCCGCCCACACTTCCAAGGAACAAAAGAGAATGAATAGTTGGGTGTAAGCAGACCCGACGACTTGTTTCCCGCCGGGAGAACGACATGGTGGGTTCTTATTGTTTAGTCGGGACGAGAGGGTAGTATATATAGGTCAGATTAATTTGTTAACAAACGAGGATTTACACTCTGTTCTGCTCTGTAAGTTAGGACCAGTATTGTAGTTTGTATACCATCTACGTATTCTTATTCAACGCGATAAGTTAGTGGTCTTATTAAAGAGGGATAGCTTTTATGTCTAGCGTGTAGCATCGTCTACTGCTAACCTAGTATTAGCATCAAGTATAATTTCAACCACAAAGCTAATTTACAGCCTAAGTATGTATTTGTACCTTTTAGTATGCTTAGCGTACATCGTACGTAGAGTAGTAGTCTAACAGAGTTTTTATCTAAAACAACCTTTCTATTTCTATTTCTACATATAAAGATTTATACACTACGTACTAAATTATATAACAATGTAGTAAGTCTCTCTTTTTCTTCTCTTTTTCTCTTCTCTCTCATTCTCTCCTCTCTCTTTTTCTACCTACTCTTTACAACTTATAGAGTCTAGTATAATCATCTTGTCTATAACACATATAGTACGTAGAGCAGTAGTCTAACAGAATTTTATCTAAAACAACCTTTCTATCTCTATTTTTATGTATAAGGATGTATATACTACGCACTAAATTATACAACTACATAGCAAGTCTCTTTTTCTACTATCTCTTCCTATAGCTCTACCTTCTTAATTAGAGAGTTTAGTGTAATCGTCTCGTCTGCATATTTCCCTAATAGACTGTTAAAAGTGTGTAGAGTCACTTCATCACGCACGCAGATGAGAAGTGTGAAAGTAGGGTAGATGGTAACGTCATGTATTTCCTCAGACTCGTTACGTTGCGTCGTCTGCACGTTGCTCATTACACAGAGGTACCGTCGTGGCATCGCTGATGCATGCATTCCACCCTGCCCCAACGCCCGACGCCAAACAGACCAGCCAAGCCAAACATGTGACGGTAGGAAAACGCGGGCAATAATAACAGATACAAGAAGAAGATGCACCTCCTTTTACGATTTGGATCCAAAGAGAGGACGCGAGCCAGAAGTGTGTGTAGTCGAATCAACCTCGGCGGCTCGATCGGTTGGGTGCACAGCACTGCGCCGTCGTCGCCGCCGCAAAAACCGCAATCTGAGTCTCTGTAGAACCTACATGGAAGCGAAGAAGCACGTAAGTAAATATCCAAGGAAGCGTAGCGAGACATCGATGGGCCTGGTGAGGGAGGGGGTGCTTAGAAGATCATCGATCGAACCTGGTCTCTGCGCCCTTTGCTACCCGTGTCGGGCTGCATCTGGGTTTGCGGCCTCGGGCGCGGTGCTGGCGCGGGCGCCATGCGAGGGTCGCGCTCCTTTGGCGGCGGTGTGGGCGCGAACGATTGTGTCCGCGCGTGTGCTGGCTTGACGGGGCTGGACGGAGTCGACTTGCTGTAGACCTCGTGCGACTGGGTGCGGGTGTGAGAGGGTCGGCGGGTCGCGTCTCCCCCTGGGTTGGGAGCGCCGGCCTTGGACTTGGGCTTGGTCGCCTTGTCCTTGCGCTCCTTCTCGAGCACCATGTGGGTCCAGGCCTTGCCAGAGGCAATGTCTTTGCCGACGCACTCAGACAGGACCTTCATCCAGTCCTCCTTCTTCTCACGGTCGTCGGCGTAGAAGTCAATGACCTCGCCGTTTGCAAAGCGGATGCGGAAACCTTCCTCGACAAACATGTAGCCCTCCTCGTCTTCTGCGAATGCCGATTTGCGGCGGCCTCCAGACTTGGTCGCGGATGGCTGCTTCAGCGCGCTCTTGTCATCAAGCAACTTGGTGGCCTTTGCGAGGTTGATGGTGGCGCGACGCTGCAGTGTCGTCTCGTGGAAAGCCGTCAAGACTGTGCCGTTCAAGCGGAAAAAGCGGCGGCGCCAGTACTGGATGATGTCAGCGTGGCTCTGTCTGTCATGTATGGATGCACGTACCGGGCAGTCACCGCCTTGTTGGCTCAGGAAACCCTCCCAGGTCTTGTCCTTGACCTCTTCGGCCTCCTTGAGCTCGCGAACGCAGGCGTTCATGCTCTTGGGCATGTCGTCGTCGGTCGCGTTCTTGGGCTTGGGCACATACAGAAGCTGGACGGTAAGCTTGCCGACGCGGTAGGGCGGTCGCCGAACGACACCACCACGCTTGCTCTTGACGCTGCTGACCCCACTGTCATCGACAGCCCACTCGTTGAAGCAGGGAATGTCGACAGTCAGAGGACGTCCGTACGCGTGGCTCTCGTGGTTGCTGAGGCAGACGTAGGCGCGCGCGAAGGAACCATCCTGGCCGACAAGGTCGTGCAGGAGATCCCAGGCGGTGGCCTTTTGGTTGCGCTTGGCGGCAGCCTGGGCGTCTTGCTGCTGTTGAAGAGCAAGACGGTCGGCCTCCTCCTGTGCACGGCGCTCTTGCTCCTTGCGCTTCTTGGGAGACGAGAGGAGGTTGCGGAATGTTGAACCCGACGTCTTCTTCGTGACAGCCCTCGGTGGGGCGGCCGTAAACACCTCTGGTTGACGCGCTGGCGGCTCAAGCTTGGTCTGCAAGGTAAGCTGGAACTCGAGGTCGTCGAGAACGACGAGCTCAAACTCTTGTCCGATCGGAGCAGAGTGACCCAGCTCCAGCCATGAGGTGGTGACACAGTGCAGACCGTTGTCGAGCGTCAGCTGGAACCATGTGCGCTCAGCTGCAGGGTGGTGTTAGCGTTGCATTCGGGGTGACGTGGGTACACTTACTTTTCGGCAGCGGGAGGTCGAGATCCTTGACACCAATCACCTTGACGAATACACGACCGCGCTCCTCGCCGTCCTCGAACTCATCGTCACCCTGCTCGGTGACGGCATCGAGAGCAGCAACAGCAGATTCCTGGCCGGGAAGCGGAGGAGCGACACCAGAGGTGCGGGCCTTGCGGGCTCCCGATGCAGTTCGGAGGCTCTTGCGGCGGGCCTTGCCGTTCCACGGCTCGGTGGTCCAGGCCTTCTTGCGCTCGTAGCTGGCCTTGCGAGTGGGAGCTTTCGCGAGCTTCTCGCCCGTGGTGGAGTCAGCCGTGGCAGCGGTTTCTGCAGCACGGGCTTCGTCGCTGAACTGTCGGCTGCTGGCAACGACGACCTTTGTGTTTTCTCGCATGAGGTAGCCCTTCTGTGCGGGGAGAGAGTGGTTAGCGGGACTGTGGGTAGAGACGAACCTTGACGCGTCATGGGCTGGTCGTGCAGCCGTAGACGTCGGGAATCGAGCGGAAGAGGGTAGAGGAAAAAGGAGGCCTACCTTTTGAGACTCGATGATCTTGTCAAACTCGTTGTCGAGGCCGAAGCTGAGGTCGTTGTTGTCGTCGCCCAAGTCCAGATCGAGCATGCGCCTCTCCATTGTGGCAAGGCTCAGCTGAGAGTCTTCATCCACGTGGCCAATCTCAAAGTTGAGCGACTGGCGCTTCGGGCTTCTCTCAGGGACCGGGGGAGGGTAGGTTCCACTGACTTGGCGGCGGGTAGCTGCCATGTCGACCTCGTCGGGGATGAGCGAAGGACGCGTCCTAAGCTTGTGGCCGCCCGTACCGCGGATGGTCGCCTCGCGCTGGGGTACCTCGACGTCCGAGTCTACCTCGGGCGGTGAGATGACGACCGGGTTTCGAACGACAGAATCCGGGCTGCCAGCCCCGTCTGATGTTGCGTACTCTTCCTCGGCGCCCACTTCATCAGCGTCAGGCGTGGCAGGACGGTGCAGGAAGTCGCGCATAGCCTCGAGCTTGGGAGCCGTGTCCAGAGGGCTTGGTGCGGTGGTAAAGGATGCCTTGAGAGGATCGAGGCTCAAGTCCATGGATCGCTCGCGATCAAAGTTGGCAAAGAGCTCATCCTGACGAGCCTTCTTCTCTGCCGCAGACGGGGAGTCGGGAGCGACGGTAGGTGTCGGTGGTCCAGAGCTGTCGATGGTGCTTTGTGATGTCGGCTGCTCCTCGGGGTGCTCCTCGTGGTGCTCCTCGTGGTGCTCCGCCGTGGACAGTACAGCCGGTTGAGCAGGTTCCTCGTATGGCTGCTCGTCTGGCTGCTCGTCTGGCTGCTCGTCTGGCTGCTCGTCTGGCTGAGACGAGTACTGGCTGATGCTGGCATCGTCTCCCACCGACTCGGCCTCATCCGTGTCGTGTTTGACTGGATGACGAATGACTGAGCTCTGCGAGTCGTCTGAGCCCTCGCGATCAAACTGCTCGCCATCGTAGTCGTCGATCTGAGAGAGGGTGGAGCCGTCGACATGCTGATATGCGTCGAGAAGGCTGTCGGCCTCGGATTCGGGGATTGGCTGAGGCTGGTGGGCCGTCTCGTCGAAGTTGGACGAGCATTCGCGGGAAGGAATGGGGACATCAGGATCGAGATCGGCCAGGTTGCCGTAGCTGCGCTCAGGACTCGACTCGGCATCGTAGGCGTAGCTCTCTTCCTGGTCGTCGAACTTCTGGCTCTTGACCCTGCGCAGAATGGACTCGCGCGAGATGCGAGGAATCGAAGGGTCCTGCTCGTTGTCGGCGGTAAGGACCGATGCGTCGTCGTCGACGTCGACCTCATCCACGTGGACCGCTACCTCGCCCTCGGCGGTCTTGTCGTGGCTCTCCTGGGTCGGGGTGGAGGTGTCGCGGTCGCCATCAAAGTTCATAAGACGAAGGCGGTCTTCCAGAGACATGGAGCTTTCGCGTCTGTTGAGGAGATCGGCCTTGGAGAAGCCGGAAACGGGAGGGGGCTGGGGTAGTGACCTCGACGCGTCGCCACCGCTCGAGCCCGGCCGGTTCAGGCCCATGCCAGGAAGAGGTGGGAGTGGCCTGGGCGAGCCTTCGGAGGGCTGTGAGGCCTGTGGCGAGCCGGTGGGAGCGCCGTTGGGCTGTGCGCCGGCGGCGGGGCTGGAATCGCGCTGGTCGAAGACGTCGTCGTAGAGGTCGGTCAAGGATGTGTTTGCGTTGTCTGGGCTCACGTGGCGCCAGTCCTCGGGAAGGACGACGGGCGTCTTCTCCGTGTCTTCGAGCGAGGCGTCGAAGCTGTCGTCCTGGTCGAAGCTCATCTCTTCCTCGTCGTCCGTCTCCTCGTAGCTGCCCTCGCGCGAGCCTGAGGCTGCTGAAGGGTCGGGCGTGACCAGCTCGTACTCTGTGATGGTGGGTGGAGCGGCGTCGAAGGTCACGCTCTTGGCATGGCGGCGCAGTGCGCGCGGTGTCGGGTGCTTCATGTCGTCGTCGTCGTCGTCGTCGGACAGGACGCTCGCGTCTGGGTTGTAGTGCGGCGAGTTGAAGCGGCCATTGTTGACGAGCGACGACTTGGTGGGGGAGGCGCGGCCAGCAGACGATGAGGGACGGTCTTTTGTCGGCGAAGAAAAGGGCGAGGCGAAGGTGGACTGTGTGGGCAGCTTGGCGGGTGATGTCTGGATGGAGCTCAGTGTGGGGGCGTGTGACGACTTGTCGGCGCGGCGGTGGCTCTCGTCCGGCGAGGGGTGGTGCTGGCGCAGGCCGTTGAGACCGGCGCCAGCGAAGGCGTTGCCCTGGATGGAGGTGCTCAGGGGGCGACCGGCAGCCAGGGGGCGGTCCAAGGGCTGGAGCGAGGTGGGGTCGTAGGCGTGCATCTGCTCACGGGCGAAGATGCTGCTGTTCTTGACACGCGACTGCTTCTTGAGGTTCTCAATGGAGCTGCGCTTGGGCGACAGGGGCTGCTGGGCATCATCGTTGAAGCTGTTCTCCGAGTTCTCCAGGCGGTCGCGTGGGGAGGTGGTCTGCTCTTTCCAGAACAGGCGCGGGCTGTTCTGGAAAGGCGAGGAGGCAAAGGGCGAGGATTCCTTGGGGAGAAGGATGCGCTGGCGACGTCAGTGAACCGGTCGAGAGGAGAGAGGCGTGTCGCGGCACGTCACGTCACGTCACTTGATGCGGGCGTACCTTTGTTGTCTGGTCGAAGCTTGGAGAATTCCTCCTGTGCTCGCCGGGCGCAATCTCGGAGAGCGGACGGGCTGTGGCCTTTGCGGGCGAGGCGGTCGGCGTTTTGTTGATGCGCAGCGGCGAGACCTGCACGTGGTCAGGAGGGGCGCTGCGAGGGAGGGTCAGCAAGACGTACCGCTTCGTTGCGCGACATGGCGAGGCGCGGGGGCTGTTAGAGGAAGACTGCAGCGCGGGTGGAAGCGTTGTGGGGATGTGAGTGAGGAATGGCGGCGCCGTTGAGGCGGTGTGGTGTGGTGTGGTGAGTGTGCAGTGGGCGTGTAGATGGCGATGGGTGTGCAGTGCGCGGGCGCAGAAGTCAACAAAGGCCAACCAGGCAGGACAAACACTCGATAAGGATGCGCGCTCCTTAGCAATGGAGCAATGGAGCAATGGACGACAACAAAGACAAACAAAGAAGCGAAGGGCGGATCCGACTCGACGCTCTGCTGGTGGTTGGACAGGAGGAGAGGAGGGGCGGTGCAACTGAGATCAGGCACTTGCAGCACTTGTAGCCTCTGATCGGCCGGGGTCCATCGAGTTTATCAACACGCCCGCAGTCGAGCGCAGTTGCCAGGGCGACGCCTGATGGCCGGGACCGTTCGCAGCGCCCAGTCCGTGCACCCGTCTGCTCTCCCGCGCCCGAGCCCAAGAGGAAAAGCGGGCGAGGCCAGCACGTGAGCGAAGTCTCGCCTGGACTGCTCGCTGCCCTCCAGTCTGCCGCTGCCCTCCAGTCTGCCGCTGCCCTCCAGTCTGCCGCTGCCCTCCAGTCTGCCGCTGCCCTCCAGTCTGCCGCTGCCCTCCAGTCTGCCGCTGCCCTCCAGTCTGCCGCTGCCCTCCAGTCTGCCGCTGCCCTCCAGTCTGCCGCTGCCCTCCAGTCTGCCGCTGCCCTCCAGTCTGCCGCTGCCCTCCAGTCTGCCGCTGCCCTCCAGTCTGCCGCTGCCCTCCAGTCTGCCACATCCACACCGCCGCCCTCGCCGTCCTCCAGTCTACCACTGCCACATCGCTGCCCTCGCCGCTCTCGCCATGCTGCGCCAGACCACCCGCGTCTGCGCCTTCTGCGAGGTGCGCTCGCTGCTACGGACAGCCCCGTCCCCGTCCCCGTCCCCGTCCCAGTCCCAGTCCCAGTCCCAGTCCCAGACACGCCTCTACACCCAAGTGCAGCGCGACCGCAGTGAACCAAGCGACCGTGCGAACCACCCGCGCTCACCCCTCCCGCCGCGCTCTCGCCCGCCGCCCAGATCCCGCGACCGCGCCTCCTTCTCCCCCGACCGCGCCTTCAACTCGCGCCTGGGCCCCCAACGAGCGCGCCGCGAGGCAGAGCGCTCCCGCCAGCGCCCCACCCACGGCCGCGACACGCTGCAGCTCTCGCCCGCCGTCGCTCGACACGCCGCCGACCAGCCCAAGAGGAAGCCCCGCGAGCCCTACGCGTTCCTGAACAAGACGCGCGCACCGCCCATGCTGGAGCGCGAGCGCGAGAGGGCCAGCGAGCGCGCACACGCAGACCGCGACAGAAACCCCCGTGCCCGAGACGCCGACAAGCAGCGCACCAAGCCCGACGCCGACAAGCGGCGCACCAAGCCCGACGCCTTCCACGCCCTCAAAATGCAGCGCTCGCTCCACGAGATCCCCTACGCCGCGCGCAAGGCCGTCAAGGCCAAGCTCGACCACTACGACGCCTTCGACAAGTTCCCCCTCGCCGACCCCGTCCAGGCCGCCGTCCGGGACGCCCTGCCCGGCCTCGAGTACCGCAACCCCACCCCCGCCCAGGCCCTCGCCATCCCCGCCCTGCTCGGCCTGCGCAAGGAGAAGCGCTCGCGCAGCCCCTCCAGGAACACGCCCGGCCCCGACGCCTTCCTGCTCGCCGCCGAGACCGGCTCCGGCAAGACGCTCGCCTACCTCCTGCCCACCCTCGACGCCATCAAGCGCGACGAAGTCCAGGACAAGGAAGACGAGGAAGCTGCAGCCGCCGCTGCCGCCGCCGCCGCCGCCGCCGTCGTCGACGACCCCACCACCACCAAGCGCAACGACATGTTCGACGTCCCCGAGCCCTCGGTCAACAAGGCCGTCGACCCCGCCCGCCCCCGCGCCATCATCCTCGTCCCCTCCGCCGAGCTCGTCGCCCAGGTCGGCGCCGTCGCAAAGTCGCTCTCCCACACCATCAAGTTCCGCGCAGCCCCCATCAGCGCCAAGATGAGCGCCACCGTCATCCGCAACCGCCTCTTCAGCGAGCACGGCGTCGACGTCGTCATCGCCACGCCCCCGCTGCTCGCCAGCATCGCAGAGTCCAACCCCAACATCCTCGCCCGCGTCACCCACCTCATCTGCGACGAGGCCGACTCGCTCTTCGACCGCTCCTTCAAGCCCAGCACCACCGACATCCTCGACCGCGCCACCCCCAGCCTCAAGCAGCTCATCCTCTGCTCCGCCACCATCCCCAAGTACCTCGACAAGTACCTCCTCCACACCTTCCCCGACATGCACCGCCTCGTCACCCCCAACCTCCACGCCATCCCGCGACGCGTCCAGCTCGGCGTCGTCGACGTCAACAAAGACCCCTACCGCGGCAACAAGATGCTCGCCTGCGCCGACACCATCTGGCAGATCGGCAAGAGCACCGCCGAGTTCGACCCGGTCCAAGGCAACGAGACCGTCCACGTCAAGCGCATCCTCGTCTTCGTCAACGAGCGCGAAGACACCGAGGCCGTCGCCGAATACCTCTGCCAAAAGGGCATCGACGCCCTCGCCTTCCACCGCGACACCGACCCCGTCCGCCAGGCCAAGACCCTCGCCTCCTTCACCGACGGCTCCATCTCGCCCTCGTTTGGCCAGAAGAAGCGCCTCGACGGCGAGGACGAGGCCCAGCCCACGCCCACGACCTCTCGATCCCTCCCCAACACCAAAGTCATCGTCACCACCGACCTCGGCTCCCGGGGCATCGACACCGTTTCCGTCCGCCACGTCATCCTCTACGACGTCCCCCACACCACCATCGACTTCATCCACCGTCTCGGCCGCACAGGCCGCATGGGCCGTCGCGGACGCGGTATCGTCCTCCTGGGTCCTGGCGATCGTGCGGACGTGGTGAGGGAGGTCAAGGACGCCATGTTTAGAGGCGAGGCCCTAATCTAGACAATACAATGATTGTGTAGACATAGCAGGGAGGTAAAAGACGCCATGTTTAGAGGCGAGGCCCTGATCTAGACAATACAATGATTGTGCAGACATAGCAGGGAGGTGAAAGACGCCATGTGTAGAGGCAAGGCCCTGATCTAGATAATATAATAATTGTGCAGACATAGTAAGGAAGGTTAAGGACGCTATGTTTAGAGGCGAGGCCCTGATCTAGACAATACAATGATTGTGCGGACGTGGCAGGGAGGTGAAAGACGCCATGTGTAGAGGCAAGGCCCTAATCTAGACAATACAATAATTATGTAGACGTAGCAGGGAGGTTAAGGACGCTATGTGTAGAGGCGAGGCCCTAATCTAGACAATACGTCGATTGTTCTTTTTGTCCACAGTCCTAGACGGTCCCGTTGTACGATATCTGTAGTGCATTGCATAGCAAGGCGTTGCTGCATGACAACATCCCGGTCAAACCCTAACAAGACATGCCAAGACAACGAGATCAAATAGCCTGTCCAACATCCACCACCTTGAACCCACACCTGCTTATCGTGCTTCCTTTTATTGATCCTACTGCACAATATATCTATAAGAACACCTCTACCTCCCTTCTTGAAATCTACATTTTTTACTAGATTCTAGACTCTTAGTTTTTTATTATACAGTACTACTTATATCTATCTATCTGTAAATAACACCTACTGTATAAAGAGAGAGAAGGTAGATTAGATACTAATAGACTTGTCTTAGAATTCCAACTATATATCTGTAATACGTACAGCTCTATACTACTGCACTCTATACCTACAAGCTAGTAATGTTAGAATAGAGATTCGCTATTAGTGTAGTGCTCTATTAGATCTGTGCCGCTGTGCTCCTTGTCCACGAGCTAGGGGTGTAGGGATGGGGGTTTGCTATTTTTGTAATGCTGTGTTGCCTGCGTCTTTGCGCGTGTAGAGGCTGATTAAGTTGCTTTCCCCACCAAGCGACTTCCGTCCACGACACTCACGGCTCAGCAGCTCCATCCTATTCATCAAAGACTTGACATCATCTTGGCTACGAATCGTCAACAACGTAAGACCGATACGGAAAGAAGAGTGTTGGTGAACCGTCCCTTAATACAGAACTGCTAAGAACAGTGCCTGGCTTTCGGGCTTCTTTGCGTCTGAACCTGCAGAAGATGAAGTCACGGACCATGACCTGAGCTTCGAACACTTGGATCAGTACACCAAAGCTTACCGCACCGGAAAGCCCGAAGCCATGATGGAACTCTACCCCGGCAACTTCGTCTACTCCGACTTCAGTGCGCCCGTCCCTTCCCACCCACGCGAGACACGCTGATGAAAGACACGTACAACAAGACCTTCCACAACTTCCACATCCTGGACATCAAACCCATGTCTGTACATGGGCACAAGGATTTCACGGCCTGGGAGTGGGAGATTACGTGCCAGCCGGCTGTTGATAACGACACGGGAGCGAAGATAGCAAAGTGGGGTGCGAAGCCGAAGAAGTCGGTGGGGTATACGTTGATGTGGTTGGAGGTGGCAAGATGTTGTGAAACAATGACTATGTGCAGATGAAGGATGTGTAGCTATGACATCGGAACGGTGCTTTTGAACTTCCGGCAGCCTGACAGCAGGGCTCGTCGACAACCACCGCAAATGACTTTGTCGTCTGCAACACGGCATCCATGTAGTCCGTCCCGTGCCAGCCTCTTGATGGGATCTCGCATCTCCTCTTGCTTAAGCTTGGCTGCACGATATAGTCCCAGAACGGCAGGCGTATTGACCTTCTTTCTGTAGACAGGTCTGCTTGTGAGCACTGTTCAGCATCTGGCCACGAGAACAGACTAGCTCTTCAAACCGTAGGCTGGTCGATACTCGGTATGCCAGACTCCGTTCCTAATAAGAGTCGGTTTCTGTATCTGTACTCTCACTGACTTACGTGTGTCGTTTTTTTCCTGCACAAAGGACAGGGGGATGACATGAGCTGCATCTCCACCCCGAGAACCCATGGCGATTGATCAGAGTTTCCTCATCCCGTCTCCGCATGAGAAAACATCTCGTACCGATAACGGGATGACCACGATATTCATGCTCAAACGCTAGGGTCGTGAGTATCCTCTTTTCTAGGCGTAGAAGGATGCCATGAGCTCTTGACAAACAACATCTGCATAAGTTATTCTTCATTACGAAGATTGGTGATCAAGCTGTTTCATGACGCTCTATGGTTAGGCGGATGAGTGTGAATGCGCCTGAGCGAAAATAGCCTCACGACTCCAACCAGCCCCTCTTTCTCTCATGCTGAGGTTACATGCCATGCAAAGCACGTGTCTTCTCAATACCATCAAAGATTGTTTTCTGCTAACGGGCTTCCACGGTGCTTGGAAGAAAACTTCTCCTACAACAGCAGACCGCCAAACACACATGCAGCAATGCCAACAAAACCCCCTCCGAAGACCATACCGTTGACTGCCGCACCGGCCGTAGAAGCCTGGGCAGGTGCAGAACCCGTTCGAGATGCGCTTGAAGATGCAGCGGCGCTACCTGACCCCGGCATTGGCGTGACGCTTGCTGTCGATGCGCTTGAAGGTACACTCCGAGCTGCAGTCTGCGACGCTATTGCAGACGAGCTCCCGGCCACGGAACCTGTAAGAACCAGCTCCTCCGTACCCGCAGTGACCGTCAAGGTCAGCTTGCCAATCTCGGTACCCTCGTAAGTCGTCGTGCTCGATCCCGGGAAGTTGGCCTCACTGCCGCCAGCAGTTTCCTTGCACACCGCACTGCTGGATGCAAGCACGCAATCCTGGGTTGCGGTGAAATCGGTGTTGGGGTCCGACATGTCGACGTGGTAGGTCGAGCGTCCCACGACGAGGATGTTCTTGGGGAAGAGTCCGCAGTCGGCTGACATACACGCCAGCGCGAATGTGGTGGCGTCCTTGTTGGCGCCTACAACGGACGCAGCTACAGAATTGGCATCGCCGAAGACGTATGGGACGGTCATTGTGACCTGCTGAGCCGTAGCCAGAGTGATTATAGTCGAGAGAATGAGTGTGGAAATCATGGTGACGATGTGATCATCGCTGTAATGAGCAAACTAGTCCAAGGGCGTTGGCGAACTGCTGAAGGTTGGGCGCGAATACTAACGAGTGACGAATGCACGGGAACAGAAACGGGGTGAGTATGTCAAGACCGCGGCAGAATATATAGTCTTTCCGAGTCAGATATTTGGACATGGCACGCCTCGACAGGCTATCGCAAAAGGGGCTAGGCAACGTCACTGGTGGCGTTTATAGGGGATATTCGGCTGTTTCTGGTATCCAACTATCGACCGACCGTTGTTCTGCTGCAGTGAAAAGCCTTCAGAAAGTCCATGGCCCGAGTCATTGCATCGGAACCCAAAACATTCGCCCACAAACGCCCTCATCAGTCCGGTTGTCAGTCAAAAGCTTTGAGCGTCGTTGCACGGAATACAAGGCGCTAATACTAGCTCCCGAGGCACGGCTCTTAGTTCCGTGTGTCGATCATCCAACATGTCACAACCAAGGTTGTCAACGATCAAATGGATTTAATATTCTGAGTTGGTTTTGTTTGATTCCTTCAAAACAATCGAACTAACGTCCAGTACGCCTAACATCAAACAGAATCGATATTCCTGCTCCTTTTTATCAAATCTGTTTGAACTTGTTTGAATTCGCGTTGCACGTGAGGTTGTTAGGATACTTGTGATAGCTGCTGACGATCGATTTCCTGGGGTAGTTGGAACCCACCACCACTAGCTCAACACAGCAATTATATAGTAGCTTGAGCAAAAAGATAGCCTGTTCTGAGAGTAGAGTTAAACCTGCAAGCTTAAAAGCTCGTAGATTTCATCCAGACTAGCAGACGCTTGCTTAAGCAGCGGTGTTCGTAGACTTGGTTGCGGACCGCTAGCCTAGATCGAATCCCTTCTCTTCCTCCTCTTTTGATAGAATGTTCTTAAGACTGTAGAGATATATAGAATATACTAAACAGGTTATTGTAATATTATTGTTGTATTGTAACAGAGAAAGATTCTGGTACTAGCTTAGGTTTGGCATCCATCCATGAATGTCAATCATCTAGTACAATTGCCAAAAAAATCGCCAGCTACAACCACGCTGTAAATCTACTAACCCAGCTTGGTAATAATTAAAGTTATACTGCTGAGTTATTTATACTTGTCACGTTTACTCTAGCTCTGTTGTGGCGGATTAGGAGGAGCTACCTTAGTATTTGATATCGCCTTTTAGAGCCTCACAATTCTTAATAATCAAACAATTGTACAATTAAAACAGCTCCTATAATCTATCAAAGCCAATAAACAAAGCGCAACACCAGGGAATTGTCAAACAAACAAAACTGGGCTTCAAATATTGTTTGTTTTGTTTGTTGACAAGCTTGATCACAACCTGATGAACACAGGTTCAGAAGACAAGTGATGGAGTGCGCTTGTTGGTAATGGGACGATATTTAAGCACACCTCCTCTCCCGCAGTTGTCTGCGAATAGGTACAGCATAATCGATCTGTGCGTGAAACATTCTTCCGTCAATCCAGGTCCTCGAGCGCCCAATGAGGCCAAATCTCATCCTGCCTTGGTCTGCTGGCCAGGTTTCGATCTTGGATATGCTCGGCCAACGGCAGGTCTTCGTGCTGACTCCTTTCTCCCATACTCACTCCCCTGGCCTGGATCGTCCTAGCAAACCCCAGCGTCTGCATCTTCCATTGTTTCCTCCCAAGCTTGCCCTCAATCATGTCTGCCAGAGCTGTCGCATCAAAGCACGCCTGACTTGTACTGGCGACAGTGTGGGGCCGGAAGCCAGCAAGCGCATCGCCAATCAAGATGACGCGCCCGTCGAGAAACTCGTTGGTTGGCGATATGACGTCGGTGACGGCCTGGACGAAGGGCGTTTCTGTTGAACAAACAAGCTCTGCGAACTGCGGTGGGAGTTTCTCACGTGCAATCTTGCATTGTTTCTCCCACGCCTTGGGGTTGATTTTGCCCGGCGGTAGCGTGATGCGGTGGTAGTTGCCATCCACGTCTGTCATGAGTTCGCGGAACTCCTTTGAGCGGTCGGTCATGCCCCTGGGCTTCGTGTTTTTGTAGTACACAAAATTGATGAAACGTTTCCCAGGCGATAATACGCCGTTTGTGCCGGGGATGAGGTATGCCAGGATTTGGATGCCGGGGCAATGGAAGAACGTAAAACGCTCGCTGAAGGCTTCCAGAGTCTTAGGACTGACACTGTCCTCGCGGAGGGTGCCACGCAGAGCGACATAGCCAGCATATGTTCGCTCGACATCGGGTGAAAAGATTGAGCGGATGGTGGAGCTGGGGCCGTCCGCGCCGATAACGAGGCCTGCTTCTACCGAACCCTTGACCTTGTCGCTGGTCTCATACTCGATGACGAGTCTACCTCCTTCGCTCTCTTTTCTCCACATCCCTGTGACTTTGTGCCCATGCAGGTGCTTCACTGTGGAATTGCTATCGTCGCTTTCGGGGACCGAGCAGTATTCGCTTTCCAAACCGTCGACATTGGCGCGGAGCATGTAATATGCTAGATCCCAGCTCGTCATATTTTGTTTCACATCTTCTTTGTGCACAATCTCGCCGTCAATGTTCAGGTACTGCCTGCGCAGGCTGGAGACGGCCAGTTCGCGCCCACATCTGTCATATCTCTTGAAGAACGCGAGCGTGTCGCCACCCGCAACAATACCCGCGCCATGGTTGTTCAGGACCCGTTCGGGATTGCGCTCAAGTAATGTGATCGTATGGGCGTGCGGCGACGGAAGGCGCTTAAGGGCGAGTGCGGTTGCAAGACCTCCTAATGAAGCTCCTATCTATCGCGACGTCAGATGCATACGATGACGTAGTGCCATGTGGTCTCACGACCATCACCAAGAGGTTACTCACGATGACGACGTCCAGGTTCCTTGTTGTCGCGTGAGGAAATCCCTCGGACCGGATAGTTGAGTCCATCGGTCCGCGGTCACAATTGCAGAAAGAACAGTGCATCCTCTCATCCAGTATGTGTTTTCTACCGATCGGCATGCACGCCGTCAATCCGTCTCAAACATGATGTAGCTTCGGAGAGCCCCGATCGATGTGTATACGGTTATGCGTCCTGGATCGCTGTTTTTCGATCGGAAAAGCTGAAAGTCCACAGCGGAAAGTCCAGGCCTTTGGAGGCAAATGATGTTCCTACCCAACCCAAACGCCCTTCGACAGCCGCTTTTAAACCGAGTGAAGCCTTGCCGTGGGTTTAACTACAGCTTTGGTATGTTCTCTCTTCTCAGAATGTAGTTCACATTCTGTTGCAGAGAGGCAACCAGCACACAAAGCGACAATGACAGAGGCGCGTAAGGGTCTAGTTGCAGTACGTCATAGGCAACGCAACCGTCTACACACTAGCTAACGTCTGTCTCAGATCACAGGCGCCAACGGAACCATAGGATACGCGTGTGTAGTCTACGCCCTCAATATTGGATATCGAGTAAGATGCATTGTCCGCCGCGAGAACGCAGTAGCGACTATTGAGTCAGCACCTTCGGTACAACCCTACCTCGACCGTCTTGAGTTCGCGATCGTGCCGGACAACGCAATCGAAGGCGCTTACGATGAAGCGTTTGCAGATGTCGATTACGTTGTACATATTGCTGGAGTCTGGCCTCTGCCGACGTTGCATCCTGACAACGAGATTTACCGCCCATTCCTGCACTCCATGAACAACGTCCTCTCATCCGCCAAATTATCCGGGACAGTCAGAAGGATTGTTTTCACGCAGGCTGGCGCAGGTCTCGTCGACTCAGAAGTTGGCGACACGTACGGCCGTGGTATGACCCAGATTCTGAACGAACATGTCAGAGTCAATGCCGCCTCGCTCACCTATCAGCCTCCATTATCGTCCGCCCACCAGGCGTACTGCGCTTCAAAAGCTCAATGCATGGACTACCTTGACAACCTACGTCGCAGCCGTGCAATGCCGTTCTCCATCGTGCAGGTCATTCCTGGGACCGTAATCGGAACGTCCGAGTTTGTGAAGACGGCGGAGGAGGCACGAATGCATATGGATCGGCAGACGAGAGCGCTACTCTTTGATGATAACACGCCAAGGTATGCGTTTGGATTCGTGCATGTGCAAGATTGTGCAAGGGTGCATGTCGAGGCGCTTGATGAGGAGAAGGTCAAAGACGCGGACATACCGCCTAGATTTGTCGCAGCCGCGACTACAGAGGAAGGTTTAGATGGAGAGCGGGTCTGGAGCAAGGCAGTGAGGATGATTGAAAGCGAATTTGCGTCTGAGATCGAAAGCGATGTATTTGCTTTGGGACGCGAACGAACGCCGACCAACATGCCATATCGGGTGGATTCAAGAACAACAGAAAAGATGCTGTTGGGTGGGGAGGTTATCAAGGGCTTAGAAGAGTCTGTCAAGGAAGTCGCTAGATGGTATGCTCGATTCGTGGAAAGATCTTAAAGAACAAGTCATAACAATCGCATATGGTCTATGTGTGATCCCAGCTCCAGTCACCAGAACTTCCTCTATATGCGATAGGACCTACCATTTGAAAGACTCCTCAAAATACTCGACGCCTGTGAAGCCCTGGCCAAGCATTTGCACGCTGGCCATGCGAGCTTCGTCAGCCATTCGTGCAGGGCCGCACGCTACAATAGCAAGAGACAGTCGACCAACATCATGCGCTGCTTCTCCGACTAACGAGTGTACATTTGGTCTGCCAACTTCAATCGTCACGCCACGTGGTGCGTGCTCAGGAATGTCGTCCTTGTGCTCAACATCTTGAGTGACATGTACCTCGAGATTGCATCGTTCGTCAGCAAGCAGATGCTTGAACTCACGCAGCATGGAATTCAAGAACTCATGCTCCCTGACTGCCCATACGATCTTCACACTTTGCACGTTCGACTCGGTAGCGAGCAGATGTGCGAGATGCGATAACGGTACCGCGATTCCAGTTCCGCCAACGATAAACAAGATGTTGGAGAACTTTCTTAGTAGTACACTGTGCCCGTACGGCCCTTCAATGTTGACACGAAGTGTTTTGGGGCGTGAGAGGCAGCGCTTTTTGAGTCGCGATGTGAAGCCGTCATAAGGTCGTATGAGATACACCATTGATGGTGCCAGTGTTGTGGAAGACTTGGGTGCGAGTAGTGCATCTGATTCAGAAGACGAAAATGAATCGGTCCGATGGTTGGAGGGTCGTGACGACACGGGCGAGAGCGGTATTTGCTCGTTTGCCTGTGGTGATGCGACATATGCCAACGTGAACGGATGGCTCTGATGAGCGTACGCTAGATCGTTCAGAACATAGATGTAATAATAGGTACCTGGCTTCGGCGTAATATAGTTCCTCAACATCGGTACGTCCATGCGCACAAGGTTCGATGTTGGGTCGTAGCTGACAACAGCTTTCGTGTTCCATACTTTCCAGTCGAATGCCAGAATGCGGATGCCGCGTAGCAAACGATCGAAGACCCAGACACCAAGGCAAGGCCAAATAAAGATGTTCCATTCGCCATTGGTGAATATCTCCACATGGTAATACATCGACCACAAAGCTGCGATCGACAGTGCAATGTGTGTGACGAGAAAGATCTCATAATGTGCTCGTCTGACGCCATAGAAAGAGAGCGCTAGAAGCAGACACATAGCGATAGTAGCCAGTTCGCCGTTCCAGAAGTAGTGTTTGGTCCAATACTTCAAAAAATTTGACCACCCATCATCTGGCCTATGTCAGCTTTCTAGCAGGAAGTTCAATTGTACGTCGGCTTACTGTCCAATATCATCAAGGTATATCCAACACTATGTACCACAGCTTGTAACGTTGCGACTCTTGCCGCCCATCTGTGAAATGCGTTGTACGTACCAAAGCCCCAGCCTGTCATCCACATCAATACATCGTTCCGCATCCCAAATAGCCATACTAGAGGGAAGTTGGCAAGCGAGATGATTCCTGTTCGATCAGAAACAAAACGCAGCAGCTGGTCAGATTTTTTCGGCCAGTAGAGATTGCCATCTGTCAAGCGGTAGCTTGCACAACACAGGACGATGTTGAGAATGATGAAGGCGGCGATTGTGAGTGATTGAGCGCGAGGCGGTATGGTACACCAACCAACAGGTTGCGAGCAACGCTCGCCAAACGCAGCAGGTACAGTGATATAGCGCTTGAGCCAGGTGTTAGGTAGGCTTAGCACACCGCGCTGATTTTTGGGGACGATGTTCTCGTCGTTGAGCGCGGCTGACCACTCTCGACTCTTGGTCTTGGTAAGCAGAGCAAGAAGCCGAAAGCAGACCCCAAAAGATACAACAACGATCCAAAAATAGTACATGTACCATCCGTACACAACATGAATATCGTACTCGAAGAAAGCAGCATCCTAGAGCCGATCAGCGCTTTGATTAGGGCCATTTCAGCTGCACTGCCTACCAGAGTTGTGAACCCTCTTTCAAAGAACGACTCATCCAGAAAAACCACAGAGCTCAACACTGGCCATTTGAGAGCCTTTTCTGCACTAAGTCTTGGTAGCTGGGCTCTATCTTCCGGGGTCCAATGATCGACAACATCGTGTAGTGAAGGCAACGTTACGCCCGCGTGCTCGTCGCACCACTCGCTCGTCTCGGCAATATAGCGTGGCACCTCCCCATCGTTCAAGTCGCAAAAGTCATCAAAGCATAGATACAACGAGCTGACTCTTAGCTCGCTTCGGCACTGTCGGATTTTGCGGGAAAGCCACGGATCTGTATCGTTGAAAGTCGCATAGCCAAGAGTAAGGTCGCAAGCGCGGGGACACCATTTCCCGAAGCGGAGAGCATCAGCTATATTTGGGAGTCCGAGAAGGAAAACAGTGGTACACCCGACGATGTGCATGAAGGGAGTCGGCGCGAGGCGTGGTGTTGCGGGGTGTGATAAGCGGTGAAAATCTAATCAGATGGCAGATGGGCGCAGCGCACGAGCGGCCGGCTATTTCTCGGGCAACAAATTAGGCAAGAGCCCTCAACCTTGAAGGACTCAATGTCAGCCTGCATACCGTACAACCTGACCATATCATAAACACTATAGCCATATCTGTGTTCTTCTTGCAACGTGAGAACTTCTGTTCTTTGCTGCAGGATTCACCTGTACGACACCTCCGGTCATGTTCTTAGCACTGCCTGTCGAGCTGCGACTACGCATCGCGGAATACGCACTCGAACAACGTCCGGCCGCAGGAATACCTCACATAGGGCTCCCTCTTCGACAGTATAAACATCAATATCGGCCTTCTGAAAACCTCTCACTCCTCCTCGTATGTCGCCAATTTGCACTGGACTTCACACCCTTAGCGTACAACAAGACGAGATTTACACTGTGGACTGAACACGACGTCGCTCGTATGAGGAATCTCCCTCCTCACAAACTGCGAAACATAAGAAAGCTTGGTTTTGAGCCATGGTCAGTACGCTGCGAAGAGTGGACTGGAACGGGGTCCTCGGAGAGCTTCTTCTGCAACCAGGAACAACTGCGTCTAGATGAGCTCGTATTTTTCTGGCCGCACAACTGGGTACACATGATTGACGTCAGGCTTGTGGTCCGGTTCTTGCGCCGCGTGCGGCACATCAGAACCATCAAATTTGTACAGTATGGGGGGATAAAGGAGACGAGGAGAAACGAGTATCGTTCGCTGATTGGCATGATCATGAAAGAAGACCATTTCCAGAGATACGATGCTCCAGGTGCACCGAACATTGAAGCTACCTGGTGGGATTGGCATCTCAACAGTCAGCAGAACATCCATACTTTCCAAGCCCAGGAACCCAGGCCAGTGCTTCCGGAAGAGGACTACATGCTGCTCATGAAGCCGAGAGTGGATGCGTTGATGGCGGAAGCTGAGCAGGCAATTGCTCTTTGACCAGTGGACTCCCATACTTGCGGGACGTGCATGCGCATGTGATACTGTGGACACCGTAGGATAGAACAATTCGGCGCAAGGAACTGTTCGTATCATTTCTGGTGAACTCCAAAGTGGGGGCCAGCGATTCAGAAACCTCCGAAACAGGAGTGCAATCTTCCAGAAAACCGAGTCAAACCTCCTTTCCGCTCCTACTGAAGCTTGTCCTCGATCTGCACGTCTAGTCAGAGACAAATTGGCTAAAACAACATGTGTCAGGGTAGGCCTGACAGCACACGTGCGCTTGAGACAGACCGTGCCAAACAAAACGACTACCACTCAGAGGCATTCGAATTGTACACAGACAAACTGTAACAAACCTCAACGCTGGCGGTCTGATCTCGTAGAAATAGTACCCAAACGTTATCGCCGGTTAGCAGTTCCTACATCGATGCTCCATAGCTGGTCACGAATGCGAAAGCTCTTCCAGCTGGACATTGAAAGATAAAACTTCTCTTGCGAGGCAACGAATATGCTCTCAACGAGGTGCCTGATCTGGAGATCGTGTAGTCACCCACATACAGGGCAAGACACATATGGATCTACAGGTTTGCTCTAGTAAGGCTGAGCCGCACGCGCAGGACCTTTTTCAGACACTACCAAACGCGTTCTAAGAGTGTGTCTCAATCATCTGACGATGTCTTGACAGATGCTTATGCGCAGATGCTGTTTGGTCTTTACATAAATGTACTACTTTCCCGCTTCTTCAACTTACAGAACACAACCGCAAGCCGATTTGCTTCAACAACACATCTTGTCCATTTCGATTTCACTTGCCCTCGCTTCATACCTTTGATTCTGCCGTCAAGCCATGACCATCCCCAACCCCAACATCGCAATCGCCGATGGCTACAAGACATTCACCTCAAGCGCATCAAGCACCGAGATCACCAGCTCTCTCTGGCTTTGCTTCCTGATCCTTTTCATCGCATTCAATCTCGCCAAACTCCTCGGACCGGATATATTCGCCATCGCCAACTACAACAAACGAATCTACCGCGGCTCCATCGACCAGATCAAGCGCGTCTACACTTCCTCTGTCGCTTCAGCCCAGCTGTACGCCGCACTCGGCCGCATGTGCAAATTCACTCTGAAGACCGACCAAACCGTCACTGTCGAAACCGTCAACGTCCCGGGAGTAGGAATTCTGGCCATGGTCCGCGGACTCCCTCCAAACCTACCCACATCACAGCTGAACCAAGTCCTCGAGACGACACTGTACTGCCACTTCCAGCCGCACCCCCACGCACCCCTCGACACACCACTTCCAGCTAAGAACCGCACCTCCACCGAGTCAGCCGCGATCGACACCTCGCACCGCGATCTGTGGAGGGGGACATGTATCCAAGACGCAGTTGAGACCTCCTCCTCCGCTCTGCCCTCATCCACATCCCCGCCGGACGCCTCACACACCCAAGTCCCACGCGCAGGAGGCACCACGACGAAGCCGCGACGCCATCTCACCGCACCCCTCACGAACAACCGTGCAGACCCCTCTGCCCAGAACGAGGCGGTCGGCAACGACGACGGAGCCAAGGAGCTCAACGCACGTCCACTCCACCAGAGCAGCTCTCTGGCTCCACATGACCCGCTGGACGTCGATGCGTACACGCGGGACTAGGCTCCCTACAGCTCAGCGGGACGAAGCAGAACCGTGCCTGGTATGGCAAACAGGTGCTGGTGCGATGACAGTACAGTTCTACTCTTCTTCCTCCTCTTCCCCCTCCTCTTCCCACGCCTTCCTTCTTGACATTCGCGGCGTGGAGGGTCGATACATCCTCGCCCCTTCCACTCTTTTCTCTTGTGTTCTTTTCTTTTCTCTTGTTCAGAAACAGGGGGTAAATGCAATCTACACCATTCTGTTTTCGCGGGGGGGTTTCGAGGGATAGTACACGGCATTATCATAGCGGCACGCTTCTTTTCTGGCAGATGTAGGTATTCGGGTTGTAGAGTTCAATTTTGGTTGCTTGTGTCGGACGCATGTTTACACAGTGATGGTGAAGGGTGATATTGCAGGAGACTAATACAGCCTTTGTTAATGCGGTTTGAAGAGTGACGTTTTGTTCATTGCTGGGGTTGTGCTAAGACGACAGCTTTCTAGTGTTCGGGCCTGGAGCTCTGAGACTACAGGCCGGACTACGAAACTTGCCCGTGTAGCACCCAATGGCTATAGGATAGCCGTATAGGAAGCATGGCCATGTAGTTTGGCTGACTCCAAACCATCACTTCTCTGGAGACGTGGCTGTAATGCACGAATGTCTCAAAAGTCGGGTCTGTATGGGGTCGAAGTGCGCCCCTTGTAGGGGTACGGCGATTAAGCCATGGCAATCTTGTACGCGGAGATACCAGACATGATGATCAGCGCATAGTGCGCCAACATCCACGCAGCGCCATAGTACCTGCCCTTGCCGCCCTCCTCTCCACTGTTTGAGTATCCAACAGCGTACACGACCCGGTTGACGCTCCACACGGCTCCCAGGATAGCGGTAGCCACGGGCCACCTGAGGCCGGAGATCAAGAGTGTGCCCATGACGGTGGGGTGGTTCTCGCCGAAGTTCTGGTGGGCGCGCTGAGCCGAGTTGAAGGCCAGCATGGCCTTCTTGGACGCGGGAGATGCCGTCTGGATCTGCTCGTACGAGGCGTACTCGAAGGGGTAAGGGATCTTGGCTGCCTTGCGGAAGGAACCGACATGGCCGCCGTGCCAGGCGTTGACGAAGAAAGTGCTGACGACAGCGCCGAGGACGTAGCTAAGGATGGTTAGTTGAGGTTGCGCGACTTCGATGGATGAAGCGCAGGTTGCGCCTGTAAAGCGAGCAATTGACTTGGAGGCGCAGTGCAATGGGCATGGAGAGGGTGAACGTACCCGTACTCGGCGGGAATAAGGTTCTTGACGAGCTCAACCATTGTGAGGGAGATGCGTTCTGCCGAGTTTGTTGTTGCTGTGGGGTTGGCTGAGAAGCTGTGTCGATGGCAATTGTTCGGTGGTTTCCTCGGCCGGTAGCCGTCAAACCGCGCTTAAATACTAGCTCATGGTGTTCGTCTCGAAGCTTCTGCCTGTTGTGGATAGCAACACACTTCAGGGCGTTGTACTCCGTAACGGCGGACGAGTTTCGGGTGCGTTGGAGCGGGCTGCGGCACGACAGTCCCTCCGCTTGAGCCCTGCACGGTCAGTCTGTGTGCACCGCGGCGATGTGCTGTGCTACGCAAAGGGCCATGTTGTCAGCATGTGCATTGGGTGCCTGGATTGCGCAAATGTCATCAGGAAAGGAGATGAGGTGGTTCATGTGGATGACGTAGGTGCAAGCATGAATACAATAGCAGACGACACCTGAGAATGCACAACGATTAGGGGGCATGCGCGGATATATAAGTAAAAGCAAGAAGGGCCGCTCGCGTCATTTCCGTCTATCATCGCGCCCATGTGCTGATCAACGTTGCATGTGATTACTATATACCAAAGTGCGATGCGGAAGCCGCGGATCAGCTTCGAGCCAAGTGGGAGACAATCGGTGCTTCACTACTCCTGCGTCTGCTTCCACTATAGTAAGTTGTGTAACTTGTCCTCGGTGTGGAGCAAACGAATCGAGGCTTGCCTCATTCGGTTCCTTGGTTGCCCATACCCTCGGGACTCGGTGAACATAGCCACAGCTTCCACAAATGCACGAACGCGTGCTGTCTGATCGCTGGGTTGTGAGTCCGTCCGTATCGACGCCTCACAGCTATGGTATCGACAGTACCCTTATAGGGAAGCAGACGATGTTTACCGTTCACGCGAATCGTTCAAGTTGCCTACGCCACACGATTATACAAGCAAAACTCAAATCGCACATCCTTCTCCTCGACCTCTGTACCGTGTTCGAAGGCTTCCCCAGTGAACTCTTTCAATTCTTCTGGGCTGGCTTTCTTCCAGTTCGTTCCATCCAAGTCTTCGCTGAAGAAAGTATCACACTCGTACTCCCTCTGGATCTTTGTCAACAGGACGTGCTTCGCCTCCTTCCGTTTCAGCGCCTGCTCATAGATGCTTGCGCCGCCGATGACCATGATCTTGTCGACCTCTATGCCGACCTTGTCGCTCTGTAACTGCTGGAGCGCGTCTGACACACTGCTCGCGACCAACGGACTTGGGGTATTGCCTGTCCTCCCTCCTTGTTCTTCTCCGTTCCCCAGGGTCTTTGTAAACGCATTTGTGTCCCGCGTAACGACGACATTCACCCTCCCCGCCAAAGGCCTGAAACGCTCCGGTATGGAATCCCACGTCTTCCGCCCCATCACCACCGCATTCATCCTTGTTCTCTTCTCCGCCATCTGCCCCGCTGCGTCGCCCTCTGATATACCCGTTGGCCAAGTCCGTTTTGTGACGCGTGCGAAATATCCCATTTCTTGCTTGAGTTGTGGCCAGGGTAGACCGCCTGATTTTCCAATGCCGAGCGATGGCGTGGCGGCCAGTATGAGCGTCAACGACTTCGACGGCATTGTATTGGGCTTGTACGAGGAGAGCGTTGTGTCGCGAGGTGCAGTGCACGACGGATCGAGTTGGCTCATAGCTTGCGACCAAGATTGGCAGGGCGCGTGGCGGATGGTGGTTGTGCGGGATACGGAGGGATTGGCGAGATGCGAGATGCGTCTTGGGAACGACGCCGTAAGAATGATGTGGGGTGCTTTCATACGAAGCGGGATGGCGGGGCACAACGCAGGGACAAGACGCGGAAGAGTCGCGGAAGAGTCGCGGAAGACACGCGCTAGTGAGACGCGAAGAAACGTCATCTTACACGGATACAGCAGTTCTACAGCCCAGTCATCGCATTCAATGGTGTAGCGCAAAGAGTGATCGTTATGTCTTCTCTTGTGTCAATGCTATGTAAATGGTACAAAGCCAGTATGACGCAATGGCAACGTCGGAACTTCAACAATACAGCCCAGTCCAGCCAGCGCAACTAAAATATGCCAGACGCCGCCACCAAACAAACGCCGGTGATTACACCTTCCAATGCCATGCCGCTAACCCCGTGATCATCCAGACAATATGACGAAGTGAATTGGCAAAGCCAAGTTCATACAATGCGAGCTCATGTGCGATTCTTCCGAGGGTATAGGTACGTCAGGATTGTTGAAATAATGCCCACGCGAGTTCCTCCACGTCACGCTTCGTAAACGTCTTATTCGTTCTCGTTGTTCTCGCCTCCGGTCTTTACGGGTAGTGAAATTGATATCTTCTTGGCCGTTCCACCATCTTTCCCAGAGTTGATCTGCGGTGATTTTCGGCGTAGACTGCGTAGACTCGGTGTACTTGTGTTGCTTGATGTCGAAGCACGGCGTTTGGGTGCGGTCGTCGTCGATAGGTTAGCGAGCAGCTCATCCTCCTCATCGTCTTCTCTACGACGCTTCTCGGAAATACGTTCCGGAGGTGACCCTGCAGAGCTGATCGTTTTCGGTGACTTGCTCTCGTCCTTTGCTTGCATGGCAGCTGTTGCACTGCGCAGGGTCATGGGGATATCCATGTCGACATCGTCTTCGGCATCGTCGTCGGGGTAGTTTACTAGTGGTCGTACTGGCGACGCTCCATTCAGCACTGGCTTCCCAGGAGCTGCCAGTTCGTCCTCGTCGTCTGATGTATTGAAATACGCTTCCTCGTCTGCGTCCACGTCCCTCAACCCTTGACCCCACTTGCCACCGTTGACCAATCCTGATGGTCGCGCAGGTGTGTCACTTTCCACGCTAGTAAAAGAGTGGTCGAGCTCCTGTGTGGTCACTGGCTCTTGCATCTGGTCGTAACGCAAGATGAGGTTTTGGAAGGTGTCAACATACGTGACAAGCTGAAGCTTCTCACGATACGTCTCAACCAAATGGTGAACAATGATTTTGATGTTTTCGCGCTTGATGAACTCGAAGAGCTCGAGGCAGGCTGAGTTCAACAGGTTGTCTCGCGGCATCGTGTCGAACAAGACTTGAAGGATTGGTTCGAAGAGTTGGTGTTGGATGATCTGCCGATTATGTGTCTCGTCGTGTAAGGCGATGACTGTGCGGAAATATTTCAGAGCGGCTACATGACGTTAGCAGTCGTAACGGTTCAGGCTCAGACGTACATACTCAACTTGAGGTGCTTCTCCGGACAACTCATCAGCTGGCCGACTCTAGCTGCAAGACCTTCTGAAAGGATGAAGTATTTGCTGCGGTAAGAATGTTGCCGGATGAAGAAGCACAAAACCTCCACCAGATGAGCGTACAAGGATACCTCTTGTATCGAGAGGTCACCCACTGAATACTGTTAGCTGCATCATAGAGACAAGTCAACGCACTTACTCGATTCTTTGCCTTCAAGTTCCTTGAGCGGTTGGAAGAGCTTTCTTGCGGACTCGTCGTAAAAGTTTTGAACGAACGAGTCAGTCTGGGGTATTGATGGCAATTGACCCCTCATCTTTGCCAGGAAGTCGCTGTTAGTACGGCCTAGAGCCTCGATGGATGCCGAGTTTGCGTTAGGGTCCAGCAATATCTTGATCGCGTCAGCCATCTGCGCTTTAACGCCCAGATCAACCTCGATGAGGAGCAACTCGATGAGCGTGTCGGTCAGTGGCTTCGACTTTTCCTGGATAGCCTTGAAGATGTAACTGCGGACCATCAATGCATCGTGGTCTATAAGTGAGACCAGTATGTCTGTTCCTGCAACTCGCACGGACGCATCCTGATGCTTGAGCGCAAACTGTATCACTTCCAGCAAGCCGTTGCTGATGAAGTTCTGATAAAGTTGAGCTCGGCCGTTCGCCTGTAGGCTCTTGGCTATTGCGCAGCATTGTTGGATGAACAGGACAGCATCCTTCTTACGCTGCAAGCTTTGCTCCTTCGCGCCGAAGATGCCGAACAGCTCTTTCAAGAAAGGAAGGTTCGATTGCAGATGTTGGACAATGTCGACTTGGTGGAAGAAGATGAGCGAATTGAGGACCGAGAAGGTGGGATCGTCGAGGATGCGCGCAAGTACGACATCCTTGAGATACTGCAGGCGGTACGTCGAATGGATTTTCCGTTTTATGGAATCGTCCTCGATTTTGACCACTTCCTTAAACTTGGACTCGTCGGAGAGGTACTGTCTATGGTTGGCCTTGTGTAGCGGGAAATCTGGGTCATCTGTGAGGATGGTCAGTCAAAGAGTACATGGGAATCTGTGCATGAGTACTCACACTCCAGTGCCCCAACAACGCCCAAGATGATATCATCGTGCACGACATATTCTATGATGGAAGTGTCGTTGAGCAGAATGAGCATCTTCATGATACTGCACAGCCGATGCAGATCTGATACGCTCTCAAGGTCCTCTGCCATGTCCACGAGGGGTATCAGCATGGGAATGTACTTTTGCGCCAGGATGAATTTGGCCAGGGCTTCGCGACCACCCGGTGTCGAGTTTGCTGCGCGCATGTGGTTTTCGATCTCGTGGAGGTTGCCAAGGTCTGGATTGGGCAGCATTATGGGACCAATGTGGTCGATATCGTCTGAAAGACCATCGTCTGCGTTAGATCAGCTCTGCATGGAGAGCGCGTGGACAGGTCAACGCACCTTGAGCCAACTGCTGCAACCGCGACTGCACTTCGTTGACGAATTCCCTGCTAACAGTCAGCGCGCTGACCGTGACGGTAGCACTCGCGACAAGCCTACCATATGTTGGCGCAGCCCTCTGGCTCCTGGAAACTGAGGGCCATGTCGGTGCCGTTCTGCTCGGTCCACACTATGAGTGTATCCTGCTGCTTCTGGTAGCCATCGTCCTTGCTGATGCGCGTCTCGAGCAACTGGCGCGTCTGGTCGTCTTCGGACAAGACGACGATCTTGGCTTCTTCCTGCTGCAGCGCGTGTCAGCCTGGGCCATGGCAGAGGATTCACGCGAGCCTACATTCACTACAACGCCCCTGCAAAAGCCTGTGCCCCTGTCGAACCAGTCATTGTTCTTGAGCTCGTAGACCTTGACGCGCTTGCGATCGTGGGCCGGTGGCGCTACCAGGGCCATTCTCCACGTGAGGGCTCTGCCAGCACGCTGGCGGCGACCAATGTCCCCTCGGCAGCGAAGAATGCAGTCGCGACGGTGCGCGCAGGGCAAAGGTGGGCGGTGCGGCTGGTCCCGGCGGCGTGATGCTGGTCAGGCGCCAGGCGTCGTGCGTGCGAGGTTCGCGCTGGGCGGATGACGATACGAGGCTAGGCGGGCGGCAGATGTGCGCGTGCGCCGACGAGCAGGGCGCGCGACAGGACAGTGGGGCGCTCCGGCGCAGTGCAGTGCGTTGCGGTGCAGTGCGGCGAGATGCGAGGCGATGCGCGATGTGCGCGGGGTCAGCGACAGGCTCGGTGCGCAGTATCGTGACTGCGACGGTGCTCGGTGGTAGGTGTGATCGTCGGTCGCGTTGCGTGCGTGCGTGCGTGCGTGCGTGCGTGCGCTGCAGAACGGACAGCGGACAGCGGACAGCGGAACACCTCGCCCACGCTAACACGGCGGATATCGATAAGAGGCTGGGTGCTAACGAAACCTGGACCGCGGCAAAGGCTGACGTACTTGAGCCGCAACACCACGGCGGGAAGTAGCGATGCAGGAGACAGGTGCGTGATGGGCGGTCGATGTGCTGCGGTAACATGCATCACCTTCGCACTGGTGTGGCCACCGTCCATCCCCAGACCCAAAGCCTCTGACGCAATGCCTTGGCGTGCGACTCGTCCACCTCCCACACCAACACCGCCGTCCACGATATTCCATCTGCAAGGCTGGCTTCGACCTCGCTTTTCGCACGGTCGGCCATGTGTTCTTCGGCTTCCAGGCGCTGAGCTGGGCTGCTTGTGCTGACGGGCAGTCGTGCCACCACGCGCCCAGCTCGAGCTCCTGTGTATCACCTGCTCCACATCGGCGGCTTTCGTCTCCTCGGCTCTTCCTGCACACCTGCTCCAACGGTTCCCTTCTAGACGTAGGTACTCAATCGCCACGTTCTTCGCACGTCTGGCACCCAAACGTCTGGTCACCACAGCCGGCGGACGAGGCTTGTCCAGATGCAGCTCAGCAGACCCTGAACCAGTCTCCCTTTCCCTCCCCTGAACACGTGTACCCCACATCACATTCAACCATGCCAACCGGCCCTTTGACAGCCGCAATTGCCTGAACCTCCAGAGGGTGCTCTTCTATCCTGCCAGATCTCGGCACAAGCAAGCACAAGCGCACTTGAGGCTGATGGCCGAGCATCGATTCTGTCCAGCTACTAAGCATTTAGCATCATCTCCAATCGAGCCAACGGTCCACTCGGCGAAACTAACCGAACAGGGAGGACTTCCCCAGAGACACGATCCGGGCGGCATGAGATCCATCTCATTCTGGTGGACAGCCGTCGATGACCAAAGCGCGATCAAAGGCTGCTACAGAGAAGCGAGCGAGCTTCGGCCTCCTGCGCAAGCACGGCGACCTACGCAAACTTGAAAGAAGAGTTCCATGCAGGTGAACGTATGTCGCCGAGACCAATCATGTGCCCAAGCCACCAGAAGAGAAGTCAAGCTGTAAGAAACTAATCCACTCTTTACGAGCTCCCCTCACTGAACAGTGGGATCATTTTTAGCTCCCGCTCACTACGGAGAGCTCAACATTCGGCACTCGCAAGGCAAGGTAAGGTGTTTACGCCAACAAAATCCGCTAATTTTCCGATACGCTACCTTGGTTCTTGTGGCAGGACACGGCAAGACGATGATCGATGACATTTGATGGTTATGTGGGTGCTAGTGCTATTTAGTATGATTCGGAACCGGTTGCTGGGGCCTGTCCGGCTGACAGTTTGGTAAATCCTGGAACTGCACGGTTGCCAACAGACCGTCAGCGCGCGGCAAAGCCCAGAATCACAAATCCCCCTTGGCGAATGTCCGCACAGCCCAAATGCCTCCATAGGCACAGCTGAGTGCATTATCATCGATCAACATGCACAAGGTGGCCACGTTCTTGAAACTCCTCCACCTTTCTGAGATGTGTTTGGTCTCGACTTCCTGCATGGAATGTGGGCATCACCGCCCTCTTATCTGTGCCCGGGGTGCAATGGATGCTAACTTTAGCTGCAGATGCGCTTGTGGCTGGCATGGCCACATTCTGAAACTGGGAAACTGGTGTGCTCCAAATCTTGGAAGTCGAAGCGTCGCACCTCAACACCAGTGAAAGATCAGCGATCTTGTCCCACGTGCGTTCGTTTGACCGCCGCAGATACGCATACCTATTCACTGTTCTGGCCGCCTCGACCGTGTCCGCACGATCCGCCATGCGCTTTTTGTACGGTTCCTGGTGGGCTGATAGTCCCGAACGGGAGCTAATGACTCTGAATGGTTGCTAGTCACGTCTAGTGCCTATGGCTGCATCGCAATAGTTCGGCGCATCTCGGTAGCGCCAATATCAAACACGCATTGACGAAAATGCTATCACCAGGCCAGTGGATTATTTGTTGAGCCACTATTTGCTGAAGTATAACCCACAGCCTGGGTCTGACACAGGGTCGCAGTATCGAAACTTGCGCTCTCGTCCGAACCTTCCATCACAACACACAAACAACCTACTCAACATACCTCCATCTTAACCAATGGCTTTCTTCTCCAAGATCAAGAAGGCAAAGGAAGCCGCTGCGGAACATAAGAAAGAAGCAGCTACCCAAGAGCCACAAAAACCCAAAGTCCCGTACAAACACATCCCCGTCCACGCTGCTGCAGACGCCTTGTCAGCGACTCCCACAACCATCCGCGCTGAAGATCTAAGAGAGAGGATTGCAGCGGCTCGAAGGAGCAGGTCCATGTCATCTGCCAGTGCAAACCCAAGATCAGGCGTCGCATTGTATCAGACAGTAAACACACCAACATCTCGATCGCGTCCCAGCTCTATCGCCTCATCGCCCACCCACAGCCGCAATGGCAGCCTCGGCAAGAGGACAAACAGTGACCTCTCCATCTCTACAATGATGCAATCAAACCAGGAGGCGCCTTCACGCGGACGCCAGCCTGCGCGTCGCGACTATTTTAGCCATTCATCAAGTGTACCTACTGTGCCCCAGCTTCCTGCACAGCATCGACCGGCGCCTCAGACTACTATCAGCAGCCGGTCTTCTGTCACTAAGAGAAGGAGCCCACTTTCTGCAATGTCTATCACCGAAGACGGTATGTGCAGCTCTGCCACATGATATAGCAAGGCTGACCAACCCAGACGAAGCTGGCGAGCCATCTTCCAGTAGCTCTCAAGCATCCGATGGATCCGTAGCATCTTCGCGTAAGTCTTGCATGGAAATTGTACCATGACATCGCTAATAGATTCACAGAAAGTTCCACCACTGAGGTCTCAAGGCCAAACAGCAGCCAAGATCAGAACAAGGATATTAACAAGGAACAGAATTACAGCAGACCGTTGTCCACAATTGCTTCGGCCCCAGTAACACCGGATGTAACTCCGCAATCGCAATACAAGCACCAGTCTGTCATTGATGTTTCTTCGGCGCAGCCAGAGCCTGCGAAGAAGAAGTCGAGATTCTCCCTCTTCTCTCGCAAGAGCATGCTTGTCGCGGCGCATTGATGGACGCGTCGCTTTTGCAACAGTTTCCGATCTTGCACATCACACTCCTTTGCAGTCTGATACGCTCATCCAACGCCTTTCGGCCTCACGTTCATTTTTGTTTCCACAATTTACAGTATCGGCATTTCAGCAAGGTCAAGGGCACATTCAGCGGGGCGTCGGGGCGTTTTTACAAATTTTGAACCTGTACGTAGGCACTCAGCACATTGCAGAGTCTTCAAGTTGTCACGAATGGCAAGGTTAAGCCAGGAGAGGATAGATACACAAGCAAAGAATATTGTCAATTGAACGAATTACTGGACACAAGCTACTCGACCGTCTTCAATCTCAACATCACTTCAGACAGCAAGTCAGATTGGTTTCAGCCTCAACGTGCTTTACGACCCACTTCTTCAAACGGCCCTTTTCCTCTATCAGCCTGGATCAGCTAGCCACAAAACAGGCTTCGTATTTGCTATCGCGACATTGACGTGGAGGGGATTCCGGTCAGACGTGACTTTCTAGCTCTGAGATTGATTGGTAGAGCGCAGTGCATAAAGTCGGCATGTACATACAGACACGTCACAACTACCGACCAGTACCCTGCAGATGGACAATCTCAAATGGATTCAGCTGAAGAGCAATCGAGAGCGCCACCAACCCGGACATCCCCCTTCGGAAGGGCGAATGCACGTGCAAGGAATATTACAGGAATGTTAGAGGGCGTCAGAGAACCTAGGCGCTGCACCCACGGGCGAGGCCTCGACGGCACGGCATGGAGCGACGTCAAGAGCCAAGAACGCGGCGCCAGCAGCTGTTGCACACACACACGTTGCGGGCCCTGCGCCGAAGCCACACCATCGTCTTGTACGTCGTGTCGGTCTTTGCGGAAAGGGGGGCCGGGTTCCAGGAAGCTTTGTCGGGCTAGATCAGCCATCCAACATTCTCGCATAGCGACTCGCGGCCGTACTAAGTAGGAGCCTGACAGAAGGGCCTGCACGCTATACCGAGACGGTGGCTGGGAAGATAGAGACGCCTCTTTAAGGGCGTTTGCTGCATTAGCGGTGTCAGTGTGGCGAGACCCACGACGAAGGCTAGCCTGACCCAGAAGTGGACAACAGAGCCGTGGACGTGGGCCAAGATCGACGGATCCTCCGAGAGCGAGTCGCGGCACATTCCTGTTAACGCTGCTGCTCCACCAACCTTTTGACGTTCGAAGACGAGGTTTAGAACCGCCATGTAGATTTGCAGCGCCACAAAACCCCTCATGATCCTCAGCTGCAACCGTGCTACGTTAGTACAGGGCGTTCAGACAGATGCGCAGCTCAGCCTCGCAAGCCAAGTATTGACCACGGCACGCGCGGTCTGGAGCAATGTGGAATTTACCTTTGTGGCGAGCCAGCGGCCTTGTTGAGAAGATTTGCAATATCCCTGCGAGTATGTCACTCCAAGCACACCATGACGAGATCGACTCTGCTTGTCATTACCACGAGGCTGAACTTTACACGGCATCTTCGAATCGACCATGACTCGCAGCCCCGGAATCCAGCACCAAGGTAATCGTCATCCAAAGATCAGGGTCTGGGTTTTGCTCAAATCACACCTCACGTGTCCCAGACCATGGTCCTGGTCGAACCCAGTCCCAAGGAAAGGCATTCTCAGCACATCGCCGCTGTAATAGAGCGGAATACCGTGGTAGCGAAGAAAGGAGCACGGTCCAAGTCTCTATCGATAAGCTAGAATCGCGTGCATCACACGAGGCGGCGGAGTTAACGACGCGACTTCCCCACGCTCGAACCTGGGGTCGCTGAGGCTGCTATGGACCCTTCGAAGCGCACAAGAGAGGCGCTACTCGGTAAGCTCTCTCTTCCATTGCTGGTTTACTCGGCGTAAGGCGAGGCTTAGGCTCAGCCTTGCTGCGCATGCGCATACGCTCTGTGGTCTAGATGGCCCTCTCTCTTTCTCCGCGGTGCCTGCTGACGCCTACCAGCGCGCGCAGAAGCACTCTGCGATGCCATCACGCCGCGGAGTGACAACGTCGATCCTGCCGCCGGCGACGGCTACCTGAGCACGATCCTCAAAGCAGTCAAGATGGACGGCGCGCCGCCGAGCACCATGGCAGCTGCGAACGACTACGCGACGAGCGCGGCGAAGGAGTTGACGATCCGCGAACAGACTGCCGGGCTGGTGCGTGTGGTGGTGTCTTGAACAGATGCAGGAATGCTTGCGTTGACGCATTGACAGATCAAGACGACGCAGGACATCGCGACGCTGATACGCGATCTGCAGGAGTTGTGGCTGTTTGGCGGGCTTGATACGCTGCAGAACCCGGCGGATCAGGAGACGCAGAAGAGGAAGGCTGAGGATGTTGCGGGCATGATTGAGGTGCTTGCGCAGCAGACGCCTGGCGTGAAAGTGGAGGCACGAGAGGATACGAACGGGGGGGTGTGAAGTCGATTGAGTGATCAAGGAACATCCAACGGGGGAGACGTCAAGCCCTGAACGTCGATGGGCGGTACACAAGAGTCTGTCTGGCAAATACAAACGACTCGGCGAGATCGTTGTGTCAACTGCACATCAGCTCTGCGCAGGATGAACGTCGCAGACCGTCGCAGCGTCCAGCGGTATGTTCGTTACCAGAGCGAGACGTGAGCACACAACGCAAGAGATACCCAGATAGATGCCAATGCTTCCATAACGGCTACCATACCTGTTTGGCTGATTTCATGAAAATCTTTACCAATTCACGGAGGTTTGTCGATTGAGCAGCGTGTATGATTTCTATTCAAGATCTGGTACGTTTGAAGTCGATGTAAATGCGTACTTGTTTCATGTAAGTAATCACTTTTAAACCCATCACAATCTGCGCCAGTAACCACACGCCATAACAACGTCAATAGTTTATGCAACAGCACAAAATGAATAGCGCTTAGGACATACAACAACTCTTTCTATCAAGAGATCTAATTTGCGTTGTTTTCATGGACCTTAGCATTGCTTAGCAAGGTGTTCCTGCGCAAGGGATTACCCAATCAAACGAGCTTTTGTCTTACAACCTCCTTCCTCAACACAACCCTTCCTTGCCAACGTTCGTCAACTCCACTGCTGTTTGTCACATTTACTGGCGTTTTTATTGATGCGTTTTGTCTCCGGTGTTTTCTATGCACGCTTTTTAGTTGAATTCCACATCCATATCACCAGGGACGGCGCTACGTGTACTCTCAAAACTTCATCAGGGCCGCGAAAGAGCTAGTCTTGGACATTCCTTCTTTGCGGTCGCTCTTATACTCGCATGCCGAACTAGGTGGAGGAAACCCTGCGTGTCTGAGTACTGCAACATGCTTCGATGTTATGCCGTGCGCACTATCGTGCCTGAGACTCGTGCGCGCACTGGCGCAGCTGCAATTCGTGGATATCGTAATGCACGATCGTCAAACCCATATCCAACACAGGACCAGCAGAGTTCAGATTCTACCACACGATCTCTTAGCCACGTCTCGCCTCGGAGCGGAGCGGTGTCCATGGGCAGTAAGCCTGATGTTACAAAAGCCAGGGCAGGCATGTGGCAGACTGCGCGGCGTGCTGCTCCCCGGTTACTATCTGTCGATTCGGCGGCGTTACTCGAGCGGCTATTGCTCTCCGGCACCACGTCGAAGCTTCGTCATGTAGACAACGCCAAGCCGCGCACACCAAGCAATCGCAGATCACCAAGTTCAGCCCACACAACGTTAAAGCGCTCTGTACCACCCCCTTTGATCCCATATTGGGGGAAACCATACCTCGCCGAAAAGTTGCTTATTAAATACAAAACGCCTGACGTAGCATTTCAGGCCTTGAATGTTCTTTATGATCATGCCAAAACGACGTCGTGGGACAGACAAGGCTGGCTTGCGCGCAACAACTGGCAGAACGCCGATGAAATTTTCAAAGAGATTTCTTGCCAAACTGAAGACTACGTTTTCTATCGGTTTCTAGGAGGAAAGCTGCATGAAGCTGCATATGAGCGAGCGCAGGGCGCCACAAAGCTCATCACCTTAGATACATTGCGTCGTTATACGTCTGGTTTGTCCGTGGACGTAAAGATGCGCCCATTTCTTGAGCAGTCTCGATTTTTTGACTGGTTGGCTTGGACGGTTACCTCTTCCCCTTACTCAGGATTGCGGGCCTTAGGGCCGCAGTTGCGCGTTTTGTCTGGAGAAACACACCTGATTGTCAAGAACTTGGCACGTTTTAGAGCCATTGTGAGCAGTCCTGACAGCTACGAGAAACGATATGAGATGGCCAAGCGCCGTCTCGCTGGAGAGTGCGAAGATCTTCACCGCAGCACATCAGAGCTGTGGGCCGTTCTTGCCGAGTTCTTCAATTTGCTCAAAGCAGCCAATACATACGACAATCGTAGGCCATTTTACACATTCAACGCCACTCTCAAAAGTTTCAAGAGAGAAGCGATAGGCATTACAGACGACCTGTTCATGATTGGAATGAGACGACACGGATCTAAAAGATGTTGCCGAGAGAACACTTTCAACGCTCTACATCATCATATCAAGCTGCTGGGCGGCTCGTTACGTCAATCAGTAAGAAGCATCCAACGCTCCTACTACGACATTTGTTTCGACGCCGTCAACCGATCCCGCATAAGTTCCAGGTTCATCCCTGTCCTTGCACATAAGGGATCTATCAGACGATTACTGAACGACTTACTCTTGAACAATCGACGCATGGTAAACATATACTACGAGTCACTCCTGCACTTCTGGATGCGGCACGTCGAGCTCATGTCACCGTCGGAGCTCGAACGTCAAGACAGAGTAGCACAGCGCCATTGGCTGGCACAGCTGAGATCTGATGATACGCACGTGTCACGAGAGATAGAACTCAACAACCTGTACCTTCCCATACGTCGATCTCGTCAAAAACTCGCTCATTTTCCAGGATGGAGTCGTGATTCAGCAAGTCCTGGCGCTTGGTCTTCGTCCAGATATCGAGTGACAATACATGAGGAGGCTATCAAAGCTATTGAAAGATTGGAGCAGATATCTCCATCGCAATCCCAGAATAATTCGCAAGTCCTGCGTAGGCTCCTGAACCTAGATGGCAAATCTACGTCCAGCTCCAAAGGTGTACCGCTCCGATCAAAGCCTCCATCTACTACCCGTGGCAGAAAAACAAGGGGTCAGAGTCCAGAGAGACACCCTGAAAACTTCGGTTCCCGCTCTCTTAGCCTGCTACACCCTGAGCATAAACAGCGTGGGCGGCGTGCAGCAGGTGCAAGTCATAGTCGGAAGTAGAAGGGACCACCAATATCAATACTCCGTGTTCTGTTGGCTTACTTCTAAACGCCATGACAAGGTGATTGTGGCCCAATGGCTCTCGGAGGTTTTCATCGTCCGTAACCCAATATACATAACCCAGATTTCGAACTGTACATCTACTGCATCGATCCTCGACGGACCTTGCTCCGTTCACCGCATTTGCGTTTGCTGCAGCGGGATATAACCCTGTCATGCATTGCAAACAACAGCTTTGGATGCTGCCAAGCCAATAATATCATTGTCAAGTAAATCCTCAGACGCTTCGATTGATTGATTGATTGATTGATTGATGAGTTTAACGTCCTGTGTGAGTCTAAGACTATATAAGACGAGAGCAGTTAAGCTGCTCCAGTAATTCCTCAGACGCTTCTTTTGTTCTCAAGACCTCGATTGGTTGGAGAGTGCGTTTGAGTTGGTTTGGTGGCATGTCTGGCGACGATAGATGCCACGAGAATGGACGTAATTTTTTGTCTTGTATACGTTTGTGTTATGATGTCGCTCTCGATGCTGCCCAAGCCAATAACAGGCTTCTTACTAGCAGAGTGTCGAGGGCGGTATCGTAGCAGGCATAATCGAAGTGGGAGATACCAACCCACTGCCTCGTCAGGTTGATTGCGATGTGCTAGAGCGTTCTTCCCGTCATCAGCACCAGTTCGACACAGCAGAAGGGCAGCTCGTTCTCGAAGACGACCATCAGACCACAGCTTGGAAGAATCTGGACTCACCGCCTGCGGATGTCCACTACGGCCTCAGCTAGCGGCTCTCTCACCTCGATCAGTGGTCACCCCGAGACGGCGCTTACGACCTCACGCAATCACCTCGTGGCCAAGCACTTGGACCCTGTTTTTATTAAAAAGCGCTCTTCACTCTCGATCACCCAGCCTTCTGCTTCTCCAGCATGCAGTCTTGATCCTCTCTGCGGTAGACTCCCACCGGGGCGACTTCTTGAATACTCGCCAAGCAAAGGCGAAACCGAGAAGGTACATAATTCACTACAGGGAAATCGACACAAGGCCGCTCGCAAAAGGTACGAAGTGAGAAGGTACAAGAGCGCGGAAATCGTGGACAGTGAGAGCGGGAACTTGGACGCAGACGCCAGTGATGATCAGCATCAAGACCACGGAGATCCTCCTACGACATCGAAACGCGCTTCACACAGCACCTCCAACGTAGCCTCGAAAGGCGCTAGGCAGACTAAGAGCGGTAGAGCTTCTGTGACACCACACAAGATGCATAATCGATCTCGGATGAATTCGTTGACTTTCGCCGCCTCAAGCAGCCGCTCTACCAAAGATATGAGGAAGAGGCCCTTGACGCCTACAGCGCCTTTGGGTATTCCAAAACGATCCAAGAGTGGCCCGTTCATTGTCGATTCAAGCAGCGAGGATGACGGAGACAGTGATGATGATGATGATGATGTTGATGATGACGACGACAATGACGAAGGAGATGGATTCAGTTACAGTGCTCATATCTCTGTAACGTCAAAGCGTCCTGAGAGAAGCGGTACAGACAGGGTTGAAAAGCTGGACGACGTAGTCGGAAGTCTTTCGTCTCCAAAAGCCAGCTTTCAGCAGCAAGCTCCGATTGGAGCACCTGTACGCCAGCTAACTGCACCGAAAGCTGCACCAATACCCTATTCAAGGGAAGGGCTGAACAGAGAACGGCTGAAGATGATGCTGGCAAGGAAGCGAGGCCCTGTTGAAGTGCAGAGTCCGACACAACAGAAAGCGCCGATGTCGATAGGAAGGGCAGGAGCTGATCCACGAAGCCGACCATGGAGCGGTCGCAGCTTTTCAGGAGACCAACGCACTGTGACCGAAGCGCAGAACAAAGCCGGCAGGAATATTTCGCCTTTTGCGAGAGCTCGACCAAAAGCGGACCAAGCTGTATCCAGCAGCTCCCGAGAGATACCGTCAAACCAGGTGCAAGACACGAAGCCAAGTTTGCTTTCCAAAACTACAGAAGTGCCTGCGAACAAAGCTTTCGAGCCCTCTCAGGCCAGTCGCGCCACTATACAACAGCCACCTTCCCTTGATGATACAAATCTCAAGCCATATGCACAGCCAGCTGCATTATCACGCCAACCAAATTCTTCCACCCTACGAACAGCAAATACTGCCCCATCACATGACGCAGCGAACAAAAGCTCTCTGTTGAATATTCTAGACACAGCAAAAGCCGGACATGATGCGGCGGCTGTTGAATATGACAAAATTGGAAAGGAGTGGCAGAAGGCTAAGATTGGACGGGTGCCGACAAAGTCAGCAAAGAGTGTGAAGAGACCTGAGGTCGGAGCGAGATACGGGCATACTTTGACAGCAGGGAAGACAAGTGATGCAGAGAAGGTAAATATGGGAATGGCGGATATGCGTGCTGTGCCAGCAGACGCAAAGGCCATGCAAGTACCAGTATCGAGAGGCCAGGCATCTCTTAGGCAATCTCGTCCAGGTTCACCGAGAGCTCAGGTGGAGACATCGGCTTCAAGGCCTGTCCCGGCTTTCGGGATTTCGCCAGTGGATCGAACGTCGGCGGAAAAACTGCGTCGCCCTGCCCCGAATGCAAGGCGAAGATCGATGAATGCTCCTCCAAACCAGAACCCACTTCCGGCCACGTCCAGAAACGAAATCCCCCCAGCTACGATTTCTACTGCAGAGGGGCAGGGTAACTTTCGTGTTAACAACCAGACTCGGATACCTCATACGTCTTCGCCGAAGGAGCGAATGCCTGTGCGAACTTTTGAAAATTCCAATAACTCTTCCGTGAGGGACACGGTGGACTCAGGTAATTTCGCCAAGGGAACAGCTGCAAATGCAACTTGGAGGAAGTCTGAGCAGTCATTTTCAGATGTTCGGGCAAGTACGTTCAGTGTGACCGACATAGAACTTCCAGGACGTCAATCACAAAAATTGCCTACGATGCAGCCTCAACTTTCACTTGCCTTTGCAGATACCGGATCTGTGAACAAAGCGCAAGTTCTAGTCAAACCGTCTGTAACGTCTGAGCGTGGTATCAGCTCACTATCGACACTGAAAACTCATGCAAACAATCAAAGACAGGACAACGATGAAGCTATGGAACTGTCGTACGAGAGCTCGACCGCTTTCCCGTCTGGAGCATTGCAGCCAATTTCTATAAGCACCAAATCTCGTCCCCAAAGACAAGTACCAGTAGCGGTGATGGTTCGCCCTACACGCGAAGACGATGCGAAGTCCCTCTCAGCTGGCAGCACGGTTGAGACGGGGTTAGAAGCGGTTGAGTTGTCGAAGATACGTCTCGAAAGTCCAGATACATCTCTATCCGACCACTCTGAAGCACAGTCCTCGACCATGGAGTCCGATGCTCAGGTGAGCACTTCCATGCCAGCGATGACCCATCAACATTCCACAAATATTGCAGACAATGCAGCCTCGGATGCACCTGACAGGAAGGGTCCCAGTGCCGACCGTCAAGGTTCGGTCAGATTTGAAGTCATTACCCAGACGCCTTTGCCTGCACACGTAGCTGATATCGCTCTGGAAAAGCAGTCCGCAGAGGTCTTGGAACCGGTCGTGAGCCAATCAACACAGTCCGTCGAAATCGTACATGAAGAACCAACACTGCCAGTCGCATCCTTCCAAGAGACCTCACAGACTGCGTTGATACCTCTTCGTCCACTGAATCCAGTTTCTGCAGAAGAGATGGCTCGTTTGATAGCTTCTGCCACGCTGCTATCGCCACGACCAGCCACGAACTCCTCATCGCTACAAACTCTTCCAGTCTCGGACGCATTATGGAAGCCTCAGCTCGCTCCGACTATTGCCACCGTCTCGACACCTGCTTCTGCATCTTCCGCTGCGACATGTCCAGGGATAATCAGCCTCCAAACCCCCATTACTCCACACACCGCAGAACCGTATTTTGAGTACACTATTCACCAGATTCTCTCATCATCAGGATCAGAATATATCACGACGGAGATCTCGGCACAGCCCTTCCTTTCCGCTGACGCCGCCAACGCGCAGACAGAACTGCTTTTCCAGAACGCCCAACAGCAGTACAAGTACCTGGACATGCTGTGTAAATCAACAACGACTACCGTCACCGATCACGGACTGGTAGTATGCGAAGGCAAATTCACCAACATCGAGAACCCAAGCGCAACACTCACACTCAAGATATGGGTCGCGCAGAACGTAGTAGGAGTCCACGGCTCTCTGTCCTCTCTCTCACATCCTCAACAGCCCCTTCTCCTTTCTCGAAGCGTATACGCACTCCGACTATGGCGCCTCCTCGACGTCCCACCCAGTGCCTCTTCCTCCTCCTCCGCTTCCGCTTCTGACTCCGATTCCGACGCCTCCACCACCAACGAGCCCAGTCAGTGTAAACCCCGCGTCCGCACCTATCACCCCCTCCCCTCGATAGCCACCGAACTGCACACCACCCTCGCAGCAGCGAACCGCGCTGCGAAACGCGTCCAGCTCGCACTCAGCCATGAGCCAGCCCCGACAAAATCCATGCAAAAACAATGGCAGACCCAGAACCTACGGGCGCTGAATCGAAAACTCGAGGGTTTGGGACAGGAAGTCGACGATGACGACGAAGGGCGGGAGGGAGGTGGTGGTGGTGCTCCGCATAATGTAGGAGGAAGCAGAACGCCAAATCTCTTCGAATACGCAGCAGGCCGGCGTCGTGGGTGCTGGCGTAGCGTGTTTAACGGGTGTGAACTCGGTGCTGATGCATTCGAGCTGCTGGTGGTAAGGACCGGGATCTCAGGACCGCGGAACCTTTAACCCAACTCTACAGCGAGTCTACACAAGAAGTGAGAGGGGGGGGGCTGGGTTGGAGAAAGATGGAACAGTACACGATAACTAACGAAACTCTACATAACAAGACTTTTATTCATGGGACCGTGAACACCACCAAGCGTCTGAATGTAGATATCTTCAAGTCCCTCCCCTCCTCACCCCAACCTACCGCGCCACAGCTCAAAAAGAGTAAACCAGCACCCCTCACTTCCCCGAAACACAAACCCCCCTTTTTTCCTTTCGTAACAACCACCACGACGCACAGCGAACAAACAAACGAGTGCAGAAACCACAAACACCAGCAAAGCAGCATAAAAGGAGAAAAAAAGAAAAAAAGCAAAAATGGAAATAGCTGAGACTGGTTTCGATCCAGTGTCCTCCGGGTTATGAGCCCGGCGCGCTTCCGCTGCGCCACTCAGCTTTACTTTCTGATTGGATGAAGATTCGGCTAATTATTCAAAAACTATACACTCTAAACTAAGCATCGGCACGAAACGCGCACGAATCCTATGTTTTGTGCAGGAGGTTCGGTCGCACGGTGTCTGGGGTGCAGTTTTCTCCAACACGAGGTGGATCTTGTGGGGTATTTTTGGGTTGCGAGTGCACGGAATTAACAGTAGTAGAAATGTATTTCTGTTGCTAAGAACGCAAGGCTACCTATGTAACCCTAATACCTAACATATAAGGTACTAACACGTACATACTACAGTAGGCTACACTATAAGCACACTACTTAGTTTAAGGATGCCTGTACTAGTAAACGTGCTAATAAAGCACTGTTTACAGCTATATAGTAGACAAGGGGATTTACTAAGTAACTATTAGGCTAAGTGGCACTAGCATGTAGCAACGTCTACCTCTAACCTAGTATTAGCAACAAGTACTGTTCTGGTCTACGTGCCTACTATCTAAGATTCTAAGTAAGTACTAATACCTTTTAGAGGTCTACCTAGCATAGTAGAGCCGTATCTTAATAGTAACAGTATTAAGACAGATAAAGATAGGAGAATAATAGTAATAGTCTATATGCATAAGAATGTAACACAACACTGTCTATGCAAATAAAAATCTAACACCTAATATGTAAAGTACCAACGCGTATATACTACAGCAGGCTACGCTGTAAGCGCACTGCTTAGCCCCAGGATGCCCATGCCGGCGAACGCGCTGACGAAGCACAGTTTCCGACTATGCGTCAAGTCGAGCGACTCGCCGAGCAACTGCAGCGACACCATGGCCATGATGCCTGCGGTCACGGCGAACATGCAGCCGTAAACTTTCTCGCCGGGCTCGCCCATGCCGTCGCTCTTGCCGCGGCCTGCCACTTTGAACCACAGCGCTGCAACGCCGGCGCCGAGCGGCTGCGATACGCCGCCGAGGAGGGCGCTCCAGAACATGGCGCGCCAGCGCGAGTTGATGGCGAGGTAGAGGGGGAGGGCGAGCGCGAAGCCTTCGGTTATGTTGTGGATGAAGAGCGCGAGGAAGATGGAGAGGCCGAGGGTTGGGTTCGCGTGGTTGGTCGCGTAGGTGATGAAGCCTTCGGGGATCTTGTGCAGCGCGATTGCGGTGCTGGTCTGGAGACCGATGGCGAGGAAGGCGTTGGTGGGGACGTGGTGGTGGTGTTGCGGGGCGTGGGAGGCGTGCGAGTGGGCTGAGTGGCTTGAGGATGCGGATGAGAGCGACGTCTGGCTGTGTTTTTGCGCGAGGCTGCGCGGGCGTGTGTTGTTCGTGGTAGGCAGGCTGGCGGTCGAGCTGTCCATCATGGCAGGTCCGGAGCGCGTGGGCATGAGTGGTGTTGTCTCGTCGACATCCTCGAGAGTAAGAAGCTGGCGGTCGTGGGCGTGCGGACCTTGAGTGGTCTGGTGTCTGTTGGCTGCGGAGGGGCGTGCTGGGTTTAGATGCTGGCTTGACTTGGAGGCATACAGACGGGGAGGCCGCTGCTGTACATTCTTGAAGCATTCTGCCCCGCATGCATCTGAGTAGCCGTAGCACTGCCCATCCTCGTCGCAGAGTGCTTTCTTCTGGCCGGTGACTAGTTGTGAGACCTTGGTCGAGATGGCCGTGTGTAATGACGGTCGACGGGGCAACTTGGAGTTGTCACTGTTAGTGCCGTAGGAGTGCTCCTCGTGTCCAGCGTCGGGCTGCAGCAATCCACTGTTTTGCTCTTGCATGGGCTTGTGCGAGTGCGCTGCCTCTTCATCCTCGACTTTGCCCTCGTCACCGTGCTCGTGATCGCAATCGACGACGGAGTGCGGTATGTAGCGATGCAAGATGTCTGAAAGGATAGAAATGCCGAATGCACCAAGCAGGAAGAAGCCAATCATGGTCAATGTCGCATCTCTCGGGGTCATGCCTCCGGTGATCAGATACTTCTTCGATGACGGCAACATGCTGAACAAGGAGGAAAATATCTGTGTGCTATTATCAGTAAAACGTAGCCACCGCACGGTTGCAGACGTACCATGACACCGAAGGAGAGACTCAGTCCAGTCGAAAGGAACGCATTGCTGTCCTCGATCTTGAAGTTTTTGTGCCCAGGAAAGAGGCGCACAATGAGGTCAACACAGATTATCGAAGCGCCAAACGTGCATGCTAGGTTCTGTCAGGATCATCACAGGAAGAAGACTCAAGCCAACATACCAATGCCGCTGACCACTGCCATTATCCATCCTCGCGTGTCATTGTCGAGCATGGCTGCAGCCTTCCGTCCACCTTGTCCGTGCTTGTACCCGTTTCTGTGTTTCCTCGTGACGTCGGTCCGGAAAACTTCAAGGTCGCGTCGCACAAGCCGCTGCGTTGGATGTCTTTATATACAGAAAAAACGAGTATTGTCCTTTCGAGGTGGTAGACAGTGCCTGATCTGCACGAGCGAGGTTTGTAGATGGCCCTGGTGCACCTTGATGGGCACTCTGCAGATCAAGCGCTAGCGTCGTAGGGCTGGAAGGAACATTTAGTCACGTGCGAGCGTGGAAGCGTGCAATGTGGGTGCTTTGATTGGCTGGCAAGCGTTGGAGGTATCACAATGTTAGAGATCACAATACTGCACGTCTTGTGGTAAAGCACAGCGTAAGAAACACAGTAAATAGTTGTTATGGTCACACAAGTGCTGGAAGGGATCATAGATTAACAATGTGTGTGGTAAAATAGTCTTTTCGTGAACAGGTGAATCTTGTGAATCCTCCGAAATGCTTCCCTATGGTCTCGCCGTGTGCGGCTTGAAGGATGTGAAATTCCAAACGCCCAACACGCCTGCAGTTCTGCTGTCAAGCTAGTGTTATGCTCCAGTTGCGCCTACGCTATGCAGTTGATGAATGAAGAAAGTAAAGGTCGGTGACGACCGGGAGTTAAAGATATAGGATAAGACAGTCGTAGAGAAGGAAAATTCATGCCTTAGGAGGGCGCGGTACAGGCATCTTGCGCCACCTGCCCTCGCCGTCCTCTGGCCCTTCATTCATGACGAGCAAGTTCGGCGAGCCGCAGTAGCTGCCGGGTTTCGCTGTTCTGGTAATCTTAGCCCAGTGACCCGCAAGGTCAGTTCGCGTAGCATTGTGAGCAAAGCCTCGTGAAGGGTCTTCGTACTCCCAGACGGTGTCGGTCACGGTCTGTCCAGGTTCGTCGCCCATGCGCGCGTTGACGCTGGGAAAGCCGACCATGTGGTTGAGAATGTCGTGGAAGATGGAGTACAGACGCTCTGGGCGGCGGGTCCAGTTGAGCCAGGACAGCGTCTTTTCGTCGTAGGCAACTCGGATGTAGGGGTTCACGTAGATACCGGAGTCTGCGGGCATGCCCCTGCCAGTGCGTCGATACTGCAGATCAGCGTTGATGAGACAACACTCGGACGCGTCCCAGAAAACGTCCTCTTCGTAGCGGAAACGCAAGGGGGCTCGAGCAGGATCAGGCGATGTGTGTTGAGCGCTCGACGTTGCGTTGGCCGGTTTGTCCTCGAAGCGTGTCTGGTCCTGGAACCAGTGAGCTTCGTATGCAACCATGCCTCCCCAGCAGCTTCGTACTCGGACGGCGTCGGTCTGCGAGAGCATGTCGTTCCTGCTTGTCGCGGTACCGGCACTGGTGAAGTAGGGGAAGAAGGGTACTCCGGTGACGCGTCCGTCGTAGTCGCGCGTAGCAAAACGATCGTAGAACTTGAAGGCGTTGATGTAGTCGAAGGCGCAAGCGGCTCCGTAGTCGGTGCGGCCTGCCGAGTCGACGTTGGTGGCGAAGAGCAGCTGAGCAGCCTCGATGGGGTGGAAGTTGACGTCGTTCAGGTACAGGATCTTGTCGAACCTGACGCTTTGCTGGTCGATGGGGGCGAGGGCGCGGTTGCGGACCTCGGCGAGGAAGGCTATGCGCTTCAGACGCGATTTGCCGGTGGGCAGGGTGACACGGGGCAGGGTTTTGGCGTCGAAGGGCTCGGCGACGATGGTGGATTTGCCTGGCAGGTTAGCGGCGGTGGCGGTTGTGCAGGTTGGTGAAGGTACAGGTGAGGTTCTGGCGGAAGCTGGCCAGCGAGTGCTTGGCTGCTTCGGTGGGGTTGTCCTCGTAGACGCTCAGATGCACGTTGTCCGGGCCCAGCAGGTCGATCAGCTGCAGCACCGAGCGTGCCCAGGCGCCCGAGGTCAGCTGGCCCTTGTCCTCGTACAGGGAGGCGGCGATGAAGACCTTTTCGGCGAAGGGGTTCGCGCGGCCTGGCTCGGTGCCGTTGGCTGCGCGCTGCTGCAGCTCGAGGTAGTGGGCAGGGCGGGTTGTGTAGCTGGGGAAGAAGATGCCGGCGATGAGGACCAGGAAGGCGCAGAGGTAGAGCACGGCGAAGAGGGCGTAGCAGATGGCACGCACGAGGGACCGCCTTCTTCTGCGCGGAGCGACGAGGCGGGTGTAGGTCGCGCGCTCACACAGCGTCTTGACGCCCGGCAGGCGTGAGCTCAGCGCGCGGAGCCACGAGGGCGTCGAGAGGGAGCGCGGCAGCGCGGGCAGGTCCTGGGCCTCGAGCGAAGTGCGCGGGAGGAGCTCGTAGTCGTGTTGCCGGGGGCCGGACATGGGGAGGGCGGGTCGCGGAGCATGCGATGCGATGCAGATGGCGATGCAGATGGCGATGCAGATGGCGGTGCAGATGGCGGTGCAGACGGTAGTGCAGATGGCGGTGCAGACGGCAGTGCAGACGATGGCGGTGCAGATGCTGGCGGTGCAGAGGGAGAAGCCGTTGGCGGGGAGCTGGGCGTGTGTCTTTTGTAACTCACCCACACCCCCCGGGGCGCAGCTGGCAGCGTGGCAGCCTGCAACGAGCCAGGCCGTGCGCCCATCAGCGCCCACCAGCGCCACACCAGGAAATCGCTCACGGCGTGCACCGCTTGTCAGAACACACGCCCCACCGGCTAGCGCTGCAGCGGGGCCCCTCGACCCTGCAGCGCTTCGACGGGCACCAAACACGACTCGCCGCGTCGCTGCGTGATGAGAAGACGAAGAGCCTAACTAGCACGGAGCGAAGAATCGAACAAAACCCCATCAAACACATCACGTGCCCCGCTCTCATCACGCCGTCCTCTTCCTCACCACCCTACCATTCCTTGACCAAGACGAATTCACAAAGAGCGCAGCATCCCGCCTTCTCACGCTGCCGCCAGAGCCTTGAGAAGTACTACCCGGACATGTCGTTGTTTGGCAAGTCGGCGCACAGGCTGATGAGCTCATCTCGCTAACCGCGGACGAATTACCGCTCCCCCTGGCGCTGTTGCCTATTCTCTCGTCCGAATCAGATCTGATCCTCTCTCGTCTGGATCAAATCCTATAATCAGCTAATAAATCCTTCCTCCCTCACTTGAATAAAATCCCATAATCAGCCAACAGATCCTTCCTCCCTCATCTGAATTCAATCTAACCATCTGCTAACAAATCATTCCTCTCTCATCTGAATCAAATCCTACAGCCAGCTAATAAATTCTTCCTCCCTCACCTGAATAAAATCCTTCCTCCCTCACCTGAATAAAATCCAACCATCAGCCAACAGATCCTTCCTCTCTCGTCTGAATCCAGGATATCCTAACCCATCAGGAGTGTACAGTCCACGTGTGTCGTGCCTTGTTACGAGCCGTGTCACGAGTGGAGAACGCGCAAACGCTCGCGAGATGCAAGTGTGACGCGGCGCGATGGTTGGTGTCTGTCCATTGTTCTCTTGTCGATTGGAGTGTGTCGATTGGAGTGTCTGTCGATTGGAGTGTCTGTCGATTGGAGTGTCTGTCGATTGGAGTGTCTGTCGATTGGAGTGTCTGTCGATTGGAGTGTCTGTCGATTGGAGTGTCTGTCGATTGGAGTGTCTGTCGATTGGAGTGTCTGTCGATTGGAGTGTCTGTCGATTGGAGTGTCTGTCGATTGGAGTGTCTGTCGATTGGAGTGTCTGTCGATTGGACATGGTGCCGTCACGCATGGAGAGGTGTTAGCTGCACGCAGGGAGCCTGAGTTCTGGATATGGGTTGGGATGTGTGTTTGATGTAGCTATCACCTGCCTAGTCGGTGCGGTGCAGTGTCGTGTGGTGTCACGCAGTGTGTCGTGTAGTGACGGCAGTACGATGCCCAGAGTGAAGCTCGAGGAAGCGAAGCTCGTGGAATGGAGTAACGGCGCATACTGTCGCTCCTCGCGTTGTCTCCTCTCGTGCTGTCTTGTTTCGTCTGGTGAGTTGATATCGATCTCAATCACAATCTCAATCTCAATCTCAATCTCTGAACGCATCAGCTTCATACACTCCGCTACTCATTCATTCACTTACTCAATTATTCCCCTCCACCTCCCCTCCCCTGTGCTGCTCCCGCAGCACGACAAATTCAGCGTCGACAGCGCGCCCGCAGCTGGTGTACAGACAGTACGCGAAGAAGCAGACAAACGCCGTGACGAGCAGGAGGACGAGGACGATTGCGTGAGAGGGCTTGAGTGGCATCTTGTTCTGGGTTCGAGTTGGCGTTGAGTTGGGGGGTGCGGGTGGCGAGGTGAGCGGAGAGGGGAGAAGAAGTGTGAGGATGGGAGGGAATGGGGAGGTGAAGAGAGGGGTGGATGAGATTGTCGGTCACGTTGGTTACTTGCTTTCACCTTGCGCTGCGCCGAGGAGTCGGGGGGATTTGAAGACCCGTTGTTTGGGGTCTCGTATCGTGCGTGTTATACGTTCTTGTTGTACACTCTATATGCACTCGTTAAATGGAAAACACTGCTAAAACTCCCTCATGCTATCCAACACGTCCTTCTGCCGCTGCGACCCCATCTTCTCGAACCCGTCGACGCTCATCACGAACGTGGCGCGCCCGCCCGTCAGCGCACGCAGGTGGTTCAAGTACCCCACCATCTCCTTCAGCGGCACCCGCGCCACGATCTGCCGCTGGCTGTCTGCGAGTCCACTGCTCATGTCGCCTGTGCCGCTCGCGAACGGATCGGGCGGCGTGTAGATCAGGTTCGGATCGATGCGTGGCAGATCCTCCGTGGACGTCGAGGTAGCGATGGACTCGGTGCCGTCGAGGGAAAGCACCTGTCCACCCCGCGCAGACGAGATGTCCTGCACCACAGCGCCGAGGGAGGATTCGTGCACGAATATTGTCACGTTCATGACAGGCTCCATGAATGAGGGTGGGCTTGCGGCGATCGAGGTGCGTAGGCTTGCATTCACGGCTGCGCGCGTTGCCATCGACAGCGCGGTGGGCGTTGTTTCTGGGAAGAGCGTTGCGCCGGCGTCGAGGTCGATGCGGACGCGTGTGTTGGCGACGGGGAAGCCGTTGAAGGGACCGCGGGCCAGGGCTGCGGAGGCGCCGGCTTGGAAGGAGTGAAGGATGCCTGGGAGCGAGAGGTGGGGTGGAATGTGAGCTTTGTGAGAAGCAGAGTCGTGGCGGGAGAGCCTAGGGTGGGAGATGGACAGCTTGTTGTTGTCGGGGAGGGTGAACGTCGTCTCGAAAGGGCCATCTTCAATCTCTGTCTCGACCTGGGTACCGGGAACGATCATGCTGTCATCCAAGGGCTCGACCGAGGCTGTGATGCTCGCCTTGGCTTGTTTCCCTGCAATAGGTTTGTCGAGCTCGTAAGTGTACGGTGATGTCGCTGAAGTGATGGTCTCGCGATACCCGATCTCGATCTTGCCTATGCGCGCCTTGGCTTTGAAGTCGTTGAGAAGACGGTCGCGTGCGATCTCGAGATGCAGGTCGCCCATGCCTGCAAGATGCGTCTGCCCCGACTCTTCATCGATGGAGAGGTGCAAGCTAGGATCTTCACGTAGCAGTATCGCCAGACTCTCGTGGACGTGCTTCTGCTCGCTAAGGCTGTGTGGTTCAATACTTGTAAAGAAGACAGGTGGTGGTACGTTGATGGGTCTCAGCTGCAGGGTGTTCAGCCCGCCTGGAGGAGTTCCCTTCATCTGCAGGCCTCTGTACACTATCAGTGTATCGCCAGTCCTTGCGTGCTTGAGGCCTGTGATCACGCCAATCTGGCCAGGCCCGATGCTGTCGACCTCTACAGCATCGTTGGCATACATCTTGAGCAGACGTGGCGCGCGTTCGGCGAGTCCCAGGTTTGTGTTGTAGAGAGTTGCGCCCTTGTCCAGAGACCCAGAGTAGACGCGCACGTACACCAGCACACCTCGTTTGGTGTCGTTGACCACCTTGAAGGCCAGGGCACAAGCTGCGAGATTCTTGACGTCAGGAACCGCCAAATCTTTCGACTGTTGTGGCTTCTTGGCCGCTTTCGCAGGTTGGGCGGCTGCTGATGCGGTAAGGAGAGTGGATAAAGTGCTGCTCTGGCCTGAGATGCTGATCTCTGGATCTGGGCGCTCGAGAGGTGACGGAAGCAAGTCGACGGTCGCATCCAGCAGGGGTTGAACACCGATATTGCGGAAGCTGGCACCTGCGAAGACTGGTATAACAGTCTGACTGCTCTGTAGCACTAGCCGTCGAAGCGACTGCCAGACCAGCAAGGCCGGTATGGCCAGGTGGTCTTCATCGTGTTCCAGGAAGGCCTCGACCATGGCATCGTCGTGCTCGCTCAGAATCTCGACCAGAGCAATTCTGGCCTTCCTGATCTCTTGAGCGAACTTTGCATCGGTCTTGTCGAGCTCTTCTAGACCAAACGCCTGGATGGCTCTCCCGTCTCCTCCTAGCTGCCACAGCATACCGCGGAGGTTGACGACATCGCCGACACCGACAAAGTCTCCATTGCCACCTTGCCACCACGGAATCTGACAGATAGCAGGCCAGCCATGGAGCCGGACGCCGATCTCTTTCACGGTCCTCGCAAAGGCAGCACCAACTCGGTCAAGCTTGTTGACGAAGATGATTCTGGGGATGCGGTAGTTGCCAGCCTGGGTCCAGACTTTCTCAGTTTGGGCCTCCACGCCAGCCACGCCGTCCAGAATGCAGACAGCCCCGTCTAACACACGGAGAGAGCGCAGGACCTCAAATGTAAAGTCTGCGTGGCCAGGCGTGTCGATCAAGTTTACATTGTGCGGGAATGTTGAAGGAGAGAGGGAGTCAAATGATTCAGGTGCTTGAGGAGGCTTTGGGCCTGGTTCCTGTGGTGGCCAATGGAAGGTGATTGCTGCAGACTGAATGGTGATTCCACGGGCTCGTTCAGCAGGCAGAAAGTCGGTCACCGTGGATCCCTCGTCGACATCTACAACGTTTAGAATGTGCATTGAAGATACGCAACGCCATGCCTACCTCCTATTCGTCGCGTGTAGCCACTGTAGTAGAGCATGCGCTCTGTTGTCGTTGTCTTTCCCTGTTCACCAGTCAGCGAGTGCCCCCGTCCAGGCATCAACAAGACGACTCACTGCATCGATGTGGGCGACAATGCCGATGTTACGGGTGGTCTGTGACAGGAGGTCTGCGTGAGGTGTCTGGGTGGAGAGCAGCCTCCGTGGCGCCTTCACATCACGCCGGACGACTCGACGAGCACAACGCGCCCATCCAACCCACATGCCAAAGTCTGTACTGGAGTGTAGGTGGTGGGCACTGGACGGTGGGATGCAGGCAGCACGTGATGAGCAGATGATGCACTGATGCAGCTGTCCAGGGCCGCGCCTTGCCCGATGATGGCAAGGGCCGCCAAGCATGTGGGTGAGCAGGGAGCAGGCACGGCCGAGGAGCGCTCGACGACGTCAACAGGCAGCAACAGCAGCGCGGTGAAGCCAGCTGCTCGCCTCTCCCACCATGGACTACTCCAACAACGACACCGAGTACCCGGGCGGCTCCAGCCCGTGGGCCTCGTCGCCGCAGCACAATCGCGCGCCGTTCGGCCAGCCTCCCACCAGCGACCTCCCCTCCTCCCCGCTGCCTCCGCCCGCGTCTCCGTACGGCCAGGACTCCGGGCAATATGGATACATCGGCGACCACACCCAGCAGAGCCGCCCGGGCGCTGCTTCGACGGACAACGGCGAGCCCTACCGCTCTGCGCAACAGCAGCCGCAACAGCCGCCGCAGCCGCCGCAGCCGCCGCCCGGCCAGGATGCGCCGCAGCTCCCCCAGCACCCCAACGCGCCCCAGCAGGCTCCGGAGCCCGGCCAGCAGCCCCAGCAGCCCCAGCAGCCCCAGCGATACCACGCATCTCGCCCCCAGCGCCAGCAGCAGCAGCACTACAAGCTCCAGGCAAAGGTCACGGGACTCGAGCGCAACGGCAAGAAGGACCCCATAATACGCTTCGACGTCTACGTACGTGCACAACGCGCCGCTGCGGCTTTTGCTGTGCTGACCAGCCCCAGACCAACCTGCCCAAGTTCAGGACCACCCAGTTCCGCGACGTGCGACGAGTGCACACCGAGTTCGTGAAGCTCGGCGAGCACCTGATCTCGGCCTGTCCCGAGGCCATCGTGCCCGCAGTGCCGCCAGCCACGACATCTGCAGGCGCGGGAACCGACGAAGATGAGGCGCGCTTGAAGGCGGCCGTACAGCGGTGGCTGAACGTCGTCTGCAGCAACGACATTCTCATCCGCGACGAGGAGATGGTCTTCTTTGTCGAGAGCGACTTTGGATACAGCCCCGTGGTGCGGAGGAAGCAACCCGCGACCGGCGTTCGCCGCAAGGTCATCAAGCAGTTTGCGCCGCCTCCAGACGACACCCCAGAGCTCGCCGCTGCCCGTCCGATTGTGAAGGCCTTCTACCTGGGCACAATGGAGGCCGAGCAGAAGGTCGAGAAGGTCGTCAAGCACAGGAGAAGTAGGTGGCCCAAGTACGTGCCTTGAGAGGGGACGCTAACACGACGCAGACCTTGGTGTTGCCGAGTCGGACCTTGGTGCCAAGTTCGCCGCACTGCACGCCCAGGAGACGCACGTAGGACTGGCCCACGCCTACAAGAAGCTGGGCAAGGTCATCCAAGCCACCGGCGACTTCCACGCCGCCCAAGGCACAGCCGAAGCAACCACCCTCGGCGACCCCCTCCAATACCACAGCAGCGACGCCTTCATTGCTAAAGAGACCCTCACGAACCGCCACATCCTGCTCCGCGAGCTCCTTCAAGCGCAATCAGCCACCAAATCAAAGCTTTCAGCCGCCGACAGACTGAAGGCTAGCTCCAGCGTCAAGCGCGACAAGGTCGACGAAGCCATCGCCCAGCTCGACGAAGCCCGTAGCCACGAACAATACCTGACCTCGAAAGCGCAACGCGTGACCGCAAACCTGCTCCAGGAGCAGAGGAAATGGTTCGACCGCACTGCAGCCGACATGCGCCAGGCGATCCGCGAGTATGTCATTCGCGAAATCGAAGCCGAGCGCCGCACACTGGCTACCCTCGAGTCTGTCCGCCCAGACATACGCGCCATCGACGGCAGCGGCGGTCTCTCGAGGCTGGGCCGCGAAGCTCATCCCACCCAGCGCCGCGTCTCGCTCGCAAACTCCCAAGGCCCCAAGGGCGATGCGTGGTCCGGCGTGCCGCGGCGACCGGGCGATGGGCTGAACAGGAGCGTGAGCGGCAGCATTCCTGCCGCGCTCCCCGAGGGGGACGAAGAGGACGAGGAGGAGTCGGAACATGGACGCAAGCGCGCATCGAGCAAAGCAGCGAGTACCACGGCAGGCGAGGAGGACGATGACCGCATTGACGCCAAGAACGCAGCGAGCCGACTGGCGACCACGACTTTCTAGCAGCAGGTTCGTGACAGGCAGGGCTGAAACGAAACGTAGGATGGGATAGGAGAGCAGCAGCAGCAGCAGCAGTATACCAATCCAGACCAAGCAAGCAAGCAAGCAAGCAAGCATTCACTGCATTGATGATACTATGTGTTCCAATGCAAGCCAACCCTATTACAGTATTACACGCCCATCTACACGTCGTTTGCAGTCCGCGGATACTCGTCCGCCGGGTGCTGGATATTATTGGCTTCGGCCCTTGCTTCCTCCCAAGCCGCTTTGTTGCGTTTCGCCCAGTCGATGTGGCACTGTGCGAATTCCATCTACACGTTGATTAGTCCCAGCGACATGCCATTGAACGAGTGGTGGGCACATACCATGTAGCGGCGCAAGTCGTTTTCCTTTTCTTCCTGGAATCGGCGGAGGTCTTTCATGACGCCGGAGCTGGCGTCTTTGGTGTCTTTTTCTGCGACGCCCAGGGCTTGCTCGAGCTGCACGGGGATTAGCCTGCTGGCCTTCTGATTCTGCATGTATCAAACACTCACCTGCACCAGACTGTCTCTCGTCTTGCCGATCTGATCCCGCCTGGTCTTCTCTGGATCGACATCCGCCATACCTCGGAATGCATGTGTGATGGAGCCAAATAGCTTGTTTGTGACAAAGTTCCCACTGGCTGTCTTCTTGTGCAAGCTGCCTGGGTGCGAGTTGAGGTCCGGGCTATCTGGTGCTCCTTGGTGACTCGACGGCGGTGATCCATCGCCATGCGTAGGCGGGAAATCCGAATCGATTGACGCCCGGTCAACCTCTGCGCTTCGCCTGGGCTCGGAGTTGTCGCTGCGTTGCGAGCTGTGCGAAGTTGCACGACTCCGTGTAGGGGGTTGGTGGCCGACGCCGCTGAGGTGCTGCTCAAGGCGCTTGGATTCTGCTTCGCTGCGCTCGAGAGATTCAAGGAGGTTCCGCTTCTTCTCGAGTTCGTCTTTGGTCATGTCTTCTTGTATCCGCTTCAGGATGCGGTATTTCAAGACAGCTCGAACGACCCCAGCAAACTGTGCGCTTTCGCGCATGGGTTCGGCGAAACTTGCGCTGAGGGAAGAGGATAACTCGGTCGTGGACACGTAGGTAGAGTCGACCGCCTGCCCAGTCTTTTCTATCGCGGCGGCAAGCGATTGTGACTGTTCCGATAGCGAGAAGGCATTGAAGCGCGCGCCCAGATCTGCCATATCGTCGCCCCAGGCCGACAAGTGGGTGAGCAATCGCCTGTTGACCTTCTCCATTGGCCCTTGCAGCAGATGTTCCAGCTCTTTTGATGATTGCTCGAAGTTGACAAAGTATGGATCCAGCTCCTCTTCTGACAAATCGCGCGACTCTGGAGGGAATCGTCCAAAGACCTGTGGCCCAGGTGTTGTATGCGCAGCGGCCGAAGGGAGGGCGGCGTGACTCGGTGGTGATGTGGGCGTACCAGAGCTGGATGTAGGACCGGAAGACTTCAGCTTGGCAGATGAGGATGGGACAGGGAGATAGCTGTGCGCTTGACTGGGGTTCGCGGTATCCAGCGGCGGTGCTTTCAGGATCTGCTTGGGGATGTTGGCGACCGGCGCACTGCTCAGTACCTCGTTCTGGGGGTGTTTGTTAGTTTTTTTTTTTTGGAAATAGATTCAGTGTCAGCAGAAGCTACCCACCCAGCTCGTGTGTGGGTCGAGGAATCGCCAGAAGACACCGTCCTCCATGACTTCCTTCATAGCCCTACATCGGTTGAGGAAGACTGCCAGCATGCGCTTCCTCAGCTCTATGATGCCAGCATCCTCCTTTGCTTTTGTCGGCCGTGCAGCGTAGTCTGCCATGGAATGCTTCTCGGGGATCGGAGGTATGATGAGGGTTGGGTGCAGGCTGACCAGCGTCGCTCGTAACGAAGCGAACTCGGAGTACCTGCGCTTTACTTCGAGGCCCTGTACCAGCATTAGCTACTTCCTATGCTTGGGCAAGTGTATCGTACGCCGCAGCTGATTGTGTATTGTATGAAGTTGACGTTGTCTTTCCCTGCCTCGGTGATGAGGATAAGCTGCCCTGGGTTCTCGTACAGCCATTGCTCCACGCGCGCGTCGTAGCCCCCTTTCTTGGGCGCAACAGGCTCTTCGCTCTGCTGGTCCTCGTCGTAGTCGATATCGCTCATGTCTCTCTGCGCGACATATTCGGGCGAATCCTGCGCGGGGGACGAGGCCTCGGAGGGCGGCGTTGCCGGTCGATAGGGTACTGCAGCGTGGTCAGCTCAAAGCCCGGTTCGAGATCCAGCATTGGGGGTTGAAGCCGTACAGGCAGCAGGGGAGGCTAGCCCAGTCACATCGGAGGTATTGGAATCATGGCGGGCAAAGGACCCGTACGGATTGTTATCCTCGTCGTCCCACATGGCGGGGTAGAGCCGGTTTGAAGAGAACGGGAAACTTTGGCGCCGTGGTGTTGTACGGGAAGCCAGAAAAGTGTTTGGCGGCGTGGAGGGCGCAAGCTATTCTGGGCTTTGCTGGTGGAGTCGTGAGCTTCAGGCACCGGGCACCGGGTGCAGTGACAGAGTGACGTCGGCAGATCTCCCATGCACGGGGCAAGCGCTACCGGAAACCCCAGCCACTCCACATGCTCAACCACAGCCATCGATCCTGATTGATATCACAAGATGCTTGTATTGCTGTCCACTTCCGCCATCTCTACACATGCGTCAAGGGCAGGCTCGAGGTGCTGGGTATACGCACCGGCTACGGCTAGTCGATCTTCTATCACTATGCATGAATGATCGTGGAGCAAGCTGTGAGAGCGTTTCTATAGCACCGGCAGCTGTGTATTCCATATGCTCATCGATAGTAGCGCGTTTCGGTCCTTGTGAGCCGTGACAGAGATTATGGTTTGGCTTGCATTTCCTATTCACCGCTGTTAAATGCGTGTCGATTCTCAGCGCACGTGGCACATGTGACAGACTCTCTTTCTGCAAGATCTTCTTACGATTTCATGCTTTACGGCCTCGTTTTCAATCAGACTTCGAGATGTCTCATAAGGTGCACTTCAGGAGATAGCCAAGCCTCCACATTTCTCACCATGATGGCCCTACTTGCCAGACACAAAAGTCACAAACCAGACTGCCTCCACACACCTACCCTTGTCAGCCAAACTCTTACATCTCGACATTTTAATTCAACTGCTGTTGATATCGACCCTGCTGTTTCATGTTTGGTCAAGCTTCACGGTCGCCTCGTCTTCCACATTGCAGTAGTGAAGAGATGCTCTACCAAACCGGTCTCGACGCCTGTATTGAAGGCATCGAGAACCTTCCAGTCGACAAACGGCAGAAACAGAGTGGTACATGCGAGCTCCTTTACCTTGGCCTTCTCCAAAGCTTACTGCGCATCACAGATGGGTACTTTGTCGTCAAAACTTTTGCCAAGCGCACGGTGACCTCACCGGCAACAGTGGATAGCTCTTACTTCGTCCCGTCGCCTCCACTCTCACCTCAACGCCTTATCTGGTCATTACCTCCACCTTAATCGCTGTCTAGTACCACCATGAATCAAACTCCACTACATGGTGGTCCAGCTCGCAGCAGCTCTGGTCAGTTCAGTCACCAAGATGCGAGATCTCCACAGAATGCGAGGTCTTCACAAGACGCTCGAAGCAACTTTGCGGTGCAGCCTGCCGCTGACGTGGGCACCGTCAAACTCAAGAAGAAAGTGGTCAAGATCGTGAGCGCTGCTGGCCCAGCACCTAGCGCGTCTCTTCCAAAGACACCTCCGGCAGCCCCAGCTTCGTCGCCGGTCATGACTTCGCTACCAACTTCAGTCTCTTCGACTGCTCTTGGCTTCGCCCAAGCACAGCGAATAGTAACCAACGAGTATGTACACGATCACCCTCGATCAAATCTTTGCTATGACAGCCCGCATTGCTTCAGATGACTGACAACAGCTGCCAGAAATGAGAGAACAGAAGCCACCAGGCCTGCTGTGAAGCCTAGCTCAAGAACTGCCGCAACAGCGCTTCCACCCTCAAAGATCGATCTGCCTCCGCCCTCTCTGGAGGACATGTATGCGCGACTGTCAGGTGCATCTTCTACCATTCTGTCCAGGCCGGCGAAAGAGCTCTCGCCCGCTGCACCAGACAAGTCGATGTTCTCGTTCGAGGACCGCTTGGATATCAGCACAGCTGCAGTACAAGCTTCGGCTCCCTCAAGCGATCGGGTGGACCTTCAACGTCTCCGAGACCAGCCTAGAGAACCTCAATCGACTCTCTTGGTGCAACAAACACTACCTTCCATTAATTGGCATGACAGTTCCCAAGACGAGCAAGAGTATCTGCGTAAAGCTGCAGAGTACATTGGTGCACTTCCTCCCAGCATTGATAACATTGCACAGAGCATCAAGACCGTTTCGAACAAGCTTCACGTCTCTTATGCCCCAGCGCGGACCAAACTCCAGCCAGTGGAAGTCGAAAAATTGTGTGCACGTTACGTCTTCGCTGTGGTGACATACGTCAACAACAAGGTTAACCTCAGCCCAGAACCTATAGCTGCAGACTTCGTCATGAGAACGCTACACAAAAACAATGGTAACTTCCTCCGACTTTGTGCTGTTCTGGTTGAGGGCAATTACATCGCCCTTGACAGCCTAGAGCATGTCGCCGGTCTATGCAAGAATATCCTCGATGTACTGCCGAAGGCGGAAGGCCCATTGAGTGCGCAACCGAACACTGCTGGAGCTGATGTGTCTAAACCGAACACAGCTACGACAAATGCCCGTCCCACAAGCGCCGCAAAGGTGGCATCAGCCGATCCGCTCGACGGTATGAAAGCCTGGCCTTCCCAAGAGAGGCGTGAACACAGTATGTTCTAGAATGAGACTGCAGACTCATTGACGATGCTGACAAGATATAGGTGCTGTATACCGTACTTGTGTCCTGAAGGGCGTGTCCGGCGTCAAGTCTCTGAACGAGCTGCAGGCCCTTGTGTGGGGCGGCAGGCTCGAGTCAATCTCCATGCCAGAGACTGGATCGGAGCACGCCCTAATCAAGTTCCTCACGCCAAAAGCCTGCCAGAATTATCTTGATGCCACTGAGAACGGAATCGAGGTCTATGGTGGCACAAAGAAGACGATCGTCTTTGTGGACAAGCAGCCAGGGCCAAGTTCCATTAATGACGTGATTCAAAACTGCATTGACGGAGATGCATCTCGTTGCGTTCGAGCTACTGGCGCCGACAACGACTGGTCAGATGTAGCTCTGTTCAACCTTGCACGTGGCAAACAACAAGTCAAAAGAGACGTTGATCGCATCAAGCAGGGCAAAACGGCGCGTGGAGTAAGTACATTGTGGCGTACATCATCTGAACCCTTGACTAAGACCAACACAGCACCACTTCATCGAGTTTCGCTTCGGCAACATCTACCACGCTCTCAACTTCAAACGCTACCTCATGGATGATGAAGAATGGGAGCACTGTTCGATCGGTTACGCTCCGGATCCATGCGAACTTGCGCGTGGCGTGCACTATAAGGATGCAGACGAGGCAAACGGCGGCATTTTCGCTTGAACGCCGCGATAGTAGGGATAGGACTACCAGTTTTGGTTCGCGATGTTCAAGTACTGCTTCAGGCTTCAAGCGTAAAGGGACGTTTGAGTACAACGTGTATCTCGATCGGCTAAAAAAAACTTGTCCAGCCAAACTGTCAGACTGCTGCAACGTCAGCGACAGATACTAAAAACCCGTGGTGTTGTACATGAAAAATACAGTCGATATCCTCTATGGGCTGCCTCAAATCGCCTCCCAGAGACCGCGGTCTTGGTGCAACTAGGGTCATAGCAACGGAAGCCAGTGCCTCTCCAGCATCGGCTCTGACCCAAGTCCTTTTTGCTGGATGTACAGGTGGAGCCGATGCGTGCTACGCTCCCCGCATTTTGGAAGATGCACTAAAATAGCCTAGCCAGCAACGTTTATTATACCATGTTCTTCGACCACCTGCAAAAACTGCCAGAGAATACTGCTGACAATCTTGTACGTTTTCGAAAAGCATGAGAGCTGAACACAAGAGTGATGTTCATCTCATAGGTAACGGCCTTACAACAGTACAACCCAGAGACCTTTCATACCACTCTGATCATGTGCAGTTCCGAACTTGGTAAAGCTTTATCGCGATTTGCTGCTTAACTAGAGCATTTCTGAGATCGCTCGATCTTTGGCACTGAGCTGAGCCGTAAACTCGCTGACCGTTAGGGCTGGGTGGCGCGCAGGGCAAGCCGTCCTGCGAAGCTAAAAGTAAGATAACCTCGTGTGAATTAGGCTGGATGAGGCTAACATTAAGCGCGAAAGGTTACCAAGTCAGGCTTGAAATTTTCGCTCTGGCTTCCTGTATTGGATGGCTTTAGTCTCTTGAGTCCAGCTGTTCTTGTCCTACGTTAGTCGGGCTTGTGCGTTTTGGAGGCTCGAGTCCTGCAAGCCTTCGATAGTCGCAGACAACAGTTTGCCACACGAAAGCCGGCCCCGAGCCGTGCCGACGCCAAAACACACGGGAAATGCTCGAAAAGATCGCGAGTTTCTCATAAGACACGATGTAAATGCTGCGCAGACACAGACTCATCTACCTCACAACAAGAGACCAGCAAAAATGATGGAAGAAGACGACGTAGAAGATGCAAGACTTCATTAACAACCACTCTCTGCTACAACCATGACCGCTATTTTGGCGCGAGAAATTTCCCCGCACTTAGGTCTTTCAGCCAGCCCCTGGTCGTTAGCTCTGTGTGAGAGGGCTTCATCTTCCACAAGGCCTGCTGAGCGACCAGAGATACTCGCAGGGATCGTTGTTCTGATTGCATATCAGACAAAAAGCCAAAAGCCACCAGAAGACATACTCAGCTGCGCCCAAAGCACACGAGGCATATCCTGATGGGTCCAGATACCAAAATGCAGATGTTCAAGTCCAGACCTCTGATAGCGAGCAGTCAGCTGATGGTCCGAACCTGGGTGAATATTAAACTGCACCGCCGTAAGACTTTCTCAATTCGAGCGAGCTTTAATTCTCATCTACAACTAGAGATCTTTTAGCCATGTATCTTACCGGCCTTGCGTTCTGCGCGGCTGCTTTCCTTACTTCCGTCCACGCACAGAGCTATCCGGGATGCAAGGGTGGATTATATGCACTTGTTGGGAGAGATGTCTCCAAATACCCTCCTGCCCAGACATTCTGCTCTTCGAAGTTCCCAGTGCCGGTCCAAACGTCGACTATCGTAGCCCCGACGCAAACGAGGGCACAAACTGTTTACATTACAGCCACTACCACAGGGACAGCTACAGTCACCACGACCTATTCGACTTCAACATCCACATTGACAACCCATGAGACAGCTACTATTACCTGTCCGTCTTGCCATTTCACTCGCGTGTAGCATCCTGCTGACCGAATCAGTTGAAACGACCACCACTATAACAGTTCCATACGCAAAGCGTGCTGATCCAACATCTGACAAATGGAAGAGCATTCTTAGTCAAGCCTCTGCTTTCGTCGGTGCAGTCTGCACGTGTATTGAGAAGCCCAAGACGACCAGTGTGACGACGACACCAACGGTAACAGCTACCACCACAGCTACCACCACGGTCAGCATAACAACTACTTCAACCGCGTCTGTTGTTGCTACAATATCAACTACTGAAACGAATACTGTTACAACGACTACCACTGTGACGGCGACAGCCACTGTGACGGCAGCTCCTAAGCCAGACTACAACCAGTGCAGCGGATCAAACACCTTTTGCGCGAACTCTGAAAGTTGTGTTTGTTACCCAACAACAGACAATGTAGGAGAATGCGTAAGTCGACTCACGGAAGTGTACATACGTCTTGAAGCTGACAATACCCCAAGTCTACGAATGGCGGCAGCTGCGGGCAACCGTGCAATACTGGGGCTGATTGTCCGAACAGCCGTTGCGTGACACAATGCCGGTACTCTGGATACGCGGGTGGCTGTACACCTGATAACGATCTCTTGAGGTGTCGGACTAGCTCCACTAGTGCCAGGTTGCTGTTTGCTCGCGGTTCGAAGTTGGGACAGGCTCGGGATGTGGAAGCTCGAGCCGTAGCGCACCGACCTTATATCGAGCCACCATCGCAGTAGGTTTATATTGGGCTGAGGGTTTAGTCTAGAGAGCTTGGGTCAATGCATGTCGTTTGGGCACATATAGATTCTATATACAACGTCCTCGTGTTGATTGTTGCAGCTTGATCTCACTCGTGACAGAAGCTTTGAGATTCCTCAATAAAGGTATTTTTTGGACTGGCGTGCGGAACCCGGCCCACCTGGAGATTGCCAACACGCATTCAACGACACCACCAACATCTTGGAGATAGAACAAGAAAATCGTGCACCGGTTAACAAATTTTGAACCTTCTCACAAGGCAACATCCTGATTAATGCTTGTCCAGATCGGGTCCAGGAGTGATGGAACATGTCAAGAGACTGCGATTTAGATCGTCACAAGTCACGATGATCATACGACTACTTTAGAAGTCTTGATCCCGTTGAAATCGATGGTCGAGGTCCAGCTGCAATAATGCATCGTCGTGAGGTCGTGGAAGACTAGCGTCAAAGAGAAATTTTGCCCCACATTCCCAGCGTGTCACAACCCAAATCTCACCTCAAAATCTGTGGTCCGTGACCTTAACGCCTCTCCCGACCATTGAGCGATTTGTAGCAATGGCAGGGGCTGAGGGAAAGCAAACAATACCCACTCCAGAGAAGGCGCTGCGGGACCTAGCCAAGAATGCATCCAAGGCCATCCCTCGATTTGCAGAAAAGGAACCAATCACCGGCGTGAAGTAAGGATGCAAAGTCCGTGAACATCGAAGTTCAAGTTCCAATCATTGCTGACCTCGACAGAGAGCTTCACGTCCTAATTGATCCTCTCTTGGAAACCGCTGATCTGCCCGATCTGAATCCCGGGCATCGAGCTGCAGCATCGAATGCACTGTGTTCGATTATTGAATGCTGCCAGGCATCAAAGACCGAGTATGCACGCAACGCGATCCTGGACCACTCGATATGGCTCAGATTGTTCAACATTTATCTACAGAGATCAGATGATGCCAAAGGCAAATCGATGAGACAGATGCTCCTGCTCCTAACAAGTGTCATAACAAAGAACCAGAGCACGCACGCATCAGAACTCCGACTACAGGCTGCAGCAACTTTTGTGGACATCATCTGTGACCGACAAGACCGTGTCAAAGTCAAGCCGGCCTTGCAGGGTCTAGCACATTTCCTTCTCCGAGACGTGGTGTCGATAGCACAACTGCTTGAGCTGTACGGAGCTCAGTCCGCATCCAATGGACATTCTGGGACATCTTCTTCGCAAACTCTTTTCAATGCTTTCCTTGTGTGGGTGGTTCACCACGATACCTCACTCTCGGCGGGGCATTTGGTCAAGAACTTCCTGATCCAGGCACGCCAGCTGCCTGATAACGCAACTCAGAGTAGCAGCACAGCCATCTCGCCATTATGGATAGAACCAGTCGTACAGACACTACATCAGTGGCCGGATCGTTTGCGTGAGTTCAAAGCCAATGTGTTCCCGCATTGCTTCCTGCCAAATATCGACGAGTACCTTCGCTTCCTCTCCTACCTGCGCTTTGGCGTACATGTGCAATCGAGAGGTGTTTTGCCTCAAGCCCTGCGCACATACGAGTCTCAAACCAGTGGGTTGGAACGCTCTGAGGAATTCAAGATCTTGTTGGCTGCCCTTGAGACTGGCAAGGAGTTGACGATTGTTCGGGACATCGGTGAGTTGAGATGCAAGACTTGCAGCCAGGGAGCAGAAGGAGCTAATTTGACACAGACTTTCGTGTATGCGATCGAGTCGAAGTACAGGGCAACTACCTGAACCTGCCCGACGACATTTTTGGCGCTTGGATGTCTCACTCTGAGCCCGAGGTCAGGCTAGCCGGCGTATTTCTCTCAGTGCACTCTACTGCCATCACAAAGCCCATGACTGGTGGCATCTTCAAGTCTCTCAAACGTAATTTGATCCACCTACACTCAGACACTGATGCCTACTTCCGACGAGAAGTTCACGGCTATACACAAAAGTTGTTTGACCGGCTCCGAGCGAGTACAGCCACTCTGTCGAAAAGCTTGATCAAGGGTCGCACGCCAGAGCAAGGCCGGCTACCATTCCCCAAAGAGTGTCTCCAACAGCAAAACTCATGTGCCGGGACAACTTTTGAGGACCCACTGATGGAATCTTTGGCCTTCGTCGTGTGGTACATAAAATTCCTTGAGTGGGAACTCCGGTCGACCGGCACATATCAACGCCGCATCACGGCTCTCAGATCTCTAATTCTCGTTCTTAAGTCTGGTGTTGACCCGGAAGTGCCACATGCGCAGTTATCGAAGTCAGCTCAGGGAGAGTTGAACTGGGCGCATGGATTACAGACCTCGAACCAACAACTGATTCGGTCGCTGCTAGACTTGGTCATGGATCCCTTTGATGATATTCGAGAAGCCTCCATATCCGCCCTTCAGTTATGTCTTGCAACACTACCAGGCGTTGAAAGAGATGCAGTGGTGACGTCAACGCTTCCACGCTTCGTTGCTCGCGCTGAGGCCATGATGCTCTGTACAGGGCGCGCTGACCATGCAGATGGTGTCGCTCGGGCCTACTCACTGCAGTTTTCTGTGGCTAGTTCGAGTGCCACAAACTTATCGGATTCGCCATCATCGAGGTTTGGAGTGTTTGAGGGCCTGAACAAGCAGCTTGAGGAAACACTCCAGGTTGCCAGAACAAACCTCTCGGAAGCTGTCAACGGCCGTCCAGTGCACGGCATGTTTGCTGCGTTGACGTGAGTTCTATTGACACTCGATTGAAAGCCGATTTGACTCATACTTCACAGCTATATTGTCGACCAGGATGGGTTCTACCCCAAAATTGCAGAAGAGTCTACTGACGCTCGCCACACTTGGGTACAATCTCATGGTGACATCATTACGAGCTTTGAGTCGCTCTGGACTATTGTCTTCAACGTCCTCTGCGCCGATGCACCAGAAGGAAACGTACCAGACGAGATGGAAGAATCAGCCAGCTTGGACACGAGGGAAGTTCTGAGCTACTCGTGGAGAGGTCTTAAAGAGGCTAGGTGAGCTCATGTTGCTGGTGTTAGTTATTTCCACTTACATTTATAGCGTTTTAATCCGTACAATGATCACCAAGGCTACAATTGGCGACGATGGGCAGGCGATGATCACACCAAATGTCTTTGAAAGGCTCGGTCGGCTCTGCTTTACACAGCTCTTGGAGCTTCGCCATCGCGGTGCACACTCGACAGTTGCTCAGACCTTCGCGGCCTTTTGTCGCCGTTGTGCCACCTCCAAGATCCCACAACTCCAAGCACTGCCAGAGGCGTGGTATCAAGTGAGTGCGTAAAAGTCATACCCTAACAGCTCCTGACATCTAATGCCAGGAAACACTTCGATCGATGCAAGACAAAGCTGGTGCGATCACAAGGAGATCGGCTGGCATTCCCACACTCATGGCCAGCATAATTGCAGCTGAGCCAGAAGCTGGCGGGAAGTTGCTCGCGCGCGCCATGAACGACCTGGTCAATGAGGCGACTGTTGAGGCGCAACATACGAATATTGAAGAGAGTCGATTACCACAGGTGCATGCGATCAACTGTATCAAGGAGATCTTCACAACTTCGAAGCTCAGCGTAGCATCAGAAGCGTACATTGCACAAGGCCTGGAGCTTGCAGCAAAGACCCTCAACTCGAACATGTATGTTGAACTGCACTTGTCGGAAACGTTTTGACTGACAGCGCGAACAGCTGGCCCATTCGAAATTGTAGCCTTATGCTCTTCAAAGCCCTGATTGAAAGGCTTCTGGGGAGCAGTGAAGCGCAAGACTGGAAAGAACAGGACCGTGCAAAGACATCTCGGTTCTCTTACGACAACTACCCCAGCTTACTGAGCATACTCTCTGACCTCCTTGATCCGGCTGGTCCTCTCAAGCAAACACTGGAGAACACGTCAGAGAGCAGCAATCCTTTCGATCTTCATGGAGCTGAAGGCGTCTTCCCAGCACTACAAATTCTGCGACAAGCGCGACCACCTACGAATGAACTTGGTCCAATCCGAGCCTCTGTGGAGAAGCTCTTGGCAAGTCCGCACTGGCACATGCGCGACATGGCAGCACGGACTGTGGTGTCACTGCTTCCTTCGCACGAGGTGCACGATGCAGCCTTTGAGATGTTGAGGACCGGATGCAGCTCTGCTAACCACCGCCACGGCCTGCTGCTGGCTGTAAAATATATGATAAGGAAGCTTGTCAATGACCAGACCAGTCCGGGTAAACTCAATATCGCTTCTGATCATGATCCCATCGCTGACGTGTGCAGCCTCGCAAGGAATCGAAGTTTTACTGCTCGAACTCATCAACTGTGTTGAACTCTGGTTCACCCATAACACATGTCCCTTCGTCGATACCGTATTCCTTGACATCGTAAGCACATGCGGCCTGGCCGTGCTACAGCGTGAAGAATCGAAGCCTGTGTTGCATGCATGGACACAGCTCATGTCGTCTATTGAAGTCGGTCCAGAGTACGAGCTGGGTGTTTGTGGTGAATCCGACAGCTCTCTCCGTATCGAAGCCTTGGCTAGACTATTCATTACCGATCGAACTATCATCAGGCCCGAGTCCTTAGGCACGATTGTCTCTGAAGATTACCAGAGCATCGGTGATACTCTTATGCTTCTAGCAACAGAGGATCCAGATACCTGCTGCGCTGCACTGGAGACGTTAGAAACGATTATCCAAAAGGCCTTTTCGAACGCACCCACAAAGCCGATCTCGCTACTTATGGCACACGTACATCGTGTTATTCTGAACGCCGTGGATGTGGAAGTCGTATCCAAAGCCCAATCTGTGTTGGCAGACGCCCTCGACAACGAGTCTGCGAGGACCGAATTCTTCACCCTTGTCACCGACTCGCAGCTCCTCGATACATTGGCAAGACTGGAGGACCAATGCCTCTCTGCTCCGCCTTCAAACGTGCAGAGCGCCCTGCACCTCCTCGGCTTCTTTATCGACCATGCCTACCACACGCTCCCGGAATCCCATGACACCATCTTCGCGTCCACAAGTCGCTACATCCGCCTCCTGCGCATGACAATCATGGACACCAACCCCTTCGACACGCGCTTCGCCGCCGCGCAGTCGGTATGCGCACTGCATCACCTCTGGAGCTCGAAAACACCATCATCGCAACCATCTCCGCTCGTGCTGGGGCTGGGCCTAATCGTATACGACACACTCCAAGACGACGACGACGAGATCCGCGACTGCGGCGCTCTCGCAACATCCACATTCCTGACCACGAGCCCAAAGATAAAATCAGCGCCTACAGTCCCGCTCCTAGCAACCCATAACCTACTCACGCACCTCCTCTCTCTCTTCCCAACCTCCACTGCACTCGCAACCCACGCCCTACGCCGCCTGCTCGACACTCCCCAAGGCACCCCACTCTTCCAAACCCCCTTCACCGCCATTCTCTCAAGGGAACTAATGCCCAACACCGCGCTATTCGCGCAGGAGAAGCAGAACCAACACAAAGACGACGTCCTAGACGCGCTGGCCTGGTCTTCCATCTGCGTCTCTCTCGCCACCTCCCTGCCTGCTTCGGCAGTAGAGAGCGCAGCGGCGTGGACAGCAACCGCGCTCGACGTGCTGGCTCGCACATACGCCGGAGACACTGCGGATGCAGATGCAGATGCAGATGCAGATGCAGCGCCCACGGACGGCCCGCTAGGCTGGGCCAGCAAACCCCGCGTCTTCACCTGGGCAGTGCGGATCCTCTGTCTAGCCGATCTAGCACTGCAGAGCCCCAGCCCGCATTCCTCTGCGCAGAGCAAGACGGCCATGAAACTGGGGTTGGCGCGGGTGGCAGACGCAATGCGTCGAGGCGGGGGTCACGGTGTGTTGGTCCAGCGGGCGGAGAGGGTGTTGGAGCAGGATGTGCTGCGGGGGTTGGGCGTGCTGAGCGGGATTGCGAGGGAGGCGCCGGGGTATGCGGCTGCGGGCGGGTGGATGCACGGGTGAGGGTTAGGTGTGTTGGTTGGAAGGTAGGTAGAAGTCGGGGGCTCAAGTAGTAGGTAGAAATAGCTTGTCTATTTTACGTCTACTTTTTTTTTTAACAACAGAATGTGCTAGTCTGGTAGGTAGAGAGGAGGTTAGAAAGGAATGTATTAAGAGTGTTAGAGGTGCTGAAGAGAATTGCAAGAGTGGCGGTAGAGTATAGTAAAGCAAAAGAATAGACTTATAAAGTTTAGATTAAGTACAAGTCAAAAGCAGTTATTAGGGATAATATATCTATTTTGTATTTGTTTTGGAGTTTTATGACAAGATATTGTGGTTATTCCCACTTACCGCCTGGAAAACATACCCCCGGCTCTACTCGCTTCGAACTGCTTACTCACACTCCCGTACTTGGCCTGCCACGCGAAGAAATACAACAACGCGCCCAGCGGCTGTCCCACCAGGCAGAAGCTGATCCAGAAGATCATGTTGCCTGCCGTTTTCCCGTCGATGCCCCTGATCTTCTGAAGATAGTCGGTCAGCGCAATGAGCGGGATCTGGGTCATCATGCCAACGAACGCCACGCCAATGACATTGTGGGTTGGCACGCCGACGAGCAGCTCGTGCAAGACGCCGGAGATGAGGAAGACGATGATCTGGGCGACAGGGGGAGGCACGCCGCGACCGACGAGCGGGGAGTAGACGTGGCGGCGCATGAAGTTGGTGACGGGTTTGTTCCACGTGGTCCAGTAGGTACGTATCGAGCTGGAGTTCCACCAAGGCCCGTAGAACTCGCGGTCACCGAACCGCATGACTTCGGCAAGGGCGTTGAGCGAGGATTGGAAGAGGGCGAAGAAGCCGCACAGCCAGCAGAAGACGCTTATGGTGCTGAGCTTCATGACACGTTCGAGGATGGCAGGGAGGTTGAGCGTGAGGAACTTGTCGAGCGAGTTCTGGAGGAGGGGCGCGGCGTATTGGGCGCTGGCGATCCAGACGACGATGCTGAGGCCGAGGACTTCCAGCAGGCGGCGGAAAACAAAGCCCCAGCGGATGTGCGAGGTGCGTGGATAGACGGGCTGGTAGACGAGCGTGGGCGCCCACCAGAAGTAGCACATGTTCTTGAAGTTGATGTTCTGGGGATACGGGCAGGAGTTGTAGAGTGCAGGAAGTGGCTCTGCTTGCTTGGGGTGCAGATAGGCGTGACGCAGGTCGCGGTTGGTGAAGGCGTACGAGGCACACTTGAGGAAGACGATGACGGCGTGCATCTCGCAGAGGGTGCCGATGCCGGGATGGTGGATGTCGTAGTAGACGTACTTTGTCGCAATGTACAGGTTCGAGACGGCGTTGACGCTGTGGAAGAAGGCGACGGTGTGCCAGGTGGAGTTGAAGCTCCTCAACGCGGCGGCATACTTTTCAGGCGTGTCTTCGTCCTTTTCGTCTGTTATTTTTGCGTGGGCTCGCTTGGCTTGCCACGATGCGAGCAACTCGATGAGATAGGTGACGAAGAGGTGGGCAGGGACAAGCAGGTAGAGGAGCAGGCCGGTGATGACGTCTGAACGTCGATAGTCGTGACAGCTGATGCAGATGAGGACGCCGTATTTCTGGAGATTGACAATCATCAATCGCAGGTTGGACACAACTGGTGGAGTCAGCATCAAGTTTGGTATGGTTCAGGAGGCTGCCTACTCAAGACCAGGATCATGAGGTTTCTGAAGCCGACGAAGCTGGGCGTGTTGTCCGAGTCGTGGCTCAGACAGGAGGTGCGAGTGTCTGCGTGTGTAGCAAAGACGTGGCGGTACTTGCTGTCTTTGCTGCGCTTGCGTGGTGCGGCGTTAGACCGGGTGGAAGTGTTGCCATTGGGGTGGGCTGGAGTATTGCCATTGGAGTGGGTTGGAGTATTGCCATTGGAGTGGGTTGGAGTACTGCCGGTCGAAGCATGTCCAATCTGGTCAGCACTGCGGCCGCGGTGTTTGGTGGAATTGGCCTCCATGGGGCTGAGTCCAGTGGACAAGGCCTGGGTGAGGGTAGCCATGGTGGCTGGCAGGCGATGCTCGAGGAGCAATCCAGGGTGTTTGTCAGGGAGGGTTGAACTTTTGTTGGGAGAGGCGGGATTGCGTATCTCCTGTGCCGAGGTGGTGGAATGAGAGGCGGTGGAGCGGGTGGGCGGAGGGATTCAGGACCGGCATCGGCATCAGCTACTTGGCCAGCAGCTGTGGGCGAAAGAAGAAGATCAGCTCGCAATGCATGGCAGACTTGGTGCACTGGAGGGGATGTGGCGCTGCAATTGTTGAACTGCGGGGCCCACGTTCGCTCTTCCGCCTTCCCCGGACCCGTGGTGTGGGAGTGCCTGGAGCAGCCACAGCAGCCGCAGCAGCCACAATCAGCCACAATCAGCCACAGCCAGCTCAACTCCAAACCTCGACAGTGAGTGTCGATCGATCAACAACAACGCGCCGCAACCCGTGCACGTACAACGCCCACGTGCAACGCCCACGCACAACACCCACGTACAACACCCACGTACAACACCCACGTACAACACCCACGTACAACACCCACGCCCACGCCAGTTCATGGAGCGCTGACTGCCTCCCCCCTCACCACCGCGGTGAAGACGTCGCGACATCCCCCTCCCCCCAGCATGGAGCGCGAGCCCTACCAGCACCAGTTCGAGGGCGGCCCGCGCGCGCGACCGAAGCGTATGTCGATGCTCTCTTGCTGCGCGCTTGTAGCAACCCAACGCTGACCGTCCAGGCGCCGTGACCGACTATGGCGCGACGACCGTGCAGTGGATGCGCAACCGCCGCCCGCGGTACAAGCACACGGCCACGGCGGAGATGGAGCGGCCGAGCGCAAGCTACATTGTCGACATGCAGCCGCCCGCCGCCCGCCTCGCCAGTGCGGCCGAGTCGATACCGGCCAAAGCGGTGCATTCGTCCCTTAACAAGGTCAAGCACCCCATCAACGTCGTCAAGTGGACGCCCGAGGGCCGCCGCCTGCTCACGGGCTCCACCAGCGGCGAGTTCACGCTGTGGAACGGCATGGGCTTCAACTTCGAGACCATCATGCAGGCCCACGAGGCGGCCATCCGCTGCGTCGAGTACACCCACACCGACGACTGGCTGCTGTCGGCCGACCAGACGGGCGTCGTCAAGTACTGGCAGACCAACTTCAACAACGTCAAGGAGATGCAGGCCCACACCGAAGCCGTGCGTGGCCTGGCCATTGCACCGACCGACTCCAAGTTCGTCACGTGCGCCGACGACACCACGCTGAAGATCTGGGACTTTGCCTCGAGCCAGGAGGAGCAGACCCTCACCGGCCACGGCTGGGAGGTCAAGTCGGTCGACTGGCACCCCCACAAGGGTCTGCTGGTCTCGGGCTCCAAGGACCACCAGGTCAAGTTCTGGGACCCGCGCACAGGCCGCTGCCTCACCACGCTGCATGGACACAAGAACCCAATAGCAAAGACCATCTTCGAGCCCACCCAGGGCAACCTGCTCGCCACCTGTGCGCGTGACCACACCGCCCGCATCTTCGACCTGCGCATGATGCGCGACGTCCTGCTCCTGCGCGGCCACGAAAAGGACATCATCACCATGGCCTGGCACCCCATGCACAAGAACCTCCTCTCCACCGGCGGCGTCGACGGCAGCATCCACCACTACCTCCTTGATGAGCAGAATGCTCCCGCTGCCACGGCGCCCACCCTCTCCCCCTACGACTCCGCCGACCCGCAGAACGCACCTGCGCAGGCCATCTACCCCGCCCACAGCATCCCATACGCACACGACTTCACCGTCTGGACCCTCGACTGGCACCCGCTCGGGCACATCCTCGCCTCAGGCTCAAACGACCGCGTCACACGCTTCTGGACCCGCCCGCGCCCCGGCGACACAAAGTACCCCGAGGACAGATACCACATCGGCCAGGCCGCCGCCGAAGCAAACGGCACCTTTGACCGCGGCCACGGGCGCCGCCAGCGCGCAGAAGAGGAAGAGCAGGAAGCCGAAGACGAAGCCGAGGGCCTCGTCGACCAGAAGCTCCCTTCGAAAACTGCAGGCGTTGGCTCCCTCCCATTCCTGCCCCCAGGTCTCAACCTGCCCGGCCTCGCGCCCACAAATCCAGACGGCAGCTCCAGCGCCCTCCCGGGCATCGGCGGTGTTTCGCATCCTGGCATGCCACCCCTTCCCCCTCCCCCAACAGGCATGAACCCCTTCGCCGGTGGCCCACCGCCACCCTTCCCCGGCGGCATGCCCGCAGGCATGGACCCAAGCCGTCTGGCAGCCCTCCTCCAGTCCGGCGCCGTACCACCACCTCCCCCGCTAGCACACCATGGCGGACCTCCCCAACACCAACCGCCCTTTCCCCCACAGCAGGGCGCACCACCACAATTTCCACCCGGCCCCCCACCAAACTTCCAGTTCCCACCCGGTATGCCGCCCGGCTTCCCCCCACCCGGCTTCCCACAAGGGCTGCCCCCCGGCTTCCCCCCACCACCACAAGGCTTCGCGCCGCCGGGCATCCAGATGGCAGCGCAAAACGGCGGACCTGTTCGCGGGCAGAATGGCGGGCAAAATGATGGTCAAAACGGCTGGGAGAGGAAGAGAGCGCCGCTGCCGGATCAGAACGACGCGCTGCAGGCCGAGATGCGCCAGGGGCGGTATCGCAAGGCTAGGTAGTATCGGCCTTGAGCGTGTGTGGAGTGTATGCATAGCATATTTGTGCAGAGAGGGGGTTTGGAGGTGATGAAGTAGTATTCGCTTCAACACACTACCTACCTTTTCAGTCTGTTTACATGGTCTTCTCATCCTTCTTTACTGGAGATCAGAAAAGTTAGCTGTCTGTGTTGCTGATGCAACCATTCTGGTGTAATCGCTTTTTGCTAAAGTTAAGGTGTAAGGGTTTGGCCCAACGGTTTTCGTGGGGCGTTGATAGCGTCATCGTGTTGGGGAAGGCGAAAGGTGGGGAACGGAGGTGCTGGTGAGGGGCAGGCAGCTAGCATGCATCCGAGGATCGAGCATTGAAGGAGACAAACACCAGAGATCTGCTGTCGAATAACGGTGACTTCTTGACACTCGGATATACAGAGTGCGTGGTGGTAGAAGATGTTGTTTGTCGAATGCAAGGGAACACCTTACGAGGTAGCATCCTCTTCCCACCTTCACCGTGTCCGTGAACTGAGCCCCCCCCCCCCCCCAGATCGGCTTCCAACACGGCCAAGCAGCGGGAGAGCAGATCAACCGCTGCATCGCCTTCTACGCGATCCTGTTTCAGAAAAACTGCAAGCAGACATGGCCGCAAGTCCTGGACCACGCCTCGCAGTTCGAGCAGCAAGCGAAAGCGAAATGGCCGGCCTACCACGAGGAAATGCGCGGCATAGCCGATGGCGCAGGGAAAGAGTTGCTGGACATCGTGGCAATCAATGTGCGCACGGAAATCAACTTCGGGCTGTTCAGCGATGGCTGTACGGCGCTGGCATGGCATACTGAGAGGCGCGCGTGGATGGGGCAGAATTGGGATGTGCGTTACCATCCCTTTATCCCACAGGAACATCGAGAATGCGGAGGTAAGATGAAAGCTGACCAGCAATGAACGCAGTGGATGACGACGCAAAAGCAAAACCTCATCGTCACCAAAATCACACAACCAGCCAAACCAACCATCCTGCAAGTCACAGAAGCTGGCATCATAGGAAAAATCGGATTCAACAGCGCTGGCGTCGGGACCTTGTTCAACGCGATCCGCGTCCACGGCGCAGACCCATCGCGACTCCCCGCGCACTTCGGCCTGCGCATGGCGTTGGAGAGTGGTTCCGTGGCGGACGCGGTGCAGCGGCTGGAGAGCTACGGCATGGCGTCGTCAGCGCATATTCTGCTTGCTGACACCACGACGTCGCTGGGGTTGGAGTTTACGAAGTCGTCGTTTGCGCATTGCGAGCCGGATGCTGCGGGGCGCGTTGTTCATACGAACCACTTATTGAAGGAACATCCGGGGGAGACGGATACCGTGTGGTTGAAGGACTCGCTCACGAGAGTGGCTACTATGACAGCGAATGCGGGCGCGCTGGGTAGGGAGCCGAGCTGGGAGGCGGTTAGTGGGTTGTTTGAGGATGAGCAGAATGCGCCTGGAGCGATTTGTAGGGTTCAGACGGAGGAGACGGGGAGTGCGACGTTGTTTAATATCGTTATGGATTTGAAGAGCAGGAGGGCTGTGGTAAGGCTGGGGAGGCCAACCGAGGTGGAGGAGACGATGGAGTTGCAGTTGTGAGTGATGGTCTTGCGCAGGATTTCGTGTGTACGTCTTAAGCGCTTTTGTACAGCTTGAATGTAGAGGAAGTCGTATGGTTGTGCATTACTATTTCGCAGTAGGACTACCTATTATTACACACAAGTTCGACACCAGTGTTGCAGCGTGGCACCGCTATATTGACAGGTCCAAGTGTCGACAGGCCATGGTGCATCAAGGTGTGCATATTCTTGTTGGCAAGGGTGCTCCCAATCTAGTGTGCATGAAGTGGCGTTGACATCTGTTGTTCGGCAACGTGTACCAGTAGAAGCACGCCTGCCGTCCTTCAGCCCGACTATCGCCACATGGTCCGACTGAGTCTATGCGGGCTTCGTCGCAGTGTGTGTGGTGCTCAGCTATCATATGTCGCGGTTATGTCTTCGTGGTTTGGTGCTATGCGGGGGGTCTTGCACACGGACTGTGATGTCATTTTTTAGGACGTTGCTCGCATCCGTGATTGCCTAGGTTCGGCTGCCAGACAAACACGCATGCTTGCCTGCCAACAGTGTTGATTCAATTGAGATATCGTCGAGCTGGCCAGCTTGGTTCCTCTTGCAGTGCGCAAGAACAATGTAAGGTGACCACGAAGAGTAATCAAGTGGGTCGGTCACTTGGTAGCGCTCGTGCATCCTCCTCTCCTCTTGTAGTGGTGCCGCAGTATCGGCTCAGAAAATGGCCTTTTGCTCAAGTTCTTCCGGATATGTCTCACAGAACAATCCTTCGATATGGCGGATCTTACAGTACTGACCACGCGCTGAATTAGAGCTCATTGAGATTCCATCCCGTGCACATGCTCAACGCTGGGATATAGGTGAAACTCTGCATTCCAGTCGCGAGGCGTGGTTGTGTATGTGTATGCATTGAGTGGTTCGACAGGTTCTGACGTGGCAGTGGGGTTGAAAAGATTCCAGTGAGACAGACATCCTCCGACTTCGGTTGGGAGAAGACCAGGGACGTCGTGAAAACTCGGACCACACACCGTAGGAGCGATAGCTGGCGGCACTGTGAGCTCCCTGATGCTCGCCTTCGAGGCGTAAAGTTCCATGTACTCCTGCTTTACAGGCGCTAAGGACCGCTCATACTCTTCGAGACAACGTGTGGCAGCAGTCCATCGTTCGCGGATCGAACGAAAACACTCTGCGAAGACGTTCATGAACTCTTCCACCTGCTCCCAAGAATACATAGTGAGAACCTCGGGCTTGCAATACTGCAGACCTTCCAAGAAGACGATAGCGGAGTGGAAGACATGATGACACGGGTGAAACACATATTTGATCCTCCCAGGAGCAGCTTCTGCCTGTTTGAAGTAGCCTGCAGCAATCTTCACTGCGTTTGCCAATGCGACCATCCTCTGATCCGTGGTAGGGACTGGTGTGCGCTTCGATGGTCGATTGAGCATAAAGTAGACGTATGGCACAGCAATGTCGGAGTACAACGTCATTTCTTCCCACCTTGCTAGAAGGCCCGGGTCTTGGTTTGCGCGCGCTGCAGCGTAAATCTCTTGTTGCCACTGGCAAATGCGGTCAATGCAACTTTGGCCCCAACTTTCGAGAGAATCGAATTCCTGCGGTATTGGCTCCTGCTGCCACATGACTGAGACAAATTCTGCTTCGATCAGTCGGAAGCTGCATATGATCCGTTGGGTGAATTTGGATATCCGCCCTTCAGGGACGGTGCCATGCTGGGTGATGGCAGTGTCGTCGATCTCTAGTGGGAACTTCACCTGAATCCCCTTTATGGGCAGGCTAGTTGGAAACAGAAAGATGGAGCACACTCCGACTTCCATCTCCCATGCGCACCAGAACAGGCGTCGCCGCATGTCGCGTTGGTAGTCGGATATTTGGGCGTCGATGGGCAATTCTTGATGCAGACCAAGGTCTATCACTGATTGGCTTATCAGACCTGTAAGAAGCCAGAGGTCCGCCATACCCGGGTTCAGGAAGATGTATTGTGTCAGGAGAAGGATCGCCTGCAGACCAGCAATGTCGTTTGTTGCAACTTCTGGAATCCACTGCATGGCACACCTGACAAGCTGAAACGCTTGCTGATTGGCTTTTGCTACATTCTTCCGGGCGTGCGTACTCAGCGAAATAGCCATTACCATGCATACAACGTATTGGTGACGAACAGAGTCCTCGTCTGGCTTTAATGCCTTATTGGGATAAATGGAGTTGAAGGCTGTCGTCACATCAGTCCGGTGGTATATAGGATACTGCGTAATCACTCTCTCCAAATAATTGTCGAGGAGAATTTTGGCTCCATTCTCATCGGCAATCAGATCGCGAAACAGGCTTTTGGTTGGGGGATTGATGATGGACCTAGGATGGTTTTCGTCGAGGTCGGTGGAGCCTACAGGGCCTTTTCTGGATGGCAGCTGCGTTCCCTTGACCACGCACTGTAGGATCGGTCTCGCTTTGGAGACACCAAGAAACGGAGGGGTGATATCTTCCATGGCTTGGTTGACGAGGCTGTCAGCGAAAGCGCACTTTTCCATACCATTTCGGCTTGGATGCGGCTCAGATGCTTGCGAAGTAGCTGGGGACAGTTGGCCAAAGCGTTTCGACGAAGATGGGCTCTGAGCTGCCTCCAACCGAGCGATATGAGCTTCCAGGTGATCAGCTATGCTCCGGTATGGCAGGGTGGAAGCTGTCGAAGAGTCGAAGCCAACGCATTTCACACCTGCGTCCACACAACGAGTGCAATCTGGCACCTTGAAATCGCACTACCGTATTGTCAGTATGATGGTGGCCGTGCAGTGAAACATTATGGATAAGCACCGCAAGCTTTCTCTTTCTGCACCTGGCGCAAGCAAGCACACGACGGCGCACTTTGTGTTTCTGCATCATGCGATGTGGGTGTTACACGTCTACAATACGATATCGCAGGGCTCATGGCATTACGGAACTCGTGATGGTTGTGATGATGCTGAGAACTCTGGGTCAAGGCGCAGGCAGCGGGACTAGCCACCTCGCACCCTCTTAGCTTCGGCTAGAGCGCTTATTGAAAGGCAACGTCTGTATGTGCTAGTTGATCTGTTTCTGGTGCTTTGCTGGCTGTGTTGGCGGAGGCCTACATTCTCGAAACTAAAGAATGCGATTTATCGAGGGGGTGTGCATGTACGCTGCACGCACGCAAGTGAGGGTGCCGCAAGTCCGGCGTTGGTAATCCCTCTGTGTTGGGTCACGCTTGCCAGATAAGACCTCCGCTCAATGTCGCGTCACAGTCACCTTATTAGTTCGTCACCTGCCCAGCTCCATTGCGTGTTGAAGCTATCGCCTTTTGCATACCTTTCTTTTGGGGGGGAAGCAATGGCGATATAAGCCACACAGTCGTGAATTCTGAGCGCTAGCAACCTTTACCCTCTGCATCATGGCTATCGAAACTGGTAACCGCAGCGCCACTGCAGTCAACCTGGACACTGTGATTCAGGTATTCCTCGTCAGCCTACAAATCTGGCGCATCTACTGACGCTTGCAATAGAGCTTGCCCGCATGCAAGCGCTGCCGAGATTGTCGCCGTGGCTGCGACACACTGCTCCCGAAATGCCGGTCATTGCTGCTCTATCCCGACGGCTGGCTGCCTCGCTAACAATAACAGACAATGCACCAAAGCCGGTGTTGAATGCGTGTATCATGATCCCGGCCGTGGCGCCCTCGTTCCTCGCAGGTACGATCTTGAGTTCAACAGGGCTCGAGGCAATATCTCACAGTGTGTAGTTACATATCTGAACTCGTTGATCACGTGCGTAGACTTGAAGCACGGAGTAACCCATCTCCGGCGTCTTCAGTAGACACACCACAAAGTGCAAGCTTCAATGCAGCCACAAAAGCTGAGCCAGTCCTGCCTGGCAGTGGCCTCCAGTGTGAGCATCACTTTGCGTACGCTGCGGACAGTTACCGATACCTGGGTTCGGAGTCGTGTCTCTTGAAGTCACCGAGGTTGCAATCTACTTATGTTCGTTCTCCGTTCGACGAAGAAGACGACTTTGTTTTAGAGTGGAAGTCTTCACCGCAAAAACTACACGAGCTCGTCGAGGAGTACCTGGAGTGCATGTATGGACTTCCCCACTTTTAGGCTGCTACCCTAGCTGTTGGCTGATCAGACACGACGATTTGCAGACAACCAGTGTACCCTGTAATCGATATGTCGCAACGATACCTCACCCTAGATGTTCCTACACATCTTGCGCCTGTCGAAACTTTCTCCCTCAACATGATCTATTCAATCGCATGTCATATAATTCCCAATACTGCCAAAAGACAAGACGCTCAAAACCTTTGGCAGTCGTCAGGTAAGCAGGCCCACTATCAGGCCAACTGCCTCAAGTATCGCAACCTTGCCGGCAAGTTCTACGACAAAGCCATGGAGCATGTCGAAGCAGCCACCCTCGAGCCTACTATAGACACGCTTCGAGCAGTGTTGTTGATGGCAATCAACAGCCTGTTCGATCCGAAAACCGGCAACATTGGACAACAGATAGCGCTTGCTGCGCGCATCGCCTACAGCCTGGAGGCGACGGCAGAGCAAGAAGGTTCATCAACGAACACTGAAGAGCTACTTCGAAACATGCATATGACCATCTTCAGCATCGAGAATGAGATTGCGTCAACCCTAGATCGACCTGCAACATTCCCGGAACCAGTAGGTTTGATTTCGAAACTTCTCAGCGCTGAAGTCTAATATTCGCAGAACTGGGAGCTTTGTTTCGACAAGGCCAGGCCAGCTGAGTATATGTGTTCACTGTTTCGCTTACAGCATCGATTCCGTAACGGCGATTCAATTGCAAAGGCCAATGTGAAGAAGATGCTGCCACGTCTTGATGAAAAGGCTGAGCTGCTCCCCGTTGTACGCATCGCCTTGCATACAACGGTGCTTCTCTTGGATCCTAGCTGGGGTAGTGCATGGTACGTCGTTTTTTCAGGCTATACTTACAGCTTCGTCACAAATTGAACGTTCACCCACTGACTCTTTCGGTATTGCAGGTATGTGCTTGAGGCTGTCGTGAGCCTGGGCGGCACGTATACATTTCTCACGCCGCACTGGGTCTATCGAGCTGGTACAATCATCATTCAAAACATGCCAGAGATCTATGAAGGCAATGTCATCCAGCTCTATTCCAACACAGTTCATGTTCTTGAACTCTCGTCCTGGAAATGGCCAAGCTCTGCCGCTCTAAATGCGTCCCTGGCTGACCTCATGACACACATGAAAAGCAAGTATAGGCCCAATTGGGCAGACAAACTCCGACTAGGAGATGTCAGTATATGAATCTCCAATACACATGGCACTGGAACAATTCTGAACACCGATCTGGTCTGAAACTCTAGGACTGATACTCGGGAAGATTTTCGAAACTTCGCCAGCTAGTTGGTCGCGAAGGTCTGACAGAGCATTGCGAAGAGGACATAGTAAAAGAGCGAGGAGAAAGACAGGTTGGCATCCCTCCCGCCTCAGCAGTAACGAATATTGATCGAGTGTCTCCGGGCAAAAATTCGGTCAGAGTGACCACGCATTTCTCGAGACGACTTATCCATGCGAGAGAGGTAACGACAGCCCTTTGGTCTAGCGGTTGTCTTACCGGCCAACGCCCCTATCAGTTGTTAGAAGAAACAAACTTTTTTCAATACTCTGAGTGTCATCTTTCGCACGCACGAGGTTTCCGCATGCGCCTTAGACGTGTCGAGAACGTTCACTCAGACCAGCACACGCTCCACTTGTCAGTCTCCTTGAACGTCGCATCCTAGGTATCACAGCTCGTCGGCTTGGAAGGTCCGCTTTCGTCTCACAAGCAAAAGTGCATGGATACTGCCGCTGTTGCAGGATATCAAAGGATTGATCAATGCAGGCACTTCGACATGTCTCACTGTGGTCGACGGAGCAGCTGAATTATCATGCTGGGCTAAAAAAAAGCAATCTGAAATCAACATATTTGGCCATAATATCAAGCCCGGTCCAAGCAACAAAGCTAAAGATTCCAATGACAATATTGACGATGACAGCAATAACTTAAACGAAAGTATCACAGTAAAAGCGCCAATTCATCCACCGCTCATAGCCTGAATGTAGTTAGACGGCACGGAAACATGGATTACACACGCATATATACCCAAGAACAGAATACGACTCTTTTGTCTCAGCACTTGTTACCTGTCTGCTCTTTTTACTACTCTTTCTGACTACTCCATAGTTCCTAGTTTCCTACATCACGGTCTTCCTATCTTCCTATCGCAGTCGAGGGTCCAGACACAACACCTCATTTTAGTGTCTATGGAGGGCTTATACCTGCACTCTACATGATCAGAATGCTCGGTGATGGGAAATGTATGTGGATGACTGTGCACTGAGCATTCTTGGAGCACAGTTCGACTGTGACACCGTGGAGATAAGAACCCATGCTCGATTGAGAAATCTGTTCGTTCCTTTCAAACTACATCTCTTTCGGTATGAACGTGAGATTGTTGTTCGCTGGCTAGAAGAGCTTTCTCTGCGCGCCGCTTTCCCATGAGTTCGAGGATAGCATTGAGGTTCTCAAGCCTCTCGAATATTCCTTGACATCTATGGTAAGCTACACCCCTAGCGGATGCTATGACACTGACGCCTGCATTATCTGCTATTCGCCAGTCGGCACCGGAATCCAAAAGCTTATTGGCCATACCGCTATGCTGATTCGTGCATGCGTACCAAAATGCCGTGCAGCCCGCGTTATCTTGGATATTAATCTTGGCTCCTCTGCTGAGCATATACTGGACTGTTTCGATGTCTCCTCCAGCAGCTGCAGTATGCAATGGGGTTTGGCCTGCGTCCTCTTGGACATTGGGGCTGATTCCTTTACGGAGGATGCACTCAACGATCGAAACATCTCCTCTGCCAGCTGCAAGATGCAGTAGGGTGCGGCTGCGACCATCTAAAATATCCACGCAGGCTCCTGAGTCAAGCAGTAAATTCACGATATCTTCTTGACACCTGGACACCGCAATATATAACACCGTACGGCCACGTGAATCTTGGAACTCCAGATCAGCACCTCCATGGAGAAGTAGTTTTACTACTTCTGCGTACCCTTCATGCACGGCTACATGAAGCGGTGTTTGGTTATTGCTGTCAGGGACGTTCACCGTGGCGCTGGCCTTTAATAACTGGCGAACGATACCTGAATTTCCATTGAAAGCTGCACGAAACAATAGAGTCTGACCATACTGATTCTGTGCATTCTTTGAGAAATGCTCTTCGAGAAGGACGTACGCAAGATCTTTTCGTCCTCGAGAGACCGCAATGTCTAGTAGTTCGTACATGTCATCGAATTCGACTGGAGCGCGCTCGAGGAGCAATTCACAAAGCGATACTGAACATTTTCGAATTGCCGGACTGAGAGATAACTGCACGTCTCTTACAGAGCTCCCTTGAATAAGGAGCTTGATAGTACTCTCATGGCCTTCGGATGCAGCTGTTTCGAGTGGGGATTTAGAGCTCCTCCCGTTGAGTTTCGTGTCCATTCTGGCACCAACAGAGATGAGTAGTTCAGCGATAGATGTGTAACCATGCTTTGCAGCTATTGTAAGGGGTGTTTGCTCCGTCAAACTTTCCAACTCATTTTGTGGTGAGAGAGTGAGAACTGCATTCGGATCACAGCCAAGCCCAAGAAATATGGCCACAACATCGTGGAGCCCAGACCATACAGCCAGATGAAGACCGGTAGCTCCAAGGATAGACCCGGAAAACACTTGTTCTAAAGCGTGTCGAATGGCTTGAGGACGTTTGAGCAGTCTTTCAATAGCGCTCTGTATCTGCTTCATATCGGTGAGGCTGGCATGGACTGCCCAATAGTTGGCGGCATAGCTGTATAAAGGTTGATCATCCCGTAGCTGGTATCGTGATTTGTATTTTGGCCGCGGTTCCGAGAAGACAGAGAGCGAAAGGTAGGTGATACAGGTTGTTGCCACCATCAGCTCCGCGCTTGGAAACCAGAGCTTGCTCGTCCTGTCGAAGTAGTCCTGAGCGGTATAATGTACTAGTCTTATCTTATTGCTTCCTTCGTCAACAACAAGAAGTCCAGCGCACACAGAGAGTATGTCATCAAGACATGGAACACTGTCCGGATCTAAAGCTGGGACTTGATCCTCCATAGCGAGCGCTTCACACAGCTCTAAAGCCAACAATGGGCGCTTCGCGTGGGTTACCCACGACAACACCTCTCTTGCGAACTGTGCTTGCTCCTCGGTCTGGCCGTTGATACGTTCCATGGCGGCTTCGTAGGCGGTATCGTATGGATTCGAGCCACTTGCTAGTCTTTGCAAGGCATCTCGGAAAGCTTTCTTCGACCTTTGGAATTGAAGAGAGTCAACATGTAACTTGGCCAAAAGGAACCTATCGTGGAATTAGTTCGTGAAACTGTACGAAGAAAGTTCCAACTCACATCCCTTGTGCGGATTGTGCAATTTTGACAGCAGCTTCATCCAGAAGTGTTGGATCGCGGTGCACTATGTTTCCCTTGGTGTTACCTCGAACGAAGTGCTGTATGTCTTCGTCCCTCGCGCTTATTTCCAGGACACCTGCTCCCTTAAATTCGGAAGTAATGGTGGGAATATCTCTCGATGTCGCCAAGATATTTATGTTGCATTCATCGCGAAGCATAAAGATCGTTGACAAGAGATCCCCCAACGAGTTTGTGTTGCATTCATCCAGGGCGTCGACCACGAGAAACACACGCCGGAGGGAATTGACCATGGCACGAATGCCTTTGATGATCTCCTGTATAGGCAAAGGCTTTTGTATATTGTTGTGACGCTCGTATAGCTCTGTTATCGATACTGGAAGTTGTTCTTGACGTTTGACAAGTTGCTGTAACAGGCTTGCGAGTAGTTCCTTGGAGGACTGCTTTTCGTTGAAGATGTTGAACAAGAAGGCGATACCATGAAACAGTTCACTTTTGTAACTCTCATAGAGATCAGCGATGACAACAGAGGCCAATATCGTTTTGCCCGCTCCAGGCATACCTGGGCAGAACAGAGTTTTACCCTTCGTATCCTTCCAGAGAATGTATTCGGGTGATTCGAGGAACCATTTGCCCGTGGTGTCATGTCTTCTTTGAATGGCATCCTGATATGAGCTATCATGGTCTGCTTTTGACAGCCAGGCGAGAATTTCTTTTCGTTCTTGTGCATTCTGGAGCACTTCGTCACGTTCCTGCCGAGCCTCCACGTCGCTATATAGCTTCAATTGCGACAATCCTAAGTCGCCGAGTTTTAATGACATCTCTTGAGAAACATCTGCCTGAAGCTTCAGCAGGTTTAGGAGCTCGGCAAGTTGTTTGGTGTTTTCTCGAGAGTTCGCATCCACCTCGTGAAGCAATCTTCCAGTGTTATTGGTCAGTGCCAGATGCAGGAGATTCTTTTCACTTTCGATAGAGCCAACAAGCTTCATGATTTCCTTCTCTTGAAAGGGCCATTTCAGTTTGCTACCCAGACTTTTTGACTGGAGTCTGGTCTCCACCAGGCTGAGGGTGGTCCGGAGGCGATGCAATGGTCCTTCAGGTTTATCCAGGATTTTTATGCGAGCGATCCAGGCCTTCCCTGCTTCTGAAGTGTCTACATTGTCTTTTAATTCTTGCAGAATGTCTTCGCACTCTCTGACCGCATCGCGCAGACGTTTCCGGTCAGTTCTCGCTTCAGAAGCGGTATGGATGTAAGTTATAACTTTTCCAGATATCTGGAGGATAGCGATAATGCTGGCAGCAACCTCCATCTATAGATTTGAATCCTTGATGAGAAACGCAGACGAGATTTCGGCTAAAAGGCTGAAGATGATGAGGTTGTATGTCCTTTATTGCGGGGTCACCAAGTTCATATGAAGCGCACACCCTGGGCTGTGCAGGCAGAAGAGAGCAACGAGTGGACAGAGTCAGCCGCGCGAGGCAGAAACGACATCCGCCTTACGTCAACTAGTGGTCTATCTGCTTATATGCGCCATGACGCGTGTCAGACTTCTCGGCCTGATGCTCTTCGACACATCAAGAAGGTGACAAGACCTACATGTCAAAAGCGAAGTCTGTCGGATCTAAAGTGATAGGAACATCCAGGAAAGCTTGAATTCCTCGAATAATCTTTCCTTCCACCCGCTGGACCATCACATAGGGCAGCATATTTTGTACGTCAGCCTCGCTTCTTTGAGATCTATCTGTGCAGGTACAAGCACACAGCCTAACACTAGACTTGTATTTTCGTACGCAAGTTGTCTAGCTCTGTTGTTAGATATCTTGTAGCTGTGTTAGGTGCGCTTTGAACAGTGAAACAACCTGCGAGTATGGACACGCTAGTGAAGGTGTTATACGTACCAGTAGCTTGAAAAGCTCAGATATTGTGAATATATATGGAGTCAGAGCGATAGTTCATACATCACCTTGGTGATGTCATTTATGTCAAAATATTGAGGAAAGGATAAGAATAGCCACAAACCTACACAAAATAACAGAGGTATGTAATACACTAAGCAAGCAATTGTTCATGTGTCTAATATATCATACATCTTATTCCAAAAGCTCAACTCCAGCAAATGCGTATTGGAGCCAGACATTGGCATGGATATGCAATTTTGATAGGACTGGGACTGCTACATCATCTATAGCATCGTCTACTCTGTCCTTTATCATTATCTGCATCACCACTTTCCCATCACCATCTCTACGCCAACATCTCCCCACTACCGCTACAAAGCAGAATCAATTCAGCTACATAGGGGCAAGACCGTGCCAACCTGTCTGACCTTTTCAAAACTTAAGATGTTGGTCCTAGCTACAGAACAGAGACTACACTGGGAATCCTAGAGAGTAAAAAAGTTGTTTTCGACATGAAACCAAAGCTTCTACGGTGCTCCATGCGTCTGTACCTGTATCCTACGATAGAATGGGGATATGAGATGAAGACACCAGAATCTGTTTACAGGCACTGGATACGTACAATCCTGCAGGGGTATCATACACCAAAGCTCTAAGGCATGTCAGGCAATGTAGAGGAAACCATCCATTGAGTCTGGTCCGCAAAGAGGACCCCAACGTCGGTCGGTGATACTACTATAAAAGACAGCAAAACGACATGATCCAACAACCGGTTTGAAAAGAGAACCCTCAGAAACTCATCTAACCAACACCCACACCCCGCGGCTCCCCAACTCCGCCTGCGGCAGAAACAAGTCATGCTGCATATCGACATCACTCCTCGACGACTCCCACACCTCTAGTTCAAACCTCTTCACCAGCGCCGCAAGCACAACGTACATTTCGGCCCGCGCGAGATTGATGCCCGCGCACTGCCTCGCACCGCGTCCAAACGCCATCAAATACTTTTCCAACGGCCGCCCATCTGGCGCCTTCCCGCCGATCCAGCGCTCGGGGATGAAGGAATGGGAGGACGGGAAGAGCGTCTCGTTGTGGTGTGTTAGTGGCGCTGACATTCCGACGGGGGTGAATGCGGGGATAGTGTAAGGACCGTATTGCATGGGTGTGTGGGCCAGGCGCGCGTTGCGGGTTGATATGCCATGCGAGAGGCGGAGGCCTTCTGATATGCAGGCGGAGAGGTAGGGGAGGTTTTCTAGCTTGGTGAGGGGGGTGCGGATGTGTGGGCTGGGGATTGCAGTTTTCAACTCCGCTTTCAGTTTTTGCAGTTTTTGGGGGTTGGCGAGGAGGTGGAAAAGGGTTGTGTTTAGAGCGTGGGCGGTTGTGTCTAGGGCTGCGCCGACGATGAGCTGGCTCTCTTGGCTAAGTCGCTCCAGTGACCTTTCTGAGGGTGGGAGGTCGCTGTTGAGCAGCTCATGAAAGACGGTTGGGTGGTCTTTAATCTCGTTGCCATTGCCCCCACCGTCTTCGTTCTTGTTTCCGTTCCTCATGAACACCTCTTTCACACGCTGGTTGTTCAGCGCCCGAAATGCTAGCATAGCACCGTACTCGGGACTCATGTTCGCAATCCAGTGTTGCGGGAGTCCACGCATGACAGTGTGCAACCACGGCATGTGCTTGGTAAACACGCTCATGGAAGCAAACTTCTTGACCGCTTGGGTGAACAAAGGTGCAAAGGCCGGATCATCAAGCGCATTCTGCTTGTGGCCCATGGAGTACTCGATAATCACATCAGCCGTTAAACATCCGAATGCTGGGCCTGTGGGAAGCGGGCGTCCAGATTGTTTGAACTCTTCGAAGCGAGCGCAAAGCTTGTCGACGTGCGTCCAAATCAGATCTTGCAAACCCAGCACGCGCTGTTTGGAAAAGAAGGGGTTGAGGGCTGCGCGACGAATGCGGTGGTGGGAGTGACCGTCTGTGGAGAAGGTGACGAGAGGATTGCCGAACTGGCCTGTCATGTAGCTGTGTTTATCGCGAGGCGCGGAACGAGTGTAAAGCGTGTCAATGAAGTCTGGGTCAGACACATGGAGCTCGAAGGGGTTGATACGAACGATTGGACCTTGAATCATGCCGGATAAGCAGACTGAGACTATGGTTCGCCTTATGAGGCGGTTGGACGAGAGCGTACTGACCATACCGTTCATGCATTTCTCTGACCTTGATATAATATCGACCCCATTTGAATACATCGTAGTAGATCTCGTACCACAGTGTTGCAGCGGCTAGTTTTGGACCAGGAAAGATTGACAAAGGGCTGAAATAGAGTTGATATATCACATTGCCTCCAAGATACAGAATGAGCAGTGTTATCGCCGTAACGGTCAATATGCCCAACTCGTAACCGGAAATACTGCTGAGGATTACTTCTTTCAGCGACATCTTCACTTCAAATAGCGTTATGATGGATGTTGCAAGCGAGCGGAGGGTCTCCAACCTACTCTGGTGGGTAGAAGGAAAGCGGGGTATATGATGTGCGGTGCTGCGGTCAGCTATGCTGTGTACCAACCTATGATGTCAGCTCTGAGCTAGAACATGATTGTGATTGGTATGCGATGGCTGTTCTTTCGAGGTTCATCGTTCGATGGATGTCCAGTTTCATTGAATGTACAGACTTGAGAGCAAGACTGAATTACAACAATCACCGACCTTTGCACGTGATCGCTGTTTACTTCAAGTGTTGGCGCTGTGACCAACTACTCTTCTTGAGCGCTTTCGATCTTATCCACACCATCTCGTCGTCCATTCGTTATCGACCATGCTTACCGCGTGCACCTTCTCATGTCTACGCAGCAGTGACACCACCAAGCCAACGATAACGGTATTTCGAGCTCGTGAGCAGAAGCATCGTCCCAGCTCCCCATACTATAACTTTTCGCTGCTCTTTTGCCCATCTTTCTAGATAGGTTAGTGGAGGCCAAGATTGGTACCCAGAAGGGCGTTATTTATAAGATCAGGAGCTTGTTCTGGGGCCGGGATGTTGCTAAGAAGGCGGCTCAGGAGAGTGTTCTCGGAGTTCTTACAGGAAAGTTCGTGCGCCAGGGAGTGAGTATCAAATGAGAACGGTTCGTCCTTGCAAACGAACGGTGTTGAGCGAGGTGACGTACGCCCAGGCATTCGTCCTCGGGAAGATGGCGAAGGATCGGTGAGAATTCGCAGAGGTCGATACCCTGGTTTAACGATGTCTGTAGAGAGATAGATACTGCAAAGTGAGGACGACCTCTTCGAGGTGTCCAATGTACCATTAGAGCATGTTGTGTGACTTCATACAGCCTGCGCAGCAAAAAAGCTCATGAAACTTCCCACCGTCAAACCACCAACAAGACACAGTGACATAAAGCCACCTGCAGCTTCCGCCTCATCGACATCGACCCACTCGACAAAGCCCATCATGCAGCTGCTTCCAAGGTATCCATTGGTGAGTCCAAAGAGCAGCTGCACGACAAACAGGTAGAAGAAATCTGAGCTGACGGTAGCTCCTGTACCGCCAACATTGCAGAGAAGGTATAATGGGATGAAAGCGGTTCGTGCGATTGAAAACACGAAAAGTATCTTTGGATAGGCTGTCAGGCGTAGAGCAGGGAGAGCAGGGCCCACGCGTCCAAGGAGATCTCCAATATTCCAGAAGAGAAAGCCCAGGGGTATGAAGGTGGCTGGTTGGAATAGACGGGGCGCAGATTCTGGATCTCGCACGCTAACAATCTTCTGGGTGAAGACAGGGAAGAACATGGTTACCACAAAGGTTAGGAACACGGCACTGGCCAGCCAGGTGAGCTTCCTGAATAGACGAGTAAGGGGGATGCTCTTGCGTTCGGTGGCAGCTGAGGTAGCATCCAATTCATCAAGGTGGACCCTGGAGCTGTGCCTGCGATGAAGGTAGAAGAAGGCTAGCAAGGCCATGGCAGAGATGACGGTGGCTGTAAGGAAGTAGGCAAACGCAGACGTGCTGGACTGCTGTGGCGTACCATCAACATGCTCTTTCTTTGAAGGGACCGAAAGCACGGAAACAATCTGGGCAATGCAAGGTAATACTCCAGCAATGCCCTGTCCTGTCATGATGCCCTGTGTGTACTCTTCTCGGCCAAAGCTTGCAACATAAGCAAAGACGCCGTTCTGGCAAAGCCCTGCTGCCAGACTTGCGCTGAACACCATGAGCATCAGAAAAGCAAAGTAAACGCCAGCTGTGACACCGAGAAACAGTTTCGTAGACAATGCCAATAGAGTGAACACAATGATGTTGAGGACCAGCGAGCTGGCTATGCGGTGTGGATAGTTTGCTCGCGCCTGTAGCTTGGTCAAGACGATCATAGAACCAAGATTGCCCACAGTCGATACGGACATGATGGCCGACTGGAAGTTACGTAGGAGGTTATCGTTGCGCTCGAAGCGTCGCTGGAAGTACGGATTTGCAGCAAGGAACATGTTCCTGCCGAGGATCAGTATGTGCCCGACATTACACCAAATGGAGACCTTACCATGCCCAAAGCATAGCCACACCAAGCAGCAGGAAGACAGAATAGGCAGTCCACGAGAAGGCATTCTCCGAGCCCTCGATGCGCTCGCCATCTGGACGCTCAGAACCGCCCTCGAGAGGCTCGTACGAGGCCTCTCGCTCTGTCTCGTGCTCGAAAATCCGGCGTATCCGTTTCATCGACATGTTGGAGGGAGATGTTGGTGGTGGTTATGTTGTGGAGCGAGGCGGAGCGCTGGGAGTGGATGCGGTGATTAGGAGTGGATGTCTTCAGGACGGGTGTAGGGTTTCTATGTGAGGACTGTGCCGGCAGACATTGTTCGGGCAGACTCCGAGCTTGTCATGAACAACGCGCAGGTGACCGGTGCTGGGCAGGCAGATGATCAAGATAGATACGCCGTATCGCGGGTACCTGCTCTCTTGGCGGCGCTAGGCTAGCTCGTGAATTGACATCACCGAGCGATCTCCCGCGGGCATGCCCCTCGCGCTTTCGCGCCTTGAGTTCATGTCTGAACGCAGTCGACACTACATCACCCCCAATTGTATATTATTTTTTTCGCGCTTTGCAAGACTGGCACTATGTCGCAACGAGCACCACAAACCCTCTCCGTCAAGCGGAAACGCACCGAAGCGCCAGTCGACTCCCTGATCTTCGACTCCAGTGTGAAGAGGCAGAGGAGCGAAGCAGACATCTTCTTCCGGCGACTCACAAAACCTGGCGACGCACCACTGGAATCAGGGACGTCGACGCCAGCAACAGAGCGGAGGTTTCATCTCGATCCCGTCTCACGAGCGCGATCAAAGCACGTTTTCATCGAGCGGAGAGCAGCAGAGGAACAGGATGCGTCTACAGATGGGCAGCACGCCCCCGTCCAAGAACCCACGCCTCAAGAAGCTCCGCGTCCCAGGAAACGACCAGGCACCCGAGCTGCGTCGGCTGTCATGCCCTCGAACCCTGTCCAGCAAGCCTCGCACCGCACGCAGCCCTCGGAGCACGACGTCCGCGAACTAGAAGCCCTGTCCCACAAGCTCGAGCACGACGAGACAAGCACACACGTCTCACCCTCGAAATACAAACCCAAGGCACCCGCCCGCCGCTTCGCCGAACGCGAGCCAGAAAAAGCCGCCGCCCTCGCCGCACGGGACGGCGACACAGACGCCATGGACGTAGACAACGACGACTACGTAATCGACACGTACATCCGCGAGACCATCATCCCATCCGCGGACGGCAAGCCCCCCGCCTCGTTCGGCACAGTCGGCTTCCTCGTCCTGCACGACACGGACGAAGACTGGTGGAACGGCTCGGACTCGTCCGACAAGGAATTCGACACGGACGACGACGACTCAAACGCAGAGGAGTACTACGCGAACGACTACCCGGAAGACGAGCTGAGCGACGACGACGAATTCGACCGCGACCCCTACAAGAAGAATCACCGCCGCGGGTCCGACGACGAGGAGTTCGATGCCGACGACAGCGGTGGTGACGCGATTGGGAGTGGCGAGGATGAGGACGATTTGCACTACAAGATGACGGTGCCCAAGGCGCAGCGGACGGGCTACTGGGGCATGGCGGGCCAGTGAGCGTGCGTTGGGGCATGGCGGGCCAGTGAGCGTGCGTGCGGGAGTGGGAAGTATATGGCCGGTTTGATGGAGAATTGCGACGAGAGAGATACCCCCATGTTGCGATGATGAGCGAGTGATATCCTGAGGTGCGAGGCGTGGGCCGCTAGTTGTTAATAGGAGTCGACATCGTCAACCACCAGGCACAGCTGCTGTGGCATCGAATGAAACCCATCTTGATTCGAAAATAAGGACTCTCCTATTGTGCCCCGTAACCAACCAAACAATACAGAACCGGGTATCTTGATAACGCCAATTCACGCCGTCCCAAAGCCTACTCGTGTAAACATGATCCCAACAACGCCCACACTCCTCGTCATCCTTACAGCCCCATCCTCGGCCAATCCAGCTACGACCCTCCAACGCTCAAACTGCTCTTCCTCTGCCCCCCAGGCCCTGGCAGCTGACCGGGGAGGATCTGTCTCGGACCATTCCCGCCATTCGCCATCATGCCACTCTGTCGTCGTCCCATGTTCCCTCCATCGAGTCCCGCGCTCATGGGGAACCCGCCCATTCCTGCACTGCCGGGGAAGCTCTCGCTCGTCGCCGACGGCGGGGCGCCCATGAGCCCGAGTCGCAGCCCGCCGTTCATGCCGTCTGTGGCGCTGGGCGGATTACCGAATGCAGACGCGCCTGGTGGAGCGCCCAGAGCGGAGCGAATCATGTCTTTCATGCGGATGTATTGGTATTTGGAGCGCTGGGAGACGTGCGTGTAGGTGGCCAGTGGCCGGGGCTTGTGGCGCGCAAGGGCCGCCATGATGGAGTCTTTTTCTTCGTCCGAGTCGACGGCGCCTGAGGGTTCGAGGTCTTCGGGAAGGGGCGCGTTGGCGTCTATCGCGGCGCCTGGACGGAGTGTTAGCAAGTTGTCACGGTTGCGCTGCCGAGAGTGGGACTCACGTTGCTGTTTGGCTTGGTTCTTCTTCTGGTACTGTGCGAGGAGCATGTCGTAGGGCAGACTGCGGCCTGGTACTGCGCGCTTCAGACCCATCGAGTGGGACTTGCATGTCAGGCTTCGTGCGCAGAAGCCACCGTTCGGAAGGGGCACGCCGCACTGCCTTTCCACGTCCACGGGTCCCTTGGGCTTCGCGCCCTTGGCTTTCGGTTCGTCCTTCTTCTTCTTCTTTGCGCCAGGCTTCTCGACATCACCGTCGATCTTGCGCTTCTTGCCCTTCTTCGCGCCAGGTTCAAGGCCTTTGGTGGCAGACTTGCGAGCGCGGATATCGCCATCGTCGTCCTCGCCCTTCTCCTTCCTGAGCGCTGCGTCCTTGGCCTCCTTGGCCTCCTTCTTCTTCCTTTGTTTATCTGCCTTCTTGTTCAGGCAGTCGCGGATGTGTGTGGCCGAGGAAGCACGGAGTATGGGACGGCGACAGTGCTTGCATTGTATCGTGTCAACTTTGTCGTCAAGCGGGCGACCAGTTGGGAATCCAGCGAGTGTCTTCTCGTCGAGGGGGTTTACGACTGGCGAGCCGGTCGTGGAAGCCTTGCTGTCGGCGTCTGGCGTGATGTCAGGTCATGCTGTTTTGATCGCACTGCCTGTATGAGCTATGCAGCACATACTCTTTGCATCGCTCTCCTTCCAGTTTCCAGCTTCTGTAGGCTTGGGCGCGGCCTTTTTGATTCTCAAGGTGATCTTCTTGTTCTCTGGTTTGACAATGTCTTTGACAGCGCCGCCGTTCAAAAGCCCAGATCTGGTGTCCATGGAGCCTGTTGTCGTGGTGATCAGTCAGTGCATCGTGTGTGTCGTGTGGGGAGCCTGCGGAGCGAACCCACCCTTCCGCGCGCCATTCGTAGCCATGGCACGGGCAACGAACACGAGCAACTACCGCCTACGGAGCGCCTCGGTGATGTGTTACCTTCTGTATTAGTATCGGTGGATTTGTTTTGCGAATACTACGAGTTGCCAAATGCAGCCGTCGATGGGGTGTATCGACTGTTGTAATGCGCGCAGGCTGTCGTTTCGACCTTGTCATCCAACAACGCCATTATGTAAGCAAGCGAACTGCACCTGCATTCAATGAGTAACAAATAGCTGTAGAAGTTATAAAGGCAATCTATGAGCGGAGACTCAAGTATCGCAACTTTGATGAAGGGGCCAGATCTTGAGCATTCTGAATGTTGGATTGTACAGGATCCAAACCCTAAAGGCAGTGTGTAGCCATGATGCTAACAGACAACTAACAGACATCCCAGGCTAATCAGCCCTACACGTATCAAACAGCTAGTAGCATCCGGCGCCACCTCAGCCAGTTGTCCCATAACACTGGAACCTCCATGTTGCAATGCAAACACGTAACCACAACCCCCATGCGCAAACTCCGAAAAATGCCCGAGTGTACATGCTGATGGTATCGCAACGCCGGAAAACGCCAAAACACTTCTCGTTAATCATCTCACAGCCGCTCGCTCTCACTCCATCACCCAGTCCGCCAGGGGAACAGCTGGTCGGCGACATCAACGCCTGCTCTTCCCCTTTGTTGTCTTGACCACCCTCGCCTTGCCCTTCTTGGGCGGCTCGTACTCAGTGGAGTGGGTGTAGCCGTACTCATCAAGCATAATGCTGTTTGTCCAGAGGAGGCAGCGCTCCTTCGCTTCCTCCTTCTCCGCATACGCTTTACCGCGCGTCGAGATTCGGGGCTTGCTGTCTTCGTCGTCGTCGTCCCCTTCTGCTCTCTCCGCTCTCGTAAGATGCCTCTTCATCTTCTCCATGTATTCCGCGATCCGGTCACGGAAGATTTGCAATTCCTTACGAAGTTGCTTCTCACGGTGGCCTCGCTCATCCAGCCAGACAATCAGCTTATCAATGTCCTCGGGGTCGTCGTAGTAGGCCCAGTCCTTGGAAGTAGTAAGATGTGTCGATCCTTCTTCCTTCTCTTTCCGTTGTGGGATGGTGAACTTGAACCGTTGCATGTCTTGCGACAGAGCGGGCTCCTCCAGACAGGGCTGAAGCTCCTCCGCATCTGGCCCCTGAACCCAAATACGTCCGTTGGCATATCCGTACTGAGCGGTGGAACTGTTAGGAACACCACCAAAGGGCATTCCGTTGTGTTCAAACCAGTAGTACTTGTTCAGGAACCGATCCTTACCCAGCACTTTGCTGCGATGGACAAGAGTCTCGCGGAGGTCGTCGTCCAGCTCGTTGATATTTGCCTCGCACTCCTTCAGTTCCTCTTTCTTCTCGTCGAGGGCCTTCAACAACTTCTCCCATTCTTTCTGTCTTTTGTTTTTCTCGGCTTCGATCTTTGCCTTCTTAGCCTTCTCCTTTCGGGCCTCTTCGACGGCCGCCTTGCGCTTGTTCTTGGTGCGAGTTCTACTCTTCGCTGCGGATGCATCTTCAGACTCATTGACGTCTCCTTCTGCGATTTCAGTGACAGACTCCGGTACGCTGACCATCGACACGTCTTCGTTCTCTTTCATATCTGAAGGCGATGCTGGTGTATTCTCAGGCAGCTTGATCTTACGTTCGAGATCCAGCTTAAACAGCTCATCGGCCCTGTATCTAATGTTAATCCACATCTCAGAATCATCACAACGTCAACTTACAGTTCCTTGCGCTTCCTTTGAAACTCAATCTTCTCCTTGCGTAGTCGAGTCATCTCTAGGGAAGCTGCGTTCAACTGATCTCGGAAAGCCTCGGTGGTGACAGTCAAGCGCAGAGCTTGATCTAGTGCCGAGACGCGCAAGTTGACATCTAAATTACGGTAATTCTCCGCGATGTTCTCCATAGTGGGCTCCTGGTCGCCTGGCACAAGAGCGGTAAGGACCTCGTCGCAAGTGTCCTTCTGGATTGGATCAAAAGACAGGCGGTATAGAAGGGCAACAAAAATCGATTGCCAACCTCCATTCTGGAAATTTCGAGTTTTCAACTGCTCGATCCAGTCAAAGTCAGCCAAGAACTCAGCAGCCTTGTGGAGCTCCTTTGGTGGCTCAGGTGTAGGAGTTCGAGGCTTTTCGATGATTTGTTGCACCTCTGATTTTCTCAAACTGCTGCGGGTGGTTCGTTTTGGTGGCTCTGGCTCTGGCGCTGGTGTAGAGTCTCTGCTTGAAGCCTCTTCATCTGACTCATCTAACTCAGTCATGTGCGGCAGAGGAGCCTGAAGCTTGCCATTTTCGTTGACAATTTGCTTGAGCACAGAACAATGGACTTCTACAAATAGCTCGCAGTCTTGCTCTTCCGAAGTGTATCGCATGGCATCCGCGAAATCGTCAAACGTAAACGAGTCGAGCATGTAAATAGTATCGTGTACGTTGAGTGTCTCCCAAGCGCAGAGGAGTGGACCAATGCTCTTCATCAAAATCCCAGTCTGTTGGTCTTCTGGCGGTGCCTCAACGCCTTCGGGTACATCGTCAGAAAAGAACTTCAGAGCCGGTCGCACGGTACTCAAGCGAGGTTGAGAGATTTCCAAGTCTTCAATAGGGTATTTGATCGGTTCGAAGGGCTTTGACGACAGTGCCGGTTGTGACTGTTGCTGTTGCTGTTGTTGCTGTTGTTGTTGTTGTTGCTGTTGCTGTTGTTGTTGTTGTTGTTGCTGCGGAGGGTTGCGTGGCGCAAACTGTTGGTATTGCATGAAGCCATTCTGGAAGGGAAGATTGACAGGCAATGCACCAGGAGGATGGTGCATGATGTGCGCGAGATTGGGTGGTAAGGCATTTTGTGGCATGTTGAGGGGAACCCCTTGTGGGAGGTGATGAGGGGGTCCTGGATGCACAAATTGAGGGGGACCTCCTACCATCTGTTGTGGAAAGCCTTGGGGGTGTGGGTGCATGAGGTGAGACGGATGTTGTACGTGAGGAGGGTTTGTCGCAAAGTTGACGAACGCGTGTGGTCCTTGAGCAGATGTTTGAGATGGATGTCCATTGATATGGGGCGAGTGTCCGTTTGCCAACTGATGCGAGTAGGTCTGTTGAATAGGCGGACTGCCCCCGTTTTGCTGAGAGCCATTGATCAGCTTCTTTTGCGCCATTACTGCGTCTCGTGTCTTGTTGTCAGGGATTTTGGTGGGGATCTTGTAGCGTTTCGACAGATGCTCCTTGGCCATCCAGGGTGCACCAATCCACGACTCTCTCGAAACCGTGCTGCGAAGAAATTGCTTCAAGATCAATTTCGAGTAGTACTTCCTGTCCCTCTGCATGTCCGCAGCCCTGTATTTGGTAATGGGCTCGTTGTTGTCGTCCATGGTAACGACGTAGGTGTAGGACCGATATTGCTCATCTGGTGACCGTGTGAAGGCGTTTTGATGCAGCTGGCTACTGTCACTGATGTCTGTGATCACGCCGTAGCGGCGGGCGATAGGGCCTTCAACCTCGATGGAAACCCTATCACCGACAAGGTAATGTTCCTTAAAATGCTGCTCATAGTTAGTGCTGCACCGCAGAGATACGATCCATGTCTAATAGAGCATCCACTTACATCAAACACAAGGTTGACTATCATTCGTCATTAGCTATCACCCGAGAAGAGAAGAATACGTAGAACTTACCCAAGTCGTCCATGCGTGGAGTAGTCAAGAACTGGACAAAGTGGAGGACACGAGACCTCAAAGCATCAGGAAAGATGCTGTCAATCTCCCTTGAAGCTTCCGTCTGCGTTTCCGTTACCTTGATGCCCTCCCAGACTGGCTCGGAGCTCACCTGGCTCTCCATGGCTTCGAAGAAGGTGTAGCCTGAATGCCCGGTCGACTCGCAGGTAAAGAGTTTCTGTGGCACGTGTCAGCACTGTGATCTCCAACTGCATGGCCCACAGTTCCAGCGCGCCTACCTGAGCGTAGAAGTCGCACCTAAAGAAAGATCAGTAAGCCGCAGAACTCGACGTCATTTCGGTAGTGCATCATACCGCCTGAGATACTTCTCATAGTCGTTGTAGACCTCTCCCGTTTTCTCGATGACCCAGACCTGCCCGGCGATCTTAGTTTGTCACACACCAAAAATTGGTAGTAGGCTAGCTCATACCTCATCGTGTTCGGCGACGTTTTTCGGCGGGGGGTCGAACTTCACTGGCTTGCGTTTGAAGAGCACCTGTTCCAGTCAGACCCCAAGCTTGAAGAGCTAGGCGTGGTACTATACCATATTGCTGGACTATGGGCTCATGTGAAGCTCCCACGCGCTCTTGCAATCGCGTTGCGACCTTCGGGAACACCGCGCAGCCACAGTCGCGTCGCGTAGGCTCGGGTTGGTCGGTCGAGCTTGGGTTTTTGATTGTGCGACTCCTCTGGGAGTTACTGGAGGTAGGTATTAGCTACCGCGACACGCCCGACTATGGTGTCGTAAAAGTTGTCGCAAGCTTCGTAGATCCGAAAGGCGTTCCGAGACGCGTCGTTTGGTTCCGAGAGCGCGTTTCTTCGTTTCGTGATTGATTCTGTGGCAGTTGTGGACGCAGAGGTTGAGGCAATCGAGGGGCGAGAACGGCAGGATGACGAGAAACACTTCAATGGGGGGACAGAGGAAAGAAGTAGTAGAGTGCGCGGGTAGTCCATGCCTTGGCGGACCCATACTCTAAACGGCATGGACCTCTCTCAGTGCTCCCTCACACACGCCGACCTTCTGCACACCGCTGCAACGTCAACACCGGCGTATTTGGACTTGTTTTGATCGTCGAGATGAGTTTGAACAAGCTGCGAAAGCTGTGAGTCGCTTGCATCTGTTTCAAAAGTGATGTTCGCGGACTCTATGGTAGGTACGTCAAGCCGGAGGGCTCATGGCCTTGAGCCACCAAGCAAACCAATTGACAGGCCTGACCCACTTCGCCCTGGGCATAGCCATCCGTTTCACCAACTCAAACAATAAGCCATGGGGTATGCTGCAAACGATTCTTAACTGCATACTTTGGTTCTTGCTTGCTATGTGAAGTTGATCTGTTCCACTATCTGATACCAAGCTCCGCTCCTTCGATTTACCGTATGCCTTCAAGGTCAACGAAAGGCCGGCGGATATAAGTAAAAACCGTCCTACCAGACGACGGTCTTCCAAAGTCTGTGAGATATCATTCACAATTGATACGTCTCTTCTTTTCGAACCGTCATGCCTCACTGTGAACGAGAAAAAAGGTCACGCTATTAGACGTTTGACAAACACCAGACAGGTGGCGTGGACTCAGATTTAGTTCTGGTAGTTTGATTGAAGTCAGAGCATCTCTGAGCCAGCTCATGTATCGAAGTAGACTACCAGAAACCCTAGCCAGCTGCTGACTACACCAACAGCCGAGTATGAGCTTATAAACATAAGGGGGAGGAACTCGTAACGTGAGCCGAACATGATACTGTGGAAAACCGAGCAGTACGCAATCAGAGGAACAGACAGAGCAATGTAGACGATAGAGAAGCGGTCAAGCAGGAAGAGGCGACGTTCGGATGATCTGTGTAGCAGTGTTAGTCGAGCTTGCGAGGACTGACGGTTGTACTTACGCTGGCGCAAGCCTGTCAAAGGTTAACAGGAACAGTACAAGCCAGAAAATGGTATAAACTGTCTTGATGGGAAACTCGGCTGCTGTGAACAAAAGTGGAAATAGCGAGACGTGGCCGGCGACCGCCAGAGGTCGGAAAGCACCAAAGTACCGACGATCCCGGAGCGCAACCAAGCTAAACGGTATGATGACAAGCAAGATTGCTTTCTCGTGAACGTGCCAACCGAAGAGGAAGGAGGCATAGCCGCAGAGAGTGACCGCGCCAACAAATGTCTCCCATGTTGGCTTGTATAGGAGGCGGAGAAGAACAGGCTGCCAAGAATCAGTATCCATTCCTTGCATTCCAGTGAGAAGCTTACAATCTGTGCGCCTAGAGTGAGGAGGAAGCATGTAAGGGGCACGATGTCGGGAAGCACAGCGAAAGAGGAGTCGCCGACAAGTCCTCTCGTGACGCTGTTCACCGCGTCCTGGTTGACGGTCAGACCAAGACGAGGGGCCACTGTGGATCATTTAGCTCGCTTCTAGAAGTACATGTGAGTGATGGGACGTACGATAGATGAGTACTCTATCAGTGAAGGAATACATTGCCCAAATATTTGGGGCCCAATAGGCGTGGCAAAGTCCACGGGAGAACGGAAACAAGCGTCTAACTACTTGTTCGAGTTGGCCCCACAGTGCAAAGGGGCCGAAGGCACTGGCGAAGACTGCGGTGATACCTATGCCCAGCTTGACGCAGTTGAGAAAGCGTACAGAGATGTACGGAAAGCTTCGCCGTTCGCCCAGACAGTATGCGCGAAGAAGGAAGACAAAGTAGGCCGGCGCTAGATACAGGTAGATGTGCTTGAGGCACAAGAGCGCTGCAAACAGAATACCAGACCAGAGTATTGTCGATTTGCTGCGTGCTAGTACCATGGACAGCACGAGGACACCATAAAGGAAGCCATTGTACTGGAAGTGAATGTGATCAATGATCAGCAGACCAGGCGAAAGGAGTATGGACAATGCAGCAGCATGTGCTGTCAGCTTGGACTTTGAAGTCTTGACGTAGCTGGACGAAGGTCAGCATGACTGGACAGGCTAGAGGGGACACTGCAGTACAGATGCAAAGCATAGACCAGGACCAATTCAGTAAGAATAACAGTTGCTCGCTGGAAGTAAATGGTCTGCCAGCTGTCGTAGTTGAGGTCCTTCACATTCAGCAAGGCAGGTTCGACGTAAGCGGCAGCTTGGGACATGAGCCATTCAAAGTACGCAAAGAATGGTGGATAGTCGAGAGTCCATTCTGAGGTTTTCTATAACCTGAGTCAGACTTGTCTCGATAGCTTGCAGGTGTCGGTTCTGGATGCTCACTTCGTAGTACCATTCTTTGATGGAGAGCGAGTGGGTCAGAGCGAGCCAGTTGCGGTGGACTTCGAAATCGGTTGACTTGCTAGCCAAGAGGGTGAGCACACGGGTCCATGCATGGATATCCGATTTCGCCATGAGAACCTACTATGCGGGAAACAGCAGGACCTTGAAGGCTGTCGCCACGACGGCGCACTGCGCAATAGTCGGATACAATTCTGACATGATTGGGACATCCATTGCTGGTGGGCAAGCAACAGGCGAAAAGACCAGAGTTGGGGGGAGGCAATCGGAGGTTGGCTGCCTGGTCCAAGCGCCGAGGTATCCACTCCTGGAGGGGAAGGTTGGAACGCAGACACTGCCAGACAGAAATGCCAGTTCGGATGACACGGCAGCTCTACAAAGTCAATTCCGTGTATGGGTTTGCAAATCAACCACGGCCGAGCAACGTGACCAGGCTCTTCTTTCTTTCCTCACGATCATGAAACGAGGCGTTCGCGGTGCTCTCCGCTAATGCTGGGGCTGAAGCGTCCACGGAACTTGCGCCGCAGTACCTAGCGATGAGCTCTGGACCCGGTCGAAACAGCCAGGCGCCAGAAGCCAAAAAGACGCCGGGCCGTGTTCGTTGGTTTTGTTGGATTTGGGAAAGTGGTGCTGTTAGTCAGGCACGAGTCTGCAAGCACCCGCTGCGCCGCGCTGCATCAGCCCTGCCGTGGTGATCGGCGGCGGCGGCGGCAAGCTGAGTGACGTGAGACATGACAGGCAGACACGTCGCTGCAAGGCTCAAGGCTCAAGGCTCAAGGCTCAAGGCTCAAGCAATGCGACGCCACATTGCACAATGGCACAGGCGTTGGCAACGGTGGATGGTGGCACGGTTTGCAGGGCGCCGGCGTTGCAGGGTGGACAGTGGACAGCATGGCATGTGCGTGCAATTCGGCAGCCGCGCCAGTCCGTATTGGGGGCTTCATTTGCGCTGCCTTCTCCTGTCTCGCAACGCGCCGAGAGCAGAGCATTTTCTACCCACCTCTCTTATTTCCCTTTCCCTTTCCCACCTCCGCCATCAGGTCGCGCTCTCTCCCGCCGTCCTTTCGCTCCTTATCTACCCTTCTCCCAGCCCCGAGGCCCCTGGCAGAGTCGGCCTTTTTGCCTCGTTCATTCTTATTGTTCGCTCATTCAGCACCGGCGACCGCAAAACAAGCCCGAGGCCAGCATCTGCCCTTGAGCACGCCGCCTCTAATTCTGTCCCGTCCGTGGCCATTGCTTGAGATCAGCAGCTTATAATCTGCCCCTAATCCCGTGCCCGAATCCTCCACTCGACCCTGCCTTGCTGGTCTGGTCGACGTCTGCTCAGACTCGGTATACCTTGGAGCCCGCCAGCTGCTGTAGACTCGTTTGGCCTTCGATTCCGCGCGATCCACCCTATATTCAGTCCCCACTTAGCATTGCGCCCTTGGATGTAAGCACCCCCCCCCCCTCCTGTCGCCGAGCTTCGTTACCGTCCCAACTCAGGCCAGCCGACTGACTGCCCCCAGACTGTCTTGCAAAGCATTGACGCATTAGCTTCTACGCTTCGCATCCTTGGCCACCATCTTGCAACCGGTTGCACCTTCATCTTCGACCATACATATTTCGCCGTCCGGTCCGTCGAGTCCTGGACGCAGTAATACATCGCTCACCACGGCTGTACTATCTCACAACTCGCGGGACAGCTTCGGTCTGCCACCGCACCTGCTTGGAATGCAACACGACGGAACCTCGTCGGCACCGACTGGACCTCGTCTGCAGTCGAGCTTTCTGCGGCAGATGAACGGCCAGATGAACGGCCAGATGAACGGCGCTCACCATGGCTTCTCCCATGGAGCCTTCGCTACGAACCAGCCAGGCTATGCCGACAGGCACCCTGAGAGGTCCAACAACATGTCCATCAACACTGGCAGGCTGAACCCTAGCAACCAGAATGGCGCTGACATGCAGACTCCTGGCACTGGATACGACATGAACTTCACCCCTCTGCTGCCTTCTCAGCTTCTTCTGGGCAGCCCTTTCCAACCCGGTTCTCCCTCAGCTTTCGCCTCACCCCAGTTCCAGAGCTTTGGCAATTTCGCTGCTCAGAACCAAGCGCAGCAGAACAACCAGTCTAACCACATGGGTAGCCCCTTGCAGCAGCCCCTTTCACCCCAGTTGTACCAGAGTCTCGTTTCGCCCACAAGCATGAACGGGCCTGGTTTCTTTGCTGGTCCTCAGTCGCCTACTGGAGCTTTCGGTGGCTTTGGAGCTCAGGGTCTTGGTGGATTTGGTTCTTCCATGCCCATTGCCCCAGGTCTGGTCTCTGGCACCAGCAGGACCGTCTACCTTGGCAACATCCCCCCGGAGACATCTGCCGAGGAAATCCTTGGCCACGTAAGAAGTGGTCAAATCGAGTCCGTCAGGCTCTTGCCAGACAAGAACTGCGCCTTCATTTCCTTCCTCGACAGCAGCTCTGCCACCCACTTCCATTCGGACGCCATTTTGAAAAAGCTGTCGATCCGCGGTCAGGACATCAAGATCGGGTGGGGCAAACCCTCGCAGGTGCCCACATCAGTGGCCCTTGCCGTCCAACAGTCAGGGGCTTCCCGAAATGTTTACCTTGGCAATCTACCTGAGGATGTCTCTGAAGACGAGCTGCGCGAGGACCTCAGCAAATTCGGCCCCATCGACACTGTCAAGATTGTCCGCGAGAAAGCCATTGGCTTTGTTCACTTCCTGTCGATTGGCAACGCCATCAAGGCTGTTGCCCAACTTCCCCAGGAACCCAAGTGGCAGGCTCCCCGCCGTGTCTACTACGGCAAGGACCGATGCGCTTACGTCTCCAAGACTCAGCAGCAGAACGCTGCGCAGTACCTCGGCATTGCTCCTGGCTACGCTCACGTTCTGAACGGTGCCGATCGTGATATGATCTCCAACGCTCTCGCTCAGCAATCTGTGGCAGCTGCAGCTGTCGCGACATCTGCTGGTGGTGTCAACAACTTGGGCAACCGTACTGTTTACTTGGGAAACATCCATCCCGAGACAACCATTGAGGAAATTTGCAACGTTGTCCGTGGTGGTCTCCTTCATCACATCAGGTATATCCCTGACAAGCACATCTGCTTCGTAACCTTCATCGACCCTACCTCTGCCGCATCCTTCTATGCGCTCAGCAACCTTCAGGGCTTGATGATCCACAACCGCCGTCTCAAGATTGGTTGGGGTAAGCACTCTGGCGCTCTGCCGCCTGCGATTGCACTGGCCGTCAGCGGAGGAGCATCGCGTAACGTGTACATTGGTAACCTTGACGAATCTTGGACTGAGGACCGTCTCAGGCAGGACTTCTCGGAGTACGGTGAAATCGAGCTAGTCAACACCCTCCGCGAGAAGAGCTGCGCTTTTGTCAACTTCACCAACATCGCCAACGCTATCAAGGCTATCGAAGCCATCCGAGGGCGCGAGGAGTACAAGCGTTTCAAGGTTAACTTTGGCAAGGACCGCTGCGGCAACCCACCTCGTCAGATGAACAACAATCAGTCTCAGGCCCAGCAAGCTGGTAGTGATGGATTGCAATCACCGTCGCCTATCAGCGGTCTGCAGCCTAACCGCGGTGTTGGTCCGTCGGTTTCACCAACTGGCTCTGGCGCCCCCGGCTCGGGAGGCAGTACCAACGGCCAGTTTCCTTCGGTCCAGGCACCTGCCCCGGCCAACATCTTGAACACTGGCAACAACAACCCGTTGATGATGTACCTCCAGGCCCAGCAACAGCAACAACAGCAGGCCGAGGTTGGTCTTCAGCAGCAGCAACAGCACAACCAGCAGCAGCAGCAGCAGCAGCAACAGACTTATCAGTCTCCCCAAGCTGCTTTCTATGGCGCTGATCTGAATTCAACCTCGCAGCCCCACCACTCGCACGCATCGCACAACAGCACCTCGAGCTTCAGCCTCATGAACAGTACACCTAACGGCAACAACTCTGGTGCTACCACCGTTGGCGGTCTGCTTGCTCCCTCCAATCTCAATGCTCGTGCCCAGCATTCTCGTGCTGTCAGCCTCCCCGTTTTCACCCAAGGTCCTTTCAACCAACCCCTCACGAGCCAAGCAACCCAGCAAGGCTCATTCGGTAGCTTGAGCTCCGGCATTGGTGGTTTCGGCAGCGGCAACGGTGGGTACGGCCTTGCCATCCAGGGCGACGGTGGTCTGAACGGGTGGGCTGAAGAGGAAGTTGGTGCCCAGTGAAAGCCAGACGCACGAGCAAAACAGGGTTGACCCAACTTTTGGACTGCCCTTCACATCTTCTCTTATATCCCCTTTCTTTGCATTTTGACCTAGGGAATGGAAGGCGTCACATGCATGGATCCGATTTGATGCGATCTGATGTCGAGTAAATTGTTGTAATCTGAACGTTGCTTTGTTACACCCTTAACATGCCTCTTTGTCACTCTTTTCTCTGTTGTAGTTTACATATCTGTAGGGATCTTAAGAAGCGGAACGTGTGCTAACGGGCCTGTCGAGGCAGCCAGGCGGAGGTACGAAAGCAAAGAAATGATAATCTGTCACCCTTTCTTTCTTTGTGTTCTAGCTATGTGTACCTTTGTGAGATTTTGGTGCCGATTGCGTGAGGCTGGATTGGATGGCTTTGCCTTTCGACAGCTACTCCACGCGACGTCTTCCACCGGTTCTGTTGTGGTTTCGGATCTGGCTGAGCCCTTCATTGACTCTTTCCTCTACCTAGCCGCGTCTGACCGCTTGTGACGTGGTGTAGAGCAGGACGAGGGGCTCCTAAAAGCAGGTCTGTGTGCTCGCCAATGCCAACTGGAGAACAGAATTTAGCACTGATAGCTCAAGCTAGCCGCACATCCGGGCGTGTCCCTCCAGTACAGGGCGTGTCCCTCCAGTACAGGGCGTGTCCCTCCAGTACAGTGCGTGCTTCACCCTCTCAATCTCAAAACCTCACACCACATCCTGACCGCAGCCTCTTCCTCTTCCCCTAACCCACGCCCCTTGGGCACCATGAGCACCGCCTTCACCTCACTCCTCCCCAGATCCCTTCCCTCCTTGAGCTTCTCCCAGAACTCGCGTATAGTAGCTTGCGCAAATCCAAAGTCCACCTCGTCCTCCTCAGCAGCAGCGCCGTGTGCAGCGCCATTCCCTTCCGCAACGCCCTCCTCGATCCCGGCAACTGTGCTGATGCACACGAGCACCCCCGGGCTGCTGACTCCGCCACTCTGCCCCTCCCTCAGCGCGCGCAGCTCGCCAATCTGCACGGTGAAGAGACCGCCGGCATACGTGGCGCCGTTCTGGACACTCAGCGTGTGTCGCGGGCTCCAGAGGGCGGCGAGCTGGTTGCGCAGCAGCAGCGCCTGTGCCTCGCTCTGCTGGGCGGGTAGGGCTGCGACGGTGCCGGGGCCTCTGGATGGCGGCGGCGCGAGGTGTACGTATGCGCGGTTCTGGCTGAGCGACGACAGCGTCAGGAAGTGCTGGTATGTGTGTGCGTAGGACGGGGTGTCAGAGGATGGGTCGGAGCGCGGTGGAGTGTCGCGGAAGAGGCGGTAGGTGAGCGACCATGGGGTGGTGCGGGAGAGGGTGTGGAAGGCGGATTCGAGGGCGGGGATCAGAGCGTTCAAGGTGGTGGAGGAGTCGGCGGGTGAGTTGGTTGAGGTGGGGATGAAGTAGAGCCTGGGAGAGTCAGCAATGCTTGGATCTGTTTGCTGGCTTCATCGACTGCACTACACACCCGCTGTACTTCATCGTTGCGACTGGATAGCGTGACAGCCGTGACTGCCGTGACTGCCGTGACTGCCGTGACAGTCTTGCGGCTCACGCAAGAGCTCCAATGTCCATGGCGCCGGATCAGATCGGCTACAAGCTACCCCTGCTAGCGTTCGCTAAGCTCAGCCGGGACCCTGGATGGACGCGACGCATTCAATCACAACGTCAAGAAAGCCAAGCCCTCCACTCTGGGACGTCCGAGGGCATCGCTGGGCCCGCAACGGGGCATGGCGCCCCTTCTCGTCATCAATCCAATTCTTCTCTCTGCCTCCGTGTTGCTGCATTGATTTTTCTGTACGCTCCGCGTTCCCTCCCACTAGTGACATCATTGTCTTGTTATCCGCTCGTTGTAAATAGCTGCTCCGTTGGCCTTGACCAGTATCCATTCATTTCAAGGCATCCTGTTCGGTCTCCTGAGACACTTCCCTCGTTCTCGCTCATGTTCCAGATGATTTGGACACTCTGAACTTTGCATCGGCCGCTATGAGCCCTATAATCCGACGGATTGCTGTCCTATGCATAGCCACTACCCTCCTCTACCTTGCCTTTCGCCAACTCACACTCAGCGCCCACTTTCCCATACCGACCCTCACGTCCTCGAATCGAGTCAAGGGACCGGTAGCATGGAAGGACATACCACTCAAGTACCCGATCGCCTCTACGATCGCACTGCCGACCGGCACACCCTCCGCTATTCCCCGCATACAGCATGACTTCGGCGTCGACACCCAGCACAACAAAGCGGAAAGGCTACATAGACAGGCTGCCGTGAAAGAAGCGTTCTTGCACTCCTGGAACGGATACAAGAAGCACGCGTGGTTGCAAGACGAGGTCACTCCGGTAACAGGAGGTTATACCAATGGCTTTGGCCAGCGCGGCGCAACGCTTGTCGATACGCTGGACACTCTGGCTATCATGGGTCTAGATGAGGAGTTTGAGGCAGCTGTAAAGGCTGTCAGGAGCATCGACTTCACCACAAGTGCCACTCCTCGTCTGAATGTTTTCGAGACCACGATACGATATTTGGGAGGACTGCTGAGCGCGTACGATGTAAGCGAGGCAAAGCACGGCGTTCTCCTGGACAAGGCTACAGAGCTGGGTGATATGCTGTATGCTGCCTTTGACACCTCGAATCGCATGCCCATTGGCCGCTGGGATTGGGAAAAGTGCGTTTTATCCTGTAATCCACCTGAGCTCTACTAATCGAGACCAGCGCCGCTCTACGCATGTACCAAGAAGCAGATGGCCAAGGACTCAGTGCTGAGCTAGGCTCGTTGACTCTCGAATTCACACGTCTTACACAGCTTACAGGAGATGCAAAATACTACGACGCCGTAGCGCGCATAACCGCTTTGCTGTCCAAGCACCAGGACCGCACCCAGATCCCTGGTCTCTTCCCAATCCGTGTCAGCCCTGCACGCGAAGACTTCTTGCAAGATAAGACATTCACCATGGGCGGCATGTCCGACTCGCTGTACGAGTATCTTCCGAAACAACATCTCCTCCTGAACGGCCTCGACCCCCAATACCAAAATCTCTACTCGAACGCTATCAGAGAAGCGAAGCAACACCTCTTTTTTCGGCCTCTCAATCCGCAGAATGCTGATATCCTGATGTCTGGATCAGCTCACATCAACAGCCTTGGCAGTACCAAACTTATCCCCGAGGGCCAGCACCTCGCGTGTTTCACGGGCGGCATGGTCGCACTTGCTGCCAAAATCTTCAACCGCACAGACGAGCTAGCCACAGCGCGAAAGTTGGTTGATGGATGTGTGTGGGCGTATGACAGCATGCCGACGGGGATCATGCCGGAGCGCTTCACCCTAATTCCATGTTATGGGGAAGAAGACTGCACATGGCGGACCGAGAAGTGGAACGAAGCCGTCAAAGCGGCAGGCTTCGGCGAATATGTGAGGGAACTGGACGCAGCAGATATCATCAAGGAAGACAGTCTGGCGCCAGGCTTCGCAAGAATCAGTGATAGGCGATTTCTCCTCCGGTGCGCTCCCCTTTCCTGCCCACCCCTATATCATACACTGACTTTTATTGCGGATAGACCCGAGGCCATCGAATCCGTCTTCATCCTATACCGCATAACCGGCGACCCCACGCTGGCGGACACAGCATGGCGCATGTTCGAAGCAATCAACAACGCAACCATGGCCGAGTTCGCACACTCGGCCATCGCAGACGTGACGGTGCCCAACGAGCAAGAGAGCCAGAAGTTAGACCAGTGCGAGAGCTTCTGGATGGCCGAGACGCTCAAGTACTTCTATCTCATCTTCAGCGAACCTGACCTGATTAGCTTGGACGATTATGTATTGTAAGTGTTAGCAAGGGCAGGGCTTTGGGGGAGATGCTAACGCTGAGTAGAAACACCGAGGCACATCCGCTGCGCAGGCCGCTGGCGACTTGAAAGCGGAACACTGATATGACCTTGGCCCGTGCAGGGAGAGGGATACATAGAACACCCCCTCATCTTTGAAGTTTGGGCAGAGACAGTGTGCTACGTCGATCATGTAGATATTTCGCTACGCTACGCCGACATCTAGGTAGCGAACATACAGACCGAACCAAACGCCTGATCACTCGACCCAGTTCCCGGCTGCGACTGATCACTCCGCTTAATTGGCTTCCCCCCATGCCAGTCCTGCACAGGACCTGTTCTTTGCCACCAGAACAAGCTTCTGTGCCTTGTTTTTGGAATCTACCGCTGGTGACTGCGCTCTTTGCATGTCAGCGAAGGCGCGGCTCTCGTCCGAACGTGAAAGTCGGATATAAGCAATCGCCTTGAGAGATAATCTATCATCCGCCACACACTTCTACAGGTAATAAAAGCAACAGCTAGGGACAAGCAGACTGCCTGTTTCCTTGCATCTAAAACCAACACTGCATGCGGACCTCAAAGCCATTGCCGATTTCATATGCTGCCTTGCTTGCGGCGAAGTCCTGGCCAGGTCTTTCCTACAGTCGCAAACTCAGCAAGCATCTCCTAGTTACATCTCTATGAATTTAAGACTCAAATTAGACTCGCAAATATGACTCGTTGTGCTGTTACCAGGCAAGGGAGCTGATCCCATTAATTGCAACATTGAGCATGTCAGCCCACAGCAAAATCTGAACTACAGTGCGGTCTCTTACGCATGGGCTACTGAATATGGCAATGCGCAACAGTCAGAGCAAGTCACGGTAGATGGGAAGATACTGCGTCACCAAGAACTGCCGTGCAGCTCTGCGACGGCTGCGACAACCTTACAAACGCCGAAAGATATGGATAAACTCTATTTGCATTGACCAAACCAATGTGCGAGAGCGTAACCATCAGGTGGGACTGATGGAGGATATCTATAAGATGGCTTCAGCAGTGCACATGTGTATACACGACCCGCAAAACAGCTACACTGAGTGCATGGCATGGATTGTTCGGGGACATGATCACAGTGCAATCGTATCTGAACAGCTCAAAGTATTCCTATCCCTGAGGTACTTCAGCCGCAATTGGGTCATTCAAGAAGTCGCTCTTGCTCAGTAGGTGATCTTGGCAGTCAACGAGGATAGTGTCGTACTCCATCACAGTACGCTTTCAATCATATACCGAGAGTGTCGTCGATTGGATATCAAGGTTCCTGAACCACTGGAATGATTGCATCAAGACACTCCGTAGCGACTTTGATCTCATACCTAAGAGTCTCTCATGAAGCCTCCACGACAGATCCTCGAGACAATATCTATGCCATTCTTAGCCTCCTTGAGCCCTCAGTCAGGCAGCTAAGCCCAGTCGATTACTCGTTAAATGTGGAGCAAGTCGTGTCTGATGCAATCATGGCTTGCATCACAATCTCACAAAATCTGGCCATTCTCTCGCTCGTCCGATCGTCGGGCACTTGCGGTGATCCTGCGCTTAACTTCAGTATGGAAAGCTTCGGATTGTTCCTGTCGGCACCCTTACCAGCCGGCATGCCACCACAACTTCTAAACAATCAGCATGGACCTTTTGTATCACAAACATGCGTGGAAGACTTCGCGTGCAGCGAGATTGTGAAAGACGCATCGAGCTTGCGTCGATCGTTTGTCGTTGGAAAATTACACACAGTTGCTGGTGTACACTTCCTGATTCTACATCTCAGAGCCCGGACACACCTTGTCGACATCCTGATTGAGTCCACAGATCTCTCGGTAAGGTATTGCGCTGAGGAATTTCTTGATTCCACTCTAAATGAAGAGATCGATCCGGCTACAGCCCGGGTATCGACCGTCTTGTACGAGACCCGTAATTGGGCAGTCAGCCGGCTTCATCGACTTACGACGCTTGCATGGGAGAAATGTGAATACAAATTTGAGAAATTGAAGAACAATTGGATGAGCGGTGGTGGTCTTAACGCGTCCATTGAAGATATTTTGCAAGTCACACAGTGGGAGACTTGTATAGATATCAAGTCTTCCATGGAGTCGGGTTTTGCATCGGACAAGAGCAGAGACAACATTTCACAACTCCCGCAAGTAACTCCTCCAACGCTCCAAAAGACCAGTTGGTGCTCTCCAATCAACCGTATCTTTTACACGAGTTACAGAATCGGATTCACCTCAGTCGATTGTTTGCCAGGCGATGTTGTGTACGTTATAGACCGTGTGCGGTACTCACTCACGTTGCGCGAAACTAGTCCCAACAAGCTCGGAATCATTGGGATCTGCTATTTTTGGGCGGCTTTGGAACTGAATTACTGGAATCTGGGTTCGCACAAAGGGCATTGCGCAGATCGACTGGTCGATATGGGCGCCGAACAAACCAGCACTATCAGTAACTTTTGAAGCTTTTGGGGCACTTGATATACCAGCGGTGGATTTATCCTGGCAGGGGAATAGTTTGATGTCACCTCGGTATCCAGTTCTGACAGTGACAATTTCGTCAACGCTACCGCGATGTCTCATCTCTTTTTCCAGTTTCAGGAGCGAACATGGCGGTTAGAGCCGGACTCTGATTAGGAGTTTGCACAGCCAGAACTGGCAAATGTGTGGCCATATCACCACGTTCCAGCTTCTTCATAATCACATTCCACAAATCGTCCTCGCTCAAGTATGACGCCGTGGGCTTACCATCAGTGACTGCTACAGTCAATCAGACAGGCCAGACAGTAGCCTTCTAGTGTTATAGGAGACCTCAATGATGTCAGTGTAAATCCATATGTGCCAGTTCTTACAGAAAACATTAATCTACCATGTTCTTGCCGTCCATCAAGGCTGCATTGATTAGTAACAAATCTGCAAGCAGCAGGCTAATATTTCTCATCATTGAACAGTTATTTACAAACATCATATCTATCGATGTGTCTTTTTCGTTTCAAATCGCGAAGATTGCGCTCAGAACTGGCACACTAGGTTGCAGAACGTTTATTTATTACTTTCGAGATAGCAAGACAATGAGATCGCGTCCTGACATCCAACGTCGCCAAGGGATAGCCTGACACGCAGGTTGAGACTCAGAAAGCCCAATCAATCTAATCAGATGGCATTTCTATTCTTCAAACCTACCTCAGGAATTGACAGCGTATTTTCTCCATTTCCCCAGAGATCGCGGCATCGTCTGTCGCTTCTTGTCTCCACGGCAAGGCTGTGGCTTCTCCAGACGGGTGTCCAAGAAAACCACCGGCTCGCAAACCTCAGGCAGCGAGTCGAGCATATCCGACCTAACCGTCCATTTTCCTTCGCCGTCCACTGCATACGGCTCTTGGACGATCCAATCCCGCCACTTTTGGAAAACCTGTAGGACTTTCGCCTCGCTGATCTCAAACCACTCGATGTGCGTCTTGCTGCACCCTTCACATGCGCGCTTCTTGCGGTAGTTAACCAGTTCTATGTGCATGAGTGCCTCGATACGGCGGACGTGCGGAACTTTGAGGAGCTTGCCGTCGCGTGAAGATTGGTGGTAGTAGTGTGTGGTTTTGCACTGGCGATTCCACTCTTTCAGTCGCCGCTCGAGATCGTTAGTCCGACCCACTTTGACCATGCCGAAGATTTTCTTGTCCCAAAAGATGTACATGAAACCGTCCTCTTTGTCGGACTTTTTGAGTGGCTTCTCTATCTTGGACCGTAGAGCTTTGGCTATCTTGAGGTCACTGCTTGGTTCTGCTTGGAAGGATTTAAACTTTGAAGAAAAATTGGGTGTAGCGGTGCTAACCTTGGGTTTGGTATGGTTCGTTGTGAACGACACTGTAGACGCCTTGCTGGTTGAGGAGGCTGGTGCAAGTAGAGGCAGGTCGCACTTCGTAATGACTCTCAACCACTCGTGGAGGGTCTGCAGATTATCGGCCGATACTCTTTGAAGGGCATATGTCAGGTCGAGCAGCACATGCATGCTTGGTCTGTTCCATCTATTCCATTTGATGTTTGTGGAAGACTCTGCCAAGTTCCGGTGTTGAGTACACACCACTTGTGCAAGCAGCTTTCTGATATGTGTCGCAACAGACACATAGTCGAACCTGGCGATGTACTTCGAAATAGCTTCTATGTTTTCGCTGACGCCACTTGAGGATATCTGGATGGTTTTGTGGCCGCATCGAGATTTATTCTTCACATTAGAGGCCACGCACCGGCGCCGGTTCTCGCCAATCCTAGTATGTACATCGAAAATTATGATGCAATCCAATGCAAATTTGAGGATTTCCACGGACATGAGGGGTTTCAGGACATTGGCGGCTTTGGGCGTCGTTTTAGCAGTCTCGACCGTACTTTGCGAGGTTGCCCCCATGATCTTCAAATTTCGGTATTTTGTGTCTCGAGAACTCGCCTCAAGAGCTGTGGAGGATCCATTTGAGGTTTCGAAGCTGAAGTCCACGGGAGTTCGCACGATGTTTCGACTCTTTGCTGGAGGTATCGCGTCAGTGTAGCCAGGTATATCAATCAGCATTTTTGACCTACGACTTTGGCTCTTGGGTTGCAGCTCAAAGAAAAACCGTGTCAAACCCATTGCATCTGTCTCTGATGCTGGATCCTTGACCTCGGTGACTCGGACGCCAGGTTTCGCCACTTTTGTGACAGCTTTACGCCTGACACTCGCTGAGAAGACGTTCTCATCTGCACATTTCTTGATATCTGGAGTCGCAGGAGTTCCTGTTAGGCTAACGATACTCTCAACGTGGAGATCCTTCTTGCTTTCTTCGAGAGTCACACCATCCGTATCGTCCGAGATCGTCTTGGATTTGTAACACGGGTTGTCACGAAGCCCATATGCTTTGTTGCTATCAACTGCAAGTCGATGTGAGTAGATCTTCAACAATTGACTGTATACTTTGAGTTACTGCATTCTTGTAGCATTGCTTGAAAACCCCTGATCTCTGCATTGGGTTCGTTCTCCGCATAATGCGACCCAACTGCTTCACTGTTTTCCTTACTGACACCCGTAACGAGAGGACTCGATTGCGTAAGCTCGGTGGTACGTTGGTCTGTCTTCGAGAATTCTTTTGAGCTCACGGGTGATGTTAAGGGGGTCAGAGGGTCAATGTCGATTTGGTTAGATTGTCACACTGGTGTTTGTGGTGGGTCCCACACAGAATTGCCTGTGCTTGGAGAAGATAGAGTGGAAGCCGAGCTCGATGGTGGTAACAGGAGTGGTGTTCCTGGGTCCGAATTGTGTTTTCTGGAAGATGAAAGCGTACTGCCGTTGATGCTATAAACACTGACAAGTGTGAGCTCTGTATTGTACTCTTCATCAATTCCATAAAGATCATCGATCTCTTTGCTGAAGATCTCGAGGTGATGGTTGCTTATAGTCGAGACTTGGGATGTCATAATGATGGCTTATTGAGAGGCTTAAGAAATGATTGAAATAAGGTTGGAATGTATATCAAGTGGTGATGGAAGGGTAGGTATGGCTGCTGCTCGATCACTGCAGCTGCGGCATCCAGAAGTTTAAGTGCTTCGCACTCATGCTTGCTGGAACTACAACATGTAATCTCGCGGCATTCTGAAGCAAGGCAAAGCTCGCATGTCCCGTCACAATCACCATCGCCTGCATCAAAGTAGATTTCGAGGTGCTCCGGTCAGCGCATGTTTCAAGATGGGGCGTTAAAGGTTGCAAGGCTGCGAGGCTGCGACGAACCATTGCCCCTGACAAGAGGCGGGAACCGACCCAACATCTGGGCTGGATGTTTGTTTTGGGAAATTCCAAGGTGTTGGGACGACAGGGTTAGCATGTGATGTGCCGCCAGGCCGCATATACCACCTGTTAGGGTCCGATGATGCTGTGGTAGCCACCAACTGATTTTCAGGCACTGAAACACCAGCTCCTAGTCACGAAATGTGAATTTGGCGAGTCGAAATTGTATAGTTACAATATTGGTACAGTTTCGGTTGACTTGATCGCTTAGCTGCCCTAATCGGAGCTCTAGGCGAACGACTGATTAGACTTGGTAGTTCTTAAGACGCAAAAATCACATCCGTCTTCTTCGGCCCGAGATGTGCTTCAGGAGGGGTATGTTGCATCTCGGTTCTGGGAGAAGCGGGTTGGGAAGGCGAAGGATGCAGTGATGCGGCGAAGCGAGCTTACGCTGGTCCAAGCACATCCTCCATACTGCAGTCTTTAATGAACGATATCACCTATCTCATCAGCGAGTGCAGTTATGTAGTATATACACCGACGGAGGAGTGCTTCGCGTCGGCATTTCGGCCTTACCTGGACACTTGTTTCACCATACATGCGTCAAGATACAAGCGAACCCTACTGACATAGGCAGATAGCAGTGAGCCTGGAACAGTTCACACGAACAAGGATCTAAGCGCCCGAAGCTGTGTGGCTCGTATATCGTATTCATTCACCAACGGGTACATCAATCTGAGGGATTGCGTTTGAGGTGTACTTGCATGGAGTGAAGCAGTCCAGAAGCTCCAGCGAAGCCCTACTCTCTAGAGCGGGAAGAAAGATCGCAACTACTCCTCATGTCTTTGAGACTATCTTGGATGCTACAGATAACTATGGGCACGTTAGGTAGATTACACTGTAACCTAAACGTACTCCACCTTGCTGTCAAAGGCTAAACAACTTGCATGCAGTTACTGTAAACCAGGTAAAGGACAGCGGCAGTCTGGAAGCAAGTAACGAGAAGTACCCAATCGGCAGCTCGTCCTACCCTATAACTCAGAGTCAAAAACGCCCGCTTAGCAGAACCGAAGATCGGAAGAAGCCCAAGGTCGATAGAGAGCAATGAGTTGGAATTCTGCTCTTCGCCCGCTGGCGCTGCAACCCTGTCCGTATTCGTTGTGGTCGTCGCTCGAACAACATCCCTTGAGACCACCAGTGGACTGCCGCAAGCATCTACTCCTAACCGTGCCAGCAGAGCCGGATGTATATCTTGTTCGAGCGCGTCCTTTTTTGAGATGTTGGAAAGCTAGTGCCGTGGTAGTTTCGAAGACGTCAACCAATATGACACAGCTTGAGGGCAACTCATGAACGAGTTTGTTTACTGCAGTCCTGGCACTTTGAAAAGGTTCGGGCGACGAGCAGTGCAAAGCTTTGCACCTCTGTCATGATCATAGTCTGTGTCTCTTCGTAATGTCAAGCTTTTTGGTATCATATCTTCTCCCCTCCATCAAGTTCCAACCCAGGCCTTCCTGGTCGTCGTTACTTGCTCAACCCGTCCAGTGTCACCCTGGTCCCCTCAACAATCAATCCATGCTCCACCTTATGCATCCTCGCCTCCAGCTCTTCCAGACTCTCATTCTCCCTCAACTCAACCTCCCTTGTGACGATGGCCGCACCAGCATCCACCTCAGCAATGACCTCGTGGATCATAATTCCCGTCCGCTTCAATCCCTCCTCCCTCCCAGCCGTCCACGCACGCTCAATCGCCCCTGCCCCGGCGAATTCGCCTGGCAGCGCAGGGTGCAGATTGATGATCTTGATCCCCGCTTCTGCGATGGGATTCAGGAAGCGCGGAGTCACAATGTGCATCCAGCCTGCACAGACAATCAGGTCCGGGCGGGGACTGAGCTGTAGTATGATTTTGGCGAGGTCGGCGTCGTATGCTGCGCGGGCTTCGATCAGGCCCTCGGGCGTCTTGGGGTGCGAGTTCTTGTAGGGCACAAGGTTGTGGTATGTTGTTTCTATCCCGGCCTTGTGGGCGCGCTCGAGACCGAACGCTGCTTTGCGGCTGCTTGGTGTCAATTCGAGACTTTAATTGCAATGTCAGGACGTCTTTACTTCGAGATGACATGGCTGATCTTTGTGTTTGGGAGCGCGTCGGTGCCGCATGCGTCGATGAGGGCTTGGAGGTTCGAGCCGTTGCCCGAAATCAAGACGGCGAGGTTGCGTGGTGCTTCTGCCATGGTGGTGGTCTCTGTGGAAAGGCAGCTTATGTGAAGCAGCTCATGCAATTGACTTATGGAAGCAAGGACGTCAGTTGAGGCTCTGCGGCCTAAATTTTGGAGGACGTGGGGTAAAGCTAGCAGTACCCCGCGCGCGATCTCGGAGATCCAGATTCATGGTCCCAGTCCGCAGTCCTCATTTCGTGCCAGTGACCGACAGATTCTAAAACGAAGACACAATACAATCCAAATACAGATCCGATTCGATGACGAGTGGTGATTGCTATGTATTGAAAATGCCCAAGCTGTGCAGTCTTGCTCAAAAGCGCCCAGCAAGCAACCAGATGGTATCGATGCCCCATTCAACGCCCTGTACGCCCGGTATGCATTTTAATTTCTCGCTCAAGCCTTTGGTTTCTTGCTTGCCGCGGACGCAGTATCCGTATCCTTACAATCGTCATCATCCTCGTCCTCGACGACGACGCGCTTCCGCTTGCTCCTGGCACCACTACTCGACTCTTCGCCCTTGTCCCACCTCGCCCTCTTTTCGATGCCCTCAAGCCTCTCTTCAAACTCTTCTTGCTGATTGTCGACGGCTGCTTCTAGCTTGTCTACTTTTTCTGTCACCTCCATCTGGTCCAGCGCGTCTGCGTTCTGCATGTAGATGCGATGCTTTAGCGCTAGACGCCAGAAGTAATATTTGCGGTCGTTTTCGTTGCTACTCTTCGCTTTGCGGGTGATGCGTGCTCGGTTGCGGTGATTTGGTGGGATTGTGGAGAGGGCGTGCAGTTCAACCATCCTGTAGAACTGCCTTGTGACTATTTTAGCTGAGTGTCGAAGCTCCTCGAGGTCGACGCCGTTGCCAAGGATCTGGTCACGAGGGATGGGGGAGTCTTTGCGAAGTGACTCTGCTGGTAAGCTAGACACTACTGACAGAGACTTGAAAGCAGGCAGCGCACGCAGGTAGACGATGTCACAGTAGTCTCGCATAGCGTCGAAGTCTTCGCTGGGATCTTCTACTGGGATCTCGTAGATGAAGGGCTTCTTAACGAGGTCGTCAAAGATGAAGTTGTACAGCCGCGATCCAAGGGACTGGTTTTGGTGGGGAGGGAGGATCAGGAATTGCGATATCCTCTCTCGCGAGGATGTCTCAAGTCGATCGAGTTTTTGGTTGAATTGAAATGTCTTCGAGTCTTGCGTCAGGCGCGGAGGTGTGTACTTGTCGACAGCTCCATGCAAGCCTTCTGGAGGCGGGCTTGGAAGCATCTTTGTGTAGCGCGCGATCTTGAAAGTGGGGAAGATCCATGTCCTGTAGGATGTGGCGAAGCCAGCGAGAATATATGGACTGGTGGGGATGCTTTGGGAGTCCACTTCATAGAGGAAGTATAGCGACCAACGGTCCAGCGTCTCCTCGTCGTCTAACCCTTCTATGGTAGCACCATCGATGAACAGTAACACCAGGATCCTCAGGTTCTTCCATATCTGCCTTGCAGCAGGATCCAGCATGGGCGACTTCCAGATCTCGTACTGCCTGCCGTGTACGGCGAAGCTCTGCATGAGCTGGCCTGGAGGCTTCCAATCTCGTCTTGTTGCATGTTCGCGTTCTTCTTTGCTCTCCTTGCTCTCCTCCGGGAGGTAGTTCTTGAAGAGGTCAGGTGAGAGGTCCACTTGAGCCTGGTCCAAGTCGGGTGAGAGCTTCGTTAGGTCGAGCTGCGCGTCGAATGAGATCTTGAGCTTTGGCTTGAGGTCGTTGGTACGGAAGTCGAGTTCGATTTTGGGGTTCTTGTAGCCAACAATCGACTCGTTCTCGTCGATTACGGAGTGTGTAAAGCTCGGATTGAAGGGCTCGCGGATGCGCTCGTCGCCGGTAGGGCCTGGTCGGTACAGGCTGATGTCGAAGCACTCGTTGGAGCTTGTCACCCCTGTTTTCGGTCAGCGCATTGGTTTTGCAGTGCTGCCATCGAGCAATAGACATACACTCGTCGAGATCCATGGTTACAGCAATGTGTGCGAGCCGTGGTGAGGTTGTCAGATTTGCAGGCGCGTCGCGAAGGCAGGGAGCGGACGCGATTTTAGCGCGCTTTTGCCGTTCAGCCCTATGGCGGCTGCACTAGTGACGCAGCCCCTGTCTGGCTCTCTGGTCTTGCACGGTGACAAGACATTTGTGGAGGACCGTGTTGGATCAACAGACAACGACACCCGACTCGACAATACCCTTTGGACTTCTCACGCATGGACAGCACAGAGTGACGCCACTCCTTTCAGTCTTTTCTTCTTTTGCTTATCAGGCGCGCTCTTCCTTCTTCAGCAGCTTCTGCGGACAGCCGCACACGACACGCAGCATGTGGGACGGACTTTTCATGCTGCTCACTTTGAGCACCATCATGGCGATTGCGTAAGCCCTTTCTCCACCAAGCAGCCTCACCGCACATACAACAGCAGCTGACTATGCCAGTTCGTTCATTGCCGGCATCCTCCCCCTTTCCTTCACCCTCTCGCCACGACAGCTGCGCATCATCACGCTTCTTGGCACCGGCGTGCTGGTGGGCACATCGCTCATAGTCATCATCCCAGAGGGCATTGAGACCATGTATAGCGCAGGCAACACCCACTCGCACGTCTCTCGAAGCGTTCGACCCACCGTTCCCAACATACACAAGCTGCAGACTGGCATCAACCACCCTTCAGCCTTCAACATTGGCGCCAGAGGAGAGGTCGTGGACACCGACTTCGTGAGAGTGGGTGCTGCCAAGGCGCCGGCCGGCGATGTCTCTGAACAGAGAGCGCCTGTTGAATTTCGACACAAGAGAATGCAAGAGCTGAAGGAAAAGGCAAAAGAGAAGCAGGTCGAAGAAGAGGAGCACCACCTGGCGCAAAAGGGCGGTGACGACGACTCCACAGAAGGCCACAAGGAGGGCCACACACGTGTGCATGCGCCCGAGGAGGACGAGAACAGCCACAAGCTCGTCGAACAGATGGAGGGCCCAAGCCCGCATGCCTACATTGGTGTAGCTTTGATTCTGGGGTACATCCTCATGTTCCTGGTCGACAACATCCCAGAAGCACTGTCTTCGTCCCAGCAGCAGTACCAGCCCATGCACATTTCCTTGTCCAACTTGCACCGCGGACCACACAACTCTTCCAGCCTTAGTCTGAATGGACTGACCACACCTGGCTCACCACCAATGATGACGCCCACGCCCATGGCACCCCCTAAGAAGAAGACTTCTGCGACGACAATAGGCCTCGTAGTACACGCTTGCGCAGACGGAATAGCCCTGGGTGCCTCCTCAGCTGCCCCGTCAGGCTCCTTGTCGTTCATCGTCTTCCTAGCTATCATGCTCCACAAGGCCCCTGCCGCATTCGGCCTCACCTCGGTTTTGCTGAAACAGGGGCTTTCAAAGCGCACCGCGCGAACTCACCTGGCCTTCTTTAGTTTGGCTGCTCCTGCTGGCGCCTTTGCAACGTGGGCAATCGTCCATATACTCGGACGCGGCAGACTTGGTGGAGACGAAGGCTTGACGTGGTCGACAGGATGGGTGCTGTGCTTCTCCGGCGGCACATTCTTGTAAGTTCTCCGCCAGAGCAGCGATTGTTTATCCATGCGCTAACCTTCACAGATACGTGGCCATGCACTCTATGATCGAGGCGACCAATCCCCAAGAAGAGCCAGTCATCCACGGCTATTTGGACGCGCCACTTGGCAAGACGACCATGTCCAAGACTGATATTCTCATCGTCGTCTTCGGCATGTTGGTACCGCTCGTTACGCAGATCGGGCACGCTCATGCGCATGCTCTCTGAAGAAGTTTAGATGTGACGGCGTTTGGCATCAGGAACTTGCCTGATTGGGTCAAGACCGAGTTTGCTGTTTGGGAATACCCTTCATATGATACCATAGCCTTCTATTGTAGAAAAACAATGTACTCATATCGATTACCGTTCGGGCTTCGTGGGTTTCCAGATCAACCTAAGCAGGACTGGACTTGACTTGTACGCGACTAGTGGTTGCTTTCGAACAATACCACTCAGAAAGGAAGGTTGTGTAAGCATGTTCCTTGCAACCCCAGCTCATCACCACGTGATAGAACCGGCTCGGCTGATACTGGATCCGTGTGGGGTTAACTATGTGCTGCAGATGCCCCACGGCTGCCAGCCAGGTTTAAACCCACGTCACGCTTCGGCATCTAAGCAGGACACGCTTGAGCTGACCAACGCTAAAAGCTCAACCTTGCCTTGGCAGCTCTACCTAACAGTAAGTTAGTAGTTAGGTTAATTTTAGCGTTAGTCAGCTTAAGTGTATCCTCTGCCTTTACATCGTCACAGTCTACTAATAACGTTGCACTGGTCACGTCGTACTCTCCACGCTGCTTGGACGCTTGCGGCTGATCTGCACTCAGACCAATCTACTCCTACCACACTCCTACCCAACTCCCCCATCCTGTCAAATTCTTCGCACCGGTAATCTCGCCATATGCTCACTTCCGCGTGGGCGTAGGGACCAGGCCTCCAGTGCGCTCAGCTAGGGCACTGCAAAGCTCAATGGGCGGCCGGTGTCGACGGGATCCAGCTTTGGTGCAGAGTCTGCAGAGTGTCGGCGCGCACGAGACTCCGTCTGTTCCTGATAGCCAGCAACGTCGCCTCGACATGCGTCGCGCTCTGCAGCTGATGCCTCAGCATCGTATTTGTGGAAGGCAAGCCAGAAAGCGACGGTGACAGCTGGAATGACGGCTGTCAGCGAAGCGTAAAACGCGACAAGGTGGGGATCGCGAGCGATGGGAGTAAGTGCGAGCGCGCCAGCGGAGCCTGCACTCCCAGCGAGTAAGCCGAAGGCTTGGACGACCACCTTCTGGATTGCTCAGGAGACGCCCCGCGATCCGCCAGCCTCCCCAGCTGTTGTTCGATAAAAATTCATTCTTTCAGGTCGAATGGCCAGATCTCTCTGAGGTCATTTTCGCCTCTAATCGGCTCATCGTCATCGGGCTGCTCATTCCCAAGTACTTCCTGTAGCATCCCTTCAAAAACTTCCCAATGCGCAGACTCAGTTCCTTCCCAATCTTGCAGAGGAACCCAGCCATCAGACGCGGTATTGAGCAGACTCGACAGGCTATGTCTCAGCTGTTGTGCCGCTTCGAAAAGCCTGTATTCTTTCTGGTGAACCGTGATTTCATCAGGGCAGGGTAGAGGAAACGGAGATTGCACCGCAAATCCAAGCTCTTTCCAGTGTTGCGACGTCTGGATTAGCTCTTCGCGGAAGGCAACAGCACCATCCTCCCAGGTGCGATAGCAGTAGCGAAACGGCCGAAGATAAGCTTCCTCCATTGATCTCGCTACGGACAGCTTCGGGGCCAAGAATTGGATGCAAAAATCATATGCTTTGGCACATGCCTCGCTTTTGGGTTCAATTTTGTCCTCGCTCGAAGGATCAGAAACAGGTTGCGCAAAGTCTGGTATCGCATCCGCATACCAGAATGCCGGCTCAATGCTAGTTGACTGCCAGTCTATGATGGCCGACACAACCGTGGGATCCTCTTCTGAGACAAATATGTTTCTTTTGTGCAGATCAGGGTGAAACATGACTGGGGTAGCTGCGTTCTGAATCTGAGAGCTTTTGGCCATTTCTTTTAACATTGCGCGACCGTAATAGAGCAGCTTCTTGTGTGTTTCGATAGATCCATGATAACGTGGGCGTTTTGACACAGATCCGGCTGGTGGGATTTTGGAGATTCCGGTGTCGATGAGACCGTCACAGTAATCGGCGATCTTCAGCCCTGTAGAGATTGCTCAGCATTTTTCCCAGTCTCGAGAAAAATGAAGTGACTTACAAGGTCCTTGATTTGGTCTGGTGTCGTGATAGTATCTGGGCTGTCCAACGTTACAGTTCCAATACATAGCCCCGCAGTGGGGACCGATACAGAACTCCCTATTCAACAACAGCTTTGAAGTAGGAAGATATGGTGTTTCAGCGAAGTACAAACTGCCATACGCTGGAAAATTGAGGTCGACGATCTCTTTGAGCTTTTGGCAAATTGCCTCTATGCACCTGATTTGATCGCTCACGTCCATGGTTGGCCACTTCTCGTGCAACGAAATCCCTGATGCATGTTCCATGATAATGTATTCGCTACCGATGGCATTTGAAGCGTCATCGCTCCAGTCCAATATCTTTGGGATAGGGATTCCAGTCTCGGCTTGCACTAGAAAGTCATAAAGCAGTTAGTCGCGGAGCCACTTCTATCCAATCATCTTGGTGCAGGACCTACGGTACTTGATCGTTGCAACTTCGGAATTAGTCGTCAACCTTGAGACCCCTGCCAATGCAAAGGGCAGTCTCGCAACGATACGTTTGGCGTTATCAGTGTGGAATATAAACACTCTGTTGAAGCCACCTTCCTTCTTGTCGTACGAAGTGACAGAGCTGGCGCCAGGACATAGTTCTAAAACCTTACAACATAGAGCATCAAAGTTGAAACGTATAAAACGTGATTCTCGCTCCAGCGCATCGCGACGGAGCCATCGGCCACTCGTATAGCGGTATGGATCAGGGCCTGCATTCCTGTAAGTGTCCAGGCCATGTGACGAAAGAGAGCGGGATGCGCAAGTAGCTTACTGTCTCCTAGCGAGTCCATCATCTGTATTGAAGAGAAGAGTGTCGCATGACCTAGAAACTGTCGGTGTACGTCTGGGTGAGGATGTGTAGAGACGGGTGCGTTGAGGCGACGCAAACGTTTTAAAGCCCCTTTCAGAATTGGATGCAGCGTGCGAATGTTCGACACAAGGTAAGGTGCCCTGCTTGAGAAGGAGCGATACATGAAACTTCCTGCTCTGAAGACAAACGTGAACTCAGTCAAGCAGAGGAACGGAGAGGATACACTTGAGCTGACTAACGCTAAAGCTGACCTAACTACTAACTTCCTAACTTAGTCTAGACAACACGCAAGAACACTAACATTGAAATCTTTATAGCTGCTGTATACTACAATAATAAAATATAATAGATTCTAGATAACCCTAACCTTAAGCTAACTCTAAACGGAAGCTAACTCTAACCTTAAACTAACTCTAACCCTAAGATTTCGTTGTAAAAATAAACCGAACAACCGAACATGTTTACGGAGGAGCATTTCAAAAGTCACCCCCCCCCACTGGTCAGTGCACGGGGTAGTGTCAGGGGTGAATCGGCCGGGGTTTCTTATGACGTGTCCTCTCTACTTTCTCTCTTCTGCCTTCTCTACCTTCTCTATCTACTTCTATCTATAATTTATTAAGTTATGCCAGTCTTTAATCTTACAACTCGTGCTCTAATCATAGCCTATAAGGCTGATAGGAAGATGAAGTAAGAGATAACTCTGTTTATTAGTATTAAGAAGCGTATAACCAACTTAATCTATGTATAAGTAATTAAGAGCAGCCTTAAGTTGTTGGCCAACGTTATTGAATACCATGTACCCATGCCGTCATAGAAACGAAACGAAACAAACCGAAACGAAACAACAATTTTTTATTTTTTATTTTTTAAAAAAAAACCCCCAAATAAAAAGGCTGTGCAACGATGTATTCGAATGCCACGCTCGACGTACCCACACTTCGTACCACCAATCCCCTACTTACCAAACACGTGCTAACGCATCAATCCCCCTCCCAAGATCCAACCGCCTCGACAAATCAAGTCATCCTGACAGGACAGCACAGCACAGCACAGCACAGCACAGCACAACACGTCTTTACCATATGCCTGCAGATCCTTCAATTCATCAACACTTGCTTGCAGGCTAGCTGTGCGCCAGTGACGCTGGAAGTTGGAATCGAAGGGGGCTTTACACAACGATACAAAAGCAGTGGCTGTTGCTATACTTGATTGGTGTGAGTCCAATTGTTGTTTGGCTGCCGTTGTCTTCATCGCTCAACCTTGTTTCTGTATCTACATATACAGGAAGCTTAGCGGTCTGGTCATTTGGAAAACAGTGAATTGGCCTGACTGAATATCAGAGAACAGATACTTGTTGGAGGTGATGTGCTTGCTCGATGGTTTGGGGATTGCTGTGCTCTCAGTAACGTCCTTGTTGAGATCAGTCTGCTGTCTGCACAGATGCGACCACTGCTAGCTTCTTGGAGAGCTACACAGAGTACCCACTCACACGTCATCGCGCCGGTTGCTCGTGCGTTAGCTCAATGGCACTTTTGAGGGAATCCAGACAGGCACAGCAAACCGAGAAGAAGTTGTATGCTCGATAAGTCTTACATGAAGCCATGTGTCATGTAGATCAATGTTCATATATTTCATAATGCTCAAAGCTTGATGCAGTTAAGACAAGCTTTTCATGTTTTCCACCATAATGCCTGCGCCTGACAGACTCTGAAATCACTTTTCCATACCGGTCATCTCGAACGAAGTAGGTAAAGCTGATGGTCTGAATATCTAGCGAAGATGATAGATATCGATGGACCAGAAACTTGGTAAACAAATCGCAGCGAAGCAAACGTGAGGTGAGTCATATCATTTAAGTCATGACTCGTGTATCGGGAGTCGTGAAGAGATCGATCGAAGGCTGCTGACGGTGTCCGACATGGCCTCGAGCAACTGGAGGCACCTAAGCGGCAGTCGTGGGGGCGGCAGCGGTCTCAGCAGGCTTCTCAGCGGGCTTCTCGGCAGACTCGGTGGTGGCAGGGGCAGACTCGGTGGAGGTGGCAGGGGCACCCTCCGTGGCGGACTCGGGAGCGTCGTCCTCCTTGCCGGGGGAGTCAATCGCGACCTTAACAGCGATCTCACGGCCCTCAATCTCCTTGCCGTTCATCTCATCGCAAGCCTTCTGCTGGAGCTCCTCGGAGCCAAGGGTGACGAAACCGAAGCCACGGCCCTTGCGAGGCTCACCGCGAGCCTGGAGCTTCTTGACCATGAAACGGGGGATGGGGCGGAGGGCAATCTTGGCCTGGGTGGGGGAGTAGTCCTTGAAGATCTCGAGGAGCTGCAGATTGTCAGTACAAGGTGGAGGATGGCTGTGGTAGAAGTCGACATACCCTGTCCTCCTTGAGGTCGTAAGGCAGGTTGGCGACCATGACCTTGGTCTTGGAGGGGACACCGTCCTCGGGGGGACCACGCTGCTTGCGCTCGCGGGGGACGGAGGTCTGCTTGGCGGCGGAGTCCTTGTTGGTAAGCGCTTCGTTCGTGGTCTCTGTGAGGGGAGCAACTTGGCCGGGTACATTTGTGGGTGTGCTCTCGGCGGGAGCAGCGTCGGTGAGCTCAATCTGCTCAGCCTCGGCGCCGTCGACGTTCTGCGAGTTTGTTAGTCGAGACGGCATGGCATGGGCAAGGACAGCTTACAGAGCGTCCGCCACGTCCAGCGCGGCCACCGCGACCACGTCCGCGACCGCGTCCGCGGGTGGAGGCACGGCGGCGCTGCTCGGTGCCGCTGGCACCCTCGGCACCGCTGCCGGGGCCGTCGGCGTGGGCCTCAGGGGTGCGAGCTAGCTGGATCGAGACCTTGCGGTCGAGAATGGCCTTGCCGTTGAGCTCGGCAATGGCGCGCTCGGCCTCGGAGGGCGTCGACAGGGCAACGAAGGCGTAGCCAACGGGGCGCGAGGTGCGCGGGTTGGTGGGGATGGTGGTGGACTCGCTGTGCAACGTGTTAGCTCCGGAAGGCGGTACACGTCATGCGCGCACTCGCACAACGACGTCACGGCAGACTCACACAAGGTAGTCCTTGAAGAAGTCCTTCAACTCCCCCTCGGTGGTCGCGTACGCGAGGTTTCCAATGTAAAGTCGCCTTCCCTCGGCGGCGCTAGCACGGACAGCCTCGTCGTCGGCTGCGGTGGGCTGCTGGGCGCCGGTGCTCTCCGTGGTGGCAGGAGCGGTGGTGTTGTCGAGGGTGGTGCTGGCCATCTGGGCGGTGACCTGTTCGACTGGAGCGGACATTTTTGCTGAAGTTTGAGGTTGACGGACACGAACTGGATCGAAGCGTGTGGAGTGATGGGGAAACTTGTCGTCCTAGTAGACCGGTGAAGGTAACCGTGAACAGTAGTGTTGGTGATGAACCGCCTGGAGGGTGGAACTATTGACGAGGGGGGTGGGGGTGGGAAGCTACGAGCCCGGAAGGTTGGTGAGAGGTGGGTTGATGGGGTGCTTGGGGCGTCTCAGTTGTTGTTGATGGCGAGGAGAGCGCCAGGGAGGGCATCAAAATAAATCAAGCGATTCGGATGTGGCGCTAGGCCGAGTCGGGGCGTAGCAGGGAGCACTTGCGGTGGGAGAGGCACAGTGGCCACCGCTCTGCGATCAGTGTGCGCAGGTGCCAGTGCCAGTGCCGGTGCCAGTGCAAGCGCAAGTGCAAGGGCTCCGCTGGCCATGCCTGCCGTCTGAGCGGTGAAGGATAAAGGCGACACTCTCACTGCTTCGTTCGGTCACGGTGTCTGCATTGCATCTCTGCCTGTGTCTGTATGCTCGACAAGGCAGGCACGTGACGTCTGCTGGGATGGAATGCAGTGCAGTGAGTGCAGTGCAATACCGGCACGGCGATTTAGCGAGCGGGCTGTGCACGCCACACCAGACTGGCAGACTGGCAGACTGGCAGAGACCACACCCGGCACCGCACGCACTCGTCTGCCTCCACCCCACACACGTCGAAGCTTCGAGAGGATGACGCTGCTGTTCCCTCCCACGGCTCCACTCCGGGCGCCGCTGCTTGCAAGGGGTGGCCTCTCTCGAGACCCGCCTGCCGTTTGACGTGGCCGCTAGCGCACCGCTCTTCACTCTCGACGGGGCCCGGGGGAACGCCACACAGACACCATTTTCTCCAAACTCTTCCAGCCTAGGCGCACCGCAGATTGCAGATTGAATGTTGCAGGTTGCAGGTTGCAGGTTGCAGTGCATTCTGAGTCTGGCGTCACCCAAGCACCGACCATGGCCGACACGCAGGACCTGCGCTCAGCCCTGGTCCTCTATGGCTCCGAAACAGGAAACGCCCAGGATGTCGCCCAAGAGATGGGAAGGCTCGCTGAGCGCCTGCGCTTCGACACAGAAGTCGCAGAATTGAATGCAGTCAGCCTAGTATGTCGGGCGCGATGAGAGTTGCCAAGGCCAGTGGTTGATCCTCTTGCAGAAGCAACTGCTGCACCACCACCTCGTTCTCATCTCGATATCCACCACGGGCCAGGGCGACCTGCCGCCGAACAGCCAGCTCTTCTGGAAGGCGCTGCGTAGTGCTCGACTCCGGCCTGGATGCTTGCAGCGAATGAGGTTTGCTTCATTTGGACTCGGTGACACCTCGTATCCCAAGTGAGTTCCGCTGTGTTGTGTTGAGATCAGCATTCTGACCTCATGTGAAGATACAACTGGGCGCATCGTAAACTCTACAACCGCCTTGTCCAGCTTGGAGCACAGCCAATATGTGACCGTGGCGAGTCTGATGAGCAGCATCCAGAAGGGTAGGTCAATTATCGGCGTTCTCCATCTTTGACATGGTGTTGCCACTCCTATCCTCGAGTGTACAGTTCATAACGCTCTTGCTATTCCTCGACTCCTAGGGGTCGTCATAGTCTACAACTAACTATAGACTCTAGCATTGACGGCTCATTCCTCCCATGGACTACAACCTTGCGCCATCGACTTCTCGAAGAGTATCCTCTGCCTGAGGGGACAGATCCGATACCGGACAACGTTCTGCTAGACCCTAAATGGCTTCTGGACTATGCAGATAAGAACGACGCAGCAACTGCAGATGACCATGCAGTACCACAGACCAACGGCGATACAGTAGACGTCCCATCTGGTGACTTGCTTGACGTTCCTGGCGGCCACACAGCCAACATCACATCGAACGAGAGAGTGACACCTACAACGCACTGGCAAGATGTGCGCCACCTCACGCTAGACATTGAAGGCTCACATGCCTATGTTCCTGGGGATGTCTTGACAATATATCCAAAAAACTTCCCTTCTGACGTAGACCAATTCCTTGCCATCATGGACTGGACACCAATTGCTGACAGGCGCATCCACTTTACGCCGTCCTCCCCAGCCGTGGCTCCGACCGCCCGCCTTCCGATACCCACCTTCTCTTCCACCAGCACAACAACCCTCCGACAACTTCTCACAAACAACCTTGACATTCTCTCGATCCCACGACGCTCCTTCTTCGCCCAACTCGCCCACTACACCAATGATGAATTCCATAAAGCACGGCTGCTCGAGTTCACAGACCCAGAGTATATCGATGAGCTGTACGACTACACGACACGCCCACGTCGCAGCATACTGGAAGTGCTGCAAGAATTCGAGAGTGTAAAAATACCTTGGCAGAGGGTGTGTAGCATCATCCCCACCCTACGTGGAAGACAATTCAGTATCGCAAGCGCGATGACCGAGATTCCTGCCACTGAAAGCGGCGACGGGAAGAGCACAAGAGTCGAGTTGCTTATCGCTATTGTCAAGTATAAGACAGTCATCAAGAGGATCAGACAAGGTGTAGCTACGCGGTACATCGCCAGCTTCAGACCAAGCCAAAAGATCACTGTCTCGTTGTCACGTGGTGGTCTCGGCGTCACGCAAAAAGAGCTGGAAAGGCCGGTTGTTATGGTTGGACCCGGAACAGGTGTAGCACCTATGCGTGCCCTGATACAGCAAAGGATGCGATGGCGCAAAGACACCATATCGTCTCACGACACTGCAATAAAGGACCTACTCTTCTTTGGATGCCGGAATGCCGAATCAGACTACTTCTTCAAAGACGAGTGGAAAGACCTTGTGGAGAAGAATGCGCCTCTTGAGGTTTTTACTGCATTCTCGCGCGACCAGCGGCAGAAAGTCTACGTCCAAGACCTCGTCCGCCAACAAAGCGCCCTCGTGTATGACGCTCTCGCCAACATGAACGGCATCATATTCATCTGCGGCTCTTCGGGTAGAATGCCGCAAGCGGTGCGCGAGGCGCTGATTGAAGGGTTTCAGGAGCATGGAGCGATGAAGAGGGACGATGCAGAGGCGTATTTGGCGGGACTGGAGAAGGGAGGGAGGTACAGACAGGAGACATGGTAGACGCGTGTGAATTACGAACCATCTCTAAGCGGCAGGCGCCAAATAGCCCGAAACTACAGCCGTCTTAGACTTTTCGACGTTTACAACCGAGCACCAAAATTTCCAGCACACTAGTGTGAACAAGGTATCTTGTAGCCATGTATCAACTCCCACACTACAGAACTATCCCGCACCCCACCCGAACCCCAAATCCGTAACCACGACCCACCCCGCCTCCGCCTCCTCATCAACGAGCAACGGCTCTGCCTCATAAAATCCACGCACATCCCCCGCCACCGACCCAAGCCGCACACCCACAGCCTGAAACTCCTGCTGCAGCGCCGCCAGTGCGTCCGGATACCAGCCCAGCGTTGGTCGCCAGTCGCTGAGGACTATGTCGCGCAGGCCTGTGTGGGTGTGCGGGAGGTTTTGGGCCAGGGCACGGAGGAATGGGGTTGGTGTGTGCGTGTATGAGATTTGCAGAGTCAAGGTTTTCAGGGTGGCGGGTAGTGCGTGGAGGAATCTCGCGCTGGAGGTGGTGAGGGTTGGATCGGCTGCCGATTCTGTATTGGTTTCTGTATCTGAGACCCCAGGAGGCGTGAAAGGGCCAATGTCCAGCGTCTGCAGAGCCGAGTGGGAATGTGTCTTGTCGTCGCTTTGAGATGGGGTGAATAATGTGCTGCAGTCTGCTGCGTCCCAGACCTGCGTGTCGCGGATGCGGAGGTGCGTCAGGGACGCGCAGTGCATCTCGCAGATGCGAGACACCGCGTCTTTATTCGCGTGCTCCCCGTGCACGGCAGTGTCGGTCTGCACGGCGAGGTCGTTGGGGTGATGTTCGTATGTGAAGGATTTGAGGGCTTTGATGCCGCGCAGTATAGGCAGGAGGTGTGCTAGGTCGATGTCACTCTCCCTCAGTGCGAGGGTCTCGAGGTTTGATCCTGTTTCTGCGATGGGATCGCGGTCCGGTAAGAGGCGGGCGACGGGCCATAGGGACCACTGAAATACGCGGTAGCCTTCGCGTCGCATGACGATGACTTGGGTGAGTTCTAAGGTGCGCAGGGAGGGGATGGTGAGTAAAGGCACGGTGTTCTCGATGCGTAGGGGTCCGTAGAGCGTCGCTGTTGTAAGCTTGCTGTTGCACAGCGGATTGAAGAATGGACTTAGTGATTTGAACCAGTAGTGGTGGTCGTCCCATAGCCAGGAGTCGCGGATCGTGAGGCTCTCGAGGTTCGGCATGAAGAGCAGCAGGACTTCCATGTACCAATAGTCGTCGTTCTTTCCAAACTTGGCAAACTGTTCGGCGAGGTCGGTGCCCTGTTGGGGAACGACGAGTTGGTTCAGCTTCCGGACTATGTGCGTTTTCTCGATGTTGTCGATGTGGAGGCGTGTTCTGCGCTCTTGGTGCCATATTGCCTGCTTCACATGGCTGGCCAGTTTGGGAGACTTGGCGATGGTGCGGAGGAAAAGCTCAGAGTTGCGGCCAGGAAACCCATGGTACAAATGTTCCAGAGTGAGACGGTGGAGCCGTTGGCTCGCCTGACTGAGGGCGCGCAGACTCTGGAAGTTTTCACAATCCAGATGGTCCACAATTGTGAGGATCAACTCCTCAGGCAGAAATTCCAGGTGGCTTTTGGCAGCGGCCATATCTGAAGAGACTTCTGGGCCATTCATGTGCGGGTTGGGAGGTAGTCAGACATATCACCACTTGCATATGAGATGGTATGACAGCGAGAGAGTCTTGCCGCCTTGGTCCGGTCCAGCCAGCCGAGCGAGCTGCCACCATCAAACAGAAGGGTTTGCAGAAAGGAACACAGGTTGTCACTGAGTGGTACAGGTTTGCAGTGTGTCGTAGTCGAACCAGTATTTGGAGGTGGAAGCGGAGGAACTACTGTGCGATTAAGCGCGCTCCACGATTAAGCGCGCGCCTGGCTCGTCGCGGCGTCTGCACGTCATCGTCTTTTGACTCCCCACCAAATTCACGAGCTGTCGCCTGCGCAACTGCACGGCTTACACCAGCACCCTACTGCAGTGATTCCGGGGACAAAATGACGCAGAAAAACGAAGACCTACTACAGCGCCCGCTGTATGGTATGTATTGTGCAACATGTCCTCTCAAGACCCTTACTTACTTTCGCAGTGTTTGACCTGCCAAAAGAGCTGCTGGCCACGCTCACATACAAGGATCAATCTGGCCGACCGATCGAAGCACCCAAACCTGAGACACCTACGCCCTCGAGCGAGGCCGGAGAGAGGCCAGATCAGGAAGACGGCGCTGCTGCAAAAGCTACATCATGTAACCTCTGCGCGTTGAACTTTGCCTCAGTAGCTGAGCAGCGCAAACACGTTCGCTCAGACCTACACGGCTACAACCTGAAACAGAAGACCAAGGGTCAAAAGTCGGTGGGCGAGGCAGACTTCGAGAAGCTCATTGGCGAGCTGGATGAGAGTATTTCAGGCTCCGAATCTTCCGAGTCGGACGAAGAAGACGAGGATGAGAGTGGCAGGCCGAAGGACTCGACGCTGAGCGCACTGTTGAAAAAGCAAGCCAAGATCTCGGATCCAGAGTTTGACGAGTTTGCGTCGAGAAAGAAACAGCGTGGGCCTGGTAATGCACCTCTGCTCTGGTTCTCGTCGCCGAGACTGCCAGACAACACGTCGCTGGGGATATACCGCGCCATCCTGTCCAATGCGGAGCAGGAAGAAGAGGCACACATCGTAGAGACAATACGAAAAAAGCAGCTCGTTCCTATGCAGCCACCAAAGATCAAGCCTTCCGAGGGCGGCGTACCACTTCCACAGACAGACATTGGGCCGCACTACTTCCTCAGCATGATCGGCGGCGGGCACTTTGCTGCGATGATAGTCGCCCTGGCGCCAAAAGTGGGCAAAAGTCACACTGGCGTAGATGAGCGATCAGCTACTGTTGTCGCGCACAAGACCTTCCATCGATACACGACAAGACGCAAGCAGGGTGGTTCGCAGTCGGCAAACGACAACGCAAAAGGCAACGCCCACTCTGCTGGTTCATCGATACGACGATACAACGAGAACGCGTTGATTCAGGAAGTCCGCGATTTGTTGACGAGCTGGAAGTCAATGATCGACACTGCTGAACTCATCTTCGTACGCGCAACCGGCGCCACAAATCGACGCACATTGTTCGGGCCATACGAGGGCCAGGTTCTCCGCACGAACGATCCAAGAAATCGTGGCTTTCCGTTCAGTACCCGACGCGCCACGCAAAAGGAGTTGATGCGTGCATTTGTCGAGCTCACCCGTGTAAAGCAAAGTACCATCGACGAAGCAGCGCTCGCAGCACTCAACGCACCCCAGCCTGAAGAGATATCGAAGAAGCCAGTAGCGAAGCCCAAGCCGCAGAAGCCCTCGAAGGAGGAAGAGGCCGCAACGCTACACACATCTCAGGTCATCCCGTTGATCAGACGCTCGAAAGTGCCAGCTTTGCTCAGTTACCTCAAAACCAACAATGTTCCACCTACTTTCACATTCCTGCCAGAAAACCACCATACACCTACACCCCTCCACTTGGCTGCTTCACTCAACTCCGCCCCTATTATCTCTGCGCTTCTCACTAAGGCAGGTGCAGATCCTACCATCATGAATGATGACGCACGAACACCGTTCACTCTGGCAGGCGATCGGGCAACGCGTGATGCGTTCCGTGTAGCACGGTCCGAACTTGGCGAATCTGCGTGGGATTGGGAGAGAGCGGGAGTCCCGGCAGCACTGTCAAGAGCAGAAGCCGACAAGCGGGAAGCCCAAGATAAGTCTGAGAAGGCGGCTGAAAGCAAGGCCGAGGCCGAGCGCAGGAAAGCTGAGACTGAGCGAGTCAGGAAGGAGAGTGAGGCAGCGGACGCAGCCAGAACCACACAACGACTGGGTAAAGGGAAAGCTCTTGGTGCGTTGCCTGCAAAGACCGGCGCCGAGCTGCGAGAGGAGCAGGCAAGAGGTCTGACCCCAGAGGCTCAAGCACGACTTGAGAGGGAGAGGAGAGCGAGAGCGGCAGAAGAGCGCATGAAGCGATTTGCTCAGGGCAAGTAATATTCGTGTTACTGCTCGTCACCCTTCCATACCTTGGACGCCTCTCGCCAGGTCCTCGCACCCGGCGCAGAACCCAAACGTATTCGCAGCATTATACTCCCAGCACTCCTGCGCGTATCCCGGGCTACTTGTGCCGCATCCATCACTCAACAACACACAATCATACCCTTTGCTAAATGCATCTGTCAGCGTGCCCCCGACGCACTGATCCGTGTTGACGCCCGCAAAAAGCAGTGTCGTGATACCTTCCGTCTCGAGAAACGCCTGCAACGGTGTTGTAGTACCCCAGAGACCAGACATGCGATTCTTATGAATCCACACATCAGGCCTACATTCCAACTGTGCTCCCTCCTCATACGCTCTCCTCAGAGGACCGTACAGATCCGCGTTCCACGAGTCCCGCATCAGCAACCTCCCACCCTCGACCTCCTCCCCACTCTCAAGTTTGACAGAACCCATATGCGCGCCAATCCCTTTGTACGCACTCCTCCCCTCACGCACCTTCCCGTGCTTATCCACGCCAACACTATTCTCCACCTCACCCCCCGCCACCACATCAGCGCTATGCTCAGCATCATGCGGGATGCTGTAGAATCCAAACGCCCTCATCACCCCCGCTGGCATGTCGCGCACTTCATCGTCCGTTAAGCCCCAATTCACCCATAGAATCCGTATACCTGCTTTCCGCGCGGCGGGGATCGCGTGTGTGAGTAATCGGTTGCACGCTTTGTGGCCAGGACCGTTGGCGTCGCGGCCTAGGGCGGGCGAGAGGAAGAAGTTCTGCATATCGATGATGACGAGTGCGGATTTCGCGGGCGAGATGGAAATCGGGCTCGTTGTGGTTTGCAGAGTGAGTCGTGAGGTGGCAGATGGGGCGGAGGGGCTGTCTGGGTGCGTGAGGTCAAACCCAGTGGCTGAGGAGTGCAACCAGAAGTTGGATGTCGAGCCGACCAGGGCTTTGCGGTGGGGTGATTTGGGGATGGTGGAGGACATTGTCTCTTCTGTTGTTCCTCTTGTTGCGTGGAATGTTTTTTTTTTTCGCAGCGGTTAGGGAACCGATATCCGGACGTTCAAATCACAAGACGTATCGCGCTCGAAAACGAATCTGAGGCGTATAGAGCTCCTTTATATGCTGTCTATCACAACCCTACAAGATAGGAATTCCCGGATAAGGAAGGAGATCTGGTCGTTCCCGTCGCGGGGTAGCTGTGCGTATCTCCGAATCTACCTGTTACGTGTTGTAGACTTATCTTTGGCCCGCGGAAGATAGATTGAAGTTATGAGAGAACGCAGTCCATGTCGTGACCAAGGGCGAGCTTGATCCATGCGGTATGGTAACACTTGAGGACGCTCGAATAAGTCGCGATCAAAAGTAGACTACGCAGAGTTCTATCTTTGGGAACCGCAGTATATCAAGTGAGGAGTGTGACAGGATATCACTATGAACGTGATACTGCCATATAGCTAGAGAATCTAAGGCTCTCACGTCTCCTGTTGCCGTATAGCCAGATCACGCACACATCAACTACTCATTCGAGAGATCTGGTAAGCACAGCTTTCCTAAGCCATCACATTGTTGTCCATGTCTTCCGCAGTCAAGAATTCGTGAATGCCAATAAGGATATGCACAACTGACGCCACAAATGTGTAGGTTGGCGATCGGGGATCCGCTCACACGAGCGACATCATCGAAAGGACGCCAAGGCCGCCGCAAAGCCGAGGTCGGTTAACCTTTGACATGAGCTCCGATGCTATCCCCACTCTCGCCAGCACCGTTCCTTTGACAGCCATTGCTCTTCTCCTTCACATCAAGTGGTAAGAGCAAGGAAACGTCAACATGTCTGGCTTGAGGATTTTGGTGCCCGTCAAGCGGGTCATTGACTACGCGGTAAGCCTCCACCCTCGCGACTATGCGCACAGTCTGCTTGTCATGCGTACTCAGCGCAAGGGCAAGCGCACTGCCAACATGGACATCACCTGATACGTTACAAGCGGCATGATCGGGGGCGTCGAATTTCAATTCACTGACGCCACACAGGTCAAACCCCGTGTCAACCGCGCCCAAACCGCCGTCGAAACCGCGAACGTCAAGCACTCAATGAACCCCTTCGACGAGCTCTCCATCGAGGAAGCCGTGCGTCTGCGCGAGAAGAAAACGACCCCCGTCGAGGAAATCGTCGCCTTCAGCGCCGGGCCCCCCAAAGCCCAGGACATCCTGCGCACCGCCATGGCCATGGGCGCCGACCGGGGCATCCACGTCGTAGTCGAGGAGAAGGACAGCCTGGAGCCGCTGGGTGTAGCGAAGCTGCTGCGCAAGGTGGTCGAGGAGCAGAAGAGCAATCTTGTGATTCTGGGCAAGCAGAGCATCGACGACGACGCGGCGCAGACGGGGCAGATGCTTGCGGGGCTGCTGAACTGGCCCCAGGCTACGCAGGCTAGCAAGGTCACCATCGAGGACCAGAGTGTCACCGTTGTGAGGGAGGTGGATGGCGGTGTGGAGACGCTCAAGGCGAAACTCCCCATGATTATCACGACCGATTTGAGGCTCAACGAGCCGAGGTACGCGAGTCTGCCTAACATCATGAAGGCGAAGAAGAAGAAGCTGGACAAGAAGACGCTGGGTGATTACGGGCTGGATAGCGAAGTCAGGTTGAAGACGATCAAGGTCACGGAGCCGCCGACAAGACAGGCGGGTGTCAAGGTCGACGATGTAGATGGCATGATTTCGAAGCTGAAGGAGCTTGGCGCTTTGTAGGTGTGAAGGAGACGAAGTATGTACACCGTAGGTTTGCATGCCGAACGGGTTCGACAATCTTGAAATGTTCGAATCGTCGACTCCAAACTTGGCACACGGACTTTGGTTCTGAGGGACGCCTTGATTACGTGCGCAAAAGGCAGTGAGTGACAAAAGAGATGTATTACACGCGTATGTGGAGTATCAAAAGGGCAAAGACAAAAAAAAATTCCATCCACGCTGACCATCCAATCCAACGTCTCAGATCGCCGCCTCAGCCTTTGTCCATGGGATCTCCTTCTTCATGGAATCCCCATTCACCGTCGGCGCACCCGACATGCCAACCATGAAATCCCTCGACTTCATCATCCACACAAACCAACTCGGCACCTTCCACCCCATCACCGCGCCCACGCCACCACCCGAACCAATGGGCACAAGCTGCATCTCCTTGTTATCGCGCACATACAGGCGGTCCTTCCCCTTGGGCTTCTCATCCGGCAGCATCGCGTTGTAGCTGAGGAGGTCGCGCTTCAAGTTGACGAACAGCACGGGCAACGAGTTGATGATGTCGACTAGGCTGTTGCGCGAGTAGCTGGCCACGTCGCCGACGGAGTAGACGCGCGGCCCGGCGGCGTCGACGCGCAGTGTGGATTCGTTGACCTTGAGGTATTTCCTGTCGTCGAGGAGGTGCGCGGGGAGGAAGCTCGAGTTTGGCTGCACGCCGTGTGCGGGGACGTAGAGGTCTGCTTCGAGTTTGTCGCCTTTGGAGAGGGTGATGATGGTGTGCTCGCCTGAGGTCTGGGTGTCGACGACGCGCTGGTTGTAGAGGACTTCCACGCCGAGGGCTTTCAGTTTCGCCTCGGCGGCTTTGGCGATGGCAGGGCGGAGCGCGGGGAGGAGCTTGTTGGAGGCGGTGATGAGGGTTATGTTTGTTTTGCGCGACACCTTGCTGAAGAAGCCAGGCTTGCCATTGCGGTGCTCGGCGACCTCACCAGCGAATTCAAGGGCGGTTGGTCCACCACCAACAATGACGATATCTTTCGCTGTACGGACCTTCTCATTGGTGTACTTGATGGAGTCGAGGGTAGTCCGGGTATCAGCACTCATGGAGAAGGCTTGGTGGTACGTCTTGCTGCCAGTTGCGACGATCAATGCGTGGTAGGGGAGGGTTTCCTCTGTCGCAGCTTGGCTCCGTCGGTAGGTGACAGCACGCGACTGCTCGCTGACACCGGTAGCTGTGCCCTCGATGAAAGTGATGTCGTCTTTGGAGTACTGCTTGAGGCCCGGGCGAATATCAAACAGGATCTTCTCAGCCGGCATGCGAGTAGTGGAAGCAGCAACTCGGGGCGAGGCTACCCTGAACCACCAGTCGGAAGAAGGGTTGATGAGGTAGACGTGGTACTTTGCGTCTTTTTTGCTCTGCTTGAGAGCAGGCAAGATGTGTTTCATGATGTAGTGTGTGCTCTGGAGTCCTGCAGCTGAGGCGCCGAGCACGACGATGTTGCGTTGTTCTGTCATGCTGAAGGAGGTGTTGACGATGTGACGCTGATGCTGTGATTGAATGAAACCCTTGGAAGAGGGAAAGCAACGATATGTAGTTACCTGAAAGCAAGTGCTGAGCGATGTTGTGACATGGCATTAATGGCGAAGGCAATGCTCATATACCTACCGTCGGCGCGAGGGCCACCAGGGCACCACCCTGCTACACGGACGAAACAGAGGCCATCTTCGACGAATGCGGAATGATACTGTCATTACACGGAATTGATGCGATCCTGTTCTACATATCAAAGGTGGTTTTCGAGGGTGTGATTTCAATGCAATCGTGCCGAAGAGGAAGTCGTGGCTGGAGTTGGTAAGCTTTCCAGCTCAACGACTGGAGCGGATGTGGAGGGGTCCGGCTACCGGCGGATCGTCAGCGATTTTGTCAGCGCTGATTTTAAATCGTCCCGTTAATTCTGATTGGCGCAATTCCGGCGCATGCCCAGTCTCGGCCCAACTCTATAGATCACCGTCAATGCTTTGTTTTGATAATCACCGAATGGCTTCTTATAGCCCAGTCTGTCCAGGAACAGTTGTCTTTGATCTTTACGTTCATTGTTGTGTATCGTAAAGACTATGGAGAATCACCAAGACGTCCGTCGCGTCTCTCCTTGATTGCTTTTTCCTTGTTCTTTCCGCCTTGGGTACGATACCTCTCTGTATGTGCACCCGACCACTCTCACAGCCCGAGATGTGCATCGCTAAGCCAGTGGCTCCCTCCCGCACATCTATAACCACTGCTCTGTTTGATCCACATGTAGCCTGCAGGGCATGGACCCAGCTCCTTCAGCCTTCGCTGAGCCTGTTTCTCCTTTGCGCGCTGCTCTTCTATAGCAGCGAGCTCTGCATCTTTCCGTCGCCGCTCCAGCTCGGCCTCAATCCTCTTCTGTTCGAGCTTGCGTCGCTCCTCTTCGTCAGCTGCGGCTTTCTCGGCCCGAATAATGTCCTTGATCTGTTGCTCCTCTTCCTGCTTCTTTTCCTGCTGCAATTTGTACTCGCGTTCTCTAGCGAACAAAGCGTGCTTGTCCTGCTCGAGTTGTTCCCACACGGCGTCGGATACCCCAGGATCACGCTTTACATTGAAGATGGCGTCGAGAGGATCTGCGTTGGGCTTTTCTACCATGCAGGTGTCTCGCCTTTGTATTTGCTCATCCTGCTTCTTCACAATCACAGCGGCTGACTGCGTAGCTGTAACGTTTGGTGCTGCCGCTTTTGTCGATGTGTCAGGCGCTTGATGTTGCGGCGGCTGCTGATGCTGCTGATCTGCTTGTGGTCCTTCTCGATAATGTGGTGGGTTTTTCAGAGAGCGAGACGTGCCTACAGCTGCATTACGTCGAGACCGATCTTCAAGAGTGTCCCGCATGGCCCCGAGGATAATTTCTTCGGTCAGAATCAATGAACTCACGGTATCGATGGGCGTCGAAATCAGTTTGCCGAACATGCTGTCGGCGAGGGCCTTCACGTCGCGACCGTTACCCCAGGACTCCAGCTTGGAAAGCTTGGCAAAGAGCTCAAGAATTTGGGTTTCAAGCCCAGAAGATGGTGGCGTGATTACTGAGAGGTCAAGTGGTGCATTTTTCCTTCTCTTCAAGTCTTTCGTGAGCAACTCAAGGCAGGTCGCTGGTTCCATATGCTTGAAGAAGATCGTCTCTGGGAAACGGCTGGTAAGTCCCGGATTCATGCTCATGAGTCGATCAATATCTTTGTCATAGCCGGCGAGAATGATGATCAGCTTCTTCGCATATTTCGGGTTCGTCATGCAGTCCACAATTTCGTCCATGGCTTCGGTGGCGAATTTACCCTCGGCTAGACGGTAAGCTTCATCGATAAAGAGAATCTTTCCCATGGCTGATTGCATTTTCTTCTGTACCTTGGGTCCAGTGTGACCTATGTATTGACCAATAAGGTCAGTGGCTGAGCACTGCACAACCTTGGCCGCACTGAGGAGACCCATGTCGTAGTAGACTTTGCCCATCTTCTGAGCTGTCGTGGTTTTGCCAGTCCCCGGTGGACCCTTAAACAGGAAACTAAAAGGAATCTGTTCACGAGGGTCCATCCCAAGAAGTTTCATGTTGGCAGCAGTCGTTTGGTAGCCTTGGAGCTGTGTGATCAAGTCACCGCATCCCACAACATCCTGGAATAATGCGGGTAGGTTGGTTGCAGCACGGTCACCTCTGTCGAATTCGGGGTCGAAGTCGATTGCTTCGAGAGTGTCGCGGTCGGAAACCTTGCCGGCGGACAAGTGCTTCTGGTGCAGGCCCTTCGCTCGGTCAAGGACGATGTCAACTTCGCCAGCGTTGCCAAAGTTAGGACGGTTCCGGGCTCGCCGGAGCACATCCATAGCCACTCGTTTCGCCTGGTCAGTCGCATTGAAGCCAATGTCCTGTAGTTTCAGATCCAGGATGCGCTGAAGGTCTGTATCATCAAAGTCCTCGAATACGAAAGCCGATTCTAAAGGAAACCGCCTTGCTAGGCCTTGCTAGGCCTGGATTAACGTCGCGGAACATTCCCTCCATCAAATCCTTGTATCCAAGGAGAAGGACGCAGCGATCTTCGCCGATTCGGCTTTGAACCTCCGCCACAATGGTGTCGATGACCGCGGTCTTGAAGATATCCGCAGTCTTCGAAGAATCGCCAGAATTGCCAGCTAACATGTAGGCTTCGTCAATGATGAGGACCTTGCCTACCGTTGAGGCCAGAATAGCCTTGGTATTGGCCTCGGACCCTCCGATGACATTGCCGATAAAGTCCGCTGGGTTCTTAACAACAACTGGTCTTTCGTTAGTCAGTCCATAGGAAGTTCACTGGGTCATTTCACCTTCGCCGTTCGACAGAAGGCCGATGTCCGCTAGGATTTGACCGTACAGTTTGGCTACGGACGTCTTCCCTGTACCCGGAGATCCAATGAAGCACTTGTTCAATGAGTATTCCACAAGAGGCTTCTCTTCAAGCTCTCTTTTGTAGTTGGTTTGGATTCCATCAAGCAGTGTTTGCACGGTCTCTTTAACTGAAGCCAGACCGATTAGCTTTTGCAACTTCGACCACGCTGCATTGTTCTGCAGCGCAGCCGCAGGTTCCGGTCCTATAAGGTCTTCCTTGGTCAAGTAATAGTCATTCGATCGTATGCTTGTTCGCCTCTGCTTCCGAATGCGCTTAGCCTGGCGTTCTGTGATCTGTGAGATCTTGTTCTGTACAGCACGGGCGTTGCCAAACCCCTCGCATCCACGACCTCGCCCAATTCGGCGAGCCACGATACGCACGTAAAGCCCAGACATCCCATCTTCAATCATCATGCTTCCCCTGTACTTCTTGTTGAGGTAGTGACAGAAGATTTCTTGCAGTTCTCGATCGTCGTAATCATGGAACTCCATCTCGATAGGGATGCGGCTTGGAATGCCTGGGTTGTGAGCAAAGAAAGCTTCCATCTGCTTGTGGTAGCCGGCCAGTACGAAAGCCATTTTCCCGGTCAAGTTCTCGATTTCGGCGAGAAGATAATCCATCACAGCTTTCCCGCCAGGACTATTCCCAGAGACCAGCTGGTAGGCCTCATCAATGAAGAAGACACCGCCACCTGCTTCGAGAATTTCGTCGATGTGCGCCTTACATGCAGAGACACCGCCATTTGCGAGGGTTGAGCCTGATGTTTCAAAGAAATGATCACCGGGAAGCGCGCCGACCTGGCCGAGGAATTGAGCATAGAGGCGTGCGACAGTGGTTTTGCCTAGAGAGTGTCAGATCCGATATCAGGCAGATGCCATCTAGCAAAGCTTACCTGTGCCGGGGTTTCCCAGGAGGGCTGCACCAAACCGCTCACCGCTCAATGGGACATTTTGGCGTACGAGTGTGTCGACTTTACTCTTGATCGCAAGGAATTTTTCCTTTACAGACTCCAGACCTACTCACTTTGTAAGACAATGCTTATACCAAGTCATGTGCTTTTTACCTATCATGGGCATCAAGAGATCCAAAGCTTCGTTCTCCGCGCCGTCGAACTTTTTCTGTTGTTCCCAGTCGTCCTTAGCTTCACTCTGATTCCAAGCAGATGCGGATCCTGCACTATCGGTTGTACCGTCCTGCTGGTTAGTGTTTTGATTCTGAGTCGTTGCGTTGCTTGTTTTCGGGTCCTGGACTGTAGCTGCTGGGGCTTGGTTAGTGGTGTGTGCCGAAGCACTTGGCTTTGTATGTCCAGTCGAATTCGATACTTTGTTCTTGAAGGTCTCAAGATCTTTTCGTTTCTGAGCCAGGGCGGCCTCCTGGCCTGTCACTTCAGCTTGAACTTTGAGTAACCTTTTCTGGTGCTCGATTTCATCCTCTATCTCAACGAGTTTGGCCAGGTAAGCTCGTTGTTTTGCTTCTCTTTCCTGATCCAGCTCATGGTCGCGTTGGCGACGCTTCTCTTGAGCTCGTATCGCAGCTTCACACTTTTTGCAGACATCTGCGGCTTTGTCGTGACATTTTCGGGATACCTTATGCTTGTTTGAGCACGTAGATGACACAATGGCCATACATTTCATCTTTGAGTGGTCGTTTAGCTGATGACAGCGATAAGGACATTTGTGCAATCCACAGCTGAGAAGTTTTCCACTGGCCTAGTTAGCGAGATTTGTCTTCGAGGTAAGCAGTTCGTACCATGGTTCGGAACAGCCTCCATCAGGGCACACTAAGTCGAAATGCTCCTTCTCCGTGAGGAGCGCAGTCTTGTCTGGGTGTTGCTCACACTTGACTGGGAACCCGCTATAGACACGACCATCGAGTTTTAATTTATTCATCAGTGGTACCCAGACAGCCTTACCCTTTCGACTATTCGTGAAGGTGTCCGGGTTGCCAATGATCAGCATAGCGTTGCGCGCACGAGACAGCATGACGTTGACTCGTTGCGGAGCTGACATGAAGCCTATGTCTCCGGCAGAGTTGCTGCGCGTAAGACAGACTATGACGATGTCACTTTCCTCACCTTGGTAGTTATCTGGCCGTTTCAGTGAATATATCCATGTAAACCAACCGCGAAAGAATGTAATCGTAGTTTTACTTACCAATGGTTGAGATTCGAATCCTTCGCTTTGATATGTTTGCCCCAGCTGGTGAGAGGAGACCGGCACGGATCAGTTCGTATGAGTCTAAGTCGTTGAGAAAGGGGTCGTTTTCTGCAGTTAGCGTCTTCATCAGAAGGTACAGCTGGCCCAGGTACGGCGTGAGGATGACTATGTCCTCAGTATTGTACCCCTGCTGCCCGAGGTAGCGAACACATCGCAGTACCATGTCCGCCTCATATGTGTTCTCTTTGCTAGACTTGGTGTTTTCATCGCGCCTGTCGGCAATCTGGTCTGCGTTCATCTCCGGATGCGCATGGGAGACGAATATGACATTGTCCTGAAAGCCGCGCAGTGCAGGTCTCCCTTGTGTCTTTTCAGCATCCTTCAACTCGGGATATGTGAGTTCCTTGACGAGAGCCGATATCTCTGGGCGCATGCGGTGCTGCTTTATGAGCGTCGTGTGTGGAACGTCAGCGAGAACCAACCTCTCAAACAGAGAGACGTTCAGATTGTATCCCTCCCCCTTCTCGAGAGTCAATGAGTAATTGCTGACTTTCGGTCTCAACTGCTTGTAATCGCCAATCAAGATGAGTTGTTTTGTGCGCGAAGTCAAAGCTGTCAGAATATGGCTCTCGAGTATCTCGCCAGCTTCTTCCACCAAAACAATGCCAGGTGCAGCCTTTCGCAGCTCCTGTGTGTACATTGCAGCTGCAGTAGTCGTACACCCGATAATGCGCTTCTGACGCATGGTGTGTGTATACTTTTCCTTGAAAAGCTGATTTACTTGCTCTTGACAGTCATTGTACATCATGAAGGACGTACCAACCTCAGCAATCTGCTCATTCAAGATGTCTTGTTGCCAACGGGCCCAAAGTCCAGTGCGAGCTTTTGCTTCAATCGACCAGACGTGAGAGTATCTGTTTTCGGCATCTGCCCGGAACGTCCCAGCATCTTGGCCTGTCATCCATCGGTCCAGAAGGTACGTCCTGGTTATTGCTTTTCCGGCCCTTCCAATCTGGATCATGTCATCGTCATGAACAGGGACCTGAAATGCATCAAAGAACTCAGAGTCTTCTGAGAACTCAAGATAATCCAAGACAGCCTGGTTACTGAGGCGAAAGGCACTGAACTGGGAAATTTTATCCACCAAAGCATCGTGATAATGTTCAGCCGCGCTTTTCTGAGTTGTGATCATGTTGCGAATCTGCGGTGTCACTCTGTACGTGCTATCCTGCTCAGCCATGGTTAGAGCCTTGGTGGCGGTGGAATACTTCGATCCCAGACGAAGCATCACATCATTTGGGATCCCAATCTTCTGTAAATCTTCCAAGAATTGGTCAAGGGCGTGATTGGTGTAGGTCAGTACCAAGATGGTTTCTTTGGTATTGTTGCTCAAAATCTTAGCGATGAGGGCTCCAATGAAGGATTTCCCAGTTCCTGGTAACAATGTCAATAAGAGAAGTCACTTTCGTCATGATATAGTAAGGGTGTCTTCAAGAAAACACAGTAGAATGCATGTTTTGCATAAAGGACTCAAACCCGAGTGTGGATGTGTGGGAACGTGTACGTACCGGGAGGACCTTGTATCAGACTGACTCTTCTTGTCAAGCCTGCGATAAGCGACTCCGTTTGCGCTCTATCTAGCTCCACGGGTCGATTGGTTCCAACGACATCTTTGAGGTCACCATGACACATGTCGCTGATGGTATTGACGATATTGGTTGGTTGAATGCCAGAAAAGACTTCAGTCGCACCGGGCTGTAAATCGAGCAATTGATCTTGCAGCGGGAGGTCCACTATAGTCTGAAGACACTTGAGGATCGGCTCGTAAGCGAAAACTGCTGTGTCAACCTGAACGAAACGTAGGTCGGCTTTCGTTTTGCAAGCGAGAAGAACCTTCCGGAAGGAAACTGCCTCTGAGATGCGCAGAACGATTACAGCAGGGCACTGGCTGAGCATTTCCTCGTCTCGCTCCACGCTCGCAAAAGCGATGATATTTCCGTTGCTGACCAAACAGCCAAGCGACTGGTGTTTCATCACGTTTTTGTTGCGTGGGTTCTTGATGAAGCTTTTCCTAGCCGCATTGTCCGTCATGGTCTTGAGCTGGGGAATATCGTCCAGACATCGGAGTCGGAGCAAACAGACCTTGCGTCTTGCAACGGAGCCACAATCAATACCAGCGAAATCCAAGTTTGCAAGGACTGTCTTACGTCGACCCTTCTTCTGATTAGTGGCGATCTGAAAATCGTTGCGCAGCTCTCCGAGCAGGTCTTCACGAAGTAGCCGGAATTGGTTGTCAACGTGAACCAACCCTCGTTCACCTGTACTAGTGGAACTGACGGCATCTGCACACCGATAAAACGGTGTGTCACTGGAGGCGAATTCATCTGGCGTCGGTAGAATCTGAATCTTTCGAAAGTCTGCATGATCGTTGTCATGTCGTCCGCCAGGGCCATCGACACTTTCACTCGACGTGCTTTCAAGGACGTGTTTGATCTTTTGTCCAAGATTTCGTACTTCCAACGACTCTGAACTGATAAGCGACCCATCGCTCGTCACTCGCTCAGCAACATCTCGCACATCTTGGACTTGCTCGGTATGCGAAATGAGAATTCCAAGGAGCAGCCACGCAAACGCGTGAGAAGCTGCAGGCGTGAGTAAGCGTGCATAGTGTGATTCGACAAGTGTATTCCAGAACGAAGGAGGGTTGACAACGGCCTCAATGATCCGATGCAAGAATTGGCCTCCGTAGAGTTGTTTCAGTGATGGATCAGAGAGGCGCAGTAGTACGGACGTGGCGTGTCCATTGATGAAGGTGCTGCTGTTCGAAAAGCGGAAGGCGCGAGCGATCAGGCCTAGCGCGGCGGGGGCAGAGATCAGGACCTCCACGCATTTCGACACATCTTCTTGGGCACATAGCGCCTCCAGGAAGCGATCACCATCGGCTGCACTCTTCAGGTCTCGATTTCCATGTATGACCGCGTTGAAAAGCTTCTTCAGACCTGCAGCGCGCTTCGAAACGTCTGGTTCCGTCATGGGTCTCAGAGATGTTGATATTTGGGGATTGGCTAATCAGAAAGTAGGATGCTGCTTGAGCAACATTCACGGATGCAGGTGTCAACTTATACTCACTCAGCGCCTGCAGCGAAATGGTGGCACAAGGCATCAGTTTGTCCGAGAAACCTTATGATAGCAAGCTGTGCAAACGATTGGAAGATAAGAGAGGGTTGTTGTATGCGGCGCGGCTTGCCAGCATTCTGCCTGCATGCTCTGGCATACCACAAACAAATGGCCGTTCCTTGTTTTGAAGCTGTGCCACCTCAGAGTGCAGGAAGCGCTTGTAGGCAGGCTACGCGCTCAGCCTTGCTCAGGCATCGCCCATGTCTGGATTTGCCGTATCATTTCCTTTTCGCTGCTCAAACCCCGCTCAGCCTTGTCTACTGCATCATTCATTTTTCACCTCGACATCCAACTTGTATTGCAATGTCCTTCATGACAAGTCTAAGCGGCGGCCGAGGTGGATATGCCCCTCGAAGAGGACGTGGTGGATCGTCTCGTCCTTTTGTGAAGCGCCAGGATCCAGTGAAACCTGATCTCACCAAATATCCGCTGGGAGAGCTTTTGGTCTCGCTTCGAACCTCAAACCTGGAACCGTCAAACACCCATCTATCCCTTCCACAGATAGAGGACTGCCAATACGTCGCGTCCTACAACTGGCTAGCCGAACACTCCACTATTTTGGTCCCAGGTGAGTCTTCGTTCGCGAAAAGAACATGAGTGAAGTTCTGACAGGACTAAGGTCAACCTCCTCAATGGACCCCTTTGAAGATCGCTCGGAGACTGCCAGAAGATAGTGGCACCTACTATCGGGATCCAAATGCCGCACACTACCCCGAATACCCCATCGCACCTGCTGTAAAAGCCATTATGGACACTACAGACGATACCATAGTAGGAGCTGATTTCTTCGCCTGTGGAAGTACGCTAGGTAACCTACTTCGTTTCGTGCGTGGCATAGACAAGGCCTTTCGTTTCAGTGTCGAGACCATAGGCGACATCGTGTTCCTCATTCGCAAAGAGAACGATCCCAAAGAACTCATCGAGGGTGTGCGTGGCTTCGGCCATACCTTCCCTGAAGCGTACACAACCTGGCCAAAGGGTGTGCAGGGCTCTGAGACCCATCAACGCATCGTGCAGTATAATCTTGGTGGTTTGCAATGTCTCGTTCGATTCGAATGCGACGGGTTCTTCGACAACTCTACCAAACCATCGAGCTCCGAGGCTTCTCGTGGAAAGGATCCAGCCGCTTTGCCGTCCGAAGATGTCCTCGCCCAGACCCTCGCCGGCACAGCTGTATCTAACCCACAAACTACCAGCACAGGCCCCCTTACCATCAGGCACCGCGGGAGCATTGTCTCACAGAATTCAATCTTTGATCTCAAGACCCGCTCCGGCAAATACAAGAAAGAGATCAACATGGACGACATCACACCACAGCTCTGGCTCAAACAGATCCCCAACTTCATCGTCGCCTACCACGACGGCGCGGGTATGTTCGAAGACATCCAGATTCAGGATGTCCGGTCCCTCGTATCTACCTGGGAGAAGGACAACGCCCGATCGATCCGCCTTCTTATCGCGCTGCTCAAGAAGATCATTGACGTCGCCAAGGCCGATCAAGGCGGGCTGCTCGAAGTCTATTGTTCCGGCACAGGTGAGCTCGAGATTCGGAAACAGGTTGGAGATGGTGTGCACGCCCTACCCACGGCGCTGAGCGAGGAATGGGCAAGGCGGTGCGAAAGCGACGGGGGGTTTCAGTTCACTGAAGATACGGGGTACGGAGCATCCCCCGATTTCCCCAACGACTCTTTCGACGATTCTTATGATGACTCGGATGATGATGGGAAGGACTTTACTGCTTGTTCCGCCGATGACTGCGGGTATTGTGGGAGGTGCACGTACTGAGTTCACCGTCAGTGGTGGATCCTCACGCCCGATGTTAGATGTTGATGCGAGGCAGACGCAATCTACCGATTTCCCAGCTCTAATTACTTTGTTGACAATTTGAACTGATCTTTTCCCTGGAAGGAGACAAGAGCACTCACAGCGACGAACCTGCTACATCTGTTGTTTCCAACACACTTGATCCACGCATTCGTTCAGAACACCGTAACAATCTACTTCCAGTCCCTCTCCCTCTCTGAATACTGACCCCCTCTGTCTGAAACCACCTCAGAATTTGTTTCGCTCAGTCCTTTTACAAGAGTGCCGATGCGGTTCTATCTCCTGAACAACGCGACCCTAGACACCTCAGCCCCACCTGTTCAAGGCTACTAACAGCAAACCTCGCCATCGCCAGAGCAATCTCAACGTAAAGAAGTCATAATTTAGAACGCATGTTTAGAATCCAGCACATTGGTTTAGGTAGCGTTCGACAACAGACCGCTCAAAAATAGCAGAGAGAATTCAGGATGTTCTTGATGTTGGTATCTCAGCGCGCGCAGAAGCTGTTCCCACCTCGTACTCATGCTTTACCAACCACTCACTTCACACCCCCTACACTCAACTCAACACAACAGCCCTACGCGTTTGTTAGCGACACACACCCCATACACACCATCCGTGGAAGCCAGTACCCAGAACCGCGGAGAAAACATGCACCGCTGCAGCTAGTTCTTACTCTACACCCGCTATCTCTTACCCGTCCCCGCACGACCTTCCACACCTCGACTTCACGTGAATTCCAAACGCCCTCTAGACTGCCCTTTCCGTGTCTCCCCGGTTTATCCGTCTACTATGCTTAGGGTGGTAGTGATCTGTAGCGGGAGGTTCTGGTGGGTTGGTTTGCGAAGTGTGGTGGTGGTGGTTGTTGTTGTCGTTATAGGATAACGACAGTGTTAATTTTAGTGACCTTAAAGGTGAGCAGATCATACAAGTGAGCGTGATCACTTAAAACCCCACCAAAACTACCCAAAATCACAACTCTATATCTCAACAACCATGAGATTAAATCTTCTGAAATTTGTAGGACAGGGCTGCACCTATACAAATAGGAGGATTTAACAGTCTTAGAGTGCTAGGATCTATAATACAGAAGTTATTAAGCGAGTACTGTTTTACAGGGGTGTTTGCAGGCTATCTCTATAACTATTATAGCTATAAAGCTAGAACCTAAGTATGTGTTTATTGATACTTATGCAATACCATCCTAAAAGTTTCAGAAAATTCTATAAGGTGGTTGTTGAGATAAAGGGTTGTGATTTTCGTGATTTTCGGTGAGATTTTGGAGTGTTTCACTGCGTTAGTGGTAGTTGTAGAATTATTTTTATTTCTGTACGCTTTTCTTAATGCTAGCTCTGCAGCGTTATAGCGTTGAGTAGATAAGAACCGACATGGAGAGCGTTTGCAAGAGAGAGGGAGAGAGGGAGAGAGGTTGGGATAACGAGTGTTAAACGGCCTTGTCTCAGCTTTTCCAGCGGCTTCCTTCTTCTCCACTCGCGCTGTGCCCTGCCCGGCTGGTGGCGAGGTGGAGTAGCCTAGCCCAGTTTCTCGAGCAGCTTCCTCCGTCTCCGCTCGACGAGCTCGCGGTCGACTTCGTCGAGCGAGGGGACGCGCCAGCGCACGCCGTCGCCCGCGTCGCCGGGTAACTCGATCCACTCGCGCTGCGGCTTCCCCGGCTTCTCGTCGAGGTGATCACCAAGCGCCATAAACTGATCCCACGCTTCCTTCTCCTTTGCCTCCTCGTACTTCAGCAGTGTGCCGTCCTCTTCGTCGAGATTGTACCCGTAGTACCCGGCATCGACGCGCTGCCGCAACTCGCTGCGCTTCTCGCCACCCTGCCGCGCGCCGTCGTCGTCTTCGGGGCGGGCTTGCCGCTCAAACAGCTCCTTGACGCCGGGGAGCTCCTTCGCGCGCCCAAAGTACCGATACCCCTTCCCGCCACCGGGAACCTCGCGCCCGTCCTCGTCCAGCACGCGCCCGCCGCGCATGTAGTTGGGCCCGCCCAGATTCCGGATTTGCGACTCCCACATGTGCTTCTCGCGCATCGCCTTGTTGATTTCGTCGTTGAGGTCGCGGATCTGGTAGTCGGAGAGCGCTTCGTCTTGGATCTTCGTCACCTTGCGGCTGATCTCTTTGAGCACCTGCCCGCGCCATTTCTCGCACACGGGGATCGAGGTCACGGATGTGATGAGCTTTGGGCGCCGCGTTCGCGAAATGTCGATTATTCCTGCTTCGGCAGCTTGGGCCGCGCGGAAGCGGAACAGCATCGAGTGCGCTTTTTCAGAGTTACGCGCCATGGTGACGGTTGTGTGGTTTTTGAGGGTGAGTGGGTAATGGACTCGGCGCAAGCAGAGGAAGCTGCAGAGCTGGACGTCGTGTATGGGTTACAAGGGTATTAGATGGTTTGTGCACAGGAAGATGTCAATATTACTACGGGGTAGCTGAGCGCAGTCGTAGAGACAGAGAAGAAATTGTTAGTTGGAGAGTGCGTATGATGTCGTTGGTTGTGAGAGAGACGCGTGTAGTGGGCAAAAGTTTGGTGACGTTCACCGCCGGCAGAATGGCTTGGCAAGCCACACGTCAGTCATCAGTCCGGCATGGAGTCCCCGACTCCATTCACGCGTTGGTGTGGGGAAGGTTCATGCGCAGCGGTCCAGATCATTTAACATGTAGCACACAGAGCTCGTCACAGCTTCCTACACAATGCACCAGTTTAGACATTTCTCGATTTCCCTTCTACAATCGACATGCGCCAGCTCCATGCGCGCTTAAGACATTACCATACAAGACAACCCGCGCCTAAGCAGCACCAACAGTGCATACAAGACAGATGAGCGGCAATTTCCAAGCGGAGAGTTGAGAGTACACGTGCGGTCTAGGCAAAGGAAAGTCATTAGGTGCGCTTCCTCGGCACTTCAGCATCCCATCTGAAACCCCAGTCGATCCTGTCCTGGAAATCGACCATTTGATGTCTGATGGCTGAACCCCAGGTCCAGATGCTCCTCCGCCCACAATCTAGCTGAATCTGCCGCTTCGAGCGAACCCAAGCTGAGAGGCAATGTCCGAATACAGAAACGTTGACGAAGGAAGAGACACATAGGAAATAGAGAATGGATTTCGCGAAGATTGCTGATGCTGATACTGATAACTAAGAAAACAGAGACTGTCAGTCAGATTAAATGACTATGGAGTGTGCATGTTGGTACAACAAACACTAAGAGGTGTTGTGGGAAGGTAGTGGGGTGGGAGGTTAACCACCAGCGCTGAAGTTGGCAGCCTCCATGTCGGTCTGGTGTCGTATCCGATCGTCGCGAGCTTCTGCGTGTGATTCGGTCCGTGAATTTGTCCGCGACTCAGTGCGCGACTCCGCGCGTGTATCAGCGCGTGAGCTCGACCGTGAAGTCAGCGAGCCGATGAAAGATGGCCGATTGTTCAGGTTGTTGCTGCCGTTGTGTCGGCTCTTCACAGTGTGCATGTGCAGATGACCGACGTCGTGTTTGCCGTCACAGCAAGCACGAACATTGACCAAACCTTCAATGTCGCGCTCAACATGGTCGTGGATTTCGCGACTGAGATCCATGGTGGCGTTGCTTGGCTCCTCAAACGTACTCGCGGTGATTCGGCTTCGGCGGCTCGAGAAAGATCCTCGCATGGCAGAATTGGGTCGCAGCATGCTGCTGAAGCGACCAGACATGGAACCAGCTTGCCCGGGCTCCGTAGAAGGTGCGCGTTGCGGGGTGACGTGGTGCTGTCGAAGCGTAGGCACTTCGTCACGGCTTGCACTGGCGTGTCGACTGACGCGGGAAGACATGGAAGCTCTCGATCGGCCAGTGGCTCGCGACGCGCTCCGGTACCCAGCGTTGAACTCATCCTGGATCTCGTTCGATGCCGGAGACTCGGAAGGCTTTTGCTCAGGCTGCTCGCTTCCCTCCTCGACACGTTGGCACAAGTAGCTGAGTGCGTTGTACCATGTTTCGTGGCGCTTGCCTGTAGCAGCAGTAAATTTGATCGATCGACCAGGTGTGAAGACGAGCAGGCTCTTTTGGTGGAGGCCGGGGGGCATTGGGTTCGAGTCTTCGACCTCTTCGACAGACTCGATCGCCACACTCTTTGCTTTGAGTTCCGTCTTTCCAGCTGTCTGGGGGTCTCTATCGCTCCAGTACAGGGTCCTTGTGTAGGGATGGATCCAGAAGAACCGGCGGTGACGAGTGTCAGACATGCCGCCTCCGAGGGTCTTGCGAGTGTACTTCCAAAGATACTCACCGATCATCGTCTGGGTGATTGCCTGGATCATGCGAGGATCGGTAGCACCGACTGGCACTCCTGGCGGGGCGAAAGATGGCCCACCTGCAATGTTAAAGCGTTGGTCGACCTCGGACGTGAAGGAAGAAATGGATGAGCGGCGACTTATTGGCGACGATGCCCCACTACGAGCATCGCTGCGGTTCGTAGACCGCGGACGCGCACGTGGCGTGGTACCACCGGTCTTGGGTGTCAGAGTTGCTGTACCTGTCCTGAGTGAGGGTGTTGAAGGCTTCTTGTAAGCCGAGGCTGGCATGACAGGAGGTCCCATCGTCCCAGGCGTCGTTGGGGGTAACAGCGGCTGTTTGAGAGCAGCGGCAGCGATGACCTGCTTGTGGTCCGCCGGCAGGGGCGGCGGAGATGCAGCACGGGATCGGATACTACCAGAGCTGCCAGGGCGTCGAGGGAGACGCTCACCGGAATGTCTCCTGCTGGGTGAATCAGGTGGCGACAGAGATTTCTCAACGTCAGCTGTAGCAATGGTTCCGGAGTATCTGTTGCTGCGAGCGAGCAACAACTTGTCGATTTGCTCGGCAGAGACCATGGTTTGAGTACCGCCATCGGTCATGGGCATACGTGGGGCTTTCTGTGTGGCATTCGTGCTGATAGGCGTGAGTGGAGTGCGGACAGCTCTGTCACTAGTAGGGGCTGTTTCCTGCTCTACCTGCTTGCCTTGATTCCATGGCAACATAGCGTCAGAGAAGTCAAGCTTCCATGGTGCGGGTACAGTGCGGCGCGCGGTGACCGGCCTTGAGGATGCTTTTGGTTCCGAGTGCTCCGTGAAGAGAGACGACATCGACAGCGGTGGGGCAGAAACACGGTTCGCTGTCGACGGCCTGCTGGGGGTTGGCAAGAACGAGGGAACTGTAGGTGACTCAGGCTCATGACTTTGGAGTGTCTTGACATCCGAGAAGTCGGGTGCTATCGCAGCGGGATGGAAAGGCTCGGTGTGCTGAGCGGTGACGAGTGAAACCTTGGGCAACGCCTGCTTGCGCGGCTCCAGCGGCTCGGTGGTCTGCGAGGAAAACATCGAGAAAGTCGAAGTCGCTGCCCTTGGATGAACGGGCTCTGTCGTTTGCGAAGAAGTTGCTGAGATGACCGGGCGCGCCGCCTTGGGTGCCTCGACAGGCTCGGACGCCTGGAAAGACAGGGAGGACAGTCCCGAGACCGCCGACTTGGGTGCCACAGGCTCCGTAGCCTCTGCAGCGAACCATGAAAGCTGCAGGGACTGCGGTTCTGGGATAACAGGCACAGTGGTCTTTGACGCAAATGTCGACATCTCCAGAGATTGTGGCTTCAGAATGATCGGTTCCGTGACCTTCGATGCCAACGTTGACATCTGCAGGGTCTGCTGTTGAGGTGTCACAGGCTCAGTCGTCTGCGCAGAATGTACAGAAAGCTGGTGAGCCACTGGCTGAGGAGCAAACGGCTCTGTTGCCTGGGATGAGGGCATCGAGAATTGATGAATAGCTTGCTTAGGCACGACGGGCTCTGTCGCCTGGAACGAATGGATTGACGATGCATGGACCGCTTGCTTGGGCGCGAAAGGCTCTGTCGTCTGAGAGGAGTGCATAGACAACTGGAGGGGAGTTGTCTTCGGCTGGTACGGCTCCGTTGCCTGTGAAGACATGGTCGAGAACGTCGACAGTGGTGCACGAGGTACCTCGACAGGTGCAGTTGAGTGTGCCGAAGTGCTGGACATCTGCAGTGGAGCTTGCCTGACAAGTTCCCTCTCGTTGAGTTCTCGGCTGTCAGGAACTGAGGCAGCCTCGCTACTTGCGTCAACCGACCTCGACGCTTCCCGGGGCTCAGTCATCTGCGAAGCGGCAATACCAGATGCAAAGAGGGCAGCGGGAGCCAGGGCCTTCAGCCCCTGGCCTTCCCTGGGCTCAGTGCTCTGTTGCACCATCGAAGACATGCCGAAAGCCTGACGTACCCCTCTCTCACCCGTAGGCTCCACAGGTGCGGTGCTGTGTGATGAGAAGTTCGACAAATGGAGAGGTGTTGCCTGCGCATGCTGAGGCTCAGTTGTATGGCCTGACACCGAAGACATATCGAAAGCTCGGGGAGTGGCATCCCGAGGCTCGCTTGCATGTCCAGTGACGGAGGACATGTTGAACAATTGACGAGGTACATCTTGGGGTTCAGTCGCATGCCCAGAGACAGAAGATATGTCAAACGAATGACGAGGAGCGTCCTTCGGCTCACTAGCGTGTCCAGAGACCTCCGACATACCAAAGCTCTGTCTCGGAACATCCCTGGGCTCCGTCATATGTGCAGACAGACTCGACATGTTGAACGAAGGTGCGGGTGCGGCCCTCGGCTCCGTCTCATGGCCAGACACCAGAGAAAGATTGAAATCTGGTGCAGGCGCAGAGCGAGGCTCGGTTGTGTGTCCAGACACGGAAGAAACGCCCAAGGCGGGTGGAGGTACAGCACGCGGCGACGTGGCATGACCTGCGACCGAAGAGAAGTCGAAAGCGGGAGCAGGCGGGGACTGAGGTGCAGTGTGTTGACTGTGATGAGTCTCCATGGTTGAGATGCCAAGGGGCGGTGCTGTGGGGACCCGAGGTGACGTATCGTGGAACGAGGTGGATGAGATGGCCAGGGGTACAAGGGCAGGGGTCTGAGGAGAGGTAGCCTGTCCAGAGACGTTGGAGATGTTGAGCGAAGGAGGGACCACGAGTTTCGGTTCTGTGTGGTGGAAAGCGTGCGCCGAGAGCTGAAGCTGCTGCGGAAGTGGCGCTTGCGGGCTTGTACCCTGGCTAACCAGCGACGAGAGGTGCAGCGCAGCTGGTAAAGGAGCCTGAGGTTGAACATCATAGATGTCGTGGATGGAGGAGACGCCTACGTGTTGGGGCGCATCGAGCTCTGTCATTGTGCTGGAATCAATCATAGCCACCATGGGTATGGTTCGTTGCAGAGGAGATCGCCCAAGGACGCCTTTCTCGGGCGAAGAGTCAGGAGATAAGAGGCTCGATCGACTTGGTGTACCCTCGGCAGCACTGTCTGTGTCTTCCCCTCCACTCAAACCGTCCAGCTCCGCGAACAGACTCCTGCCCTGGGCCGGGGTGCTATTGTTGCTGTTGCTGGCTGGGGAGTCTCTCGTCATGGGCGGTGTGCCATGGTGGAAGATGTCCTGAAGACTTCCTCGTGGTGTCGCGACAGACTTGCGAGAGCTACTTGGTCTGAGGAACCTGAAAGACGAATTACGGTTGTGACCTGGTGTTTGCGTGTCCCTTTCCGAGTCGTAGTCGGAGTTTGAGGCGGTACTCTCGTACGTGTCCCGGTAGCTCTGGCCGCTCTGACTTCGCCTGATGATCGGCGACCTGTTCCGAATGGTTCCCTGGGTCGATCCCATCTCAGTCTCGGTCGATTCATCGCTGCTTTCTCCATCAAGGGTCTCGGCACCAGTCTGGAAAGCGTCCGTCTCTGTAGTGGTACCGTCGTCGTTGGCAGTGTCGAAATCGGCATCAGAGACCTCGTTGGCAGTCTCGAATGCTTCGTTGGCGCTGGTCTCGGCCATGGAAGAGTAGCCGCTGTTGAACGCTTCAGGAACCGAATGATGGGGCCTCTGAGGCTTGCTTGGCGAGGGGATGATGTCTTGCTCTTCCCACTCATCATCGTCGAGTTCCATGACAACCTCTTGCTTGCCTTGCCTCAAGGCTCCGAGGCGGTCGGGACGGGCTGGTTTCTTAAACACATCCTTGTCGGTCTTCTTGCGCTTGCTCGCGCTTCCAGGGCCCTTGGACTCGCTGCGGTTGGACTCGATCTCATCGCGGGCGTCCTGGAGCATGCGCTTCAGTTCGATCTTTTCCGTCTTCTCGCGGTGGATGTTGTTCTTGAGCTGCTGGATCATGCGGTGGGCGTGCTGGAGCGAGTGCTTGAGGGTCTCTGATTCGAGCTGGCCGTGACGAGGGGTGGCCTTGCTTGGCGAGGGCGGAGGAGAGTGCTCAGGGGTCAAGCTTTCTCCCTCGTGGAAGCTCTCCTCCGGAGATGCCTCCTCGGGCGAGTTGTGCTCATCGCCTCTCATTCGATAGGCTACGGCTTTGGCAAGCTCCTGGTTCTGCGTGGACAGCTCTTCCACCTTGCGTTGGAGCGCGTTTCTCTCCGACTCTCCCATGGTCAGATTCCGTCGCAGACCGGACAGTTCTGTCTCGTGCTGCTTGGACTTGTTGATGTGGTCATCGTTGAGCTTTGCGTGCATGCCCTTGAGCTCTTCAAACTCTCGCTCCAGCGTCGACTTTTCGGATTTGGCCAGGTTCAGCGCGTAGTTGAGACGGTGCTCCTTGTCGGAGGCCGACTTTGACTGCGCTTCGAATTCGCGCACTTGGGTCTCGAGACTCCAGTTGACGTCCTTGAGGCGCGAGTCGCTCTCGTCGAGGGTGCGCAGACGCTGCGAGAGGCCTTCGACCTCGATTTCCAGGTTGGACCGGTCCAGGTCGGCGGCCTTGAGGGCCTCGTCTTTCTCCAGCAGGACAGCCTGCAGCTCCTTCAGCTGCGACAAGAGGGAGGTGGAGATCTCGGTGGCCAGGGTGATGTCCTGGATGCGGCTGGGCTGCTGGTTGCGCTGCTTGCGAGAGGGGACGCTGACTTTGGTGGGCGACTGCATGGCCTCGCTGGCGTAGACGGAGCCGCCGTTGGCGTCCGACTCGCCGCTGGGGACGCGCGACTTGGGGAGGAAGGCGCGCGCGGTTTCCCTGCCGACCTCGTTGAACTCCTTCTCGAGCTCGGCCAGGCGGGCGCGCAGCTCCGGGCCAATGTCGTTGTCTGCCTGCTGGCCCTCGACCTCGTGCAGGCGCTGCTCGAGCTCCTGGCGCTGCTGGACGAGCGCATTGCCGAGGTGCGACGTCTCCTGCAGGCGGCGCGTCGTCTCTGCGAGATGTGCCTCAAGGGCGCGCTTGGCCTGGGCCGGGGAGCCGTTGAGGTAGAGGGAGAAGTGGGCGTTGTCAAAGGCCGAGTACCGCTGGCGGTGGCCGTCGTGCGTCGTGAAGGGGTCCAGGCTGCTGTAGTCGTCCACCACCAGCGCGCCTGGCGGTGCATGTGCGCTTGTCGCCATGCTGTGTTCGCTATTCCATCGCCCGGCCGTGGGATTCGAAAAGGGACCAACGGAGAAAGGGACAAAGTAAGTGTGCGCTTTCGCAGTCAAGACCGGCTGGCGCTGTCGACAAGGCAATTCTGCCTTTCGCAGTCAAGACCGGCCGGCGCTGCAGACAAGCAATTCTGCCTTTCGCAGCCAAACAGCCAGGCGGTGACGGTTCGGCGACGCGTGGAAGGGCAGGCAGGGGAACACGCAGCGGCTACTGGCACACTTGAGCGTCACACAGGAGCATCGCCGTCGCCAGCGCCTACAAGCAGCACAGGGAGCGTGCAAGGACAAAAGAAAGGCCACGGGCGGGCGCGAAGAGAACGACAGGAGCAGAAGAAGGAGCAGAAGAAGAAGACGAAGAAGACGAAAAAGAAGAAGAAGAAGAAGAAGAAGAAGAAGGGGAGGAGGACGAGGGCGAGGAGGACGAGGGCGGATGCGCAGCGCAGCAGCTGCAAGAAGCGCGGCGAGCGTTGTGCAGGAGCGAGATTGGGAGAGGAGAGGAGCGCGTCTGTGCGGGACGGCTAGGCGCCAACACCACCGACAGCTGTACCGGTACCGTGTCCGTGCGCGCAACGACCGGAGTCGCGCAACGACCGAAAACCACCTCAACGCTCAAAATTAGATAAGGCTATAGAGCCACCTACAACAGCTATTATTTTATAATTTTATAGTGTAGTACTAATTAATTACTTATAAAAAAGATATACTATTTAAATTTAGCTAGTAACTTAACGTTGTGGCTACGTAATGTGGTTTTAAGTAGGGAAGCTAGGGACAGCAATAGGGGACTATAACTACTAACATTATCCCTAAGACTATGTTTTTAATACTTTTTTAGCTAGGTTACTTATAAAGCTTTCTTTTTACCCTTTTAAGGTAATTATATAGCTTTTATAGTATTAAGCTCTTATTATTAATACTGCTTTTTAGCCTTCTGTTTAGCCTTCTAATTTACTATATTAGCCTTCTTCTTCTTATATACTACCTTAGCTGCCTCTTATACTACACGCCTCTCCTCCTTCTCCTTCTTCTTAACTAGCTTCTTAGCAGCTACTACTTCCTTACTAGTAGCTTTTCTAAGCCTCTCTTCCTTCTTCTTATATTGTCTAACTTGCTTATAGAAGCGTGCTTTATTAACCTTTCTAGGTAACTAGAACACTGCACTACTATAGTACTCCTGCTGTTACTATAAGTCTAAGGTTTTACTCTTCTTTTTATGCTTCTTCTATGTCTTTAGAGTCTTTTTAAGGCTATCTATCTTATACTAGAGAAGTAAGGTTTTAACTAAGATATAGTAGATTAATTATCTTATCTTTTTAATATTACTCTTACTCTAGTTTTTAACTATACGCCGCAACAACGTTTCTATTTTAAGCTAATCCTTATTACTATAAACAGATAATAAGGACCTATCTAAATCTAAGCTCTCTAGTGTTTTAACAAAGCAGTAGAGAATAACGTTAGGATTAAGTAGATAGATACCTGTTGCCTTAAAGGACTTAAGTATTAGCTTTTTAGTAAAGCTACACATCTACACTAGCTAGAATAGGTAGAAGAAGTTTACTCTAGTAATAGATGTGTTATTTTAAGCCTTATAGATGTATGTTATAACTACTTTTAAGTATACTATTAATAGAGGCTTAAACAGCACTATATTAAGCAGCTAGAGCGTTTAGGTTAAGTAAGAAGGAAGAACAGCTAGGAGGATCTTGTAGTTATTACAGTACTTAATAAAGTCTATTGTTACGTAGGATCTGTAGCTATCTAGTATTAAAAGCCTCTACTTTCTTTATACTTTCTCCTTAGTGTAGTAATTAAACACCTGCTTAAGCTAGGTAAGGCCTATATCCCTATTTGTCCACCCTAAGAAAGATAATGTAACTATTATAGAGTGTTTTTCTAGCTTAATTTTAGCTACCTAGTCTAATTTAATGCTAGTGTTAGCTAACTTATAGATAATGCCTAGTAGTAGTACTATTCTATTACTATACACACACGCTATAAGCGTCTACTAAGCTTAGTTACTATCCTAGATAGATGCTTTAATCTCTCTCTTTATCTATATACGCTTACTAAATATATATTTTATTCTACCTATAATACTAATTATAAAGCCCTTTTTATCTATATTATATATATAGCAACCCTTAATAGAGTATTTAGAGATTTTATGCTATAGTAGGTTAAAGTAGAGTATATATTTATTATAGGAATCAGCGTTATAACATAGTTAATCTATCCTAGTAGAGTAATATAAGATAAGATAGATAGAGTACTTGTTAATAAAGTAGGTAACCTAGCTCTTACTAACTAGATTTTAAGCTACTAGCAACGCAAAATTCTGGATTATCTCTCTAGTAGGTAGTAAGTAACAAGTACTAAGCAACTCTATATACTTTATAAGCTCTATCTCCTGTTATAGCGTTAAATGTTGCTAGTTAATATCCTTAGTCTCCTAGGAGTCCTAAACGTGCTTATGTCTCTAAGCTAGAGTTACGCAGTTAACGCTGAACCTAGTAGCAAAATGCTAATATATAAGTTTTTTGCCTAGTTTTAGCACATTAATTACTACAAGCGCTTTGTTAATAGCTGCTATAGTTGTTAAGTTATAACGCGTTAAAGTATGGTGTAGTTGTGATGATTCGGTCGTTGCGCGACTCCAGTCGTTGCGCGCACGGACACGGTAGTCAGTCGTCTGTGAGCCGGGCAAGACAGGACAGGACAGGCCAGGCCTCTCTCTCTGCATAGCACGCAATCCCTCTCTGCCGAGAAACAGAGGCTAGCCTGCTACGTCGACGCCCGCTCGTCTCACGCGTCGTGCCCCTCCCTCTCAACGCGCGGCGAGGCACAGGACAGCCAGCCTGCGATTGGGCGGGCGACGACAGGCCACGGTTGAGGCCCCACTAAAACAACGCCAGTCGAGAATAACAACGACAACAACAACAACAACAACAACAACGGACGAGATGCCGGCACAGCCAAGGCGTCTCCTTCCGGCCAGCACCACGTGCAGAAAACGTCAACCCTGGATGAGCAATCTACCGGAGAGAGACCCGGCCCAACGCCGCACCACTCGCCTCGTCCTGCCACGAATGGCTGCCACCTGTCTTCTCGGCCTGCAGGTCGAGAGACGACAGCACATGCATTGTGAGTAAAACGTGTGGTTCGCTCCGTATACCGCCCATACATACAAGGTACTCCTACATACAGATGCCGTGTGTGTGTGTGTGTGCGTGTGTGTGTGTGTGTGTGCATGATCACCGACGCACGTCTAAAGAGCCTCCTGAACGCCCCCAATACAACACGCTTTCGCGCATGCAGAATAGGAAAAGAAAAAAAGTTCGTATCCAGTACATGGCCCCTCCCATCCAAAGCCCTCTTAGGCACTATTTTCATCGTAGATGGTCAGAAATCATCCATGCTCCCCATGAAATCATCCTCGTCTGCATCCTTGGCCCGTCCAACATCCACACCCACGTCCACATCCACATCCACATCCACATCCCACTCTTCCTCCTCGATCCTCTCCTTCTCTTCCGTCTCTCTCGTCTCCTTTGCTTCTCTCTGTTTCCGCCGCTCCTCGAGGCTCCTCAACCGCCTCAGCTCGCCCTCGTCCCCCTCGCGCTCTGCGGCTGCCATGCGCACGCTCAGCGGCCGCGTCTGCATGTAGCTCTCCAGATAGCTGGCCCCGACGCTGCTTGGATACCCGACGCTGCCCACCTGGTTCACGTCGTCGACCCCGCTCCCTGACATGCCTCCCACGTACGTCGAGAAGTCTTCTTCTGCCGTCTCGCCTAGCTTCCGCTCGTCCGCGTATAGCGCTCCTGGCCCTGCGCTCGTGGGGATCTCTTCCATGTGCATGCGTTCTGGCGGCGGGTCGAGGAAGGAGCGTGTCGCATACGAGGGCGGTGCGTAGGCTGTGGTGGGGGAGCGCTTGGCCGGTGAGGTGGGGGGCGAGTGTGCGGATTCGGCCATGACGGGCGTTGGCTGGGACACGGGCCCTGCCACGGCCTCTACCGGTGGCCTCTTGGGCTGCGAGGTGGTCAAAGGCAGGCTGTGGTGCACGGCGTGGTGGTGCTCGATGTAGACGGGCGCGTCCGTGTTGGTCAATCGGGGGTCGATCATGTCGTCGAGCGAGGCGGTCGAGTTCGTTGCCGACGTCGTCTCACTGCTGGGCGAGATGAGGGCGGGCTCTTGGATCATGTCCGAGGGGAGCACCACCTGGTCGTCGATGACCAGACTGACTCGTTTGCGGTTTCGTGGGGTGCTGCTGTGGCGCAGGGCCGATTTCTTCTTGATCGACGACCTTCGTGACTTCTTGCCTGGATCAGAGGCCGACCGCTCTTTCACCATCGCCTCCCCCGCCATGTCACGGTCCACGTCGTCTGTTTTGCTCAGTGACCTGCGACCCTCTTGGCTGCTCTCAGCATCGCGCGCCGCCCTCGACGGCCCAGCGCTGGGTGAGGTGCTGGCTGCCTTCTTCTCTTTCTTCGTCGGCAACGTCGATTCGCGCGCGTCGAGCAGTGGCAGAAACACGGGCGTGACTAGTCCATACAGCTCTTTCTCGCGCTTGTGCACGCGGCCGTGCTTCTTCTGCTTCTTCTGCTCCTCGGGCGAGGACTGGGGTTGGGCTTGTGGTTGCGATTGGGATTGCGACTGGAATTGCGATTGGGATTGCGACTGGGGTTGCGATTGGGATTGCGACTGGGGTTGCGACTGGGATTGCGACTGGGGTTGCGACTGGGGCTGCGACTCTGACTGTGACTCTGACTGTGACTCTGACTGTGACGCTGTGCTGGAGCGTCTGGACGTAATCTCAGCGCCCTCGTCGCGATCCATTGAGCGGTGCTGCTCTACAAGCTAGGCCCGGTTAGTGACTGCAAAAGCGCCGGAGTCGTGGGGACGCGAGTGCTGGAATGTGTGCGACGTGTGCAATGTGCCCAAGAGACGGGCCGCGTACCTCTTGCTCATACTGGCGCAACTCGGCCTGCTTGCGCGCAACGTAGGCGTTGATGTCCTGCTCGAGCTGCTGCCGCCGGAGCTCGATGCTGTGCGCCAGGCAGTCCAATTGCTCGCGGGAGAAGCCTGGGACCTCGGCCGCCAGACTCGCGCCGGCGTGAAGGTGCATGGACGTGCTGGGAGAGCGAGCGCCTGTGCCGTCGAGCCGCACAACCGGGAGATGCCGCTCACGTATTCAGAACGCGGCCGGAACAGGCTTCAGGGAATTGCGGACGACTGGAGTGGGATACTTTGCGGCGCCTGGACGCAGCCTGTCAGTTGTCTCATGCGCATCGTGGAGCGGCCGCGCAGGCAGGCAGCCCTCATGGTTCGGGCTGGTCGAGCGTACCTGGCGCTGGGTAATGACGCATCCGGAGCTCGAGGCGGTCGATTGGAGGAGCCCGAGGTCACAGGATCGATCTCCGTCTGCTGCTGGCAGGCTTCGGCTCAGCGGCTGAACGCAGCGGGCATGCAACGCGGGCGGGAGAGCGAGATGGCCGTCAGCCTGTGTCGCAGCAACCAAGCAGCGATGTCGTATGAACTATGGAGCGCAGAATCTTCGCTGCCCTCGACCACGGAGGGGCTCGCTCGAGTTGCGGTCACAATCGTCTCTATCCTGATGCGCGCCATCCCACTTGCAGCGTCGCTAAGTAGCCAGCGGTGGGGCTCGACGTGCATATCAGGACTGCTCGTCGTTCCAGAAGCAAGCGTCTCCATGGATCCGCCCGCACCAACACCGCAACCACCGCAACTCGCCTGCACCCGCGTCCGAGACTCACAAACGCCGGTGTCGAACAGTGGTATCTGCAACCTGCCCTGTCCTCCACCGAGGCACATTCACTGCCGCGACGGCTCATCTCGAGACAATCACACGGCCCATGTGCTTGCTGGGTTGCCACGAGGCCGCTGCATGCATGGATCGCCAACGGTGCCCGCCATGCCAAGCCGCTTCCAGCGCTGTTCAGCGGCGTCACTGCTTGTGAGCTTGCAAACGCCAACAAGCACGTTCCAAGACTCGTCCGAGAACAAGTCTGTCAGGCCGTGACCGTGACCCGCAGACGAATGGCAGCGTAGATGCGCTACCAATCCAACCATTCAAAACTAACCACTGGTAGCGAGAGTGTCGTCCTTGGAGGGAATGACGGACAGCGTCGCATAGAGCAAACTGCTCAGTTCAACCACGCTGGATCCAGCCTCTCCAAAAACTCAACATCGACGTTCACAAAGCTTCTCCAAAAGTCCACTTCCAGCCTCCAGGGCTTGGTCTGGATCGCCCAGGTGACGCCCTCGCTGAACCGCCTCAGTTCCTTCTCATCTTTACCCATGATAACAACCAGGTCCTTGGCAACCCAGACCTGCTTTCGCCAAATCCACTCATATGGCTGCAACCTCAACGATAGCTGCTGATGCACACTCCACTCACTGTATGGCATATCCTTGGGTATGAACTTCCACTCCCAGCACCGCTCTCTGTCGTCAAGGAACGTGCACATGGGCCGGCTGTCGATACCCAGCATGAGCGGGTAGAAGTGCGGACTTGACCACAGGCGCAGCACAGAGAAACTGGCACACGCATGCTCTGCCTTGAATCGCTTCACGGCCTGGATGATGTAGTCGCGGTCCATGGGTGTGGGGTCTTGGAGGTGCGACACTATCTTTGCAAGCGGAATCCCTACACGGTAGTCGATATACATGTCGAGCTTGCGGCCGGGTTCAGCTACGGCAGTCGCAATGCCTGCTGCCGTGCCGCCGTAGGAACTGCAGATGACGCCAGCCTTGAACACTGGAATTTCGTTAGCGGCTTCCATGAATAGATGCACGACTTCATGGAGCGGGTAGGCTAGAAGCCGGAAAGCTATCTTCTAGCTCGTTCAACAGTTCCGTGTGACCGGTGTGACGGTCGTGACCCACCCCAATTCCTAGATTGCTCAGGTAGGAGGGATGACGAAATGGTAATGCACTTACGCTTAATGATGATAGGACGCAGGGCTTTGCGCCACTCCATAGGATAGATGTCATCGACAGCATCGCCAGAAGTTCTTTGGTTCCGTTTCAAGAGCTCATCCCAATCTTTCCAGAAATCCTTGGGCATTAGCTTGTTACTCAAATACGTCCGTCGATCGGGGACACGCTTCGCTCGCTCCTCTTGATCGAGTAGCTTTGTGTCTCTCCACGGTTCTCCGTGCTCGGAAGCGAGGAATGCAGCACCTTCGAAGAAGACTGCGATCGATGCATACGCCCTAAATGCGTCATCGACAATGCGGCGCTCTTCGTAGAACATGTCCGCCATGTGCATGGTCTTGCAGAGCTCGAACGGGCCTGGGTCGATGTTGCGAGACATGATAAACTCATCCATGGCGTCGACCATAAATTTGTGCTCGACGTAGCGTGAGAGGGCATCTGGCTCTGCGTCTCCGAGATGGAAGCTTTGTTTGAACACTGAACTTGTCAGTCAATTCGATGGGAGGGCGTGGCTCGAGGTACCTTTGCTCTTCTGTCGGTCAATGTGACGGAAGAAGTCAGCCTCCATGCCCTCGGGACTCGTGTCGTAGTCTTGTTTGGATCTCATTGCGAACCGACAAGCCCACATGAGCTCCTCGGGCGTCGACCTGACTGACTTTGGCAGCGCTTTTGCTCTCTTCGAGTCCGGGTCATATAAAATAGGTAAAAAGTAATCCGGTTCCCTCAGAGTCAGCGATTGGAACTGCTCGCTAAGAATCTGGTGAGCTTTGTGGGAATCTTCGCTTTCGCCAGTTCGAAATTCGCTTTTCAAAGCGTATTCAGAGTCATCGTCGGTTTCGTCAGCCCAGTCGGAATCACCATCATCATCTACTTCCCCCAAGGCTTCGCCCTCTGAGCTATCGAGTTCGTCGTCCGTATCCAAGTCTGCAGCAAACCTGCGGATGTCGAGAGGATCATTCTCGAACATCTCCATGGCGTTAGGAATGTGATGGTAAAGGTCGTCGGGTAGCAGGCCAGTATTCTCCAACGGGAACAAGATCGCGTCCTCCAGCTCATCAGCTTCTGTGTACTTGTAGCTGTCTTCGAACCCCTCCTTCTCAAAGCCGCCCTGTGGAGACCACGACCAGGCTCGAGCGTTCTGATCAAGACCATCCCAGATACTCTCTGCTTTCTCGTCTGGTTTGATGCTTCGTACGCGCTCCGTGGTTGGGTCTTTAGTCAGCGTCTTCAAGATAGGGGCAGCGGTAGAGAACATGTCTTTGAGCTCCCTCACCCTCATGGCACGGGTAAGCACCTCCTCAATCTTCCTCTGCATGATGAAAAAGGAACGGCCTGGACTTGCGTCCCAGATGTACACATCGTAGAACTCCTCAAAGCCGAAGTGCCACTTGCGTGACTTGTCCATCGCCTCAAAGAACACAGGTCCTACTTCTCCCTGGACCTCATACTCGTTTCGGCTGGCCCTACCCCATCCGCTCTTCTCTCGAAGCAGCCAAAGCTCGTCTTCAGGCGGCGATATGAGCACACGACCCGTCTTAGCATCGCGCACCAGGGCGCGCAGTTCCCACGACTCCATGGCAAGATACTGGATGAATCTGCGGCTGACAGGGTCATCGCGCTTGATGTGACCACAGATAAAGTTCCGCATCTCTGTGTGCTGATGCGCTCGGCGGGTCATGCCACGGCTTCCCGTCTGGAAATAGTTCGTGACCTTCTCTGCTTTGTCTCCATGGAAGTATGGGATAAAGCCCAACTGCAGGAGCTGTTGACGCGGTAGGTCACCGATGAACTTGGTCCATTTCGGAGCTGGAAAGTAGTGGTACAAGCAAAGGATGTTTAACTCGAAAAATTCGTTCCAGTTGCGGCAGAGCTCCACAGCATCGAAGAGATCAGAGTCTTTCGCAATGACGGCGAAGTGGAACCAGCCGCCACGAGTAAGAGCTTTCTCGCTGGGATAGTTGTACATGTATCGCCCGCAAATTTTGATGCGAGTGCGCTTGCGAGCGTACTGGTTCTCGTTGGTAATCTGGCCAAAGTCAAGGACACCATCGTTTTCTTCTCTAAACAAGTCCACTCCCTGTTTATTGGCTTTCTTGGCAGATTTCTCGCGCTTCGTCTGGTACGTGTCTGGGAGCTTGCCTTTCTTGAACCTGAAACGGTACTTTTCCGGTGTTTTGTACCTGTCGACGTCTTCACCGACTTTCTCCGTTACACCGGGTTCCTCAAGGTCTTCTACTCCGTCCCTTTCCCGAATAAAGTCAGCACAGGCGTCACGAACGTCTTGTAGTACTGGTCGCTCCAGCTTCAGGCAAAGGTTGCGAAGATGCTCGCGCGTGACCTCTTCCTTACCAATGAAGTCCTCTATGCTTTCAGCCTTGAGGGCGACAGGAAGGAGGGTTGATTGAGTGAGCAGTAGTCGACAAAATAGAAAGTTCTTGATCTCAGTAACCTCGTTGAGAAGCTGCTCAATCTCATCGTCTGGAATCACAGGTGTCTGTGCGTCATAGCTATTGGAGCCGCTCCCGGCCGCGTACCAACCTGTCGCTCGTTCAAACTTGACAGGCTTGCGAAGTCGGTCACGCATCTGGCCTTTGGTTTCCATCTCAATGATGTTTGCACCTCGGCCGTCATTTGTCTGTAGTGTTGGATCTGCCAGCTTCTTGGTTTCCGCGTTGGCTTTTTTCACCCTCTTTTTCGCACTTTTAGAGAGCGCTTTTGTAGGCGCAGTCGACCCGGAGGTGCCATCGGTCTGCGGAATGTCGACAGGTTTGGCAGATATATCCTCGATCGCGTCGTTGGCCTCGTTGTCTTGAAGCATAAGGAAGTATTTGATGAGCTCGACATAGTTGTCCCGTTCGTAGCCAAATACATCCTTGATGGGGTCCCAATCGTCTTGCTCTTCTTCAGACATGTCCGAAAGACGCTGTTTATACGTCTCGTTAAGATACTGCTCTTGCTGTTTCTGGTCCTCTTTCGCTCTCATCTGACGCTGCTGTCGCTTGAGCTCTTTTTGATGACGCTGGAACAACAGCGACTCCAGTTTGACCTTTCTGGACTCGGTCTCTCCTTGTTTCTCTTCTTGTTCCTGAGTTTGTTTCACCCAGTCGAACCATTGCTTTTGCTCATACATCACAGTAGCCGCACGTTTGCCGAGCTTTTCCAATGCCTTTGTCATAGTTTGTCTGTCGCTCTGGAGTCTGTCAAGATACTTCTGGTGGCCATAGTCGTTGTCGATGGCGAAGAAATGGCTGTGGTGTAATTTACGGGCTCGAATGACTCGATCAAGCAGTTGAAAAGTTTTAAACAGATAATCATGTACTGTCTTGAGCGTTGCCTCATCGTCGATATCCGCAAAATCCTGTGACGCTGCAGAGCCTTTCTTGCCTGTAAGGTAGGCTGGCGGCTTGCTGGACAGAGCATCAAGCTCCGCGTTGCGTCTTTTGTAGCCCCGATATAGAGCTGCACGCTGTATGAGAGATTTTTCCTTTGCAGCCGCCGGGCCTTTATTGATGGTGGTTGTCGCAAGAGGGCTTACCTTGACATTGACGAGAGTGAAACGCGCACAACCGTCCATCAGAAGAAGTTGCTTCCTTGTCGCAGGCCGTTTGCCCGCTCAGGTCTGAGAGCAGCCTCGCCCTACAAATTGCAGTCATAGTAGCACCAATATATCAATAAGCGAATGTTGATAATGAGAATGAGTACGACTTGAGACACACTGAGCCGCGACGATGCCGAGCCCCGCGCACTAAGCAGACCGCTAGCGCCAACTTAAAACGCGTGTTCTCGTGATTTGTGGAAGGTCTGCTCGCCTATCAACTATTCCGAATAAAGAACGACTTGACTGAACGTTTGCGTTTGCATGATGTATTAATGGGTATCATGTTGTTTTGCTCAACGTAGCCAAGTCAAAACGTATAATCTCCGTCTATGGATCCTCATCCTCCTTCTCCGCGGCCTCAGCCTCCGCCTTCTTCTTGTCCTCCCACTTCTGCTTTTTCTCCAGCAACCTCTGAAGATTCTTGGCCCCATTGAACACACCGTACGTTTTGGCATTGCAGGCTGCACATGTGGGATCCTTTCTGTACCGCTTCAGCGCACACGCCTCGCAAAAGTAGTGCCCACACTTGGTCACGATTGGACTCTTGTAGGGCTTCTTGCATATCAGGCACGCAAATGGTATCTTCTCCAGCAATGCCAGGTCCACACCGTCTTCATCCTTCTCCTTCTCGTCACGATTGGCCGAAGCGACAATGGTGCCACCTGGCTTCTTGCCTTTTGTTGACATCTCCCATTCGCGATCGAGCTTCCAGCCAGCGGCATAGTCCTCACGAGCGTGCAGGAACTTGCAGTTGTCGCCAAACCCACAGAAACCAGTTTGCTTGTAGTCCTTGCAGACGTCGGGTGTGTAATCGGTGACGGTGATTGTTCGGACGTTGGAAGAGGATTTCTGAGGGCCAACTTGCCGTGCAGGCGCATCAGGGTTCTTCTCGATGAATGTCGTGGGTTTCGTGCGCGTGCTGCCGAGCAGATTCTTTGAGCTCAGGTCATCATCGCCCTCGAACCAGTTTGACTGCTTCGTAGCATCGTTGCTCGCCTCTATTGTCGCAGAGCGGTTTGCTTCGTATTGTGTGGTTCCCTCCAGTCCTGTTATGCTAGGCTTCTGGTCGGCGGTCGAAGCTTTCAGGGAATTTCCGTTGACCTTGCGACGTTTTACTACGCGACCATCTCCGCCTTCTGCTTCTGACCCCGAAGAGAAGTCGTCTGAATCCGAGCGTGGCGGCGGCGGCGGTGCGGCTTTGCGGGGAGCTGCTTTTGCGCCTCGTTTCTTAAACTTTACTACCGGCGCTTCCATTTCGGCTTCGCAGGTGAGTGGATGGGAGGGGGAGAGAATTAGAACAACCGTGTGTTTAAAATGCTCAGTATATATAGTCCGGCGCATGGAAAAGAAAGTTCGATGGTTGATAATCTGGGGAAGCTCGGACGTCACGCTAGTCTAGTTAACTTGACGCCACTGCCACGCGCCTAAAACTTTGTAGCGCCATCGTATACTTCATCACTTCAGGGCTGTGCGCTTGGTGTTTTTGGCTGCAGGAGGTATTACTTTATCACGAAAATTCCACCAATGTACCCCAGCGGTCCACAAATATAGATATTATATCTCGCCGCCATAGTATGAATAATTGTCCGCATTCTGCTTGTGGAAACCGTAATCTGTGCTATGACGGATCATCTCCCTCCTAATCTCGGGCGTCTGAAAACCACATCAGCACATGCACGATGGAAGCGTCTTGATTCGTTTACTTACTCGTTCACTGACTTGCTCAACCCGATTGACGACTCGATCTAGCAAAGAAATCATCTCTTCGCTCACAAACTTGGGACTGTCCCTCTGGATGAAATGCCCACAGTTGAGGGCTATAAGCGGACCGATGGCTTTGCCCTCGTCGGTAATCCGCGTTAGATCCGAATTGTGGGCCTGCCACACTGGATTTGCGTACGTCATCGTCAGCACCTTCGGTATATGTAGGGAGCCCTGGTCTTTGTCGGGGAAGTTAGCTTGGAGATTGAGCCGTCAGCAGTCATACAAGTACACGCATGGATGGTTCGCTCTGCAAAATATGCCCGAGAAACGGGGTACACGTACATGATTGCTCGGCAAATGTTTCCCAGTCATGACCTACTACCGTGAGGTACGGTCCAGCGCCGCCCCAGCCTTCCAGTCGAGGTCCGTCAGCCTCTGGTAGCAACGTCGCCAAGTTGCGTCTCGACAAGCCTTCCATGTTCGGCACATCGGGATGAAACATTTTTCTGTATTTCTCCCTCGTTTCCCTCACCTCGTCTGCTGTTACATCGCCAGGTAAGGTGTGCGGATCAAACCCGGGGGCGTCAGGATTCGGCCACATGTTCGTATAGTCAGAATTGGCCATGATGCTATCAAGGAACAACATGCCACAAACGGTGCCAGGGTACGTTTGCGCAAACAGTCGTGCAATAGCGCATCCGATGCTGTTACACACGAAGACAAGGCAGGGATACTGGGACGGGTTGCTGGTCTGAAGGTGCTCTTTCCATATCTGTAGTGTGAACTGCTTGAGGTCGCGTACCGCAGACATTACGTCGTGGCCATGGCTGGGTGGAGGTTCTTTGTCATTGGGATCGCGGTCTGAATCTCCTTGACCGAAGCGATCATAACTGAGCAAAGCAGGATACGGAAGGCCTGCTCTGACTCGCTTCTCCAAGAAAGCACTTATGCTCTGATCCCACGAGCTTCTAGGGAGCATCAGCCCATTCAAGAACACGATGAGTGACTGTGCGAAGGGGTTGGGATGGCTCAGTCTCGACGAAGAGGCAGGGTAATATGTGTAGTGTATCCTTGCAGCGTGCTTGCCATCGAGCGGCATAGCCGAGATCTCTGGTTCCGGGAAGTCCGGAAAGTCTTCCTCGGACGTAGGCATGCTGCTCACTACCGGGTTTCCAGGGTTGGATCTCCTTGCGGCATCATGAACAACACGTTCCGCGGAAGAAGCCGGATCATCTTGTACTGGTTTCTCTTGTATTGGTGTCAGCTTCGATTCCAGTTCTTCCGCATCCGGGTGTTTGGGATGGTTCCTAAACTTATGGAGCAAGTGGACCATGTTCGCGGCTGCTCTTCTGACTTCTCAACGCCTGAACAATCTTCAAGGATGCGATTTGTCTGGAAAGCGGCCAGAGCTATTCAACTGCCAATTAAAAGAGCAGACTTCCAGTATGCCCGGTGCAGGTCAACAATCCGAACGCAAAATCCGTATCCCCGCTTGCTTGTCTGATTTGGTAGATGTGATCGGCACAAAATGCAGGGGTTGAACAAATCGAGTCCGATCCACCATGTAGGCGCAAGAGAGTTGAAAGCAGCTGATTCGAACGCAGGGAGACTTTATGTAATTGACGTTTCTCAAGGGTTGCAAAAGTTGGTCTTACCCCTCCGCCAGGCGGGCAAAGCGGGAAGGATTCCAAGATCTTCTGAGATCTTCTCGGACCGTCTCTGCGCCGTCGATGCGTTATCTCCAGAAGTGATCGCTCTCGCTGCGAGCCTGGAAGCCGGGTGTGGTAACAGAAGGGCGGATTGCCTCGCCAGAGGAGGCAGGGTCTGCTTTTGACAACGTCGTGTGCCGTGAGGGGTCATCACGGCCAAGATAGGGTCACTTCTTTCGCATGATGACATGCAGATCCACAGTGCCGCGCCGGTGGCTTGAACAAGGCTCGCGTCAACCAAAACATGACAGCGGATGAACCTTTTGCGGGACACAAGCCATGTCAAAGTGTGCATGTGCTGTCAGACGGTGCGTAGTGCATGGAAACGGTGGCTCGGCTCTCAGGTACGCGGCTGCGGCTGTTCCTGCCTATGACGTGTCGCGAATGCACGTTGCTCTTTCACCGCATGTGGATCCCTGCGCTGATCCCCGGCCATCTTAATACCATGGCATCTGGCGCCCGCGCTTCTGGACACTCTCCACCCCCGCAGTTTTTACTCAACCACAGTCAAACAATATCAATCCCCACGTCGTTCGCTTTGGCAGCCCACGCAAACAAGTTAGCAACTCCCACGCGGCACCCCGCGGCACTACTCGGCAATCAGATACAAGCTTCCCTTGGGTCAGTGTAGATACATGGAACTGATGCTTGCGTCAGGCACTAACCGTTTGCAGTGTTTATGCACATCCATTATGGCAAACTACGTTGATGCTTCTTCGCAGACGGAATGGGCGGGACTGATGCAGAAGAACATTGTTCGTTCAGAGGCCTTCTTCGCTCCATACCCTGCCACAAACACGCCGCCGGATGAACCATTAACAAAAAAGGAGCAGTGCCTTGAGGATTTCCCATCCCTGTCGCATTCAGAGGCGCGCGGCCAACCACAGACACCGCCACAATCAATAGAGCCATTCAGAGAGCGTGTTTCAGCCATGTCAACATCGCCATTGCTATCTCGGAGCCAGAACCGTCCCGCCTTTGTGGCACACATCGATCTGCCATCCCCAGAGATGAGAGAACTTGAGACGCTCGATGACGAGGTGCCAGTCTCGCCACCGCCGTCTGCTCTTGTTCTATCGCCAGTACCGGAGGCCAACAGGCGATTCGCCGGGCACACGCCTCTGTTCCCACGATCGCCATCTCCAGACACGCCTAGGAAGCAGCCTCCACAGCACCTGGCTCCAATCGCGCCAGGGAGGCCCCTTTCCATGCCAGTACATGAATTGATCGTCGAGCAAGATCCTAGCGAAGATGCCGACACGGAGCCGCAACCAGCCATGGAGAGTCAATCGACAACGCCGCAAGAAGATGTTGGACTGACAGGACCGCTCACGCTCGCACCAAATCCTGGCGACGGCACCCAAGACACCATCTTGCTAAGCGCTCTAGATACCGAGCTTAGCAGAATCGCCCGGCAACAGCGAAGAGTCGATGCTGCGGCTGAAGATGGCCAGCCACTCAGTCGCCAAGAGTCATCGGAGTCTCGATCGTCTGAGGTCCAGCCCGTCGACGGCGTGACGTTGAAGAAGAGCGTCCCCATGAACTTTGGAGCGCCACTGGGGCAGGTGTAGGACACGCCGAGCGGTTCATCGAGCAAGGGCAAGCGCGGATCTCGCGACGAAGAAGATGGGAACTTTGGATCGCCAAGTACCGAGGTTTGAATACGCGCCTAGACAGGCAGGGCGCGTTAGAGAAGCGATACCCACGAGTCGACGTCCTGCTTTTGCGGACAGGAGTCGCATAGCGAGCAGCATGGAAGCAGGGACAAACAGGCTACATGCATCGAGTGCGTTGTGATGGGGAGCAAGAATCATATGGTTGTTCAAGGTGTAAAGATTCGCTGATATTGGACATGCTGCACCCACGCACCCCCTCTCCAAACACCCCACTTACTGTACAATGATTCTACACGGCGTCTTCCACATGCATATTCTACACATCGCCTCACCCAACCACGCACAAGACGGACACTACCGCTCAGCGAGCATGTTCTTGATCTGGCGCCAGTAGTCGCCGTCGACGGCCGTCTTCAGCTCGTCCTTGTGCAGCCACTGGAAGTCCTGCAGGCCGAGCTTGTTGTCCTTGAGGTTGGCCTGGCCGGCCATGATGCGCGCCTTGAGGAAGAAGGTCTTTGCGCCCTGCTCCTGCAGGCCCGTCTCGGTGCTGCGCGGCGTCTTGTACTCGAGCTGTGCGTGGCCGACGGGCACGTGGCCGACCAGCCAGGTGTTCATGTTGACGCCGCCGGACTGCGTGATGATGCGTTGCGCAGCCTGTCGTATGTTAGCATTGCTGGTGTCTTGTGGTGTTCGATGACGCAACCTACCCCGTGCAGGTTCTCGTCGTTCAGCCTGTCCTGCGGGAACTCCCACCTCCCCTCCTTGTTCTTGACCAACAGATACAGCGTCCTCTGCAGCGCCCGACTCAAGCTCCTGGTGTCGTTTTTCCGGTCCGCTTCTGTCTCTCTTGGCGGCGGCCTCTCAAACGCCTCACGCTCGTCCTTTGCCGCGTTCGCCGCCGCAGCCACAGCACCGCTCTCCTCCTCTGCGCCCGTCGTCCCAGCGTCCTCCAGCAGCTTGTCCACCTGCCATTGGAAGCTGCTCTCCTGAGCCCCTACGAGGACTTCGTCGTTCCATGCCTCCTCGCCGTACCCCTTGTACCGCCCAATGTCGCGGGCGGGCGTGAGGCGCTGGGCCATCTTCCTCTTCCATTCGCGGTCGGCGGGCGTGCGTGCTTTGAAGTAGAAGTAGCGTGTGAAGGGCAGGGCGAGGCGCTCGTTGAGGCGTTTCTGGTACAGGAAGAAGGCGGCCTCGAAGGGGTGCAGGTCGCGCGTCAGTTGCGGCGGGCGGGAGAGGACGACGCCGGCGTTGACGGCGTAGGAGGTGCTAGGCGAGGTCTGGCCAACGGGGGGGATGTGTTGCGGGCGGGCGTCTTCGGGGGTGGAGGCGAGCGCGGCTGCGGTTGCGTACGTGTTGCGCGAGATGGTGTCTCTGCAGGAGCGGCATATCGATTGTCCTGTCTTCATCAGCAATGGCGTCCGTCTGCGTCGAGTCGATGGACTGACCCGCTCGCGCGGCCAACCGGCGAGTCGTCTGCTGTCCGGCGTTCATCTCCCTTTGCTCGCGGCGATGGCAGTCGATAGGCTGGGCCTCTGGTCAGAAAAGTTCGGTCGGGGTCGACAGCGGAGGAAGGTGCATTGGGTCTAGTGCGCTTAGTCAGGCAAGTGCGCGCATCAAAAGCTTCGCAGGGCGCAAGCTGTCGTTCTTCACTTCTATATGGCCCTCCTTATCTCCAGCGTGTCGCTTTTCTCCTACCAGACGCTGGTCATTTATTGGTGCCTAGACGGATCGAGCAGTCTTTTTCGCTAGCAGTACCTTCAATATTGTTCCAAGGCGTACAGCTAGATAGATTTTGCTCACATCTTTTCTGCGTGATGACTTTTTTTTGGACGATTAGCGTCTGAGGTCTCGTGACGTGACGCACGCCGCTGGCACGAGAGATGCATTCACGGGTTGCCAGAGTCTTGCGTTACGTGCATCAGCTTGACTTGTGCGATTTGCATGCAGTACTCACACTGCACCCACCGGCTGCAAAGCAGCTCTGGATCCTGCATCCATGTTGATAGTCTGTGGAAGAGCTGCTGCAGCAGGCCCATGATGTCGTCTTGCAGTGCTCTGCCTGAGACGAAACATGGAATCACTGCTGGCACCTGAAAAACGCGCCTTTCGTCTCACTTTGACCGTTGCTGTCCTTCATCCAGCTCCTCCAGCGGCATTTACTTTCGCCGACTAGCGCCAAGATGTTTAAATTTACTAGAACGCGTCCCGCGGTGAGCTCCCAGGCACAACCCAAACCCCAGATACCCCTCACACGCCGCCAACATGTCTCTCTCGATACCCAACGCCCCCAACGCCGGGCTGTTCAAGCAGGGCTACCAGAAGTGAGCCAGCACTTTCCCCACCATCGCCATGTGCACGCTGCTAACCACCCCCACAACAGCTACGACGCCGAGGATGGCGCTGTGATTCGCAACATCGACGCCTGCAGGACGATTGCCCAGACTGTCCAGACCTCTCTCGGTCCCTATGGACGCAACAAGATCGTCATCAACCACCTCCAGAAGATGATCCTCACCTCCGATGCCGCCACGATACTGAGGGAACTCGAGGTCGTGCACCCCGCCGCAAAGCTCCTGGTCATGGCCAGCCAGCAGCAGGAGGCCGAGATGGGCGATGCGACAAACCTCGTCATCGTTCTTGCTGGCGAGCTGCTGAAGAAAGCAGAGGAGCTCATCCGCATGGGCCTCAAGACAAGTGACATCGTGTTGGGATACGAGAAGGCACAGAACGCAGCACAGCAGACTCTAGAGGGTACGTGATATGTGCATCGCCCTCGCAATTCACCCAGACTAACCATGACGTAGAGCTCGTATGCGACAAGGTCGAAGATATCCGGTCGCAAGCAGAGCTCGCCAAAGCCATCCGAACCGTCGTCGCCGCAAAACAGTCTGGCAGCGAAGACTTCCTCGCCGATCTCGTCGCAGAAGCCGTCCTCGCGGTGCTGCCCAAGAACCCTGTCAACTTCAACGTTGACAACGTCCGAGTCGTAAAGATTATGGGAGGCGCACTGGAGCAGAGCAAGGTCGTCAAGGGTATGGTCTTCGCAAGATCGCCGGAGGGCAACGTGACAAAGGCCACCAAGGCCAAGGTCGGAGTCTTCTCGTGCCCCATCGACATCTCACAGACCGAGACCAAGGGCACCGTCCTCTTGCACAACGCAAAGGAGATGATGGACTTCACAACGGGCGAAGAGCAGCAGGTCGAGCAGGCCATCAAGGAGCTGCACGACTCTGGCATGCGCGTCGTGGTTGCTGGATCCACCATCGGAGAGCTCGCACAGCACTACCTCAACCGCTACAACATGCTCACCATCAAGATTCTCTCCAAGTTCGAGCTGCGCCGGTTATGTCGCGTTGTTGGCGCCACACCTCTGGCGCGTCTGGGCGCACCTATGCCCGATGAGATGGGTACCATCGACGTGGTTGAGACCCTGGAGATTGGCGGTGACCGTGTCACCGTCTTCAGACAAGAGAACGAGCAGACACGAACAGCAACGCTCGTCCTGCGTGGTGCTACCCAGAATCACCTTGACGACGTTGAGCGTGCTATTGACGACGGTGTCAACGTAGTAAAGGCCATCACCCGTGACGCACGACTGGTGCCAGGAGCAGGAGCCACAGAGATGCAGCTCATCGAGCGAATTAAGACCATTGCCGACAAGACACCCGGCCTGGCACAGTACTCCATCCGCAAGTTCGCCGAAGCATTCGAAGTCATTCCCCGCACGCTCGCCGAATCAGCAGGCCTCGACGCCACCGAAATTCTCGCACGCCTGTACGTCGCACACGCTGCACAGAAGGGCCGCAAGGACGACGAATGGACCATCGGTGTCGACATCGAGAACGACGACAACACCGGCACCCTGGACGCAAAGGAGGAGGGTATTCTTGACCTGTGGGTCAGCAAGAGCTGGGCCATCAAGCTGGCTAGCGAGGCCGCAAGGACAGTGCTGAGCGTTGACCAGATCATCGTCGCAAGGCAAGCCGGCGGACCCAAGATGCCAGGGAAGGCCCAGCAGGGCAACTGGGACAACGATGACTAGAAGACGAGCATGGGCTGGAAAAGTGTATAATGACATGAACTGAATGACCCAAGGTCATCGAATAAACGATGCCTTTGTCCAACCCGCTGCCTCCGCTCACAAGACGCGCTCTACCGTACATTAACCTCAGATTGCCCATCCTTATCCTACAACCCCGCCCATCTAAACAGCCTTGTATACACCGTCTCCCCTTTCAACAACCCCAACCGCGACCAATCTCAATCTACATCCAACCCACTACAGAGAATGTATCCGCACCCCTCCCTCTCCTGCATCCGCACAATCAGCGATACACACAACAGCAATCAAGTTATGAGATTCCGCGTGTATCGTCTGCGACCACGCCATGCTGTACGGAGGAAATGGAGAAGACGTAAGGGAGCTGAGAGGGAGTGTGTTGGTGGAGTGGTGCTGTGGGATCATGATGAGCGTGGGTGGTTAGGGGTGTTTGGATGCGCTTTGAGACGAGCGTGAGGGTGTAGCGACGTTGGGAGATGGTCAAGAAGAAGAAGAATTGCAATATGTGTCAAGGCGAGCTTGTTGCGGTGTTCGCTGTATTGGAGGATCAAAGGGCGGTGGATTGGATTGGATTGAATATAGTCCTAGGTTTTTGGCGGAGATAAAACCGTGCTGCTGCTGCACGTTGATCGGCGGCTGTCTGCAGATGTGTGGCTTCGGGGCGGCCTTTCTATGGTTCTTCGCCCGTTAGAACAAGTGTGGGCTGGGCTCTTCACCTTCGTGTCATGCGACGCTGGGATTCTCAGTCTTGCTTGACAGTCAACCCTCGCCATTCGGGCTTTAACGCTTCGTCGACCCATGGACATTCTGTTGCCCCCACGTGCTGCCGCACGTACTCTTCTAATGCATTTGCGCCTGGAGCACCTTCGTAAATGCCTATCGCACCAACGCGTGGTATGTGTAGTGCGGATGCAAAGCGGGCATCATTGGAGGTTGGCAGAGCAACGAGGCGTGTAGGCGCTGATGTTTTGGATCCTGGTCTGGGCTGTAAGGTGGCGAGGTGGAGCAGTGTTGGTATGTGAGCGTGCGACGGGGAGAGAGATGGGCGAGGGTGTGTGAGGATGACCATGCTCAGTGGCCTCAGCGTGGTTTCTAGCTGCTTTTCGGTTTCATTTTCTGTTGCGGAGCCGTCCTTGTCGCTAGCACCTGACTCCCTGGTCGGCGCATTTGGTGGTGCAGTCCTGGTTGCCAGAGCTTCTAAATGTCTCGTCACACTGTTTAGGCCAACAAGAAGATGGAATCCGATGGCTGGCGGTGACGGCCGAGGATTTTCATGTGCATGGAGCCTGGTATCTCGTTTCCGCTTTTTGCCTTTCGATGGTTGGACATGTGTTCTGCGGTGCTCGCCAAGAGGCGTGAGTAGACTGGGCCAGTCAGCCTTCTTGTATCGGTTTCACTGCCTCTCACGTGAACAATCGAATTCCTCTGTGATTCAACGTCTGACCCAAAAATATCATGCGAGTCGCAGTTCTTACCTACTTGCATAGTAATTCTGTAACGACTTCCTCGTCTTCATGTGACACAGACGGCCTGGGAATTTCAGCATTTACCAACAGAGAATACTGTGAGCTCACGAACCATCTTGTTTCTGTGAAAGGCGAGGATATCTTGAAGATTGGCTTTGGCGGCTTCTTCACTGGCGGTGCCATGTCGCGCGTAAAGTTGCCCGAACCCAACAGGGCCGGTTCTACAGTCCGAAGATGTTCAAGGGCAGCGACTCGGCACGTGATAGTGGAAGTCTCCCGTGTCAGGCTGCAAGGCAACACAGTATGCGGAGTGCTGGGGAGTGCTGAGACGCTTGCATCGCCAGTGAAGTGAAGCTGCTAGTTTGCGGCCGGAGGTGAGCACGGAACGCTAAAAACCCTAGCGCCGTTGCCCTCCAATGACCGATGACGTGCAACAAGCTGCCCCGCGAGTCTTCGTGAATTAACGACGCGTTTGACAGCTCTCCACTACGGCGGCGCAATCACTAGCACATTCAATCCGACATTCTCATAGTGGTCGCCAGCAGCTACAGCTCATGTTGTCACTCGCGCACACGATTCCCACCCCTCCGCACGCGGTCCTTGCCCACTAAGGCTGGACCTGCCGCTGCAGCTGTTGCCTGTGCCTGCCGCAACGGACACGCCAAACCTTCTCGTGCAAACAACGCGCTGTCTCGCCAGCGCACCCAGTCATGAGTGCGCGAGACCATGACATAGTACAGTCTCAAGCTGCAGACGAGCCAGCGACCGCCTCTTCGCCCTCCCCACCACGCCGTGAACCTGAGGTAGACGCAGACGCCAACTTCACTCGCAAACGCCCTCGACTGGACGACGGCGCCGCCAGTCTGCGTGCAGTGTCGACCGACTCTGAATCTCCCAGCAAAGCAATCATGTCGCCACACAAGGAGATGGTCGCCATGACGATACGGGAGCACCTGGCCTCCTCTCCCGAGCTCGCAGAGGATGAGGAGCACACCCAAGTTGCTACTGGGCCGTCCATCAACCAAATTCCCACACCCACAGCCTCGCCTGTCATGGTAGATGGCGCGCAGGATGAACCAGCCAGTCCGCCTGTCATCGAGATCATCGACGACGAAGATGAGAATGAGCCAACAGCGACTTTCACGGTGCAGCTCAACGCCGAGGACCACTTCAGACGATTCCCCTACCGAGCGCGCTTCCGAAGCGCAATGGATGCTTTGCGCGAAATCACCAGCTACGTGCAGAAAAGTGAGTCGCTCGGCGCCATGCTTCTCTTGCACACCCCTGCTCACACGACCTAGACCTAGATATTCCTCATGATCTCCTTCCGTCCTTGGAGCAATGGCTCCGCGGCCTCCCTGACGGCCCTTCGGCCAATCTGCAAACCTTCTACGTGACCAAGATGGTCTTTTGGACCGACTTTGCAAACTTGGTGGACAAGCTTCTACGGCGGAGGTACCATTGGACGACTGCTCTCGCTGGCCAAGATGATGACATGAGCAGGTATCCTTTCGGAGACTCGTTCGGCGACGATGCGGCGGTAGACGAAGCTTTTTCTGGATTCTTCGGTGCCTACATGAAGCTTTGCTCCCATCTTTTCCTGGTCGACGTACATCTGCTGAACCACCCACGCTCCGACGCGGAGCAGTATTCTTCCCCTTTGATCAGCGAGAAGCATCTGCGCCACCTTCACACAATCTTTTGCCAAGAGAAAATACCGCTGTTTCATCTACTGCGTAGAGAACACGCTGTTGACGTGCGCGAAATCGGTAATCGCCTACACATGGAATTCCTCTCATCCAATGGCGCTCAGAACCTTCTGCGGCTAGCTGACGAAGCGTTCCGCAAAGTACCCATGTCCGTACAGACTTCTATCGCTATGTTCACGCCTCAGCTGTTGGGCACACTGGGCTGGACCATCAGTCGTTTTCCAAGCCCAAGCGGTGGCATCAATCCTAATGAATACTATCGCGGAACTCTGATGTTTTTCAGAAAGTACACTGAAGATCTCGAAGATCCGGCAAAAATCACCGATGCTAGTGTCGCAAGAGACATGATCGTATACTTCTCGGCCCTCATCCAAGAGATTTGCCAGTGGGAGCATCAGACCGCCAAAAGCCTAGCGCACGACCTACTGGATTTCCATGAACAGGGGTCACCTAACAGTTCCTCACCTGCAGATGCCAAGGCCAGTGCAGATTTCGATGACTATCTCCAATATCCGGACATTCTTCCTATTCTGATTGCGAACGCTTGGAAGTTCAAGTTGCTACGGAAATACATTGTCAAGGGACGAATGGAACTGCGCGTCATGAGCATATCTTTTATGGATACAGTCCTGGTTGACCTCCATCGCGAATACAACACTGTCGACTCAGACAAACATCCTGTCTTACGGTACATAGCCGATGTTCTTCTCCGCGGACGAGTCGTTGACTACATCATCAGCGTAGACTCACATCCGCAGCTGATCTCTCGAAGTGGAAACATCGTTGGCTTTCTCGTCGTCACCCAGCGATGGATGGACAGCCAAGCCGATGCCGTCTGGAATACCGTGTCCCACAGCCCTGATCCTCGCGTCGTCGCAGCTACCATGACTATGCTTCGAAACATTGTTGGGCTAATGAGTGCCTCGGATCATCTGTATCTCTGCTCGAAGATCCACGGCCTATTTATCGAAAGTTTCACACTGGATATACTGCGTTTTCTGCGGGAGCTAACTATGAAACTCCTCGATCGTCATCCTCCTGTAGACTGGAGTACGAGTAATGATACGGCACGACCTTGGAATGTCTGCGTCCGGTTGATACAGGATACTGCGCCTAGAGATGGTGCGACCAAGCACGACCTTGACCTCAACGCGGAAGCCGATGAGCAGTTACGGTTGTTAGCTCGAAACATACCGGAGCCAGACCAACACGATATCTACAGGAGATGCTTGAAAAACATCGCTGAGCGTTCTAGATCAGCTACGGGGTCGGTTAGAGTTATCTTCATTCTGACTTCTTTCGGCGATATCACATTCTTACAAAGCAACGAGGATATGGTACGCCAGATTCTTGAGGAATTGCCCTCCTTTGTCAAGACAGAGACTGGAAGCAGACCCCACACCTTTCAAATACCTGCTTTGCAATACAGGCTTGAGCTACTCGCACTGTTGGTCTATAGAATTGGCCAAATCATTCCTAAAGACCTCTACAACGACCTGTGGGATCATGTTATTGGCCAGCATGCCTTATCGGACCATGCTCGCGATCTGGCATGGGCTCAGCTGCTGGATGCGGTCAAGCTTTCGCCTACCAATGAGTTCTGTCGTCAGCTTGTCACCACGTATGTGCCGGTTATGGACCCGCGGTACTACACTCCGGGCTTGTATGAGTTCGTGGCTAGGTACAGCTTCCCTATCATACGAAAAACCATACAGGTTGATTGCGAGGATCAATTGCTCTTGCAGATTCCGGGCGGTAATCTTTTATGGTCGCTGATGCTGTCTAGCCCTCAAGGCACCATCGAAGAGGCAGCTTCTTGTGAACTCGCCACTAGATATACGCAGATCGCTCAAAGTCAAGAAGTCACTGTTCCGGAGGTCGAGATGGCACATATTGAGCTTGTTGAGCGGTGCATGGCAGAGTTACGGTCTGCCTTCAAACAGTTATGCGACGGATCCGATACAAGTAAGCTGGACGGAAGAACTCGGTTTGGTCGCGTTCTCGTATTTCAGAAGCGGATGCTCGAAGTAGTTCGACAAAAGCCCGAGTTCAATCGCGCGCGCAGAGCCGACTCCAAGGTCGAATCGATGGATATCGATGTTCCAGCCGCAAACGCCATCATCCTCCGATATCAATTCGAACGCGACAGGCAAAGCATAGCAATCGCGCCCGATCAAACGATCGACGACCTTTATCGTAAGCTGTGTCGCGCAACAGGGTGCACAAAAATCAACCTATTTGCTGGGGGTCAGAAGCTTAGCACAGCCCAACGTGCTGGTCAGAAGATTGCTGATGCCAACATCGGCGGTCAGCTCCTCGTACAACCAATTGAAAGAAGCGGAAGAGCACATGCTGTATCTGCACCAGTCGCTGGCTCTTCGGAGTTCGAGACAAATTTAGTCAAGTACTTTGACGAGATGTTTGGATGGATGGATGCAGATGATGCGATAAGTCCGCTGGTAAGTTTGGTGAAAATTTGAGCTCAGGTTGTCGCTGATGATATTCAGCTCTTCGAGTTTCTGACACTGTTTCCGTATCGCACCACGATCACAAACAGCGTGGTCACTGGCGAAGCCACACTCAACGGTCTGTTCCCAGCTGGGAAATTCTTCCAGGCGAAATACGCTACTCAAGCCATATACAGTAAACTCCAGGACCAGTTACGTAGTGTAAGTTCTCTCTTCCACAGGCGGGATATATGTGCTAACAATCTCCAGTCAGCTTTGGATGAGACCTTTTTGATCAACGCTATCAGACTACTTGATCATGCGCTACTCAGTAAAGAGCTGCTTGGCAACGAGATCTCCCTTTCGAGAGGATTTCCACTTGCGGCTGTACTTGTGAGTACCATGTTGGAGTTCCTCAGAGGTAAGATTCGCGAAAGCTGGTTCCTTCTAGGAAGCCAACATCTAATGTTAACAGAGCGTCCTTCTTTCGATCTATTAGCTGAATACTTCTCTGATGCGCCCGCATTGGCGAATCGTCTCATGGAAATCCTTGTGACCAGCCTTCAAACGACGAGTACGACCACGGTTACACAAGAGTGCTATGATACCATCACAGAAGCTTCTTTGTGCTCGTCTGCAGTCTGGCAGACATTCTGGACGCACCCTCAGGTTGCTCACGTCCATCGAGTGCTTCTGTTGCTCGATGAGCGCGAAAGCCTTCGAGAGCACATCAAGCTGAAGATCCTCTCCATTTGTGGCGGAGACCTTCCATCCTCTTGTCCGTTGGACAGAGCTGATATTGCTTCTCACTACTGGGTCGCCATTGCAAACATATTACCTGAAGTTGCTAATAAATCTGAGCAATCAGTGCAGCTTTTCCAGTTGGCTGAGCATGTCTTTCGAGCACATGATGAACATAACCGTAGCGAGGAAACACTGCGCTCACTCCTCCATAGCTGGAGCTCGTCGCTACTGGCTCACGAGCACTCCGAAATTCCTGGCCGCTACAAAGTTGACAATGTTGTCCTGGGTTTCACTAAACTACTATTGTGTCTCATACCCTCTTTGAAGTCTTACAAACGTCCCTTGAACGCTGGCGCACTCATTTCATCCATCTTCGAGAAGTTCCTCTTCACTAGACGGTACGTTGCACAACAATACTGTGCATGCTACACCGTCTTGGCTGCATGTCCAAGACTTATATCCGAGGCTTTGCTAACATGAGATAGCACATTGTCTATCAAGAGTACAGCGCACGAAGATGACTGCGCCTCGACTTCGCTCCCTATTCTCGACAGTAATACTCGACGGGAGCTCTATGATCTCATGTTGGCCCTGGTTGACGACAGCCACTCTTACGACTGCCTGCTTCAACTCAGCAGTGAGGTAGAGAACAAGGAAGTCGATAACATCATGCCCGGTGTATCAGTCGACCGTAGCGTCGAAATCCGTTCTCAAACAGGATATGTCGGTCTACACAACCCTCGTGCTATCTGCTACATGAACTCCCTACTAACACAGCTGTTCATGAATATGGATTTTCGACAGTTCATGCTGGGCATTGAAGTGAAGGACGGTAATGGGTCCCAGCGACTTCTACTGGAGACGCAAAAGCTTTTTGCGACTATGCAAAACTCTTATCGCAAAGCTGCTGACCCCCGCCCGTTTGCCGCATGTGTACGAACGCTGGACAAGACTCCTATCGACATTGGAGTGCAGATGGATGCCGATGAATTCTACAACCTGCTTTTCGACCAATGGGAGGCGCAGCTCGTGAGCGAACTTGACAAGCGAAGATTCCGCAGCTTCTATGGCGGACAGATGTTGCAACAGGTCAAGTCCAAAGAGTGCGAACATATTTCGGAACGAGCAGACTCATTCTTTGCACTACCGTGCGATGTGCAAGGGAAAGCCAACCTACAAGAAAGCCTCCAGTCCTTTGTGCAAGGGGACGTCATGGAAGGAGACAATAAATACAAGTGCGAGTCCTGCGGCGGCAAGTTTGTCGACGCAGTGAAACGGTAAGGAAGCTAATGTAAATCTGGAATGCCGCTAACCGCAACAGGACATGCCTTAAAACTGCCCCGGACAACCTGATCTTCCATCTTAAACGATTCGACTTCGATTTGACCGATTTCAGTCGGAGGAAAGTTCATGAGCATTTTGGCTTTCCAGAAGCGATCGACATTGGTCTCTACAACGTAGAACATCTTGGTGATCCTACAAAGCCACATACCGAAGACTTCTTTGATCTTGTCGGGGTTGTCGTGCACTTCGGCAACTGTGAGAATGGTCACTACTATTCTTACATCCGCAAGCGACCTCGTCCGACTGGCGACGCCTCACCTACTTGGCTCAACTTCAACGATCAGGAAGTCGATCCTTTTGATCCAGCAGAAATTCCCCAGAAAACATTCGGCGGGGCTACAGACGATGGTTACAACAGACAGTACAAGCTCTATTCCGCTTACATGCTGTTTTATCAACGGAGAACAGCTATCGAAAACGACCAACAGCGATGGGCTGTCTCTTCACAAGCACAGCCACCAAAAGTCGAGATTCCTCGATCCATCGAACACGACATCGACCTTGAGAACGAGCTCTTCCTCCGAGAGTACTGTATCCTGGACCCTTACCACTCGGCTTTTGTGCGACAGCTGAACAACACGTCACGTAGGATCAGTCACGGAATGTGTTCAGAAGATCACGTCCAAGAGGCTACCGCACTGGACATTTTCTTAGCACACCTTAGTCGGGTAGTCTGGCGTCAGCAGATTACTTCTATATTCGAAGAAGCCCTCGTTCATCTCCGTCGGTCCGCATTGTCATGCGAGGTTTGCTGCAATATTGTCCTTCAATGGCTGGCGCGAGACGAAGAAGGACTTCACAACCTGCTCTTGCGGTGCCCTCACGCAAGCATCCGGTCACAAACCCGATCGTTACTGGTCGACAGCCTCAAATTCCTCCGCGGAAAGGACCCTGCTCTGTATGGTGTGAGTGGTACAGACAGCGACACCGATTCAGATTCCGCAGCCATTGGTGCTGGGACTCTAAGTATCGTTGCAAAGCGATTTGTAACACTCGTAGAAGGATCATACAGATCTGCAAGAGCTTGGGATGATCTGTACCTGGCATTGACGCAAATAGCCGAAATGGGCAGTTCTGAGACAGCCGCGCTATTGGATGTTGGCGTCTTGGACCTTTGTTTACAATTGTTCTGTATGCATGCGCATGTCAGAGTCGCCGAGGAGCGTACTGAGTTCGTACGAGTCCTGGAAAAGAGGAAAAGCATCTACAACAGACTTGTCGGCTTTGTATTCACGGTGCTCTTACGCATGGATATTAACTTGCCAGTTTGCGATGGGTCGGATCGGTTCGCCAAAATCGACCAAGAGCAGATGCGCTTTCCGCTTACTCGACAGGAGAAGAGCTTGCTGCTATGGTGGCACGTTGACATGAAGGCTTTTGCAGTTGTGGACAAGATGGTGGAGTTGTTCGACCCGACAAAGACAGAGTGTTTCTATCCTGGAGAGGTCGTGAAGTGGATGGCTACTTCACTCGACGACCAAGTACAGCGAAGGATACTCATCATGATCGTTCAGGGTATTACAGAGCTTAACACTCCCTACTGCGACGCATATCTACGCGTAGCCTCATGCTACTGCGAGGTGGTTACCAATGTCGACAGTCTCGGCAAAATCTGTGACACGGTAGTCGCCACTGTTGCGACGATTGAACAACCGTCTGACGAAAACTGCGTTCCTGGTGGCGAGAACATCTTGTTTTTCTTCAGAGACCTGTGCAGGATGACCAACCCCTTTGTCTCAGCAGCGGACGTCTCGTGGTGTCTTCTTGACAAGAGCGACAGGTTCGCCATTCCATTACTTCTGTACTCTGAGGAAGTTGTTCGTAAAGGTGCGCACGATTTTGTACGCGGCCTTTACACAAAACACATGGAAGATCCTCAAAACTTGGACGAGGCCTACAAATGTGCACGAGCCACGGCTGCTGAGATCATCAAGAAGGTCTCACACGAATCAAGTTCAGGCACACCACGCTCTTATCTGGGCCCTATGCTGGAAACAGGCAATTTTCTCATTGAAATGCTTCATACTCTGGACAAGAGCGAAGATCCGAACTTTGTCACACTCAAGGATACCAACGACAAAGCACTCATCTTCCAGTGGCAAATCGAAGTCGAATCGAGAGTAAACATGTTACCCGAGAACAGCACCCCAATATCCATGGGTGAAGGGGTGTTTGATCAGTCGGACTATGGAAGTGAGTCCGACGATGTCGAGCTTCTTGATTCCTGAGGGATCAATTGACTTTTCTTCTTCCTTGCAGGCTCTCCGTCGCCTATCAAAGACTCTTCTAGCGCTGGTACATCGTCAGAAATGGTTCGCCAAAAATCCCCAAGGTAATTTTAGGAAGCCATGGGGCAAGATACGGCGCAAGGGAGAATATGATATGCGGCTGACGGGTTTTAATCTTGCGCGAAAGCGGGCGTTACTGGGATTACGACAAGTCTGTGCGTTTTGGAGTGATGAGCTATAGCATACGATGGAGTTTAGTTTGGCGTTTAGATGGGTGACGACAGGTGTTCAGGCTTAAGCCTTGTGTGGTAGTGGTCGGGAACGGTGGCATTGACAGCATAGCGTTGGCGATTGGCAATTGGGATTCCGGATGCGTTACGATCAACCACAAAGATGAGCATACAGCTTTGGCGTTCTAGCGATGCATACTCGATCGATACCCACAAAATCATCTTCAGCTTCCTCATATCACATTTTCCTTGCCGTGTGGTCTCTTCCTCGCCTTGCTCAGCTTCTACGCTCGAACGTTTCCACCTACACCCTTTTGTGCCTGCAGCTCAAACAGGTGTTTAGAACTTCTCCGGGCGTCCGTCGCTTTCCACCCACTGAGATCAGCTAATGGTCACGAAGCGCTGCTTGGCAACGCCATTTGAAGACCGAGATTCGCATGGAAACTTTCTCTTTGGTCCCCACGTAAGCAATGAATGTGAGACGTGGATCTGCACCTGAAGAATTAAAAACATAATGTCAGCATTGATCAAGTCAGCGGCGGAACAGACTTGCAGAAGCATTTATTGGTGTCGAGAGTCGAAAGCATAGTGTCGGCGTGAAAAACCCGCTTCTCGGGCGTGTTGTGGCATGTCTACGGAGTTTGAGCTGGAGGCTGCTTACCAGATGCAAGTTGTTGGGGTTGGGGTTTGTGGCATAGTCACTTTGGTAGGGGAATACTAGGTGTCACTTATTGAGGCGTTTAAGTTGGTGATCCTACGAACGAAGATTCTTCGGTCGTGTGAGTTGAGAATGCATTCGTGATGGGCAATATGGATGCAGATAAAGGAGCTTCTATATTCTCTTTGGCCTGCGAATTCGTAAATTTGGTCGTATCCAATTTGGCCGTATCGAGTTTATTTGTACTAGGCGGTCTTATGAGTTTCATCGCTCTACTTGGCCTACTTTCCAGAAACTCCGTGCTGTTGCTAAGGGTTACATATGCTCTTTCTAGTATATGTAGATCTTGAGAAAGGAAGGGAATTTGGTAACTATAAGAAAATCAGTCTTATTTGTAACTGATACAATCTTCTCGCATCGATGATATGAATCCAATGGAGAAACTAAGAGTGCAACTAGAGGCTGCGTGTTGAAGACATACACTAGCGCCGCTTCGGTACCAACTCAATGGCATCGTTCTTTCACATCGCCAGGGTCCACTCCATTATCACTCAGTACTACATACAATCTGGTGGCTCTATCGCGCAACCTTAAACACGCCATGTCACCGTGCTCAGTGCGGAATTGTCTCTACTTCTAGAGCAACGGTCGAAGTATCTGACGTGTGCACGCCGCACGCGACATCAGACCAGGAAGCAGGTCATCGGACCATGAGATTTAGAGGGCGGACTATAACTAAACCTAGATAGGCAGGCAACTATGCTTTAGCAGGGATCTCTAAAAGATAGCATAGTCTAGTACAGCTATATTAGGTATAGTAACAAGTTTTTACTAAGAGTTGTATAATAACTTAATTAAATATATTTTAGTTCTATTAAGAATATGTTTTTATAGTATAGTAGACCTTTTTTATATATTTAATCCTACCCTAAGTAACAGTAACTACAATAGCAATAAAAGAAAAGAGAGCAGCTTTAGTCTTTGTAATACTCTAGAAGTAGTTAAAATAGATCTTACTACTTAGCTAGGTGTTATTTAGAGTAGTAAAGGAAGAAATTAGGTATAGTAGATGTAAATATGTTTTATATATATTTCTAATATATTATAGACAAAGATCTAATTTACGCCTAGAAGTTTGTAGGGTACTACTCTTAATACTGTTAGGCTTAAGTATAGTACAGCACTGCCTCTATATCTAAAAGGTCTTTAAGATAGGTATATATATATTATTTAGCTAGCTAAAACTATATATAGATTACTATAGATATAAAAAGCTATACTAGCATAAGCAACTTAGGTGTGTTACTAGAACACATTTCTACTAACGTACTCCACGGTCGAGCGGATCACACGATCGAGCGGATCACTCTGCCAAGACCACACCAAACCTCCACCCTACTACGCGATGCCTCAACAACAACACTAATCTACGCCCTTAAGAGAAGCTGCGATACAGCTTGCGCTTTAGGCTATCTAATAAGATGCAACGCTTATACTGTAACGCGCTGCAGCTATATATAACGCACCTTACAGCACACTACACGCTTAATACACAGGACAACCTGCACAAGCTAATTGTACCCTAAATTAACAGAATATAGATTAGACTAAGGAGGACGTGATTACTAAGTACATCCTTAAGCTAGACGCACAAGGATTTGCCCCTTAGCTGGCTACTATAGCTAATATAGCTAATTCTTTACGTACTAAGCGTAATATAGGCCATGTTAGCATAAACTAGCCTAATATGTTTATTAAGCGCTGCCCTAACCTTAAAGTAAAGTTTAATTGCAAGTACGACTACAAGAGAGCCCTCTGTAAGGATCTAGAGGTTATTAGGGGCTAGTTTAGGCTTATAGCAAATGTTAAAGCTAAGTATAGCATCTAGGATAATAATACATATAACTTTAATAAGACAGGCTTTATAATAGGCTAGATATTAACAGGAGTAGTTATTACAGGCTTAGAGTGTTAAGGACAACTAAAGGCAGTGTAGTAGAGTAACTAGGAGTAGACAACAGTTATATAGGGCATTAACAGCACAGGATAGGCTATTCTACCCTTTATTATCTTTAAAGGCTGCAACTACCTCTCTGCCTAGTATAAAGAGCCTGATCTGCCCTATAACTGGGTTATTAGAGTCTCTAAGAACAGATAGACTACTAACAAGCTTAGTCTAGACTAGTTAAAGCACTTTAATGCCTATACAAAGACGCGCACCTAAGGAGTATACTAGCTGCTCCTTATTAATAGCTATAAGAGCTATAACTCCCTTAACTTCTAACAATACTATAAGGAAGTAAACATTATTATACTATATATGCCTCTACACTTATTACACCTCTTGCAGCCACTAGATATAGGCTGTTTTGCCTCTTTAAAGAAGGCGTATAGGCGCTAAGCTAAGGATCTTATATATAACTATATTACTTATATTACTAAAACTAAGTTCCTACTATACTTTATAGGCGCCTATAAAGAGACATTTACTTCTAGCAATATCTAAGAAGGCTTCTAAGGCGCTAGAATAGTCCCCTTTAACCTAGAACAGGTTATAATAGGTCTTAATGTCCGCCTACGTACCCTACTGCTACCTACTATAGAAGATAAGCCCTAGCAGTCCTAAACCCTAAGCACTACCCTGTAATTAGGGTCGCAATTAACGCTAGTTTAAGAGAGGATTTAAAGGCATGTAAGCAGCTTACTAACTTTAATAGTTAAGGCCTTTAAAAAGCTTACTAAAGGCGCAGCTATAGTAGCGCATAAGCTAGTGTTAGCTTAAAGGGAGATTACTAGGCTTTAAGCAGCAAATAAGGCTGCTATACGACGTAAATTGCATAAAAGAAAGTAGTTATAGCAGGAGAGAGTCCTAACAGCTAAGGAAGGCCTTTAATTAACTACTCTAACTAAGTTTAGGGCACATAGTAATAGTAAGAAGGCAAGGAAGCAAGTACGTGTTAAAGGAGGTAAGGTAACCTAAAGACGCTGTAAAAAGTGCTACAACGTAGGGCATAACTCGCGCACGTGTAAAAAGCCTGTAGAAGGTGTTACTAAATAATATTATGTGCTGTACTACTGTATAAAAGGCCAACGTGGGCTAATGCGAGCCATAATAGGGTGGAGGTTTGGTGTGGTCTTGGCAGAGTGATCCGCTCGATCGTGTGATCCGCTCGACCGTAGAGTACGTTACGTTTCTAACACATTTAATTAAGTTCTAGTACTCTAAGGCTGTAAAATTATATAAATACCTAATATTCTGTCTATTTCTTAACAGCTATGCTTATAGATAGAAGTATAAGTGTACTAGTATTAAGTACTATAAATATCTTTAGAACAGATTAAAAGCGTATTTATATAGTAAGGTTATAGAGGAGATATATAACAATCTCTGTAAGATTTAGAGTAGTGTCCCTAAGAGAGTTTTAATAACTAGATAAAAGTAGGTATAGGTATATAAACATGTTCTATATATATTTTAAGTATATTATACTAATATCTTCTTTAGGCTATATATTAGTATTAACTGCAGGTTTAATAAAGAGTGTTATACACTAAAAAAGAACATATACAAGCTATAGGTTAGGCGCTAATAAGAGTAAGTAAGTAAGCTGTTTAGATATAATATAATATAGTTAAATATGTTCTTAATATATTTTAGGGTATTAGCAGATGCAAGTTCTTTATTGCTTGCAGATTATATTAACTAAACATAGATAAAAAATATCTTATCTAATAGGTTTAAAAGGAGGTAGATGTAAGCTATCTAGTAGATCTCTTCTAGAACAGTCTCTCTATACTAGAGAATAAAGAGAATAGTAGAGAGCAGTATAATATTATTAAGCCTATAACAGGCAATCTCTAAACCTATAGTAAGTAGCAGGAAATAAGTTCTAAGCACGTTCTAAGTATAACAGGTGTTAACTACTCTTAAGAACAGGGCTAGATTGTTTGTTAGCGTAACTGTCTAGTTATATTTTATGTAATTATTCTAAATAATCTAGAATATACTCTATACTTTATTCTTATTATCTTTAGAACATATTTATATACTCCTCTTCCTCTATTTATTATAGAACTAGATTATATACTAGATATTATAAATATTCTTTATCTAATACTAACTTCTTAGACTTTAAGATGTATGTACTAAGAAGTAACCTATAACATATTACTAACGTATTTAGCAGACTTCTTAAATTTGCCTTAGCTAGTTACATATCTTACTAGCCACAGATTCTGTTTAATTAAGGATCTAAGTACTACCTTTGCTAACAAAGATTATGTTATACGTCTTATTAATAAGAAAAAGCTTACTTAGTTTCTATATAGTAGAGATATTAAAGGTGTTCTGTTTAAGTAGAGACTTAAACATTAGGAACCTATAATAGTAAGTTAATATACCTTTAACTTATTTTAAAGATATTTATATATACTAGGCGTATATATAATATATTATAACTTCTATAGCTAGAATAAGTATTATCTACTTTTATAATAAATAGGCAAAAATCTTTATTAAGCAGTAGACGTTTTAAATAGATATGTTATTTAAGAGACTTATAGGAGAATAGTTAGAGGTTCTCTTTGCTGTCTTTTTGCCTAACTATAGAAAAAGTATAATTAATTTATAACACCTTAAGAGTACGTTCTAACCTAGTTCTAGTTATTACTCTTAGCTAAATTATTACTAACTTATAACAAAGCTAGATGTATAAGAGTTAGTTTAAGCTGTTCTTTATAAAGATTGCTAAAAGAGCTAGTATATCTATTTAGTAGTACTATCTTTACATAAATAGGTTCTATAGAACTACTATTAATATAGATAGTAAGCAGATAGCTAGTAAGTTGCTCTAACATCGCTTAAACACGCCTTTAACATGTTTTAGGATTTAGAAGATATCTCTCTTTTGTTAATTCTTTTAATTAACTATAGTAGTAGTAACTTATAAGTTATATATAATTCTATAATATCTACTTTTTATAAAGTATAGATTATGTATGTCTACAGATAGAATATATTAGGAGCTTATTATAGGGACGCTTAAAGTCTCTACTTAATATTAAAACAGCTACTAAGTACTATAAGCTGTGCGATCTTCTTTAGTATAAGTACTAATAATAAAACTCTTTCTAGATATTTAAATATATCTAATTAATTTCTATTAGCTACTAAATCTTTATCTACTGTGTTTAACTAGGTTAAATATAAGAAAAATTAGGTTATAGCTGCTATTCTTGTTTAAGTATATAGCTTTATCCTAAAACAAATTTAGAATAGGTTAGGGTTACATTTAAATACAGCTAAGCAGGCTAGGTTAAAGGGTTATTAGACTAGCTAACAGCTACAGCTTCTAGCTAGAGTTAAAAGGTAAGATATGTAAATAGGCCTTAAACATGTTACTAACGTGTTTAGAGCAGTGCTATGTAAATAGACCTTTAAGATGTTTAGGAGTAAATAAACAGAAATTAATATAGAAATAGATATAATAATTTAGATATACTAAGCCTAAGTTAACGTTTCTATAATAATATAGGTTATAAGAAGAGTAAGTACTGTCTATATAATAGGCAGGAAGCATGTTCTAAACATATTTTAGGACGCTAAGAGAGAGTAGTAGAGTAGAAAGTACTTAATCTAACTTATAAGAGTAAGGATAAAGATATACTAGCTCTTTTATAAGCTAATTCCTCTAGCTATATTAAATAAAAGAAAAAAAGAAAAGATTTAGGATGTCTGTAAATTAAAAGTATACTAAGAGAATTTCTTACTTAACTAGAGACTTAAGTTAGGTATATTGCATAAAACGCATTAAAAATATATTCTAAATACCTTAATCTAGTAATACTTAATTAGTATCTTAACTACAGAATAAGATATAAGAGTTTAAATAGAAGTAGAAGAGAGCTTAATTTAAAAAAGAAGTTTAGGAGTAGGATATTAAGCAAAGAGAGAACACTCTTTATCTAAAAGAGCAGAAGCTTAATATTTAAAGAAGAGAGCTAGCTGTGTAGTAACTTAAGAAAGAACTTTAGCTATAAGAATATGTTTAAAACACGTTCTAGCTACGTTTCCCTACTCCTTAAGTAGGCTTAGTTTAGTAAAAAATATTTAACGCTAGTAGAAGTAAAGAATTAGCATGTCTTAATAAACTACCTTCCTTTCTACTACTAACTGTTAAATACTACTTTTTGCTCTTCTACTATATAGGTATTAAGACTCTCTTACTTTATATAAGCTTATATAAATATACTATAAATATATTCCTAATATATTTAGCCTTTATACTAAGAGTATGCTACTCTACTAACATTACCTCTTAGGTTAGTAGGGTTTAGCAAGCGTAATAAGTAGGGAGAACTTATTATCTACTAAGGAGAGTTGTTCTGTTAGGCTGTTATATATAAGAACTAACTTTATAAAGTATACTTTAATAATATATTTATACTATATTACTAACATATTTAGCAGAAATTTAGTAATTAAGGTAGGCTTATTACCTATCTTAAGAAGTATTATTTAGACTATAAGCCTGCAGCCTAATAGACTAGCTAGTCTACTGTTTATTAAGAGCATAAAGCTCTTAACTTCTTTTATAACATAATAAAGCAGCACTATAGTATTCTAAAAGCTTATTCTGCTCCTAACCTAGAACCGACTAAGAACGTATCTAAAACATGTTCTCCTTAACCTACCTTGCCCCTAGGACCTATTATAGATAATAATAAACAGGTTTAACCTAAACTTATTCTAGATATGCCTATATAATAGTTTAGCCTACCTATAGCTTCTACAGATAGTCTTTTAGTAGAGGATAGCCCTACTATAGTTAAACTAGCACTAAAGATTCCTTAAATACGTTTAAAGAGAAATATGCTAAAAGGAAAGCTTATATTTAAGTACCTGCTCTACTAATCTAGTAATATAAAATTAGGTAGAAAGAAGAGACAGCTAAACTATAAAGAATATAGTAGGATGTTAAAAGAAAATAGTATTCTCTACCTATGTTAAAACTGTAAGAAGTCTTATCTTAAAGGTAAGTTTATACAGAACATATTCATAATATATTTACCTACTAATAGATATTAGAATACTTATTTAAAAAGTAGTGTGTTTCTAAGTAATTCTTTAAGATATAATATATATATTAGGCTTCCTATATTTCTTAAATACTTAGAAAGAAATCTTAAGTAACTATGCTTAATTTTATAATTATATATAACTATAGTATAGAAAATAAGCTAGGAACATGTTATAAACGTGTTTAAGGACTAGTAAGGTTAGAGGGGATAGAGGAGAGGACAGAGGACCTAATAGATATTAGGTTCTCCTTATTATCTCCTCTATCCTCCTCCTAATTATTATTATTATTATTATTATTGTTATCATTATTATTGTTATTATTATTATTGTTATTATTATTATTGTTATTATTATTGTTGTTATCCTCCTCTTCTATAGCTAGTAGGCCTACCTACAGATTATAGTTCTTATAGGCTAAACTACTCTTAGTAAAGAAGATATAGGCTAAAAAATGTTAGAAACCTGTTAAAAGTATATTATAGAAAAACTAACTTAGGTATTCTATCTAGTTATAGTTAGAGTAGAGGTTAGCTCTACTAAGCGTACTTACAGCAGCAGCTATATAGACAATATTAAGCTAAAAGATATTTAGTAGATATACTAAAATAAGCTAGAAATATGTTTAGAAGACGTTGCACTTACACTACTATCTAGCTAGAGGATTGCTAGCTAGAGAGGGGGCTGTAGGCCTTAGGCTTAGGTAAGGACTAGCTGCTGCTAGTGTATCTAGGCCTTAATATTATAGTAGGTAGTTATAATAGCATTATACTAAACTATAATAAACTTAGAATATATTAAAAATATATTACAGTATTTAGACTTACGCAGTACTTACTAGTGCTTTATAGTAGGTAGGCAGCTAGTACTATATAAAGAGGGCGCTAGCTATATATAGCTATGCTAGCCTAGAATATAGGTGCGCAGCATACTACACCTACTAAGTTATTACTATATAAAGTTAAAATATATTAAAAAAAAATTCTAAGTTTATTCTTACACTATAAAGGTTTCTGCCCTCTAGGTCCTCTTAGCAGAAGACCTCCCTAATATAGATAAATAGGCTGCCTGCAGTATTAAAGGTAAGGGCTAGACAGCTATATAGTAGGTAGTAGAAAGTATAATAATTCTTATAGTTTACCTATAATATATAAGAAACATATTTCTAAGATATTCTTTAAGACATATATTGCTATTAAGCTAAGTAGTAGCTTGCTAGGCAGCTATACTAGTAGTATTAGTAGTAACATACCCTACAGGCGAGCCGCTTAACAGGCGAGCTGCTTACTTTTGCCAAGCCCCCACTAAACTTCTCCTCCTACACCAATGTCTTCTTAACAACACCATTTAGACGCGTTAAAGGAAGCTTAGATACAGCTTGCGCTCCAGGCTCTTAAATAAGACGCGAATCTCTCTTAGTAACGCGCTGCAGCTATCTACAGGGTCCCTTAAAAGACACTAAGTAACTAACACATAGGACAACCTTTACGCGCAGATTCTATAGCTAACTTATAGAAGCTAGATAATAATAAGGAGGAGGTAATTATTAAGTATGTTCTTAAGCTAGATACGTAAGGATTTTCCTCTTAGCTCTTAGATGTAGCTACTATAGCCAATTCTTTGCGCGCTAAGCGCAATCTAGGCCCTATTAGCGTAAACTGGCCTAGTACGTTTGTTAAGCAACACCTAGAGCTTAAAGTTAAGTTTAATTATAAGTACGACTACAAGAGAGCCCTCTATAAGGATTCTAAGGTTCTATAGGGCTAGTTTAGCCTAGTAGCTAATATCAAAGCTAAGTATAGCATCTAAGATAAAGATATATATAACTTTAACAAGACAGGCTTTATAATAGGCTAGATCTCTCTAGAAGTAGTTGTTACAGCTTTAGAACAACAGGGTTGGCTAAAGGCTATCTAGCCAGGCAACTAAGAGTAGGCTACGGCTATAGTGAGCATTAATGCTAAAGGATAGGCCATTCTGGCCTTCCTTATCTTTAAAGCCTACTACTACCTCTCTGCCTAGTACAAAGAAGAGGATCTGCCTTACAACTAGGTTATTAGAGTCTCTAATAACAGCTGGACTACTAACAAGCTTAGTCTTAACTAGTTAAAGCACTTTAACAGGCATATAAAGGAGCGTACTATTAGCACCTACTATTTACTTATTATTAATAGTTATAAGAGCTATAACTCTCTTAAATTCTAGCAATACTGTAAGGATAACAAGATTATTACTCTCTGTTTGCCTCTTTACTTATTACACCTTACACAGCCCCTTAATATAGGTTATTTTACTGCTTTAAAGAAGGCGTATAGGCGCTAAGCTAAAATACTTATATATAACTAGATTAACTATATTATAAAGATAGAGTTTCTGCTATACTTTATACGCGCCTACAATGCTGTAATTACTTCTAAGAACATCTAGGGAGGGTTCTAAGGTGCTAGATTAGTCCTATTTAACCTAGACCAGGTTATAATAGCCCTTAATGTGAAGTTACGCACTCTATCACTACTACTACCTATTAACAACAAGCTCTAGCAGTTATAAACCCTAAGCAACACCCTTAAACTTAGGTTATAATTAACACTTATAAAAATAAGGATTTAGAGGTATATAGATAGTTCGCCTACCTCTATAGTTAAGGCGTTTAAGAAGGTAGTAAAAGGGGCAGCAATAATTGCGCATAAGCTAGTGTTAGCGCAACAGGAGATTACTTAGCTTTAAGCTACTAATAAGGCAGCTATACAACAAAAATTACACAAAAGAAAGTAAGTTTAGGTAGAAGAGACCCTAACAGTTAAGGATAGCCTGCAATTAATAACTCTAAAGGAGTTTAGGGCGCGTAGTAATAGGAAGAAGGCAAAGAAGCAGGTGCGCGCTAAAGGAGGTAAGCCCTCCCAAAGACGCTGTAGACAGTGCAATTAGACAGGACACAACGCGCAAACGTGTTAGAAAGAGGTAGAAGTAGTTTCTAAATAGTATTACAGGCCATACTGCACTTTGCAGCACTAAACTAGGTTGTTTTAGGCCATAATAGGGTGGAGTTTGGTAGGGGCTTGGCAAAAGTGAGCGGCTCGCCTGTTAAGCGGCTCGCCTGTGGGGTACGTTAGTTATAGTTATAAAAATTTTTTATATTATTATTTTATATAAAATGTCTTAAGAACACGTTGTAAACACGTCCTAGCGCCTAGCGCGCTAATATTGCTTTAGTCTTAGCGCTACTCTATGCGGCTTAGACTATAGTCTGCCCTCTAAATCTCATGGTCCGATAACCTGATGCCTCACATCAGACGCGTTCCTGAAGAATGACGTCAATACAGGAAAAAGTCACAGACACCCCTGTCAGCGATTAATGCCAATCTGATACTGTAGTGCTATCAACAACTCAGCCTTCTTCTGCGAAATTGCTGCCCTTATCCTAGTGCTCGTAATTCATCTCCTGTTATCCTTAATTCCTGATCCTTGATTTTGCCGTCCGTTCCCTCTGTTCTATGAAACTGGGTCGACTCAGGACGCAACCAGCAGAAACAGCTTACAGAATACGATGGGTGTCAGCGCTTCAGAACTACTTGTGCCTTTCTCCAGCTCGATCCAGGCTGCTTTCTCCGTCCTCCTTACTATTGCGTTTGGTGTGTTGGCAGCACAATGCAACCTGCTGTCTACGAAGGCAGCGAAGGAGGTATCTCGTCTCTACGTACAGATGTTCCTGCCAGCGCTGCTTATCTACAAGGTTGGCAGCAGTTTACACGCTGGTACTGCAGGTCGTTACTTGCCTATTCTTCGTAGGTCAACCGATTGAGCACCTCTGGGCTAGCCTAAGCCACTGATTTGTACTTGTAGTCTGGTCGATATCATACACGCTTCTAACGGTGTCTTCGGTCGAACTCTGACGCGTTTGTTCAAGTTGCCTGTTTGGTTACACCAGTTTTAGCCTTTAACAACACAACCAGTCTGCCACTTCTGCTCACCCAATCGCTGAAACAGACTCAAATACACGATAAGATACTCATTAATGGTAACTCTGCAGCTGATGCTCTTGAACGTGCTGAGTCATATTTTTTGATCAACGCTATGGTCAGCAATTCACTCACATTCGCTCTGGGGCCCCGGCTCATCAGACCAAGCGATGAAGATGTGCCAGATAGCGACGATGACGACGACGACGAAGCCAACAACAACATCAACATCAAAGACGATGATCAACCCATCGGAAACCAAGACGATGAGAACGGTGACATTGAGAGAGGCCCGGATGGTATCATCAACGAGCAAACTTCGTTGCTGCCGCAGCGTGCTATTCGCAAGGCCAACCGTGTGGAGAAGATGGGCTACCTCAAGACACAGGACTGGTACAACAAACTTCTCACCCCGACTTAAGGAAACACTTCATATCATCTGGCAATTTGCCAACGCCCCGCTCCTTGGCGCTATGGTTGGTGCTATCATTGGCTTGACCCCTGCGCTTCACAGACTGTTCTTCAACCCGAGTAACGAGGGCGGATATCTTAATGCCTGGATGACTACTGCCATCATGAACTTTGGTGAGTTGTTTGTGACAACGCAGACCATTGTAATTGAGGTAAAGCTCAGCCAAAGCATGCTGTGTATGAAGCGTGGTGAGGACAGCGGTGAGGACCCAAAAGCGAGTCTTGCGCTGGTAACACTGATAAGATTCATTGTCTGGCCTCTGTAAGTCGCCCGTTCTCTCGGATTGTCACGCACTCATCGTGTTGGCAGACTTAGCATTCCGCTGGTTTGTACGCCCGCATCGAAATCGTATCTTTTAGACGGGGAACCAATGCTCTGGTTTTCAATGATGTTGATGCCGACAGGACCTCCAGCAATGATCTTGGTGGCTCTGTCCGACGTGACTAGAGCACCCGAGAAGATGAAGATGACGATTGCGAAAGTTCTCACAGTAACTCAGACTCCACGAACCCCCGAAACACATTGACTGATTGTGTGTCAGATGAGCTACGCCGTTACTCCTCTAATAAGTTTCGCCGTCGTGGGCAGTCTCAAGGCGATTGAATCAGCTATTGCCAAATAAACGAGCTACAACGGAGCAGCTTGTTGCATAGCCTACTATCACTTTGCTTCATGAACTTACTTGGGCTAATCGATCTTTTGCTGGTGTTTTGCTAGTCTTGATTATTCCACAAAATTCTCGGCTCTATTAAAAGTGCCGTAAAGGGCTGATGATCTTGCCACACTTGGTAGGCCTCCACTGGTACTTCCCCGCACTTTGGGCCCACCTCCAGGTGTTGCGTTGATCAACTTCGCACGACGTTGCCGAAGATGCAAATTTCGATTGCGTGATGCGATGATACGACGATGTCTCTATCAACGTCTGGTGAGCGGCTTCGGAAGCGCCGGGCCATCAACGCATGTATCTCCTGCAGATCGTCGAAAGTAAGATGCGACGGCAAACAACCCTGCAAAAGATGCGATAGGAACGATGCACGTTGTCAATATCACGATGCAGCAGGCAAAGATCCCAACACGCTCCGAATCGAGAAGCTTGAGCTTGAGGTAGCTCGGTTACAGAATCAGCTGAGAGAACAAGAAGCACGGTCGGCCTCTCCGCTAGAAACTATCCACTCTCGTGCTACGCGCGACCTTGTGCAGACCGGGGCTTTGGCAGATGTACATCCTCAGTCCGGATCCAACGCTTTTCAAAAGGGCTTTGTTACTTACGACAAAGCTTGTGCTTACTTCAGAAGGTGATTTCCTTTCTCTGACCGTTGTGGGCGTAGAGGTGCTGATACGATCTCAGATTCTTCGCCGGTAGTGTACGTAGTACCCTTCACACCCTTATAAAAACTACTGACGTGGTATCCTGTAGCACTACTTAGTACCTATATTCTCAGACAGTATCGATGTAATCACCTCAGTTGCATCACGCAGCGCTTTCCTTTTTGATGCAATAGTGAGCGTCGGCTGCCGTGCGGAGCAAGGATTCGATTCTGTAGCATTCCGGCAGTTGCAATCTGGTCTTAGCGAGCACCTGACTGATATGCTTGTGAAAACCGAGCAACCTTGCCTGGAGGACGTGCAAGCTATTACCTTGATGGCTGCGTATTCGGAGAACGGATACATCTTGGTCGCGCTCGCATTACGATTTGCTATCCAACTGGGCCTGCACAAAACTGTCCATCGACTGCTTGATAGCGCCGAAGACCAAGAGCATGTGAGTGCCGAGGAACGAGAGTTGTATCGGCTTCAGCGTGTGTGGCATGGCATTTGCAATCTTGAACTATTGTAAGTCCTGACGCATTCCTTGTACAGACATAACCAGCATGAAGTACGGCAGTTAGAATTGCAATTGCCCATATCTCATTGTAGTCGTCAACTTGTTCTCTGCATACTCCCACTAAATTGAAATACCTCATCTGACGCTGATACTGCGATAGCTTTTCACTTGATGGTGGCCACACTCCAAGCATAAAGCCACGTACAACGCCACGCAAGATTCGATTTCTCCTCAACCATGTAGAATGTACACCGGTGGACGTTCGACTTCTTTCTCAGGTGGAACTCAACTTGATCCGTGCAGATGCATACCGCGACGTCCTCGAGCACAGTGGACCCTTGCTTTTGGAGAGTGAAGATATCCTTCGATCCAAAATTTGCGACACAAATATTGAGTTCTCATTGTGGCTCAAAGAGTGGACCAATGTCATTTCAGAGAAGCCAGTCCCTGAGTGTGCGCTTGCGCTTCTAAACCTCCACATCCAATACGACTGGGCTCTTCTCACACTTCACCTGAAAGCAGTCTCGGTTTCAGGCATTGATAACCTCGCCATCATGACCGATTTCCAGAAGGAAATGATACATAAGGCGAAAGAAGCATCAACAAGACACTTGCATCATTTGTTGGAAGCTTCTGTGTCACCATCTTCGCCATGTGGATCAGCGCCCGCCTATCTCAACACCTTCAAATGGACCATGGACTACGTTTGGGCCAAGGGTGCTTTTTCAGTACTCCTCGTACTGAAGCTTGCCATCCTGCTCCGCGACCCTATCACCCACATCATGTCGCTGCTTCATGACGCTCACCGCGTCCTTGAGGAACTCAAGAAGGTAACGATTGGGCATATACCATATTTCCAGATACTTCAAACCAGTATCGAAAAGTGCGAGGCAGCCATAGCGGACTATTCTACACAACAAGCTACCTCGGATGCGGATCTGGCTATCAGTGGTCCTGCCGAGAGCGATTTCCAGGGTTACGCACCAAACAACTTTACGTTCGAGTGGGACTTCCCTGGCCTACATCTCAAGCATATGCCGCTTGGGTGGCAGGACTTGTTTGTGGATATTGAAAATCTTTTCTGAATTCAACACCTGTCAAGAGCGGCCCTGTCCGACTGATGTCTGGCTGTAGAAGTTGATATTTGAGACTGGAGCGCATTGGTGACTTCCAAAACACAAGTACTGCAAAATACCTCTATGTGTGCAGACTGCCGAATAATCCAAACCTATGGATGGATTGTTGCTTTTCTCTATGACTACAAGCGTTCTCACCGGGATCCGATGTCAAGAGCCATCCTGTCTAGTAAACGTATACAAAGTCCTCGTTTTTGATGTCCGTGACATCGTTGAACGCTTTGTCGCCAACGCCGCTCGTTTGGACATCCTCTACTCCCTCGGCATCCCTACTGCGGCTCCTCTCCATGCTCAGATATACGACATTTGGGACTTTTTCCATGCTTTCTCGAGTCATCGAATGCTTACGGTTGAGGATTATAATATACACGACTGCTAGGACTATGAGTACGACGATGGCGACAAACAGTGCCAGGTTCGATCGTAGGCCCCTGTAGTAGTGTGAGTTCTCGGAAGGCTCGAACAAATGTGGACCGATTTTGCTTTTGGTGTCACCTCTAGTGTTCTGCCCCGACGACGAGTAGACAGGAGGTGAAATGCCTGGGTAGAAGGAAGTGAGGCCATGCCCAACCAAAGAGTACTCTGCGGTTTCCTTTGCCTCGACCAGCTACCATGAGACCAATAATGCCCACTATTGGTGGTATGCACAACAAAACAAGGACTGGCGCCTTTTTCTTCAGTCGAGTTGCCAGCCAAGTTCCTCCCAGTGTGGCAATGATCTGAACTGCTCGGCTTCAAATGCGCCCAGCAGAAATCTAGTCGCCATCATGCCTGCAAAATTTTGTGCTCCGGCCATGCCACAGAGAATTACACCCTAGGTCAACACCATGATGACCACGAGCTTGCCAATTGGAAACTTGACTAAGAAGAACGCTACCAGAGGCTGCATGACCAGTCGCGCGATGTATACGATGCTACCTAGCCACGAGTACTGGTCGGAGTTGGGATCAAGGTCCGCATCTTCGATGAGTCCAAAGACGGACGCATATGAGAGGGCTGTCTTATTTAGGCTCTGCGGACAGTAAACTGACAGCAAGATTGGCAGGATGATCAGATCGAATCTGCGCAAGACTCTCTCATTCTCTGCAGCTATGACTACAATCCGCTCACTCGAGGCGAGCAGCTCGGCAGCTTTATCCTTGCCGCAAGTCGTGGGAGGAGGTTTATGAATTGACTCAACCGTCTCGACTTCGGTCTTGTCGATGTCTGGTGGTGAGAGCGATGGCATGATGAGGTTCGCCATGATAAGATATTTGCAACAAAAACTGGAGACTGCGGTGGAGGTGGGGATGGTGGAGATGATCACCCGACTTGTACTCAACCCCACGGGGCCTCGGGTGTTACTTCCTCACTATCTGTGGAAGCAGTTCGGCCGTAGATGCCTAAGACTTCCCTGTTGCTTAACCGAAAGCGGGCATGAAGAGTGGCAGCACACAACAGAACACCCATGTCGATCTCCGAAGTTACCGATGCTAAGGCCGACTCGACTCCATTTACTGCCGGAGCCACCAACATAAATGTTGCGAGATGTACACGATGAAGCAGCGACTAATACAACTCCAACTCCACTTTGACATCGATAGCCTTCACAAGCCCAGGACGACGACACGGTTCTCGCAGTATGCCTCAACTTGAGATTGTTCCACTTAAGTTCGAGGTCGTTCAAACAGTGGACGAGTCACCTGCTTCTATTCAGCTACAGTCATCACAAGGCGAGTACAAATTCAGCTTCGAAGCTTTGAAACCGGGACTGTTTCGTACAACGTTTACGTCTCCCAAACATCTGCTCCCACCGCATCGATCTGTGCCACTACCATCTACTAATTTGGAGGATGCCAACGTACAGCATCAGTCTTCTAGTGCAACTACGAAGTCGTTTCAGGTGGACAAAATAACTGCGAGCATCGACTGGACAACTGGGCCGCCCCTTCTGGCCCTTGGGTTTGCTGGTCAAGATACGCCCATTCACTCTGACCTTCCTCATCGCGCCTATGTCACCGATGGAACTGGAATAGCACACTACACAAAATACAACAACGGCACATTGCATGTTGGTCTGGGTGAGAAAGCTGCTCCTATGGACCTCTCCAACCGTCACTTCGTTTTGTCAGCAACTGATAGCTTCGGCTACGACGTGTACCGCTCAGACCCGCTTTACAAGCACATTCCGCTTCTGATCAACGCTACGCCTCAAGGATGTGTGGGAGTATTCTCTTCTTCCCATGCTCGGGGTTTCTATTCGATTGGTTCCGAGATGGATGGTATGTGGGGACGCTTCAAGGTCTACCGCCAAGAACATGGAGGGCTTGAGGAGTTCATCATACTTGGCGCCACCATCAAGGATGTAGTACGGATCTACGCAGATCTCGTCGGATACCCTCTTTTGGTCCCGAGATGGGCCTTCGGATACCTTGCGGGAGGGATGAAATATAGTATGCTGGATGAGCCGCGTGCATCAGATGCGCTGATGGAGTTTGCAAGAAAGATGAAAAAGCACGACATATCTTGCTCAGGCTTTCAAATGAGTTCCGGCTATACTGTTGCTGAAACAGAACCAAAGACACGCAATGTCTTCACCTGGAACCGACACCGTTTTCCTGACCCCAAAGGCTTCATAGATGCTTTTCACGAGCAAGGCATACGCTTAATTGCCAATGTCAAACCCTACGTACTTGAAAACCACCCCGAGTACGAAAAGTTAAAGGCAGCCGGCGCTTTTTTCACAGACCCTGTTACTGATTGCTCAGCTCAAGCGAGGCTGTGGAGCGCTGGTGGTGGTGAGAGTGGTCTAGGCGGTCACATCGACTTCACATCTGAAGCAGGATATCGCTGGTGGTACGAAGGCATCAGGGATCTCAAGCGCGTAGGTATTGACTGCATCTGGAACGACAACAACGAATACACCATACCTAACGACCAGTGGCAATGTGCATTAACTGAGCCTTCCGTAAACCAGGACAAAAATGGCAGCTATTGCAAAGACGTCGGATTCTGGGGACGATCGCTCAATACTGAGCTAATGGGCAAGAGTTCTTACGATGCTACGCTGGATGTCGAGCCAGATCAGCGACCATTTATTCTCACTCGGAGCGCAACAGCTGGCACTTTGAGGTACTGCGCTAGCGCGTGGAGTGGTGACAATGTTACGAGCTGGGAAGGTATGAAAGGAGCTAATGCTTTGTCCTTGGGTGCTGGCATGTGCTTAATGCAGTGCTACGGCCACGACATTGGTGGTTTCGAAGGACCGCAACCTACACCAGAGCTCCTTGTGCGCTGGTGTCAGCAAGGCATCTATTCTTCACGTTTTGCGATCAACTGTTTCAAGACTTCCCCAGAGAACAACAGCGTCGGTGACGTTATCGAACCTTGGATGTACGAGGAGACTACCTCGCTGGTTCGCGATATCATCAAGCGCCGATACGAACTCATTCCGTATCTGTATTCACTTGCACTCAATTCTCACTTGACTGCGACTCCACCGCAACGCTGGACGGGATGGGGCTTCGAGAAAGATGCAGAGGTATGGAGCAATAAGGTTATAACCGATGGTGAGACACAGTACTGGCTCGGTGATGCCTTGCTTGTCGGAGGCGTGTTCGAACCCGGCGCTTCAGTAGCGAGAATGTACCTCCCCAAAGACGCATCCGATCCCGATCTCCAATTCCTTGACGTCAACAACTCTTCTCAAGCCTACTACAAGGCTGGCCAGTGGATCGAGATCTCAGCCAGATGGGACCAGAGCATCCCTGTGCTCGCAAAGGTTGGCACGGCCATTCCTGTCGGTCGCCCAGAACAGACGCTTGCTGTAGGCGAAAAATCGAATCCAGCAAACTTGCAGCTTGACGACTATCGCGCCGTGGAGCTCTTCCCGCCAAAAGGCTCGTCAAACGGGAAAATATTCACGACTACTTGGTATGAAGATGATGGGATCAGCCCACCGCCGGCCAGCGTATCAATCTTTGAGTTGCGCTACACGACGACCGAAGACGTGGTCGCGGCTGAGCTGGAGAAGAAGCTTCAACCAGGCTTCCAAACAGTGTGGAATCAACTAGTGGTCATTCTCCCGGCTGGCGACACGCGTGCCGTGAAGCTCGACGGGCACCATGCCGAACTCGTCAAAACGGATGACAAAGGCCGTGTTCACTTCCGAGCCAAAAGCACTGATCATTAGTTTCGAGCTGATTCAGAAACTGTGCAAGAATCTTTTAGCTATCGTTGAGGCATGCGGTCTTCCTCAGGCCTCTTTTACGTGATCCATCTTAGTCCTCAATCATCTTTCATAGCTGTCTCAAACCCAAGACTGTGATGTGAGGTGTTCAGAAATAGACCATGTAGCCGTTAGGTCTTTCGAACGGTCACTGTTAGGATTTTTTGTCTGCCAGCGTTTGTCGTATACTATCCTTTGGCCCACCTCTCCGCTCAGCACGAACAGGGCCCATGATACAGCACTGACGCAGATATCTGTTAGCTTTCCCGAATAAACTGACGCACCATAGCTCGGCGATCTCCAGCTTCAATAAAAACGTCTGAATACGCCTGAATGCGCGCGAACACGCACCAGAACGAATAGGCCTGGCCGTGCGTCATTTGGCCCTGACGTTGGTTCCTAAGGCCAACACAAAGGTGCTGAGTAGCGGTCCTTTATCCATTCGTGACGTCGAAGCAGACCTTTCATTTAATTCGGGAGCCACAACGGCGCCACTCGAGCCAACAGGATGTGCCGTTGACTGACGAATCCAAAGGTCGAGCAGCAACATCAGCTATAAAGTGCGCTTGAGTCTTCAATGAAGTGTCACTCAACACCATACACTTATCTTTCCTTACCCTCGTTACCCCAATTTTCGCCGTCGGCCATGCGGTCTTTCATCTTGTTTACTTCAGCGCTTGCAAGTGCCATTCCCTACCAACCACAATCGTCGTGCAAGTCAACTCCTCTGGACCTTTCATGGCCTTCCGAAAACGAGTGGGCGTCTCTTAACTCCACGATCAACTGCTCTCTGTTACGTAACGTCCCTGCAGCATCCGCACGCTGGTCTGGCAATCCCTTCGGCTCGTCTGTGTCCTGCGATACCGCAACGGAGAAGTGGTCAACTGGTACCTGGCACTCTCAGCAACCAGAGTCTATCGACTACCAGATATATGCCAATAACACCTGCTTAACGAAGGATGTCTCTGGGTACTCAGCGGAGAAAGGCTGTATTATAGACGCCTTTCCTCGGTTTATCGTCAATGAAACGGATGAGAGTCATGTGGCGTACGCAATAAAGTGGGCTTCGGATAAGAACGTTAGGGTCGCGGTAAAGAGTGCAGGGTATAACCTGAACGGAAGGTATACCTGCAGATTCGTCATAGTATTGCTTGGTGGCTGACATATTGCTCCTCAGGTCTAGTGGCGCGCATGCACTATCCATTTGGACTCGAAACTTCCGCAATATCGAGCGTAATATAGTCTGGATACCTGCCCCTTCAACAGGAACTCTGCAAAGGACTACTATGGCGCGGGATACGAGAAGCTCAGGAGCATCAAGGCGAGATACGATCCAACTGAGAGTTTGTTCGTGTTAGCAGGCGTTGGAAGCGATGCGTGGCAGTATGATCTAGATACTGGAAAATTGTGTCGCGTACAGAAAAACGTGACTGCCAGTTCATGAGAGCTTGAACAGGAATCAGTAGCGTGGAGGGAGTATGGAAGCTGACCGGAGACTGGTGTGGATATCTGTGATGGTGTACTGTTTAGTCCGTATTAAACTCTATCTATTGGTCGATTTCAATATAACACTCAACTTCTATGGCAGCCAATGCGTTCAGTTTGGCGCAACGTATTCGTTGACAGTTGCAGCAGTAGCAAGGTCGAGCTTGATTCCAAACTGCCCTGTTGCCTGCCCAAAGCTCTCCTTCACTGCAGCGCTACCATATTCTCGCATTTCTTTTTCGTAGGCCGCTGTCACACCATCCCAGCTATCACCTTTGCCCTGTGTCCATGCTTCGCCAATCAATCTGCCGAGCAGATCTGAGTCCCGAACAGCGGTGTTCGCTCCGTTGCCTCCTGCAGGCGTCATGGCGTGGACAGCATCCCCAATCACTGTGACACGCGGCTCGTTCGGCCATTGTGGGACGCCCTCCGGGCTTGAGCATGTGATTTTCCAAAATGCAGCTTCGTCCTCGACCATGTTGTCGAACAGTGGTTTGACACGCTCATGCCAATGCGAAGTCAATGACTTGGCGATGTCAGCTGCTGGCTTGCCGATGATGGTGTAGTTGTCGTTGGGTGCGTTGATGACACCTGGGCTGCCTCCCATCGTCCAACCAAAGTTGATGTCCGGGTTGTCCATGTCATCCGCCCTCACATTTGTGATGATGAACACTTTGCCTCCATTTGGTTGAGTGGTATCATCGACGAGACGAAAGACGCCCTCGCCGAGACCCTTGAACGCTGTTGTAGGTGCCTGTCCATGGATACCCCTGGAACCTAGGTCGTACACTTTGATAGCGCCATTGGAGAGCTGACCTGCGACTGCACTTTTTACACCTTCGCCACCTACTATCATACTACCTTCCTCGCTCTTACTGCCATCTCTGAACACCAATCGCACACCACTCTCAGTCTTCTCGTATCCCGTCACCTGGTGGTTCCACCGCACATGCTCTTCCAGTCCCTCCATGAATATTTTCCTCATGTCTCCGCGACTTATCCCTACAACCTTTCCTCCTCGACTTGTCAATGCCTCCTTGCTCACGCTCGGCGCATCGGTGCCCAACGTTTTACCGCTGAGGGGGTCTATTGCTGCAAATCCCGCACCGCCTGTTTTACCGCATGCATCGTAGAATCTCGCAAAGCCCTCGGGGCCAAGCACTGACTCGATGGCATCGATACCAATAGCTGACAGACGCAGGCGGTAACCTTGTGCGCGGAATACGATCGATGCATCACGCTCGTAAACGATGAAGGGGATCTTCTGACGGTGAAGAGAGCGCGCTAGAAGGAGCGCGGCGATGCCTGCACCGGATATGAGGATAGGCTTTGGTGCTGTGGAGCTCATGGTGTTGATGCAGCGCAGGTACGGCGGTGATGGTGTTTGTTTGGAAAAGACTCTGTTCACTACGTGCGCGGGAGAGCGAAGGAAAGCGCGTTGGAGCAGATACATGAAGGTGTCATTGAATAGGAAAGTGCATCCGCTTTATGGCAGACGCGATGGTGCTGCTGTAGTGCGTTGCTGATGGATGTCGTCAACAGTGGGCGTGGGGGAGTGGGGGTGATTTGCAAGCCGCCGGAACCCCGCGGTCGTGAGCATCCGAGCCTTTGTCAGCTTCACCACCCACCCCTTGCCATCACAACAAGGTAGGCGCTTCGATAATCAACTGACATGACCTCAAGCTGACAATGATGACGTGATAGTATCGGTCTTTGATGTTCTCACTCTACTCAGTGCCTCAATTGATGAGGTCCTTGTAGCGATACCTCCTAGAAAGGCTACCTGCATTTTTCTCTTCTTTTGAACCTTGTTGCCATCCTTTGATAGAAAGCCAAATTCGATATCATGGGTGGCTTATAGTTTGGAAGTAGAGCAAGGTTTACTAGAGCACCGCCGCACCACCTTTCCCAGTATTTCAGGGCATTTCTGAGGGGGTTCTGCGGCTGTATTAGTAGGAACCTCATATTGCGCTGACAGTTTGACATTTTTCGCGGGTGATGAGGGTCGTTGAAATGGATGGGCGGGCGACAGGTTAGAAACATGTAAAGCGACCAACAGAGTGGGACTACGGCCTGGTAAGCCTGTACAACTTTCTTGTCTGAAGAATATCAGAAGTTCTTTCAAGAGAAAGCGTGATGTAGTGTTTGTCGCCAAGAGCAAGCGGACTGTCTTCCAATTGCTCAATCAACTCGCGAGTCTACCTAGGTACCTCTGACTTGAAGCCACCGTTTTCCAATACTCTCGTGACATTGACATTGGTGACCAAGAGGATGGCAACATTCCAACAGCTGATGTGATTCACAGCCATCCCGGCAGGCTCGACCACTCGTACGGGGAGATCATCAGGGGTTACCGAACCAACAACAAGCGTTCATCCATACGAGCCGAATCAATACCGTCGTGCTTCAGTACGAAAATCTAAGCATACCAGGCACACATCTTTCACGCCTCAGCACCTGCGAGTCGATAATCAGTCCGTTCTGAGTCGGCGGAAAAGAGGACGCAGTGTAGCGACGCAGCCTACAATCATGCCCACACCGTTCCCAGCATAACCCCAGAGTACTAGATCAGAAATTTCGTAAAGACATTCGCCCGCATTGGTGAGGTTGACGGTGTAGACGAGGCGGGTGCAGGCGGACAAGCTGGCTCTGTGGTACAGCAAGATTAATGGCGACAAGTATCTCGTGTCTGTCACAAATTACAGGGCTCCAAGACCAAGGATGACGCCTACAGATAATTTTGCATTACGGGTGAGCTGGACGTTCCACAGGAGCGGTATGGGTAGCAAGGCGCAAAACCAGTCCGTAGTGATGTTGACCGCTGTGGTTGCGTAGTATATGTCGGCAAGTGTTTGTGCCGGATTACATTTGCCGCCTCTGATCGAAGTATCGCATGCATTTTGTACTGGTAGGCAGTGGAAGATGATGTACAGCATGGCGATAAGACTCATGACTGTGAACATACCCGATACCGCGTACAGATTTTGTGTGTACTTGAGCCTGTTTGAGGCAATAAGAACCAACATGAACGCAATGCTTAGCTTAATTGGAATGATGGCGGCGCAGTAAAAGACTTCAAAAAAGAAGAAAACCCGTGCACGTCAGTGACCGTCCGCATATACACACAGATTTATCATACTTGTATGCCCTGTTTCGTCTCAGTTTTGTTCAGATTGGACTGATGAATGCCAATTCCATGGTATGCCCCGCCAATGCACGCAGCAGTCAACGCAGTGAAGGGAATCTGAACCATCAGCGTTGTGTCGAGTCCAGCAGTGGTGTATGTAGCTTACAGTTGCAGCCGCCATGCACCAGTCGTCCATGCCAAAAGAGCTACTTCGTAATCTTGTGTATATCCGCAATCCGAAAACAACGTAAGCGATGGTTGCAAGGGCAATCAGTGAGCCCGCAAGCTGAGGAGCATTATCACCATAGTAAGTCATTTTGAAGACCTAACGGATGAAAAACCTGGCTTAAAAAGAAGGGCGAAATATGCACAAACAAGAGATGGAGAATATATGGATTTTGGGTTAAAACATTCTGTCATAAGATTGCGGGTGAGTCGTGATTCCTGCATGTGGGTCAGGTTAGAGGTTGTGAGCAGGGAGACCCAGCTGTATAAGAACACAAGGAGACATCATGCGAGCAGGGACGAATGGTCGAGTGGCTCTCGAGAGAGGTAGGAATTGCATGCTGATCGGCTAGTTGACCACTTGCCGCATGCTCCAAAACAACGTCTGGAGAAACCCGGTGGCGTCTTGGTCCGTGGCGTCTGGCGGGTTCCGGTTGGCCTGGAGGGTCCGATCGGTCAACATAACCGCTTCATTTGTATATCTTACCCCACATCTCGAGCCTTTTCCGGTATGCGGGTATGCTAGCTCACTTTTGAGCCCTGCAATGGTGTCTTTTTTGGTTGCAGTATCATATCGTGTGTTAATATAACTAGGTTCCGGCAGAGGTGACGAGTAATCCTGGTGAGAGACTTCTAGAACACAAATTTGAGTGACTGCTCAAGCTTGCAGATACGGCAAACTAAGTGAAGCACATATTATTGCTAGGGCCCTGGGGGCCAGCAAAGTCTTTCCCATGCTGGCCGTCTTCTCCTCGCTATGGGGCTTTTTCGGGGTACCTTATGGTATTTTCTGGTTATAGACTTGTAATGAAAAGCGGAACGGAGAAGAGAGAGAAAGAATTTGTGCGCAGGACGGTGATATTGTTCGTTTGGTTCAACTTCGAGCGTGGTGTAGCGGATGTTCTCGCAGGGCCGATCAGCAGGTTTCTCTTAAGCGACGAGATTGATAAGAGTGCCTTTGGGCTGGGTCAGTACGCTGGTCTGGTAAACTTCTCTGGATTCGTGTTACTATTCAGTGCAGCTGGAGGTCTTTTGTCAGTCTACGAGAACTAGAGGATGAGGGATACGTATTCCTGAATGTTTGCCTTGCGAAAAACTGACGGAGGGACGTCAAGGCTGGTTCGCCAAAATCAGCTCTGAATTTGCGTTGCGCAAAGTTCGATCAGATCCGATACAAGGATCTGTGACAGTAGCTAAGACCAAGACTCCAGCCTACTATTCGTGTGGGTTTTAACCTCCTCACGAACTATTACACCGTTCCTACTCCACTTTAGTCCTACAACTTGTTGCAAGGTATCAATGCATCCAGATCTGGCCAGTGGTGCATCAAAAGAGGATCACGACGGCGCGACACAAATGCATCATGAGCATCTTTCCATTTTAGGTGAATACACAACACATTGCAATATCTCGCATCTGCACATGCGTACGTTTTGAACGCGAGAACTGCTCGGAGAAGTTTCGAAGAGCTCCGGTGACGTTCGTCCGTCGCATGTGAGCACAGACCAACAGCTCTGGGCAACGGTGGAGACGTCGCTTCTGGCTCTCCATTGGTCCTAGACTCCGGCTTGCACCCATCTTCTCGTCCGTGAAGCTGATGTCAGAAGCAAAGATGGGTTATAAGGCCTCCTCGTGCGCAACGATTAAAGGTCACCAGCGCGAGTGAGCAGGACCCAAACCCCCTTCAGTTGACCAAGTCAACCGCAGTGTTCTACTAACCGTGTTGAGTTATTCTACCCACAGTCTCGAACATACAGAGTACCATAAACTATCTGTCCTTCAATCTCAAGCTCTGATCTTCTCAATCAACACACCAAATCAATCTCCAGCTCCCATCTCAACATGAAAGTAGCAATCGTCGGCGCAAACGGCTCAATCGGCAGCGCCATACTGCGTCAAGTCCTTTTACACCGCGACATAACCTCCATCGTCGCAATAACACGCAACCCGCTCCCCTCGAGCCCCCCACCAGACCCACGGCTGCACAACGCCCTAATCTCAGACTTCAGCAACCTGGACAGCGTCCCAGAAACAACATGGTCGCACATCCTCACCGCCGACGCGCTGATCTGGGCCGTGGGCACGTACGACTACAACGAAGACGTGAATCTGCACTACCCGCTCGCGTTCCAGGAACAGCTCGCAAAGCGGCTGCAGGAGAGGGCAGGCGCGAATGGCAAGTTTAGATTCATTCTCCTCGGTGGCGCGTTCGTGGAGCCTGATCAGCAGCGCTGGCTATACTTTCTTGGTGCGCAGCGGCGCTTGAAAGGAGTTTTGCAGACGCGGACGCTGAAATTCGCCGAGGCGAACAGTGGAAGCGGCTGGGAGGCGTATGTTATTAGACCAGGTGGCATTCTCATGGGTGGTGATACGTATGTAAATAGCATTGTGGAGTTTTTATTTGGAGGTGGTTTGGCGATCAGAGGAGAGGAGTTGAGCGCTTTTGTGGCGGAACTGGCTGTCAGTGGGTCGGAGCGGCATGTTATTGAGATCAGGGAGATGACGGAAGTCGGGAGGCGGTTACTGGCTGAGAGAAAATAGGTGGGTCACCAGATAGAGAGTTTCGCTGAGACGTAGTAGTCTGCTTACCGTCAAATACTCAAAGCGCCTGATAGCCTTTAAGCTTGCTTCAATTCCATAGTGTACATTCAATAATACAACCGTTTAACCTGCAACTCACTTGGTGCCACACTCCAGCTTTGCAGTATGGGTTGAATGAGTAACACCATTGAAGCGCATCCTAGAACTGCCACAAAACCCAGCAACTCCGGCAGTCGACACACTAGCCTCACCACAAGAACGAAACATCTCTCAGGTCGAGTTTCTAACCCACGAGCCCGTCACTCCGGACTGCACATCAGGAAGAGCCCCAAGACGGACTGTAGAACCCTCCTTCAGAATCATTAAAACCGACATCCCAGTCCCCTCAAAGGTAGTAAATGTATGTGAAGAGCGTCCCAGAGTCAAAAGAGTGAAGCATGGACATCACATAGTTCCACAAGCCGCAAAGCAAAAAGCCCTACTCCGCGCGCGCGTCAACCGTGACTGGCAGCAGACAGGATTGACATAACCAAACACATTCATTCGTAAAACTGCTCTGATATCGGTATCGCTGGTACAAGATCCCCAGACCCTCTGTTGCCGTTTCTTTTCAAGGTCGTTCCTATCATGTCATGGCCGTTCTTCCAACAGCGTCGTTGCTCCATCGACTCTTCACATGACGGTGCAGGAGCACGACTCGGCGCAGCCGCAGCAGTCGCACGATTCTCCGCAGCCCATGGGCTTGGGCTTTACGATGGTGGAGATGGAGGAGACGGTGCTGGCGGGCATGTTTGCGGGGCGGTTGTTGATTTGTTGAGAGTCTGAGAGTATGTATGTCAGTGGTGGTGTTGTTCAGAATTGGAAGCGTGACGTACCGGGTGTGAGATGTGGAATGTTGTAGTTCGTGCTGGGAGTGAAGAAGTGGAAGTGAAACGAGAAACGAAGGGTGTAGCAATGAGCAGAAAGGCTTTATACCCGCCGTCCAGAAGCACTGACTATGGGGTCACAACGCCCCAACCCAACTCGTCATCGTCGTGCCAGCCACGAAACCGCCCGCGCAGGCCGATCGTATTCGAGGGCCCTTGACCGCATCCTGCAGTGTCAACACCTGCCCCCTACCGGCTACACAACTGGCTGAGACTCCCAGCTGCACCGTCTCGCACCGCGGACTTCGCCACCATTGGCCATACGCATCGAGCGCAATCAAACCAAGACAAGCCCGCAGTGGCTGAGCCGATCCATGGCAGCACCGACACAGCATCATTGGGCGCGCAGCCACAAACCTCGCGTTCCAGCCATGCATGCATGCACGCTGACAGGGATATGCTCAAGTGCTAAGCAACGCAAGCATTCTAGCGCGCCAAAAAGCCGCACAAAATCAAGGCATAAGCTTTTACCAAGCTCCCGTACTACCCGCTTGGCGGTGAATCGTGCCACGGCTCGCCGGCGCTAGAGGCCGTCTGTGCCACACCGTGTGGCCCAGCTGAGGGGCTGCGTGATGTCGTCGTGCCGTGGCTGCGTCAGCGCTTCGCCGGGGCCAGTACGTGGCTCGTGGGTGTCGACTACTTGGGCCTGCTGAGTTGTGTAGTGGGTGGGAGGAAGTATGTTCTGCGGCCGCTGAGATGAGTAGCGTTTTCCAGATAAGAGTAGGTCGCCTGGCCGTTCATTGCGTCTGACATCGCATCTGACATCGCGTCTGACATGGTAGGCCCGAGCTGCACATGACACAAGCTGAAAAATGTCACTCATCTTTAATACCGCAACGCAAGGATGACAATGTGTCACCAAGGTTGAGAGGAGCTCGGCCAGACTGCAGAAGCAACGGGCGCCGAAAACCTAGTGTGCATTGTTTGCTTGTGCGTCCAGGAAATTCAAGTATTCAACACATCACACAAATCCTACCCTTGGATGCATTTGCAATTTTTATTCTTTCCACTCAGTGGCAGGAGGTCGTTCATGCCTCGTACACTTTGCGTCGTTGCAACACCGCCTCATCGCTGTATATCTATACACCACCTTCTGTCGTAACATCAGAAAGAGCCAGCCCGTGAGAGTTCCGTTCCATTTCCTTCCATCCCAGGACAAATGCGACAGAAAATGCTCTTGTATTCACCAGACCCCGAGCACCCAACAAAACATGACAACATGCGATAAAACTCCAGATAATGCCCAAACCAGAACCTGCATGCATGTGCGCGCGCGAGTAAAAAAGCTGTGTACGCCGACCATTCATAGCAAATAGAGAATTGGTCCTGGGACTGACCAAGTACGACAAAAAAACTGTAATCGAAAGCATCGTACCCCAACGACGTCTCTTAACCCCCATCAACTCACTCGGCCTTTGTAAGGCAACCATGCCTGTACTGCTTATGGCGCTTTCCTATTTGTGTCGAGCCATGAGCCTCGCGTCCAAGGACACGTCGTCGTGGTCGCTGGCCCGATATCTTCGAGCGCAAGAGTTGGCGTACCCCGGCCGCTCGGAAGACTGTTTGCTCCGTTGCTAGGAGCCGGGCAGGAACGCAGCTCAGGCAATTGACTGTTGAGGGTTTGATTGTACCGGTAACCTATGCTTTACCCACCCTTGCGCTCTGTACCATTGGCAGGCAATGGCTCGCCTGTTGTCTTCTGCTCTGGTGTCCTTTTTCGACCATTCTTTTTCCTTCGGCTCTGTGAGCTCTGCCACGAGCCAGTGTTACCCATGGCTGAACCCACCTTCTGGCCTTTGTCGTTTGGCTTGTTGTGCACGCCGCGGCCATTGTCTTTACTCGGTGTCGACTGTTTCGGGAGTGACGCCCGACGGCTTTGCTGATGGTGCTCTTTGTGTCCCTTGGTGCCATTAGTTGGCTTACTATTCTCTGACTGCCTGTTGGCAGTTGGCGATGGTGTTCGCTTCTCAAACACCGGCGATAGTAGCGGTAGGTTCGCAGTCTTGATTTCTTGCGGTGGAGCTCGAGGTGCGTTCACAGTGTCGAGAGACGAAAGACCATTCGGCAGGGCAGTGGCTCGCCACGGAGGCACGTCTTGCTTTGGAGATACGTCCTCGAAGTGTGTTTGCGGGTCCTTCTTGGCGTCATAATTCATAATCTCGTCTGACACTTCGGGGAAGGGCTGCCGGTCCTCGCTAGGCACTCGTGCTAGACCATTGGCTTCAGCTGGGTCAGAGCTTTGGACCGATCCGTTCACAACAGGGCTGCTCATCATGTTTGCTGCGCTTTGTCTCTGCATCTCTTCCAGGACAAGTTGCTGCCGAGCTTGGAGCTCTCTGATTTGCTGTTCTTTGATCTGCTGCGGGTCCGGTTGACTAGCATAAGGACCTATAGCCGATGAGCCGAGATTTTCATTTTTCGGGACAAAGTCTCCCCTCTCGCTTTTGAATTGATCACGAGGTGGCACCGAAAAGGAGCCATTGACAATCACAGGCCCAAAATCAGGAGGAGGCCGGACACAATCTACACGAGCCTTGCGTTGCTCGTTAGCGGGTAAAATTGGAGGCACTCCCGTCGATTCCTTTCGAACGTGACCACGCAGAGGAGAAGGTGAACGGGACACTCGCCGCAAAGCAGTATTGAGAAGGGGTTGGGTAATTTCCGACGATACCCGTCTTTTGCGTTGAACCAGCTCGCTGAACGATGGTATCGCACCAACGGCATAGTCTTGAAGTGATCGTACTGGGGGCTGCTCTGCAACATGATAGCCCATGTACTCCTTGGGTGTGCTGGACAGTGTCGAGCCTGCTGGCTCCACACTGCTTGACGGCGGACTCGATTGACTGTCCGAGGTCGACTGCGTTTCTGGTGTGTCTTGAGATGACCGCGCAACAGGATACCCGGCGAATGCAGCAGGGTCGTAGAACTGGGGCATCGGTGGGTAGCTAGCCAACACAGGCTGCTGAAGCACTCCACGGGCAGGTTGGGATTGCGAACGGTTGACGCTGGTATCGCTGGCGTTTGAAGCCCGGTGGACAACTCGACGCGCACCGGGCATGCTGTTGCTCAGGGATGGCGAAGATGGATTCGTCCTGACGGAATCCTGAGGAGCGCCGGAGTGCTGTGCATTGAAGAAACCGGGATACTGATACAAGAAGCCCTGTGGAAGCGTGTTTGGCGGAATGCCAATCTCTGCCAATCTAGGGCTCGATGTCCTGTTGACATAAGGCGACTTCTGCGGAGACCCATTTGAACTGCTGGGTAGGTAGTGCTGTGCTTGTGCTTGAGCGACAGCATGGGCATGCATCTGAGCTGCACGGTGCGCTTGCTGGGCATGTTGTTGTGCGGCCAATTGGGCACGCAAGGAATTCGACTGCATCTCGAGCATCTGGTACTGCTGATAAAGCTGATCGTGCAGCTGGTCATGGATGCCTCGAGGAACAGTGAAGTACTCCTGACCGGAACCATGCTGAAGTGGTGGGCTGTGCAGAAACGGTGGTCGCCCTTGCGCAAAAGGCTGACTGCCAGATGATCTCCGGCTACCGTTGGTGTGCTGTCCTTTGACATTGAACCCTCCTCTTCCGCCTCGATGATTCGACCCTCCTCGACCGCTTCGAATGGGCACGCTGGAGGTAAGGGTTGTCTTCTTGGAAGTCGGTTTTTGGAAAAGCAGAGGGTTGGGTTTCCCCTCGACAGGGAACTGAAACTGCTCGCATGCCTTGTCAAGCTGCTGTGCATCAGCAAGCAGATCGAAAGCTCGCCGAATCTCAAGGTGTAGGCCGTGCCAAGCATAGTCATCGGCCGAGTTGCCTAGGTTGCGTTCAATGTTGAACGGCTCCTCGACGCAAAGTCGGTTCGTGCCTTCTTTCTGTCCACCTCCTGGATGCCAGCCCTTCTCTTCTCTTGGAATGCGCTTCCCCTGTCGAATCGAGATGGCTTCTTTTTCGTAGTCTACCTCGTGCCCATACAGCCGGAAGAAGTGAAAGAGCAGTTGGCCCACACTTTCTTTGTTTGAATCGCCAAACCCTCGGAGCTTATCGACGTCATCAGCGAAACCAGAGTGTGATGGCTGGCCCGTGCTCCTGTCGATCTCTCGAAAGGGAAGGCTGTGCAAAGCCGGAAGAATGGGCGGGTCTCGAGTCTGAAGAAAGTTGATGATCAGGCAAATCCAAGTATACGAGCTGATGGTGCCACCGATGCCAGCGTCATTGAGAAGACGTTGCTTCGTCCAGTGCTTGATGATCATGGCCAATGGACGTACGCGTTCGTCAATCTGAATATACGTTCTGATCATCCGCGTGTTCTCGAGAGCAGCTACGTTGTTTACGTTCATGTCGCAAGCGAGTTCCAATTCAGGATCCCAGACCTTGACTATCCGCACCTTGGCCTGCGGTATGCAGACGACGCGTTCCATGCCGTCTGTGGGGGTTGTCAGCATTCAGCATGCGGAACGAGGGGACGGCGTACATTTGTCGAGAGCCTCAGCGAGCGGATGCATCTCTTCTAGGGAGGTCATGGGCGTCTGTATACAAATGTCGACTTTGGAAGGAATCAGCACACAAACAAGCACACAAAGACAGCTGTCCAAGAGCCTTACCATCACTGTCCGTCGTATACAGCATGTTGCCTGAAGAGCCAAAAACGTGCACCTTGGATAGATTTCCAGGGAACTCTTTTTCGAGCATGTGTTGCACCTTCTGGACAAAACGGTCGCGTTTGCGGGTATTCTCCAGGCTCGGCTGTAACCGGTCGTACAGTTCGCGCATGTCGCCACTGAGTTTGTCGTCTTCGTGAGGATCCAGCGTCTTCTTGGGCTCCTCCTTGGCCTTGTCCAGAATGTCTGACGACTCATACGGCATTCGTCGCCGTCCTAACGAGCCAACGTTTGTCTCGTACTTGCACTTGAAGGGTCGGCCAAGTCGCAGTGTCGGCATGGTGCTGTTCGCCTCGGACGAAACAGAGCGTGGCGAGTGGCTGCCCAAGCCACTGTTGGGGGACGGTGAGCGCGAGCGTGACTCGTACTTGCGGGCCAGCTGCAGGGGCGTCGAGGGGACCGAGTTCGAGTGCTGCGAGACTATGGAGGGGCGCTGGAGGCGCTGGGGCGTGATGTTGGCATCGTCTTGTTTGCTCGCCACGGAACTGCTGTTCCGCAAATCATTGGATGTCATGTTGGGCGCACGGGTGTGCACGCTGGACGCCTGCTCTTTATGCCCATCGAGCTGCTGACGCGTGAGCGCCGTCTTGTCAACAGGCTTGTGCTTCGAGGACCGAGGCTCTTCCCGCTCTGGTGGCGGGCTGTAGTGCGGAGACACGATGACGGCGGCTGCAGTCGAGGGTGAGGGCGAGGGCAAGGGCGAGGGCGAGGGCGAGGGCAAGAACGCAGGCGCAGGTGTGGCGGTCAATGCAGTCGAGGCGTAGGCGTGGGGGTGGGGGTGCACTTGGTCGATGCGCGCAAGGTGCACAAAGGGATGCAACGGGAGGGACGAGGGCAGTTTGTGCGGCTGGTAGTGGTGGTGGTGGTGGTGGTGGTGGTGCGAGAGCGAGTGCAGCGGGTTCAGTGGAGAGAGCGAGTACAGCGGTGTGTGCCAGCCCTGAAGGGGAATGGTCGTCGAGGGAGGGTGCACGGCGAGACGAGGGGCGCGCCCTTGGATCTGGCGATGGGCTGGGGAGATGGCAGTGGCTAGTGGATATGGGGCGTATAGATGGGTGGCGGCGGTGCTGTGGCGGCGGTCGCTCATAAAACCGCAGCAGCGTGTGTCGCTGTGGTGGGAGCGGTCGTGGGTCGCCGTTGGCCGTGCGATGTACGATGGAGGATGCGCCGAGGGGCTGTTGGTGCTCGTGCTGGTGCTTGTGCTCCGGCTCCGTGTATGCGGTGCACGTTCGCCAGTGGCAATGGCAGCGGTCGGGCGGGGGGCAGGGTGGAGGGGGGTGGAGGGGGGCGTCTGTCTCAGCAGCGCGGTGAGGGCACGCGTGGGAACGGAAATGTCGTCGAAGCGGTAGTGACTTCTCGTCGAACCCCTGCGGTGGAGTCGCACTGGGCCGCTGTGATTCGGCGCCGCGCGGGACGTGACCTCGGCGGGGCAGGGCAGACGAGAGCAAGCGGCGACAAAGCAATGCACAGCGCGAACAAGTGAGGGCGAGGGCGAGGGCGAGGACGTGGACGTGGACGAGGACGAGGACGACCAGCGAGAGCGAGCGCAGTGCGTGGAGGCGTTAATGGCGGCCAGCAAGAGGGATGAACGCACAGGGCCCACGCCGCTCGCACGTTCACTCCCTCAGCTAAGACAATATACTATTACTTATGACCACCTGCCTCCACACCCAAAAGATGTGACAGAGGCGCCTTTCAGACGGGAGCAATCTATTCAGGCTCGCGCCTGCTCCTGCTGCTGCGCCGTTTGAGCATGGCGGCGCTGCATGGGACCACTTGGACAGAGCCGTGCTATTCTCCACACGCCGCACGGCCAGACCCCCCCCCCCCGTCCAAGAGGACCAGCAGAAGTTAGAACACGCAGCGCCGTGCCATGTTTAGCAATGCTGTTCGCCCTGAATAGCAGCCTCCGCCAAGGGCTGATTCATCTGGCCGCCGGCTCACATGACACAACTGTCACAACATGACATGACATGACATGCCTGTAACGCTGCCCCTCCACCACTGATGTGGTAGGTACTAGGTAGGAAGATGCGGACAACCATCGACGGCTGACATGAACATGGCCATCTTGAAAGGGCCGCGTCGAACACACCTCACCGAGTCAATGGTGCTCAGAAATAGAATTGCTGACCGACCAACCAGAACGCAATGACGGCTAGCTGAGCGCGACCGTGTTGTATAGGCCCATATTACCGTGCAGCCCGTGTCGTTTCGAAATAATTGTCTCTCTCCGCAATGCCCATCATCAGCACACAGGCGCCTCACCCTCGGGCGAGCTGCTGCAGGGACACTCCGGTACAGCCGCAGCCGTTGTTAGTCGGACCGCCAGACTGACCATGTCCATGTCCAGACTGTCCAGCTTGGCATGCGCACCGCAGCAGCACTCGGTTTCACTCGCCATTTCAACCAGCATGACGTCGCTGCCTCGGCCTTCACTCAGACATCAGACTTCAGCTGGAACTACAGGGAGTGGTCTGTGTCCTGTGTCCACTGGCTTGCATCTGCATACGGTACCGTACACGGACCACCAGCATCAGGAACCATGGATGATGCAGGGTGCTCACCCAAGGCTTGCCACTACACCGAATAGAGACACATGTCCCAGAGCGTCAACATGCTTCGCCCTCTGCAGCCACGCATCTTGCAGTCGCCCACAATCGCTCGTTGTATCAAACGCAGATCGATATTCTCTACAATGGCACATCAACGCATTGGTAAGCGTCTTGGCTGTATTCTCTTCTTGCCATGACTGATCGTGATCGTGCTGGTACTGTAGCAAACCCCGCTCTCTTGTACCCATCCCACTATCCATGCGCCGCGTACCCTGCTGATGCCATGCCAGTGTTTGCGATCTGCAGGAAAAGTTCCGGCCCGCTATACACGAGTTCCCCAAAGTCGTTGCAACCACACAGAAGCTGCTCAGAGCCAGTACGTTCCCACCAGCTGCACTCGTTGACTTGCACAACACCTGCACGCACATCAGCTCTGCCGTCGTTCCTAACATCACACACAGGCAAGATCCTGAACATTCCCGTATTTGCAACCACACAGAACAAAGCTCGACTCGGAGAGACATGCCCTGAACTCCAGCTCGATGCACCAGAAGGCGTCCAGACCCTCGTGCACGCAGACAAGACGCTCTTCTCCATGATGTGTGTCGACGTCCCCACACACCGCCATCACAGTCACGCTAACACCCTACAGTACCCCAGAAGTCCAGAAAGCCCTCGATCCACTCCGTGCAAATGGCCCCATCTCCGCCATCATCGTCGGAATCGAAAGCCACATCTGCATCACGCAGACTACGCTCGACCTCCTCCGAGCCGGCCACAAGGTCTATGTCATTGCCGATGCAGTGAGCAGCTGCAACAAGGAAGAGGTCCCGCTAGCCCTGGCTAGGCTGAGGCACGAGGGCGCCGTTGTCACAACGAGCGAGAGCTTCCTATACGAGGCTGTGGGAGACGCCTCCACACCAGAGTAAGTAGCTGCCCGAGTGAAGACGCATGTTCAAGGTCGAACGAGCTGACATGTGCCAGGTTCAAGCAGATCATCAAGCTGGTCAAGGACACATCAGCGAGCACCAAGGAGTCGCTGCAGACGCTTTGCAAAATCTGAGCTCTTCAAGAGGGAAGCCAAAGGACACATCGACGAGCACCGAGGAGTCGCCGCAGACGCTCTGCAAGATCTGAGCCCTTCAAGATGGACGCTATCAAGTAGTGCTGTATTGCCATCTTCTTTGCCTAATCAGAATTCGTTGCAACCTTCAGGTGGTCTCTACTCCTTCCCCACGAATCGATCCTTATCGTCCAACACTCCTCTCGCCATCTCCAGCTGCTCGTCTGTCTGGCACACCAGCGTCTTATACCTAGCGTTCTTCCCACTGATATCCGTCACGACATCCTGCACCGACTGCCCATTCTTCTCGTCGTCCACTTCAAACCCCAAGCACCTCACGCCTCTCACCACCTCCTTCCTCAGCCTCTCCCCCTTCTCGCCAATGCCCCCGGCAAACACCAACGCATCGACCTTGCCATCCAACTTTGCAAAGTACGGCGCAACATAATTCCCAATCCGGTCCACAAAGATGTCAAACGCCAGCCGATCCTCCTTACGCTCACTCGCGCTAATCTTGCCGAAATCCGTAGTCCCCGTGAGCGCCGCCCACCCGCTCTTCTTGTTCAGGATCTCCTCGGCCTGCGTGATGTGCAACTTTGTGCCTGAGCTGTGACTCGGCTTTCCCGCGCTGTGCGTGAAGTGGAACATCAGGCTGGGATCGATGCTGCCGCTGCGCGTTGCGCCGGGGAGGCCAGCTAGGGGGGTGAGTCCCATGGAGGTGTCGATGCTGGAGCCGGCGCGGATGCAGCACGCGCTTGCGCCGGAGCCGAGGTGCAGCGCGATCATGTTCAGGTCGCGGGCGGGCTTGCAGAGGTGCGCGCTTACGGCGCGCACGATGAATGCGTAGCTGATGCCGTGGAAGCCGTACTTTCGCAGCTTGTTCTTCTGCGCCGTGCCCGGGTCGATCGGGTACGTGCTCACGTGCTCGGGCAGCGTGCTGTGGAACGACGAGTCGAAGTACGCAATGTTCTTTGCGTGCGGCAGGATTTGCGTCACGGCGCGCACGATGCTCAGCGCTGGCGCGTTGTGCAGTGGGGCTAGGTCGCTCAGCTCTTCGATGTGGTGGTACGTTGCTGAGTCGATGACCTGGCTGCGTGGGTAGTCCCCCCCGTGCACGACGCGGTGGCACGTGAAGTGAATGTCCTCCTTTTTGTTCAGCTCTGGCAACCCGCTGTCTTGCGTCAGGTGGTCGAGGATGTAGCGAAAGGCGTCTTCCTGAGAGGTTATGTCTTTGAGCTCCTTGCCCTTGACTTGCTCGTCGCCGCGCGTGTATTTGAGCTTTGCCGGCGGTGCGGTTAGGCCTTCGATCGAGGCCTCGGCTAGCTGGGTTGGCGTTGAGGTGCCGTCTTCTGGGGTTTTGTAAACGGAGATCTTGACGCTCGAGGAGCCGGCGTTGATGGAGAGGATGATCTCAGGCATGGCGATGACGTTGGCTGGGGACCAGCAGATGGGTCTTCACAGTTGTCGTTTAAATTGATCCTCGTTACGTTGAGTCGGTGCAGTAACTGCAAGCCCTTCTTCCGTGGGGTGTCGCGATTATGTAAAGTTTGCGTGGTGCTCAGCTCACCTTGCGAGGTCGTGAGAGGTCGAATGATCGGAAGTTACGGGACACGCTTCAACGGTTTGGTCCACCGCGGGCTACGCAACCATCGATATATTTCGTCATAGCTGGGAAGCGTGACATCTGGATGTCTTTCTCCATAATTCTGGAAGGTCGACCGCTATCAGCAGCGCCAGCATTGCGCTTAGTTATGTCGCGACGCTGTTTGTCGAGCGGCTTCAAAAGTGACGTCATACCGTACACCCCACTTCACACTTTGGGGTGAACACTTGCATGTCTGCGTCTGACATTGGCAAAGAAAGAGTCACAAGGTTAATTTGCGTTTCACCAGTGTTTGCTGAGGAACGGCGATTAATATGTACGTCTCTCAGCCATACCCCGCAGCGTACTGTGCTGTGAGAAACATGCATAGAAGACGGTTGCCATGTGTGAGACGGTAGTTGACTGAATGATTCCTCGAAAGACTTCATTGAGTGAGGTTTTGACAGCAACACGAGCATAACAGCAGCATGTCTAAGGTTCCAAGAACTGCATACATCACAGGTGTGTACTTGAGGTTGTCATCGCACCGAGCACAACATCATTTCGTAGCGCCCATCACAGGCATTGGCGATCGAAAATGGATCCCATTTCCAAGGGAAAGCACGGCAGCAAACAGCCAGGAGTTCACCAAGCCAGACTTGACAGTCTTGGACGTGGGTCTGACTGGGGTGCTGTATACGGTTGCTCTAGCAGTGCAGCACTTCCGGCGGCAGACTCGCACCGATGACAGGCTTTTGGGTCGGCTTGGACTAGTTGCGAGCGTGTGTGGTCTATACTGCGTGCCCAGCCTGCCAATATACACGACTGCGAAGCACGCTCTTGTTGGCTTGACGCGCAGCTACGGGAAGCTGTTGGTAGATGAGCGCATTACTGTCAACGCTGTGGCGCCGAATGTTGTCCAGACGAGTATCAGCTCGCCGGTGATTTATGATAAGCTGGCCAAGGACAATCTGCTGACGCCTATGGACGGACTAATGGATGCTTTCGATACGATGCTTGGTAGCAGTTGCAGCGGGGAGGTGTTTGAGTGTGGACCAGCAGGGGGATGGACGCAAAGAGCGGCTACGGAGTACTTGAATAAGGGAAGTGCGGAAATCTGCAGTCTGCTCAACGTGCGAGCAAGAGGCCTGCACTATCTTGCGTAGTCACCAATCCATCTTAGAGGTCCAAGGTCCAGGGTCCAGGGTCCAGGGTCCAGGTTCCGATGGTGCAGAGGAACGGTGACCCGCCGTTGGGTTCGCCGGCAATTGGCCCGAAACGAGGCGCATCCCAACTTCGCCAATTGTGGAGCAAGGCAGCCCGTTGATCAGCGCGGCGCACTCGCCATGTGGCTTCGCAGACACACTGCAATCTCTCTGCTGTCGTTCTGTCGCACATTCCCTAAGCCTCCCTGAGCACTCCGTTACCGCCTGTCACACGGAGCCCGCCGCTGTCGCTCACTGAACCCATCCGCCTGCAATCGCCCTTGCAACCACGACCGCTTCTCCCTCCACAACCACCGTCTACACGATGGCAAGACTCCATCCCATGCTGGTTGCCTGCGGGTCGGCGCTTATAATCGACTGCTGCTCCAATGTCATTGCCCAACGACTCAAGGCGTGGAGTGACGGGGAGCCCTTCGTCTTCGATCGCGTGCTCTTCTTCCAGTTCGCCTTCATGGTCGTTCTTACTGCGCCTGTAAACTACCACTGGCAGCATTGGCTTGAACGCACCTTCCCCGGCTGGAAGACCGTCAAGCGGACAAGGCATGCTACGAGCGAAGACGGCGATGCTGCGGAGAAGGCTGTCTTCCTGAAAGAGGACGGAGAGGATAAGCGCATGGTTGAGGAGGATGTTCAGGAGCGTAATTGGTTCAACATCTTCAAGAAATGGTTCACAGATGTATGTTGGATGCATGTGGCCTGGACAAACGCGTACTGACAAGCTGCAGTGCATTACCATGGGTGCACTCTTGAACCAGACCATGTTCTTGATCCTGATAGGCCTGCTGAAAGGCAAGACGTATGGCCAGATTGTGCAGAGTTTCCACGATGTAAGTGTTGACGCCAGGCCTCCACAGTACACCGCACTGATAATTTTCCCAGGAGCTCTTGAAGCTCATCTGGGACTCGTATAAGGTCTGGCCCATTGCCAACTTCTTCAGCACCACGTACTGCCCCGTCGAGCGACGCATGATCTTCCTCAGCTTCTGTGGCTTGTTATGGAACATTTACCTCTCTCTTGTGGCGCAACGTCTATAAGCAGCAGTAGCCTTCAATGCAACATTCGTCCACTCTTACCAGACTTCCAAGCCTGCAGAATAGCGTCCCAATATTTCTCCTCGTCTTCCCTAATATGCCCACAATGCGCACTCCGCTCGAACCTCACCATGGTCACATCCCACCCCTTCCCCCTCGCAATTGCAGCATGCTCCTCCACCTCCTCACACCCAACCATCTGATCCACGCGACTATACAAGTACAGCCTCGGCACACTCTTATCAAAAATGCCCTCGTCATTCATCTCACGACACAACACCACCATCTTGTTCTCCCGCCCTCTAATCACATTGACCAAGAACGTGCACAACAGCAAAAAATGCACCAGCACGCCCCCAAACCACCTCCAGAACACCGATCTCGGCAGCCCCGCAGTTATCGCAGCATAACTCTTCATCCACGGCCCCTTGGTTGGACTGGAATCCATAATCTGGCACCGCATAGGCAGACACGCACCATACGCGCTCTTCCACGCCTTGGCAAACTCATTCACCTGGTTCCCCCCACCGTTGGAAAAACTGTGCACCAGCACCTCGCCCCTGGCTGAGACGTGCGCGTGCGTGACGTCCAGTGCGGGTGCTAGGAGATAGGCGTAGCGCGCGCTGCGCGTGAACATGTCTGAGGTGTAGCACCGGATGAGCAGGATTTGGGACGTGGGGAAGAGTCGCTGGTATGAGATTGTGTATTTGGCTATGTGGCGTGCGGCTGCGGCGTTCCAGGCGAAGAGGAGGATGAGGGGGGAGGAGGGCGGCGTGTAGGATTTAGAAGTCCAGAGGTAGGTGTTGTGGCCGATCAGTGTGAAGTCTGTAAGCGGCTGGGCGACGTCTTGCGGCGTGATGGATGAAGTCATCTTGTGTAGGGGTTCTCTTCAGTCAAGCGGCAGAGGAAGATACTCGGTTTGAGTGCTGTCGTGCTGCATGTACGTATATATATCCACATCACCACCCAAGCAATATCGCACCAAACGCGCACGAGTACACCAACGCGCCTTGAACGTGGAGCAGGAACCAAACATAGCCGAGGCCCGCATCTGATTGGCCCGTTCGCAACCTTCACCTGTTCCGAGACTCCCCATCTCACATCTCCAACCCTATGCTCTGAACCCACCACGCCCCAGTCTTCTCGATTGTAGGAATCGGCCCTCTGTTCATCCACCGGTGGAATTCCTACCCCAGACCCAACCAGCAACACTAGACAGCACAGCGCCCGCCTGCGCCGCTCCCGCCGCAGCGCTGGCTCCGTAGCCGCCCATCGCTGCGCTCTGGAACATGGCGTACCAGCCGCCTGCTGGAACAATGCCAAAGTACGACATGACAGCTGCTGCGCCTGAACCTGTGTTTTGCATCAGTAGACGTATAGACGTCGAATGTTGATTTGTGTCTGCTCGCAGTCTGTTCGCGTCGACGTGAAGCAGCACACACAGGACTTACCTGGTAGGGGGCCGCCGGCACTGAAGCCAAGCGCGGCGAAAACAGGTATCGTGGCTGCGGCGGGTGTGCATATGATGACCCCGTTGACGATTTGGAACACGGTTTGGTAGGGGTGTCCGGCGATCCAGTCGAGGACGACTTTCGTGGCGTTCATCGTGTTGGTAAGTTGTCCTGTGTTGATATATGGAAGAGAGAGTGATGTGGTGATCAGGTGTGAGAGGAGTCTGTATTTGTAGGTAGCTGGGTGACTATGTGGGAGGCAAGGCTGAGTGTGGCGCCTGGTGGGGGATTAAGTGAAGTGAAGGTAACACGACTTGGAAATGCGGCACAGCAATTGATTGGTCGAAAGCTGCAGTTCTGAAGATAATGCATGTATACCAACTGTGCCATGTTTTAGTCGGTGCCTCTGTCATCACGCTGGTGCGCTGGTCCTCTATGCGTGCTTCAACGATGTGCGGGTCCGGCAAGATCAGTTGCTTCAATGGACTGAACCACAACGTCAACGTTCTTCGTCCCTCCTTCTCTACCTGCTGCGCCGCTGTGCTGCTCCTCGTCATTTCGTGTGGCCGTGTCGGGGCTTTGCGACAGCGGCTCGAAGTGTGCGTTGCCCAGCCTCTTCTTATCAATGCGGCGTCTCCACGGCTTGTACAGCAAAACACTGAGGCCGCCAAAGACCACAAATGCGCCACAGATAGCTCCGCCTATGTGATGGTTAGTCTATACCGGCTCAGTTTGATTGCAAACACATACCAACGATATCCCAGCTATCGCCCAACTTCTCAACGCCGTCCCAGAACTTGCCATCAGGCTCAGCAACGTTCAAGATCAGATTGAGGAACTGTACAGTCCCAATAATGGTTGCGACAATGACCGTGATCACCGTGAGAACGATGCTGTAGTAGCAGATTGCAATAGGATCTCTCGCGAGCTGCGTGCTGGTGTACAGACTCATCATGAGCGCGCCATCCGTCGTGTCAAGCAAACACATGCCTGCAGTGAACAATAATGGAAAGATCAGAATCAGCCAGATAGAAGTACCTTTCGTCGCCTGGATCGAGCTTATACCGAGGATAGCAATCTCTGACGAAGTGTCGAATCCCAGGCCGAAGAGTACGCCGAGAGGATACATCTTCCACGGCCGATCGACGAGTTTGAACAGCTTTTGCAATACAGGAAAAAGACAACCGCCGCCTTGGATTTTGAACTCCTCGTGCTCCTGGCCGGGCTCGCTTGCGATGATTCTCTTCATCTGGACTATCAACTTGTACAATATGTAGATGTTCATGACGCCCAGCAGCAAGAGGAAGGTGGCAGATACGGAGGTGCCGATGATGCCGCCGATACGTTCGAAGCTGTCAAACTTGGATGACACGGCAGCTGCAGTCCCAGCTACGACGAGCGAGGTGATGATGACAACAGTCGAGTGGCCCAAGGAAAAGAACATTCCTACGGTCACGGGGCGCTGGCCTGCGGCGATCAGACGCCGAGTCATCAGGTCGATGGCGGAGATGTGATCCGCGTCCAGGGCATGGCGGAGTCCCAGTGTGTAGGAAAGAATTGCCGTTGATACGAGGGGGGTGTTAAAGTGCTGTTGCGAGAGTGAGAACCATGTTGGCTGTATAAACTCGAGCAAACTCACCAGGACCACACCGATAGCAGCCCAGACAACGACATTGATAGCGATGAGCGTGACAATAATTGCGATCGCCGGGAAGGGAAGCTTGCTGAGATAAGGTACGCGAGCATGGTATGTTGACGCCTTGTTGGACACATTGGCGAAGAACGAGGGCTTGGTGTTCGAGGCGTCACTAGACGGAGCTGGGGACGTCGCCATCCTAAGCGTCGTTTCTTCTTCCACTGCGCAAAGAGGACTATGGCAATAGACGAATATGTGTAGAAGAAGAAGTCATCCCTCTTGGTTACAGGTGAAATCCAGATGCACTTGCGGGCACTACCCAGAGCGAGCCTTGTACCGTGGGATGAATGGCGCGTAGTGGGGCTGGCAACTGCCATTATCGCCGCCGCGGGGCACCTGCATGTTGCGATGTCGAAATCATATCGAGTCATCCGCCAAACCTCACTCACAGACGGCCCTTCAGAAATCGTCTTCGGAATTGGTTTTGGCATTTTCAAAAACTGTTTTATTACATCTTTCGAAACAGAAGCGACGCGTTGGTGCCTCCAAAACCGAAGCTGTTCGACATGGCGACATTGACCTCTTTCTGCTGCGCTTCGTTTGCGACATAATTGCAATTGAACTCTGCTGCTGGGTCTCCAGGGTTTTGAAGGTTCAAAGTCGGTGGGAGAATGTTCTGTGGTCGTCAGCATCTCGTTCGCCCAGTTTGCAACCAACTTACATTGTGAAGACCGAGGATGGTGAAGATCGCTTCCACACTACCCGCGGCTCCTAGTAGATGCCCAACAGCGCCCTTTGTGCTGCTGACATTGATCTCAGATGCCTGGGCCTTACCGTCCTCACCAAGGAGCAGACCTTTGATGGCTCTGTTCTCTGCTGCATCGCCAAGAGGCGTACTTGTAGCATGAGCATTGACGTAGTCAACAGAAGCCGGCTTCAAGCCAGCGTGTTTCAGTGCCTTCTTCATCGCTAGTCGTGGACCTTGACCGTCTTCACGAGGGGCAGTCATATGATGCGCGTCGCTCGACAGGCCATATCCAGCAATCTCTGCGTATATACGTGCACCGCGAGCTTTGGCATGCTCCAGCTCCTGGTATTATTAGTATAGTCCAGAAATATAGACGATGACGACATACTTCAAGCACAACAACCCCAGCACCCTCGCCGATGACGAAACCATCTCGCTCTTTGTCAAATGGCCGGCTGGCTTCCGTAGGCCGATCATTGAACTCAGTTGCCAGGCTTCTTGCTCTTGCAAATCCTGAAATAGCAAGAGGGTGGATGCAAGACTCAGCCCCACCGGCTACCATAACGTCGGCGTCACCAAACTGTATCATGCGAGATGCATCGCCGATACTATGTGCACCTGTCGTGCAAGCCGTTGTGGCTGCATGATTTGGTCCCTACAGTGAATCAATTTAGAGATTGAAGTGTTGAAGCGGAAGGCGTACCATGAAGCCGTAGCGCATTGATATGTGACCTGCCGCAAGATTGATAAGGAGGCGCGGGACAAACAGGGGCGACACTTTTCGATATCCCTTCGTACTATTAAAAGGGAAGCTTCGTTTTTCTGGAATGTACTCACACCCTTGTCGAAAGCTACTGCGGTGTCATAAGCATCGTCTAAGCTCCCGATGCCAGAACCTATATAGACACCCTTGAATAACGTTAGCAGAGAAGCTATCAAAGACACGATAGAACATACAGTAGCCTCAAGTTCCTCTTCCTTCTTCGGAGCCCATCCAGCATCGCTCAGTGCTTCCTCGGACGCAACCATAGCATATTGCGCGAACCTCGCCATCCGACGTTCATCCTGTGATCATTAGTCTCGTAGACACTAAAATCGTTCAATATCACATACACCAGCATTAAGATACTCTTTCGCATTCCATTTTCCATCTGTTCTCATCCCCTCAGGCACTACAGCAGCAACATGGCTCGGCAAAGCTGCAAACTGAGGGCTTCTGTCCTTGATAGTTGTGATGCCGCAATGGCCGTCTACAAGGCGCTGCCATGTTCGACGAACACCTAATTCCACGTATGTCAATGGAGGCCACAGAGCTTTGTGTTATGGACAGTACCTATTCCAAGAGGCGTGACAAGCCCTAGGCCTGTTACTACTACCCTTCGCATTGCATGTTTTGATGGTTGTTGATGAAGGCGAGCATCAGAGTTTCAACGGAGAAGCTCGTGCCACACTTCTTCAGCCACTGTGGCGCAGATGTCGTCTTGTGTTTGCCTTCCATTGTTTTGCCGTGCATTTGATACCTTCACACAATGCAACATATCAATTAAAGATTCAGACATAATCTGTTATTGACACTGCCTTGTCTTGGTCTTATAATATTAAGCGTAGCACGTCAGTGCACACGTTAGCCTTGACAGTAGTGAGCTGCACTTGGTGCACCTCTTAGCGACACAACCACAGTTCCACTTTGTCACATAGTCAGGCACAGAATGTCAAGCGAAGCAGTTGGAAAGTCTTCATCTATGATCTTGATGAATGAGCCAAATCTGCGCTGCAATCTCATCGCTTGCTCATAACTCTACACAATCCTCTATCCCTGCCACTTCGTACTGGCGATTGAGGGGTTGAACCTCAGCTCTTCTCGTCAGAGCGTATCATATCGTACAGCCTTCTTTCAAGCATACGCCGAAAATTGTACGCCGGGACCATGCATCATAAACAAAAACGCCACGCTAAAAATCCGACATCAAATCACCATGCGGTGATGTCGTCAACTTCGGCCTCGCCAAAGGTGCTCGTTTTCGTGGCTTCCATACCAGAGTCGCTGGAGATGATGTCAGGGTTTGGAGTTCGATTCATAATATCTGGAAGGAACTCGTGTAGGAAGCCGAGCAGGTGGCGGTTGACTTGATCGAATTCCAACAGGAAAGCGTCGTGACCATCAGGCGAGTCGATAGTCTTCAGAGTGGCATTGGGGATGTGCGCTGCAAGCTCTTGCTGTTCGGCATAAGTGAAGAGGCCGTCAGACTGAATACCAAGCACAAGTGTTGGCTGCTCGATCAACGAAAGCGCATAGTGAAGAGCCGTCACAGGGTCGAGGCTTTCTTCATCCTCGCCCTCGGGATAACGGTAGCGGGAAATGTCGTGAGTATCGAGCTTGCGGGTGATAGCGATGTAACAATTGGCGTCAAATCGCTTGATGAACTTTTCGCCCTGGTAGCGCAAGTACGACTGCGCTGAAAAGTAGTGTTGAGCCAAAGGCTTAGACTTTGCGCTCGCCGTGGAATCGGTGCGTCGCAGAGGTGGTGTAGAAGGGTTCGACGCGTCGTGGAATTCTAGATCGGCAGTCTTTGCTGATGCGGACGTGTTCAACGCAGCACTGCTGTTTGTCCTCGACGCTGCGCGCGGTGACCCAGCGTTCTTGTGACCGTGGTTGTGGATTGCCCAATGCTCGTTCGAGGGGGTTGTCGGACGTGGAACAGTGTTGATACTCTGCTTCTTGGATAGATCTGGGGTGTTACGACCGAAGCGTGATTCGAACGAGTCGCGACTACGGTAGGTCAGCAGCGCAGACATGCGCGCAGCTCCCAGGCCGGTCGACGGAGGATCTTCGAATGTGTAGTAGCCGTCGTCGTACTTGGGATCACTGTAGATGCTCTGGCGTTGGGCCTCACCCCAGCTAATGCCCCAAGCGCTGTAGCGAGCAGAGGTGGCGATGGGTATGATGTTGCGAACATAATCCTTTCCAAAGTAAGCAAACTCGAGCACAAGCATGCCACCCATGGAACCTCCAATGACTGCCGCGATTTGCTTGACGCCGAGGTCGTCGAGAAGCATCTTGAAAATACTGCGGCTGTTAGCGCTGTTTCTTCCTGAGCATGCCATCGTATCTTGCTCACTTGACATCGTCTCGCACTGTAGTCAGCGGGAACTCAGGCCCATAGCGCCCATTCGAGACATCTCCATCTCGTGCCGTGACGGGGCTTGCGCTGCCGTACGGACTGCCCAAGCTGTTCATGCATATGACGAAGAACCTCGACGTGTCGAAGGCTTTACCCGGCCCTCCCAGCAAAGGACCCCACCAGTCGCCCACATCAGCACTTCCCGTCAGCGCATGACAGATGACCATGGCATTATCGCGCCCAGGTGACAGAGTGCCGTATGTCTTGTATGCCACGGATACATCCTGGAGGACAACGCCAGACTCAAGTGTGACTTCGGGTATAATCGCAAAAGTCTGGTCGGGTATCAAGCCAGAGTAGGGGTTTTCGGACTGGGCTGTAACTCGTTCTAGATTATCGTCAGCTTCCACGATCAACACGGGAGACCAGTGACACGAGTCGTTTGCCGGAGGAGATGGAGAGCTGTACTATACTTGTGTGTGCCATTAGCGGCTACGTTGGCGTCAATTGAAGTAACCATGGTAGACCTGTGTTATGATTGTAGGAGGGACAAGGTGCTACGCCAGCGCTCAAGCTTCTTTAGCCTATTGCGGGGAGTCATCTTTTTCTGGGCCCCACACGCATGCATTTCACTCTGCGGCGCGCCGCTAACGTGGGGTTGAGTTCCGTAGTGGATGGCGTCATTGGTCATCGCTCCGATTCATCTCCGGGCCGCTGATTGGAACACCACGCTTGCTTCAAGACATCAACATAAACCACTCGGGAGGTCACTCGAGTCCATGTCACGTTCTACTTGACGGTGATTCCGCTATGATATCGTTGAGCCTAGGCAAAATACCCAATGGGCTATTGCACAACTTGGCTAAGCTCAGCTTGCTGAAGCGAACGCGCTCCGAGACAATGCAGTATTGAACGCCCGAGAAGGTATCTGAATTAAAGACAAGTACACTAGACACTGAAGATGATATGTCCACCAACAGGCTGCAATGCAATAAAACGATTCAAGTAAACTCTGTTTTCGGGTTGCGGTGTGCAGTGAAGACAACACCAAGACAACAACCTCGTTTTAATGTGGAACATCCCAACCCCGTCTCCCATCGATTTAGATCTCCAACCTCTATACACCAAGGCCACAGAGGACGATGACATAGTGTAGCGTAGTGATGATAAGTTTGGCACAGTGGTTGATGTACATCTTGATAGAGCTGAGAGTTGCTACGTGGGAACAAGAAGGAAAATCAGTCAAGTCAACAGCATCGTTTGCATTGCATTGGCCAGCCAGCTATTCCAGCCTGCGTCTCTAGCAGCTCAAGTATGGTTTTCGGGGTATAATACAGGAAGTAGAGAGATCCACCAATTTTCCTCTCCAAGGAACATCTGCGCCGCTCTTCCGTCTACATACACAAGCCATAGTACTGCTGGTCCATTGTTTACAAGTCCTCATTAGCCCAACCCAATCCCCCTTTTCCTTTGCACAATCGAGACAAAGACATCCTAACGTCTGTCCCTCTCGCGTTCTACCCGCTCCATCTCTCGCTCCACATCGCCCTCGGTCCTGACACCGCCCCTTCTCGACCTGCCTGCGTTCTTCCGCAGACCGGCAGTAAAAAGATTGGCAATGCTGTTGTCGCCTCCAGCCCCAGACTTCCTCCGCTTGTCGCGATGCGAGGCTGGCCCCGTGGGTGCCTTGACCTCCATCTTGCTGGGTCCGCGAGGTGCGTCCTGGACCTCTTCTACATCGTCATGCGAGCGTTTCGAGGAGACTGAGGGTCGGGAGGAGTGGATGTGCGAGTGTAAGCTCTTGGTTAGGACATCGCGCTGGTCGCGGTCTACACGGTCGCGGCTGTTGCGCTCGCGGGCATTCTTCTCGCGCTCAGCAGCGTAGTGATCTTGTGGCGTGAGCTCGGCCGGTGTGCCTGGTGCTGATGGTACGGAAGAGACACTGCTTTTTCTACGGCGTTTGATTTTGTCGCGGTCTGCAGCAGGACCTTTTGGAGGCTGGAAATTGCGAGGGCCGGTCGGAGGCTGCGGTGGTGGCATAACAGTAGGTTTTGATCGGCCCGCACCCTTGATCGAGAAAGTGTTTGCCGAGGGGCCAGTGGGCGCGTTTAGAGGCGGAGACACAGCACGCTTCTGCATCATCTTGCCAACCACATCGTCTTCTGCGGGACGCTTGCTCTTGGTATCGCGGTCGTCTTGACTGTGATCCTCCCGGTCGCGATCCTTGCGGCTTCGTCGAGACGAGCGATGCTTGTCGTCTTCATAGTCGCGCTCCTCATCTTCTCCTTCGTGGTCACGTCGACGCCTACGCTCTTTGTCTTTCTCTCTTGATCGATCCTTCTCACGCTCATAATCATACTCTTTCTCTCGATCTCTGCGGTCACGCCTGTCTCGCTCGCGGTCCTTGTCGCGTGACCTGTCACGGTGCTTGTCTTTATCGCTTCTGTGCTTACGTCGCGAACCAGATTCTGAGTCTCGCTCACCGTTGGCATAGGCATCATCGTCGTGCTTGCTCTCTTCGGCGAGAGAGCGCGAGCGGTGCCGACGGCGGTGTTCCTTACTGCGATCACGGTGTGAGCGGGATGAGCGGTGTTTATCTTTATCGCGGCGACTGTTGCGATATTTCGAGTCGGCCGAGGCGCTACGAGTTCTATCACCTCGACTGCCCCTGTCATCACGGTGTTCTTCGCGATCATCATTTCGCGATGAGCGGTGAAGTCGACGGTCTTTGCGACGTTCATAGTCATCGTCAGCCTGCGGCGTTGCTGAGCGTCCCCTGCCTTCCCGCTTAGATTCGCGGTCTGCTGAACGCGATCCTTCTCGGCGGTCGTCTGTGCCTTCATCTCGTGCGCGAGATCTCGATCTTGATCGTGACACCGACTTGTCTTTGGTACGAAGACTTTCGTCTCGCAGAGGGGAGCGACTGTGCACTGGTCAATTCCGACACTTTGACGATGTCAGGCAGTGAACTCACCTTCGAACTCGGCGCTGGGGACTACGACCACTGGCACTTTGCGCAGGCGTAACGCTCTTCGGTGGCGGGTGGTAGCGCACGTTGTTCATACGACTTGAGAAGCCAGTATTCGGCCTGCCTTCGCGCATCGCTCGCGGGCCTGTGGGCGCACCTTCCACACCACGGCCTTGTGGCTCACCAGTCAAAACCGTAGCAGCACCGTACGCTGCATTGAAGCCGCCACGAGGACCAAAGTTGTTGTTCTGGTGGAATCCCATGTTCATGCTAGGGTCGAAAGGCGCGTTCATTTGCATTTGGTTAGGGAACTGATTCATCATGCCATTGGCATACCCCATGTTTGGCTGCATGCCAATGCCTATCATCGATTGATCGTACCCTCCATCTTCAATTTCGACGGTCTGTATCTGGTGGAGGCCGTTGGACTTTGTAGATCCGTTCGGTTGGCTTCCTGTTATAGTAGTATCGTTGGCATTCTCCGTGACACTGCTTATCTCACCAAAAGCATTGATGGCTGGCGCAGTATCTTGCGCGCCGGTTTCGTTATCGTCACCTTCTTCCGTGGACTTGACAGCGGTGTCTTGCTCGTCATCTAGTCTCGGTTCGGCAGCTGCATCATTCGATGCAACACGCGACTCACCCTCACGCTGTTGTACACCATTGTCGTCAGTTGCTGGGCTTGAATTTGAAAGTGCTGAAGGAATGTCTCTCGGTGCTGTGATGTGGAATCGACGTACGTTTTGTGCAGGACCACTGCGGCTTCCAGGACGACTACTGGCATTCTGTTGACCTCCAGCCCCAGAAACTGAGCCTCCCTGACTCCCAGTCCTATTGTTTCGCTGAGGAAGGGTGCCCCCTTGATTGGCAGGGAAACGGTTCTGGTTCTGGGTTTGGAAATTATTCTTGGGGAATTGGTTCATCATCTCGGGATATGCTCCAGATTGATTATATCCACCCATCTGGTTGAACCCGTTGAAGTTTCCATAGCCCCCACCCATGCCATTCCACCCGTTGCCGTAACCGCCACCGTAGTTCATCATGTTCATGGCGGACATGTCGTTCATCCCCATGCCCATGTTTCCACCAAAGTTGCTGTACATGCCGTTCGAGTTGTTCATGTTATAATCTAAGCAGGTGTTAGTGGTCAAGCCTGCATCAACACATAACATGTAGACGTACCCATGGAGTTCATGTTGTTCCAATTGGCGTTGCCCATCATATTGGACATGCCATTGAAACCCATGCCGCCAAAGTTGCCTTGGCCTTGGAAGCCAAAGCCCATCGGACCCTGCATACCATTCATCGTGGAGTTGTTGCCCATCATGCCGGCTGGCCCATTGGTAGTGGTTTGTTCATCAGAAGTCGCATTCGCAGCAGATGGCTCCACGCTTTGCTTCGCAGTTTGCGAAACCAGGCTGCCACGTCGCTCCGGATCATCATTATCAAGGGCGCTAGGATCCTGCTCGAAATCAGCAAGAGCACAAGGCAAGATATGCATGCTACAGCCACCAGCACGTGCAAGATCGATAGTGTTTATTAAGTTTAGCCCTTCAAGCTTCCACACAGTCTTTTCTTTGTTCTTATAGAGGTCGTACACATAGCTGTGCATAGGAAATGAAAGAGGATGCCAACCTACCTCGTTTGGCTGCGCGGAAGCGGAGACTGTTCGCTTTTCTCCTTCTCCAGCATCTGCGGCAGCTGTAGCGGGTTCTGCAGGTGTATCATCTGTTGCCGGTGCCTCTTCGACGCTGTCGATCGGTTTGTCTGCACCCCCCACCTCAGACGGCGCATCTGTTGCAGCAGGCGTGGTCTCCGGTACAGGTGTAGCGGCTTGCGCAGCCGCCTTCGCCTCCTCTTTTTTCTTCTGCTTCTGCAGCCAGATGCGCATGGTGTTGCGCAGAGACTTGTTTGGCGTGCAGGAGTCGGCTTCGAGCGGCGAATGGTCGCATGACGGGCAGGTCGTAGGAAACGAAAGCTTCGCCTGACCTATGGAACTATCAGCTCCCGCAACGATATACAGTGTTTGTGCCCTTCTACATACATGGTGTGCAGATAGCTTTGTTGCAACACAATAGCTTGTACGAGTCGATGGCAAGCTCGCTGCACAGAGCGCAGAAGAAGGCTTTGGGAAAGACGCTCGTGGGCAAAGAGCTATACTAGTCAGCAACCGGGGTCTGTAGACAGCTCATTTGTAACCTACAGAGCAAGTTCCTTTAAGTCGTCGGCGAGCGGCGCCAGCTTTGGATCGGTGGCCATGGCGAGCTCGTGTGTATCAGCTCCACAGGTTGGGGTAGGCTACAGCGGAAGAGTTCCGAAGTCGCTTTTTGCGGGCGCAACTATTCCATTTGGATATGAGAGTCAGAAACGTAGAGACCGTGGACAGGGCGACAGAAGTTTTGAAGATGGACGAAGCGGCCGGATTGGTTGCGATTGTCGCAACCGTCTTTGCGGGACAGCAAGTGGAGATGTCACCGAAGTTTTTGGAAGTCGCGACCGGGGCCGTGCTCTGCCGGCCCTTCTGCAAGGTCACGTGGGCACGCGACTTCTTGCACTTGTGTAAATGCTTTCACACGCACTTCGAGCTCGCACGGCACGTTCGATACGATTCCTTGGTTGCCCTCACTTCCACTTCCACCCCTACATGTGTCAGCGATGCCTTGTTCATCGGGCGCCGGCTGAGCGGTTGTGGCTTCGGTTAGTCTGTGGAGTTCTTCTCACCATCGTCATCAATCGAGCTGCGAGTACCAGGGTTCTTCACCCAACACATGGTACCTCCCAGACGAAGATCTCTCAACTTTCTTCTTTTCAGTCGCAATCATGATTCTGAATCAGATATCGTATCTTGATTGCATTGCCTTTCTTGTCTTTCTTGCACCACAATTGTTGGTTCAGATTGGCTTGCTACCGTTGCTTAGATGGCTGATTCCGGCGCTTCCATTTATAGGTGCGTTCCCACACAGCACGACGCCTGTGTACTGATATTGACAGCCTATGAAGTTGCAGTCATACCATACCAGTTCATACACGAAAGATATATACTCCCGATTGAACAAAGAAGCCCGTTTGTGAAGAAGGCGACACCTTTCCAAGATTTCGTCATCAGGTGTGTGCGCTATGCGTTTGCCAACATGCCAGCCTTTATAGGGCGTGTCTTCTTTTCCAAGGGTGTCTCACTGCCTTTCCTGCGATTCCGAATGTTGCGGCACGGCATTGTCACAAGTCCGATTAGATGGACTGAAGTCGAAAGGGTGAGGCTCCAAGTATTCAATACCATGTCTCCCCAGCTGATGATTTCAGCCGGATTTTAGGGGCGTGCTCATCAAGCACAACCAACAAGAACAACCAGATGTCATCGTGTATTACGCCCATGGTGGCGGCTTTTCCATGGGTAGCTCCTACTTTTACATGGAGTTCCTACTTGCATGGGTGGCGCTTTTGAAAGCCGCCGGCTACAGAAATCCTGCCCTCTTTGCTCTGGAATACACCTTAGTTCCCGATGCGACGTACCCTGTTCAGCTCCACGAGACATTAGCGGGCTACCGATATGTGCTCTCGCTTGCACAGTCCTCTACTAGAGTGGTTGTTGGCGGTGATTCTGCAGGTGCAACTCTTATGTTGAGCTTCTTGCTTTACCTCACGGAACACACGGAATTCAAGCACCAGCGTCCCGGATTAGCAGTCATGATAAGCCCTTGGGTCACTATCGTCTCGAAGAACAATCGTAATACCGCGTCAGACTTTCTCAACGATAAAACCCTAGAGCTTTATGGACGACAATACGTTGGCAAAAAGTCATCCATCGACGACCCTGTGGTGTCTCCAGGGTATTGCAAAGACACCAAGAAGTGGATTGAAGCGTCACCAGAGAGAGGCTGGTACTTCCTGTATGGCAGCGAGGAGGTACTTGGTCCTGAGGCTAAAGAGCTGATCAGTCTGCTCAAGAGCACCGGTACGCATGTGGACGAGTGGGAAGAAACAGGAGGAATTCACGCATGGCCCGTTGCTAGCCTGTACTTGGGAGAGACGAGAGATGAACGGCTTGGTGGATTGCAAGGTATAGTCGGGGCTATCAAAGACAGGATACCGTAACACGAATCCTTGACGGACGGCACCGATAGTCACCTCTTGTAACAATGCGGTGGCAGATCGAAACCCAATTCACGAGCGGCTTGCTGAAGTCGCGAAATCCTCCTCGCCTCCTCTAGTACCCACTGTTGGTCGACCGCATCTGGATTGGCATTATGCACTGATAAAGTCTCTGCGGATAGAGGCGTCGATATACCGGAGCATCTTGTGTCAGAGTCAGCACTATTGAACAAGCTCACAACGAAGACACGTACGAGGTCGGTGTTGCACCACCGCATTGGGACAGTGAAGATGTTGGGGAAGAGGAATTGGACACTTGATTCGGCATGGTGGAACCTTCGATCAGTACTTGATCTAAAGTTCAATTCACAGGAGAGAAGTAGGATACCTGTAAAAGTCGCACAGGAAACAGCAGGAGACTTATACCCCTCACTGACAGTGTCCCAGCTCCTACTTTACCCTGTTACTCTTTCTGCAATTGTTGCCTTCCAATCATACCTTCAAATTTCCTCCATCGACGCACGGTGTTGTCATCTCAACATGGTCTAGTGTAAGCTGAAGGCGGTTAGCGGCCTGTTTTGAGTCACCGTCCAATCACATCTTCTCTGTAACCATCGCACGTCAGCTGAAGCCGGTTAGCCGGTTGCCTAATCTGCACCTGCTCGCCCTCAGGTTGACCCTTGCAGGCATGCGAGTGGGGCCTGGTCTGTCAGGTGCTGGTCGCTGACAGCGTTCACCGGCTCAGGATTCGGTGCGCACGCCGCAGGTACGTTGTTGAGGTTTTGTTGAGCGTGGCGAGCGGGAAGTTGTGACGTTTGATGCTCACATGGACATAGTTTCGAGCCTGAAGATCGGGGGGATTCGTCAGTACGCGTTGTATGTAGCGAGAAAGTTCAATTGCGTTGAGTTGGCGGCTCGTCATCATCTGTGCTTTCATCGCCCGGTGCCTCAGGATTCAATCCAGCGTCCTGCCTCCGTCGTTTCTTTTCTTTCGCACGCCTTTTGCGGTGTTTCTCACGGTCCTGTCGAATCGCACGTAAAAGCTTTTTCATGTCAAGTCGAATAGGTCCCGGGCTGCTCGTGCCTGCCATGAGTGGCCCAAGGAGCGCTATGTTCAAAGGCAAGAGTAACACTGTAATGACCACCGAAAACCCTCTATCAATGCCGCGTAGCCATAGAACTACAATCGGACTAAGCAAGGCAGCAATTGCAGCTAGGATGATGACGAAGGGCGTGAGAACAACCACAGTCTCTCGCGTACGCTTGAAGATGGCAACGTACAGAGTACTGCTGACCCTCGCAATGAATACATGGGTTTGAATGCGCTCTTTGTGGAGAAGTCGTGATTCCGCGCGGAGATTTGACATGACCTTGGCTTTATACTCGATCAAATTGGCGCCTCGGAGGCTCAAGTGCACAGCGTATGCGGCTAGAACGAAGCATATCGCCAAACTAATAGACAGGTACACCACCTTTCGGTTCATGCACCTGCGTGCTGAAAAGTCCAGCGACGAAGGATAGTGGAATGGAGACGAATGCAAGCGCAGTGAGCTTGGATACACTCTCAGCCTCGACAATGCCTTGCCGGCTATCTGTAATCTGCATTTCAGCGAGTAGTGACTGGACAAATCTGTCGATCAGGTCCAAGCATCTGCGTAGTGTCAATCCAGTCTCTTTAGCAAGCTTTTGAGAGTCCAATCCAACGCGGCCAATGGGTAAATGAACTTCTTGGACGAACTGCAAATCCTTGAAGATTTTTGTCCAACTCTCCAACATTGAAAACAAGTCGGCGTAGCAGACCTCTCCAAGATTTGAGTCGTGTTCAGAGCAGGCCGTCATCCAAGGCATCTTCGCGGATGCGTTGCAGAGAGATGCGGATGATCTCAACCATTGTGTTCGTGTCGTCGTGGACGGAACGGGAACGTTTTGGTGTTCTTTGCCGTACTCAGTTTCAGGGCTTTTGTGGTAGGAACCTGGCCCCAGAAAAAGATTTAGCTGCTGACGCCAGATGTTTGAGATTGCTGCCAGTCGTGCCTGATGCCGTTGAAAGCCTTCAATCAGACAGCGAACTTGCGGTTATTGATCTGCAAGGAGGTCTGCTTTGAAAGCTGCGGTCATGGGAATCAGTGGCAGCACCAGACGACACCATTTTGATGACGAGTAACCCGACCTTGGGCCGAAGAACGCGTATGCCAATCCTTTGTATTGCTGCCCCTCTCCGTTGCATGAAGCCGTGGCAGCAACGATTTGAGAATTCGGAAATTGTGAAGCTAACTGCGTGACCTTGGCCCTGTAGCGGTGAGGTTCCACATCACTGGGTTGCTGCCGCCGAGGCGTTGGATGTAATGGACGTATATCCTTTCTTCGAGTTCTGCCTAGCACAGGCGTGCTCGAACTAAGATAGGGTCTGAGATGGTGTTTGGGCATCTCGATTGGCTCGTCAAGAAGATGAATCCAGTGTGGGGTTGAAAAGATCGACCCATAGGCGGCGGGGCCGTTGCCAATACAAATCTTCCGAAAAATTTGATGATGCGTAAGAAGGAGAAAGTGGCTTTTGGCTTGTATCAACGACTGGTACTACGAGATTTCTTTCGTCAAGCGGACGGGTGGGTGATGGGAGGACGATCGTTACGGATTGGTCTGACAAGTGATGGTACTCTTGCGCCTCAGTTGAGAAGCCCTGTCATGCATCATCAGACTTAGAGACGCTCTGGGCCTGTTGATCGGTGAACAAAGCCTTTGCGAAACTAGACATGATATGATGATCTCGCCAAAGCAGAACTGCCTTCAATCATCTGACATTCTAGGGACCAAAAGAAACAAAAAACATACAACAGCGGGTATTCGCTAGTGGTCACCCACCTAACTACTAATCCGCCGGTACGTTGCTTAAATAGGGCTGAGCGAACGGGAAGCCTTGTTTTCAACGTCCTATGGTCGTATGTGGAAGGAGAGCTGAAGTTTACGCAATATAGCTTGATTTAACTTGGCGTCACTAGCTGGTAAAATCACCAGCCTCCGTACCTCACACTCAGTGCTGACTGATCACACTATCAGACTGCGCAATTATTCCGCAACGTTGACACGTCGACACGAGGAGTTGCATACATGTACAGCTAGACGCTTCTAGAGAAAGCACCTTGAAGAAAAGCGATGTTCAGCCTCAACCACCTCCACTTATCTTCGAACCTGAGAGACCTCGCTTTCGACAACGAATAGTGGTTGAGCTTGCTGGATTCCGGGACTTTACAAGCGACTCTTGTGCAAGAATTTCTATTCTATCACGTCAAAATGACCAACTCATGATTCGCCGTCAACACGCAGCGTACGTCAATTCCGTTGGACAAGTGATCTTTTTACTAAAACCCCAGCCTAGGCGTGGTTCCCTCCATGGGAGACCATAACGTGCTATTGTTCCTTCAAGTTGTAGAAAGGATTTAGTTTGCAAGTAGTGTGTTTGCTTGCAATACATGGTTCGGTCCGTCTGACGGGTTGAGCAGCGGTCACGTTGGCAGGCTGTTCAAGCTACTCGGCCATGACAGAGATATAATTTCTGGGGCTGAGTCACACCGTCACGAAGCCTTCCAACCCAGGCCCCGTCGCGAAAAAGCTTTCTGATACCCTCGATAGGTTCTAGGGATCAACACGCTTGGATGTTCGCACAGGCTACTTCGGCTTGTGTATATGTCAGCGAGGAGGCGTCTGGCTGTGCAGTCTAGACTCCAACGGACTGGCTTAGCAAATTGGATCAAGCGGTGATCCATTGGATCTCATTGGTAGCGCCTCGAAATTCAGAGATGATGTGATGTGAGGTTCTCTGGAGCTTTATCTATGGCTGTTGGCATATCGCTTCTCGGCTTCTCTGTATTATTGACGTTTTCTGGCTGGAGAGAGTCGACTGGTAAGTGGACAGGCTCCGTGATGGGACATGTGGACCCTTATCCTTCTAGGTTCGTCTCTCAGGTTGCGATGGCGCTTGCGTCGGCTTCTTCTGTCTTACTGTTGATCGCAACGTTGTGGCAGCATGCGGGTTCGGTGGGTGCGGCTGCAATGGCGGAGATTGCGAATAATTGAAACGTGAAGATGAACACTGGCATAAGCGCGATGGTCTTGGTTTGGGGAGGATTCGTGGCGACAAGTCTGTCGGCTGCAGGGCTCACATCCAAGCTCGCGACCCTTCATATTGTTGACCGATGAGCGACTAGCTAGATCGAAGTCAGGACGGTAGAAACTGGTTGATGCGCAAGCTCAGAAGCATTACAGCCTATATCGTAACACATCAGAAGAGTTGTGAGAATTTTGGTATTACGGCTTGTATGTGCGTAACTGAGTTGAAGTCAACTCAGCGCCTGTGGTTCACAAACTCCCGCTGCTCGCCGCCCAACCTCGACGCAACAACACAGGCCTCCCTGATTGCTGTGGCAACCGCACCCCGGACACCGTCGTTCTCCAGCGACATGAGTCCACCGATTGTGCAACCGCCTGGTGTCGAGACCTTGTCCTTCAGTACCGCAGGGTGCTCACCGTTCAGTACCAGACCTGTGGTGCCTCGCATGGTCTGCGCAGCCATCAGTTGTGCTTCTGCGCGGGGCAGCCCCATGGCCACCGCACCGTCCGCAGCAGCCTCGAGGATTAGCGCGAAGAAGGCGGGCCCTGAACCGCAGAGCGCAGTTGCGATGTCCATGTTTGCAGGCGGGAGAGTTGTAACGCGGCCAATGGAGCTGAAGACGAACTCGACGAGCTTGTACTGCGCGTCTGAGAGCGGGGGATCGCTTGTCTCGATGACGCTCATGGACTCGCCGACGAAAGATGCGGTGTTGGGCATGACGCGCACCACTCTGCATGCGTCCTCTACTTTCTCTGCGCCTTCTGGGTAGAGGAATTCCTGGATCTGCTTTTGTGTGACACCGGCTAGGATGCTGACGATGACCTTGCCCTTCAGCGCATCGCGCATGCCCTCCTCTCCCAGGATTTCCTTGTAGCTGTATGGCTTGCAGGACAGGAGAATGATGTCTGCTTGCTGGACACCCTTGAGGTTCTCGTTGGCGAGCGTTTGCAGGTCAAAGTTGTAGTGGCCAAGGGCCTCCATGACCTTCCCCCCTGCGGGCTTCCATGTGTCGCATGCAATGAATCTGGAGACGTTCGGCGTGTCTTTGGGGGCGGAAGAGGGGTCGAGGGCTGCGGCGGTCTTGGCTTTGGCGAGAGAAGACATGACACCGCCCATGATGGCAATGCCCATAGTGCCTGAGTTCGTTAGCTTGTGGCTCAGTACAGCAAAGGTAGCAGGTTCGTGTTGTGCCATCTAACATGTTTTTGAGCTGTTTTTGACCGTTGAATTGTCATAGCCTGGTAGAACGGCCAGGAAGCAACTCTAGCAACAGATCCTTCGAAGATACGCTCATTGCGGGGTGTGCAAGACAGCAAACCGAGAGAGATGTACATACCCGAACCGAGGACGGTCAATGTGAGGGGCTTGGATTCCTGGGAAGACGCCATTGTGTATTTTCCTGCAGAAACTGTGGTGTCGGTGGTGTTGAGTGAGCAATCGTGGAGGGACTGTCTGAAATGCCAGAAGAAATCCAGGCTAGAGCGACGTCGGCGCGTGGGGTAGCTCCGATTACTATGAGGCTTAAGTAGTGTAGGTTAGCAACGGCTACGCAAGAACGCCTACTGGTCATCTAGTCCAATGAAAAAAAAGACCTAGCTACAAACAGGTCATGCTGTTGTCCCTGCTGCCTCCCTGTGCAGAGCTGTACGAGATTCATTACGCAGTCTTGGTCATCAGCTAGGTACTGCGCGGCCCACTCACAAAGCTTATGCCTGCTACCATGCGAGGGGAGCTGAAATCCAGCCTTGCACCGAATGGGCCTAGCGTGGTGCTACGTGCGGTGCAGCAGCGAACAACAGCTCCTCCATAGTAGAAACCGCGCCGAGGATATGCGCGCCAGCCTTGCGCTCCACCACAGCACAGCACAGCACAGCACAGCACAGCTTCCCGCGACCGACATCGCAACATCCGACAGCATCCGCATTCCTGGTGTCCAGCTCTTTTAGGTTCTGCGTCTCACCGCGGCACGTCTATAGGCATTGCGCGCCATGGCGGACCCTTTCGAAGTGCGCCAGCGCTTCTCAACGCTCCTGTCGCACCTCAGCGCGTCGCACACGGCGATCCAAAAAGCCGCCGTCTATGCCTTGAAGAACCGGGATATGGACGAGGACTTGCACTCGTGCATCCTCGAGCAACTAGAGCGCACCAACATGAACACGCGCGCCAACATCATGTTCTTCATCGAGGCGCTGTGCGAAATGGCTGTCAAGGACGGGAGCCCAGCGACAGGGGAAGGGAGCGCAATGGGATTCGTGAGGATGCTGCAGAGGGACGTGTTGAGGGTTGTGGAGTGTGTAGTGGGTGAGGAGGGCGCGAATATTAGGGTTGTTCGAAAGGTCAGTCCAGCATCCGCATTCTCCTAGATGATTCACAACAGTCACACTAAGCGATGGATAAAGGTCCTCCATACCCTCCAGAAACTCGCCATCCTCCTCCCCGAGACGGTCTCCGAACTTGAAACCGTCCTCAAAAGCCGCGAGCCAGACGATCCCTTCACTACTTCGCCCGCCAACAATGCTGCCTCCAAGACCGCACGCCTGGACAAGCGCCAGATCGAGCACCGCATAGAAGAAGACCGCGAGCGTCATAAGAGGTTACGAGAGAGTATTTGGGCGGTGCCGGGCCAGGACGAGCAGGAGATGGATAAGCTGTGGGAAGAGGCGAGTGATATTGGCGAGGATGATTATGTGGTGGGAAGAGAGGATAGAGAGGAGAGGGAGCAGGCTATTGCTTTTGGATGAGTCTTGTTGTGTTGGATAAACAGGGAACACGGTGCATGGACAAGCATTGCTATGGCGTTTTGGTGCATGGGAAAGATACCAGAGACATGTCTCTATTGTTAGACAGGGCGCGTTATCATTGGCTGCATGGACGGGCTTGGAGAGCAAGCTATGTGCTCCATTTTGATCGGTTGGGTGGCCGCGGTCGGTTGGTTTATACGCGGTCTATTGTACTGCGCGTATACTGAATACATCCAAGAAGGTTGACCAATGCCATATGCCATACATATCTGTACACGCCATAACACGCTATGATACAGTATCTGTCTCCATTCTCTCCTCCCACACGCTTGATTTACTCCATGATAGCTGTCGCACCGAGCGCCTTCAGCGTCTCGACAATCTTCTCAGCCTCCTCCTTAGGGACACCCTCCTTCATCATCTTCGGCGCGCTCTCAACAAACTTCTTGCTGTCCACAAGCGACAGCCCCAGCATGCTCTTGATCTCCTTGATCACCTTGGGCTTCGACCCAGCATCAAACTTCTCCAGCTTCAGGTTGAAGAGAGTCTTCTCGGCGGCGGCGGGCGCGGCTTCCTCCTCCTCGACGGGGGCTGCGGCAGCGGGACCGGCGGCGCCTGCTGCGGCGAAGCCACCCATGGGCATGTCGGGGATGTTGAGGCGGGTCTATGGTGTGTCAGTCAATGATCAGATCGGCGGTTACGTTGGCTGGCGCTGCAGTGTCGCGCGCTGTGGTGGCCAATCCAAAGCCAGCTCCTCGGCTCTGTCACAAGAACAATCAATGCCGACGGCAGCGCGTGGTGTCCCAAGATTCAATTGCCGTCATGCACTGGATGTCTTGCTTCCAGGGGCCTCAAGGTGCAGCGCTGCATAGCTAGGACATCGGTGGGCTGCCACTATTCCAGCTCTTAGGAGGGCATCGTCGTACCTTCAATGTCGAGACCAAGTCAGCTGTCTCCAGAAGCGTCAATTGGCTGATCTGGTCCACGATTGTCGCAATCTTGGGGTTCGCAGGCGCCGCCGCGGCATCAGACTGCCATCTCCGCTGTATCCTCTGCTGTGCTCCTCCAACGGCCGGGCGAACTCCCATCACGGGACGGGCGGTGCAGACGCAGCGCCTCAGGGCGCGAGATGCGGGGGCGGACATTGTGTGCTGTGTATGACGGGCGGTCGATGGGATGGATGGCAGATGTCGTGTCGTACTTTCCTTAGATTTTGCGGGCGGCAATCGCCATTTGACCATTTGCGGTATAGCGCCTTCCTGGCTCGAGCTTGCAAAAAATGTCGAGACTTGTAAGAAGGCAGAACTTCAACGCCACAACAAAACTTACGACTGTTTTATGAAAGCGTCGGAATTATGGGAAGACGCCCCGAATCTATACTACAGCACATTTACCGCGATAACAGACGGTAACAGCGCCAATTTGGCTTTGAGAATGGCCAATATCAACGCGCTTGCCACAGAAGCTCTGAAGCCTGGATCCGCCGACGAGCTTTTCGTGCAGTATGAAGGTTTATATACAGAGGTGTGCGCGAAATGGATTCAGACTGCCGTTCAAACTGAGGAGAAAATCGCCGCTTTTGGTCGAATCCTTCCTCTCGCGCCTCACCTCGCAGAGCATGTAGAACGCTTCCTAGCACATGTTGCACAATCACCACTTTTTGGATCACAAAACCCCAATACTACCACAAATGGATCTACCGGAAGCTCAAACCATGTCGAAGTTCTACTTGCGGCCTTTCGCCTACTCAGCTATGACTGTAGAGCATATGCGCAATTTGTACGCCCCGTCGCTGTCCAGCAATTGTTCCAGCACTCGAATCGGGTCGTGCGATACCTGGCGGTTCGATTGTTCTGCCTATATGTCCATGCCGCAGACCACGCTGCACAAGAGATGGTCAAGAGGCACATTGGAGAAGGGGAGCTCGAAGGTCCCTGGGAAAGCCAGCAAATCGACTACCGATTTCTGTCGTTGTGGGAAGAGAAGAGGTGGAAAAGTGTAAAAAAAGACCTGCTGCAGAAGAAGATGGAAGGAATACCTCTGCCTTCGAGCTTGTACGCGGCGCTCTCACCTTACACAGTAAACATCAACGGCATACTGCTGCCCAGACTCGATGGCGCGGCCTCCCAGGAACAACCGTCTCAGCTCATCTCAACACCCACAACGGAAGCGAACTTGAGCAAAATTGCCAATGGCCTACTAGAATCGAGTCCGCTTCTGCTCACTGGCCTTGCAGGTTCAGGAAAGACCCTTCTCACACGCCATTTCGCCTGGCAGCTTAACAAGCTGGACAAGATGGTCACTCTTCATTTGAACGAGCAGAGCGATGCAAAGCTACTCGTCGGCATGTACGCTACCGGATCCAAGCCAGGAACCTTCGCCTGGAAATCTGGTGTACTCACAACAGCTGTTCGCGAAGGGCGGTGGATCTTTATTGAAGACTTGGATCGGGCGCCGAACGAAGTCATCAGCACACTATTGCCGCTCATTGAACGCGGAGAGCTCCTGATTCCCAGCCGCGGGGAGACTGTATATGCCGCGAGAGGATTTCGAATTATCGCCACAATGCGAAGCACCCTCAACCCGAGAGGCCAAGAGATTTTCCCACGTCAGAACATGATTGGACATCGGTTCTGGAACTCGATCACAGTGCAAATGCCACAGCTCGAAGAGTTCCAACAGGTTATATCTACAAAATACCCCGCGTTACGCAAGCACCTTGCTGGTATTATGAGAGTGTACACCCGATTGTTGGAGCTCTATTCTGATGCGAAATTCTCGTCCGAGAACGGCACTTCCCTTCGAGCAATGACTCCACGTGATTTGCTGAAGTGGTGTGACAGAATAGCTGTGCTTCTGGCTCAGTCAACCTCTTTCAGTACTGCCCAGGCAGACGATATCTACATGGAAGCCTTCGACTGTTTTGCCGGCAGCCTGCGTAGCGATTTGGCGCGGTCGAGAGTCATGGCTTGCGTCGCGGAAGAGCTTCATATTGACCCACAGAGGCGAGATCATCTTCTCCGGGATCGCTCGGTGAGGTTGTCGGTGCCCTCCAAGACCACAGCAGCTGGGACCATACAAGTAGGACGAGCCAGGCTTTCAAAACACAAATCTTCGAAAAGAACGATATCCAGTCGACCATTCTCTACTAACGACTACACCCTACGATTACTCGAGAAGGTTGCTGTAGCCGTTGATCGACAAGAACCTTTACTTCTCGTTGGTGAAACAGGTACCGGCAAGACCACTACCATACAGTATCTGGCTGAGCAGCTTGGTCGCAAACTCGTAGCTTTCAATTTGTCACAGCAAAGCGAGAGCGGTGACCTCTTGGGAGGTTTCAAGCCCGTGAACGTGCGAAGCCTGGTCATCCCGCTCAAGGACGAGTTCGATGATATCTTCGACACTACCTTTTCAAGGAAGAAGAATCTACGCTTCATCGAGATGCTCGGGAAGCGTGTTGCAAAGGGCGAGTGGAAGCGCGTCTGCACTTTATGGCGAGAAGCACTGAAGATGGTGGATGCAGCACGCAAAGCACACGAATCGCAACCATCTTCTCCAGACCTGGATGGTGATCAGCCCAGGAAGAAGCGAAAGATGGATTCGTTACCGGCCAATTTCCCAGGGGCACGTTGGGAAAAGTTTGCTTCGGACCTGCACGACCTCGAAGCCCAGCTTGCAAGCGGCTCCGAAGCTTTTGCGTTCTCTTTCTTGGAAGGTAACATCGTCAAGGCGGTCAGGAACGGCGACTGGGTATTGCTTGACGAGATCAACTTGGCTTCGTCGGATACTTTGGAAGCGCTCACCGATCTACTGGGTGGAGGACCAGACGGCAACCCCTCGATCCTGCTCACAGAGACGGGTAACGTGGAGCGAGTGGTTGCACACCCCAACTTCAGGGTTTTTGCAGCCATGAACCCTGCTACCGACGTGGGAAAGAAGGATTTGCCGCCTGGTATTCGCTCAAGGTTCACCGAGCTCTACGTCGAGAGCCCAGATAGCGACGAGAAGAGCTTGCGCAACATTGTGGAGAAGTATCTTGGGGGGGATGGCACAGATCCCGCCATTGTCAGAACAGCGCGCGATGTCACCAGCCTCTATATCGAGATTCAGCAGCTTGCGAAGGCAAACATGCTGGTCGATGGTGCCGATCAAAAAGCTCATTTCAGTTTGCGAACTCTGACGAGAACACTCACATATGCACGAGAGATTGCACCCTTGTGTAGTCTTCGACGAGCACTATATGAGGGTTTCCACATGAGTTTCTTGACTTTCTTGGGCAAAGCATCTGAGGATCTTGTTGCGCCTCTGATCACAAAGCACATGTTCCCGCAGAAGGCATCACTAAAAGCTGAACTCAACAAGCCACTCCAGCAACCGAATGATGGGCGTGCATACGTCAGGCAAGGACACTACCTCTTGCGACAAGGACCTCAGCCCGTGCAGGAGCAGACACACTACATTATCACGAATTTTGTTCAGCGCAATATGAACAATCTTATTCGCGCAGCGTCGACACGGCGCTACCCCGTCCTGATCCAGGGTCCAACCTCATCCGGCAAGACGAGCATGATCGAGTATCTCGCAAAACGTTCTGGAAACACCTTCGTCCGAATCAATAACCACGAGCACACTGATTTGCAGGAGTACCTTGGTTCATACGTATCAGGAGCAGATGGAAAGCTCACTTTCCAGGAGGGTATCCTCGTCCGAGCACTGCGAGAAGGCCACTGGATCGTGCTGGATGAGTTGAATTTGGCTCCTACCGACGTACTGGAAGCACTTAACCGACTCCTTGACGACAATCGCGAGCTTCTCATCCCCGAGACCCAGGAAGTTGTTCGACCGCACGATGACTTCATGTTATTCGCTACACAAAACCCTGCAGGTCTCTACGGAGGACGAAAAGTCTTGTCTCGAGCGTTCCGCAATCGTTTCCTAGAGCTCCATTTCGACGACATCCCAGTCGAAGAGTTGACAGAGATCTTGCATCGACGCACCATGATCCCAGAAACCTGGTGTAAGCGTATTGTCAAAGTTTACCAAGAGCTGTCTACATTACGACAAGAAAACCGCATTTTCGAGCAGAAGAGCTTCGCGACGCTTAGAGATTTGTTTAGATGGGCACAACGGAAGGCCGACACCATACAGGATCTTGCAAACAACGGTTACATGCTTCTTGCGGAGCGTGTACGCAAAGAGGAGGAACGCGTCGCGGTCAAGAAAATCATGGAGAGTGTCATGAGTAAATCTGGACCGAAGGTGACGATTGACGATGAGCAGATGTTCAGCCAGAACAACGTCCAACAGATTATCGACAGCGCTCCCGACAAATCTAAAAAGATCGATCCCGGCGTTGTCTGGACGCGCGCGATGAGGAGACTCTTTGTGCTTGTCCACCATGCTCTTCAAAACAATGAGCCAGTACTGCTCATTGGCGAAACAGGATGCGGAAAGACGACCGTTTGTCAGATGTTGGCAGATGCATTCGGGAAAGAGCTACACATCCTGAATGCACATCAGAACACAGAGACTGGCGATTTGATTGGTGCACAACGACCTATCCGCAATAGGGCGGCGATCGAAGAGTCACTGAGACGGGACGTTCTCGACGCATTTGAAGGTGTAGCTACGGAAGTCAACCCTCACACCCTGGATCAGGAGGGCCTTCTTCATCTTTACGACCAGCTTGACAAAGAACCCACTGTCGTTGTACGGGAAGACCTTCGTGTGTCTATCAAGATCAATCGCATCAGAGCTGCCGCGCTTTTTGAGTGGGCAGACGGAAGCCTCGTCAACGCCATGCGAACAGGCCAATATTTCCTGTTGGACGAAATCTCGCTTGCCGACGACTCTGTGTTGGAACGTCTGAATAGCGTTTTGGAGCCGTCGCGCACACTTTTGCTGGCCGAAAAGGGCCCTGTGGATTCACTGGTAGTCGGTAGTGAAGGCTTCCAATTCCTTGCAACAATGAATCCCGGCGGTGATTATGGCAAGAAAGAGTTATCGCCTGCCCTTCGCAACCGCTTTACGGAGATTTGGGTACCAGCTTTATCAGACCTTGAGGATATCCTACAGATCGTTCGATCGAAACTCAGTCCGAGCATCGTGCAATACGCGGAAGCTATTGTCTTGTTCTCGCAGTGGTTCAATGACAAGTATAACACGTCCGTCGCGTCTTCGATCTCCATTCGAGACACGCTTGCCTGGGTGACTTTCATCAACAGTACAACTCACAATGACCCGGTCTTTGGCATTGTACACGGCGCCGCCATGGTCTTCATCGACACGCTCGGTGCTAACCCAGCAGGTTTACTTGCAATTTCCGCTGCTTCAATCGATGATGAGAGAATAGCCTGCCTTCAGCAACTCAGCAAGCTCCTCGAACAGGACATCTCACCCCTCTACTTTGGGAGAATTGATATTGTGAGCACGGCGCAGTCGTTCCAGCTAGGCACATTTTCTATACCCAAAATCTCGTCCGCCGCTGCTGAGGCGAACAACTTCGCACTTGAAGCACCAACTACACGCGCCAATGCCATGCGAGTAGTCCGTGCACTACAGCTGGCGAAGCCGATTCTTCTGGAGGGTAACCCTGGTGTAGGCAAGACGACTCTTGTCACTGCCCTTGCCAAAGCCATCGGAAAGCCTCTGACTAGACTCAATCTTTCAGAGCAGACGGATCTTATGGATCTTTTTGGTTCCGACGTTCCAGTCGAAGGTGGTGCCGCAGGTACTTTCGCTTGGCGTGATGCTCCATTCCTCAAGGCTATGAAGAACGGTGACTGGGTATTGCTTGACGAGATGAACCTGGCGTCGCAATCTGTCTTGGAAGGTCTCAATGCCGTTTTGGACCATCGAGGTGAGGTCTACATCTCTGAGCTTGATCAGACATTCCACAAGCACAACGACTTCCGTGTTTTCGCTGCACAAAATCCTCATCACCAGGGTGGAGGGCGGAAGGGTTTACCAGCGTCTTTCGTCAACCGCTTCACAGTCGTGTATGCAGACGTCTTCCGTCCTGAGGATCTCAGACTGATTTGCAAGAAGGTGTATCCTTGCATTGAAGACGAAGAGGTCAACAAACTCATAAACTTTGTTGCGCAGCTTGATGAACAGGTTGTCACACACCGGGCATTTGGCAACCTTGGAGCACCCTGGGAGTTCAACTTACGTGACACCCTGCGCTGGCTTCAGCTCTTGGCATCCTCGGAGTACCCAGGATCAGCAAGAGACTTCCTCGATGCCATCTTTGTACAGCGCTTCCGTGCGGAGAGCGATCGTACCCGGCTGCTCAAGCTTTTCGAGAGTCTTTGCGGCGTCCACGAAACGCGAATGAGTCTCTACCACAACATTAGCACCAAGGCTATTCAAGTCGGATTGGGGTTGTTACCACGTGACACTGCGGTCGCGCGCCCAGAGACCACTTCTACCTTCAAAACCCCGCAACTAGGTGCTATGGAAGCCTTACTAATTAGTATCAAGCAGAATTGGCCTGTCATCTTGGTCGGCCCGCCGGGGTCTGGTAAGTCTGCAATGATCGGCCAGCTTGCCTCTTTTGTGGGTGCGGAACTTGTCACATTTTCCATGAACGCTGATGTCGATGCTATGGACCTTGTCGGTGGCTACGAGCAAATCGACCCGTCGCGTCAAGTGCATCAATGTCTAGAGCAGCTGGAGGGTTTGGTTCGCCGTAAGATTGCAGTATCTGAGCAAGCGCCTCAATATCTCATCAGGCTTCTCGAACAACTTCATGTCTCGGGAGCCCAGTTCAGTAACAGCTTCTCCTCAATACTTCAAGAGGTCGCGCAGCAGGATACAGAGGCAGCCGCTCTAGTCCATGACTTGCGTGCCCTTCTCCAGTCTTCCAGCCAGCAAATCGACGGCGCACGCTTCCAATGGGTAGACGGTATTCTCATCCGCGCTCTTGAGCAGGGCAAGTGGCTTGTACTCGACAACGCCAACCTTTGTTCGAGCGCCGTCCTTGATCGATTGAACTCGCTTCTTGAGCCTAATGGCTATCTATCCATCAACGAGCACTCTACAGCTGATGGCGAGGCTCGCATTGTACGACCTCACCCAGGCTTCAGGATCTTCATGACTATGGACCCGAGATTTGGAGAGCTGTCGCGAGCTATGCGAAACAGAGCTGTTGAGATCTGCTTGCTTGACTCAGCGACTCCTTCACAGCTTGACTGTTCGGGCGTCTTAGAGTATCCACTTGAAGCGGCAATGTACCGATACCGTCAATTCCAGACTCGGGAGGATTTGGACCAGACGCTGGAGTCTCGATTTGAGAACCTTTCATTCGGTGACAATAATCTGATGGACAGCTTTGTGAAGCAAGCTCGACAAGGCCTTGTGACCCAGGGCGCATCAAAGCAGACCAACAGCGACCCTCCTTCGGCTACGAAGCAACTCATAGCGACGAATCAAGTGCCTTACACACTCCAAGAGAACTTCTCTCGTTTGACCCAGTTCATAAGCAAGACATGGGCTGTTCAGATGCACCCTCAATTCAGCTCTGATGGCATGGTCGAGCTTCTACCATACCATCCTCTCAATAACGAGCTAAGTCTCAACCGATCGTCGTCGTTCAAAGCAAGCTCGCTATGGTACTCCCAGCTATACGAGCTCACGCTCGATCTCTTCGATATGCAGCAAGCAATACATACCTTACCTTCGGCCAAGTTCGAACGTCGCAAAGAAAGACAGAAGCTACCTACGTTCCTATATGCGTATTGGCAGGCTTTGGTGAAGCTGGTAGAAGACGTCTGGACGGCAAACAACGAGGGTCAAGAGTTCGATCTGTCGTTCCTCAAACCGCTGAGAACAATGTTCTGGGCTTTCTTCGCACTTGCCAAGAGTTCCACATTCGATCGCGCAACATTCCAGACCTATCTGAAGATGCTGAGCTCCAGCACGCTGACGGCATCTGATGAGTCTCACACTTTGGTGCAGACTCTGGCGACTGTACTGTCGAAGCAGGTTGCCACATTTGGTGCCGAAGTTCAGCTCACGACCGGCCTCAACATGGAGCCACTATGGCTTCACTTAAAACCAAATACGCCCAAGTCCATTGCAGAATTGGAGGCGATACTCAAGCTCGAGGCTCTGGCTGATAGACTGGACGCGGTTATGTGGAAGTCCAATCTCAAGGCTGATGAGATGATCCAGATTCGGGAGCGATTTGCAAGTTCCCTACAGCTTGTTCGTAGGGAGGATGTCAATCCGAATGAACTCGTCACGATTCTGGATAATGCTGTGCGGGAGTTGGAGGAAGGCATTGGCGAGGATGACGCTACCATCACACCCTACTTCGAGGAAGAATTCGAGGGGCTCTGCCAGTTCCTCGACGTTGCCGGCAGTACGAATGTCTACGCACTTCCATCGTCCGCTTTAGTGTCTGCTAGAGCCAAGGTAGCTCTGTTCGCTCGCCGACCGACAAAGACCGCTACTATTGATGTTGGAAAGGCTGACAGATCTACTGACAACTTTGCCAAAGTGTACCGACATGTTGGCCTCGTCAAAGAGCGAGCAGATCCCATGGCTCTTCAGTCTCGCTTCCACATTGCGATGCTGTCTAAGCTGCGTGGCGCCGACGAGGTCCAGCTCACACAGCTCGCCCAGTTCGAAACAGAGCTCCAGGTCTTGTCTCAGCAGATTGCGCTAGACGCAGAGAAGATTACTAAAGATCAGGAAAAAGCTCTTGAAACGCTTTACCTAAACCTCTGGCACCCCATCAACAATAGCATCCCAGGTGTTCTAAACGCCAGTATCAAAGCCCCTTTCAAAGCAAATGGGGAAGAATGGATCCAACTTGCCCTCGTAGGCCTTCGTTCCTACGTCCCAAACTACCCTCACGACCCTGCTCTGCGACCTATGATTGAGCGTAAGATATTCAACGAAGAGAAGATGAACTTGCTTTCCGCTCTCAGAGCGCTAAAGCAGTTTCAGATCGATTTCACTGGCCAAGATACGAGTCTTCGTATTCGACAAGTCGAGGCTGCAATTGAGGGCATGGGCGAAGAACCACCAGTGCCAGCTATTGCTCGCCCGGAAGTATCGCAGCTAGATGAGCTGCAGGGCGAGTTCACGAATCTGCTCAGCATTATTCAGCCTCTGCTCAATAAGACAATGTCCGGCAAGGAGGCAGCGCTCGATATTACGTTACATCAGAATGTGGTCAGGGTCATTCAGAGACTGACTGAGGGGTACCGGGCCTACGACGACATCACCGACACCGTGGTCGGCTTCCTTGCATGTCTTTACATCGGACTACTCCTCGCCAAGAAGGAGCACGAAAGCCAGGAACAGTCAAGAGTTGGAAGGAGCTTGCAGTTTGTCTCTCGTGAGACACCATTCTTCGGACTCCATGACCACGTGTCTTCGATCACAGCAGCCAACTTCCTTCAGGGTGCGGAGAACGCTCTGTCCCAAAGTAATAACACGATTGACCCTCGCTGGCACGCTCTCTATACACTGGCAATTGTCAAGAGTACTGACCCTATTTACTTGTCTGGCCCGGCAGCACGAAACTTGTTGCACGGCATCTTTACCTCCTTTTTTACAGAATATAAGACGAAACTTCTTCAAGACCAGGAGAAGGAAGCACAAGACAAGAGCTTGTACTCTTACCGCGGCATGGAAGAAGAAGAGAACGAAGAGGAGGACCGGACGCTGTTTCCCGACTACGAAGCCGAGCAGGAAGAAGGTCAGGCCGCGGCGCCTCCCACGCAATCCACAGCGCAAGTCACTACACGTGACCATGCGATACGTCTCGCCAACATGCACTTTGAGTTGTTCCTTAAGGGTCGCGAGACATCCGACTCTGTGAAAACTTTGCTCGAATGGTGCGCATCAGAGATCAATCGTGTCTCCGAAGGCAAGAGCCATGGCACCACACACGAGAACGCTTTACCTGCGTTGTACCTTGCTCTTGAGAAGAAGGTAGACGCACTCAATGGCTCTGGCACTGGGCCGAGCTACAACTTCTACTTTGATGCAAACCTGCCAGAGGCTAAGCGTCTGATCACATTCGTTCACCGCATTCAGGTGCGTTATCGACAAATTCGGGATGTCTGGCCAGAGCATATGACACTCGCAGATGTTCTGCGTACCTGCGATGAAGCGCTGGCATTCCGCCACGTCGATCCCGTTGCCAAGTTCATCACCAAGGCAGAGAAACTGCACGCCTACATGTATGAGTGGCAGAGAGTCGCTAGCAAGCAGTACAGTACCGCTGATCTGTTCGATGATCTGACGAAGCTGCTCGTCAGTTGGAGACAGCTTGAACTTACTACCTGGGCTAGACTGTTCGACTTGGAAGTCGAAAAGTGCCGTGACAGCGCCAAGAGCTGGTTCTTTGTTGCTTATGAGACTGTCATTGCAGCATCAGAGAGTGTCGAGGACGATCGGGCTATGAAAGCGCACGCCAAGGCACTGCTGAAGACTCTCGAAAGCTTTTTCGAGACCACGACGCTAGGCCAGTTTGAACAGCGCATTAAGCTACTTCAGCAGCTTCGTCAACATGCCGCGATGCGCATGCAGGACGTCGGCCACTTCGAGATTCTTCATTCTGCGCTTGAGAATTTCATCGCATATTTCTCACGCCTTGAGAAGCCGGTCCACGAAGCACTTACTAAGGGACGACAGACCCTGGAGAAGGAAGTCAACAATGTTATCAAGCTTGCAAGCTGGAAAGATACGAACATCGAAGCCCTGAAGCAAAGTGCGAAGACAAGTCATCGTAAGCTCAGCAAGCTTGTAAGGAAGTTCAGAGCGGTGCTCAACAAGCCTGCGTCTAGCGTGATGAGCGCTGGATTCGCAGATGACGGTTCGCTACAGAGAGATGCCGCTTTGACACTTGTCAGCGCAGCAGTCAACCCCGAAGCACTACAACGCTGCGACAATAGTGTACCGGATTGGAGTGAGCGTCCAACGCGATTCAAGAACTTGGGCGTTACTGTCAACATGATGCGTAACTTGTCCCTCCCAAGCGAAGACAGCATTGACGGAGCGGCATATATCGAAGAGCTCATCACTAGCATCACGATGTCAATCGTGGAACTGCAGAAAGCTACCCCCTCCACTCTCACTGAAGACAACAAGGCAAAAGTCCAGCAGCTAAAGACCCAAAAGCGCAAACTCTACGCCGATACAATGAAGGAGCTGCGACAAATGGGTGTCAAGTCAAATCTGAGTGTGGATACCCTTGTTAAACAGGATGAGCTTTCCACAGTTCTGTCGACTCTACCCCTGGTACAAAATGTTGGTGTCGCGTGTGGTCGTGTCGCTGAGGGCCGTCTGCACCAAGCGCTCAACATCATGCCACAAGTCCGAGCAGTGACGAGAGAACACTCCGGTGATTTGACAAGCAACGACGTCACCAAGAGTATCGGATACATCGAGGGCCTGCTGCACATTTCAATCAAGCAGAGGGGAGTCCTAAGCCGCGCAAGTCAAGCTCTCGAAGCTAGCAAAGCACCACTAGCAGTCGTCGCAAACCTTTGGCAGCCCGATGATTGCCAGCTTGTCGTCGCTGCGTCACAGCAAGACGAAGCCACTCGCTCTTTGCAGCCAAGCCTAAGGTGGCTTGTTGCTGCGCTTAAGACTGGCGCAGATGTTGTTGTTGCTCAGGCAAAGCTTGGGAAGACTAATGAGCTTGACGCTCTGCTGAGAGTTATGCAAGAATGGACTGTTAAGTTGCAGGATCTATCTCACGCATACGACGGGTTGCCTGCTCTGCCAACCAATATCCGATCGAACGCGTATCAGGAATTTGATGAGTCTGTCAAGGCAGCAATCGCTAACCTTCAGATTGCGTTCACGGGATGGAATGACAACAACGAGATGGCACGAACGGTTCTTAAGCATATCGTACCTTTCATCTTCCAATGCCCTGAGGTCACTTCGCAACTCCCTACGGATGAGCTGCAAATCGCGGTCGAACAACATTCCAAGGACATCTTCGGCGCCCTGGACTTGATTCTAGGGTCTATGCAGGACGTCGAAGCTGCTCTCAAGGAGCTTCCAGTCACAGTCGAAGACGCTGTATGGCTAGTTAAAGAAGAACAGGTTCTGTCCGCTGCAATCAGCGGTCTCCATTCGACCCAGATTCACGCCGCTCTGAAGACCATAATGGATAAGATGCACTACCTTCACAGCGATACTAGCCTCCAAGGCATCGCCGCCATGTTCGCTGCATTCCAACCTATTCTCAACCAGTACATTGCCTCGCATCAATACCTCGTCGACCGCTTCGACGCCCTGCATGCATCGACCACGAAGCTGTTGTACCGTCTCTGCAAGTCGTTTATCCAGGTCGGTACGCAAGGATTCTGTCAGCCTCCCGAAAAGTCATCAGACCAACAGAAGGGCAAGGATGATAAACTCGAAGAAGGTACCGGTCTTGGCGAAGGAGAAGGTGCTGAAGACATCTCCAAAGACATCGAAGACGACGAAGACCTCGAAGATCTGGCGCAAGAGAAGGGCGAGCGTGAGGGTAGCATAGAAGAACAGGAAGATGCTGTTGATATGGGTGAGAATGACATGGAAGGCGAGACCGAGGAGGTTGGCGAGAAAGAAGACAAGGGTGATGAGGAGGGCGAGGAAGGCGAAGACGATGTGCAGAGTGAAGTTGGCAGTGTTGATGATCTTGGGCCGAGTGCTGTCGATGAAAAGATGTGGGACGATGGTGGCAAAGACGACGATGCGAAGGACAAGGAAGGGAAGGAAGATGTCGGAACTGAAGACCAGGAGGAGCAGGTCGCTAACGAGCAGAAAGAGAAGGAGAAAGAACAGGTTGGTGAAGAGGGCAAAGAAGAAGAGAAAAAGGAAGGACAGGAAGGCGAGGAAGACGAAGAGATGGAGGGGGAAGACCAAGAGGAGAACGTTGGTGCGGGTGAGACCGAGCAGATGGATCCGCATGCGAAGGAAGAAGAGACTCTGGATTTGCCTGAAGACCTCAACATTGACGGCCAGGACGACGATGGCAAAGAAGACGATGATCTTGGCGATATGGATATGGGTGATGATCTCAATGAAGACGAGATGGATCCCGAGACCGAGGCAGGTGCCGAGCCGGACACTGTTGATGAAGAGATCGGACCCGAGGAGGAAGGTGAGGAAGACAAGGACACCACGGGTCATGTTGAGGATGAAGAGCAACCAGCAGAAGATGAAGAGCAGGAAGGTGATGAGCCCATGGACGACGATGCTGTTCCGCTTCCGGATGAGAACATGCCTGACGACGAACCTCGCGAGCAAAAGGATACTGATCAGACAGACCCTAATGCGGAAGCTGGAGCTGGCACTGAAGCCAACGAGGAAGCACATCAGAACAAGAACGAGCAAGCTTCCGCTAGCGCTGCCAACCGCGACGAAGGTGAAGAAGGCGATGGGACCGAGCAACAGCAAGAGACGGCCGCTGAAGACGGCACACTAGGCCAAACGACCAAACCTGACGCCGGTGGTCGTGGTGAAGAGCCTGAGGAGTCACGGAAAACAGAATCTTTCAAAAAGCTGGGCGACGTGCTAGAGAAGTGGTACAATCAGCAGAAGCAGATTTCCGAAGCGCGAGAGAAGGATGAAACGCAGATTCAGCAGATTGACAAGGAGATCGACATGGCTGATGCAGACTTTGAGCACCTCCAGGACGAAGATACCCAGGCCGATACGCAAGCACTGGGCACCGCGACTGAGGAGCAAGCTAAGGCTCTGGATCACGACATGGCTATGCCTATGAACGAGAAGGACGAAGAAGAGAAGATGCCTGCTCGACCCGAGGACAACGATCAAGATATGGCAGACCCACAGGACATCGAGATGGAAGACCCAGAAAGCAAGTCAGAGCTCGAAGAAGAGCAACAACCTCAGCCTGGCGCTACAGACGGTCAGCCTCAAGCTTTCATTGGCGACCAAAAACCCTTCTCCCACCAAGACGACGAGGACATGGCTGACGCAGTCCCTCTCGATGAGGACATCTCCGATTCTGAATCAGTCAACGAAGTGGACCATCAGCTCGAGACGACACATCTCGACGCAACTCCCATGGATTCCACCACCGCGCGCTCGCTCTGGCTTGCTCACGAATCGGCAACTCACTCCCTCTCCCAACAACTCACTGAGTCTCTCCGTTTGATCCTCGCCCCAACCCTTGCAACTAAACTTCGTGGCGACTTCCGCACAGGAAAGCGCCTAAACCTCAAGCGCATCATTCCCTACATTGCATCCGGATACAAACGTGACAAGATCTGGCTCCGTCGCTCTCAGCCAAGCAAGAGGAGCTACCAGGTCATGATCGCACTGGATGATAGTAGGAGTATGGCGGATAGTGGCGCTTCCAACCTCGCGCTTAAGACTCTGACACTGGTCACAAGATCGCTGGCCATGTTGGAAGTGGGCGAAGTCTCTGTGGTTGGATTTGGAGACTCTGTTAATGTTGCGCATGATTTCGACAAGCCTTTCACATCTGAAGCCGGTGTGCGCGTATTCGAGCAATTTGGCTTCGATGCCGCGAAAACCAACGTCCGCGGCCTTGTCGAAAGATCACTGGACCTTTTTGCTGAGGCTAGAAGACAAGGAAGTTCAAGCGCGGGCGAGGATCTGTGGCAGTTGATGCTCGTTGTCAGCGACGGTATCTGCGACTCGCACGCCGAGATCCAGAGACTGGTGCGCAAAGCACAAGAAGAACGCGTCATGATTGTCTTCATCATCATTGATGCGACTGCCACTGCACCATTCGCTGCCCCGGTACCAAAGCCCACCGAGAATCCCGCGGCTCAGCCTGACGCAGGCGCCGTCACGACGAAGAAGGAACAGGATAAGACGAGCATTCTCGATTTGCAGTCTGTGGAAATCACGCCTGAAGGCAAGGTGGTGAGGTGGAAATACATGGAGCGCTTCCCATTCAGGTACTACTTGGTAGTTCGCGACGTGAGGGAATTACCGGGTGTGCTGGCAGGTGCGCTGAGGCAGTGGTTCGGCGAGGTCGCAGGTAGCGCTTCGTAAGTGATTGCATAAGTGGCGTCTTGCGTAGCGAATTCCGTAGCATTTCTGGAGGTCAGATAAAACCATAGCATTCACAGGCGTTTGTGGTAATAGCATTTTTTATACAGGGGTGGCGCATACGACTAATCTGTGTATAATAAGGTGCCTTACATGCGTCTGCCCTGCGCGGGTTGACAGGAATCGCTGCCCGCCCCGCTTTCGCGTCCAACGTCATCAGCAGCCGTAACCCTGTAATATCGAGCATTTGTACAAGGGGGGTGCCTGAACGGAGTAGAAACACAATTTGCTACAGCTGGGGTGTTTTTCTTGTGAAAGACCACGAGATGCTCAGTGCAAGCTGCTTGTAATTCTACTCTGTCCCTGAGGAGTACGGTTGGTTTTCAGGATACTGAACAGGCATTTCTTAGTGCTACGTAAAGCTAAGAATTTCTCCTCCTATCTAGGTATTAGATACAACTCTAATATTCTCGTTACTTAGAGAATACTTCTTCGTTTTTAGCACTTAATAGGTACCTTTCTACACTCTAGCTACTAATACTAAAGCTTTAGAAATGCTAGATTTACGCTATTTAGCTAAAGTTTACCTGTATACAGATTAGACTAGCACACACCGAGGTAAGAAGGTAGGTGCAGCAGAAGAGAGAGGTATATAGAGACAGGGGTATGTAGACAGAGGTAGAGATAGTGTAGAAGTTGCTCTATACTTATCCAAAATAGGCCAGATTTTGGTATACATTTTAGCTAATCAGAAGATGTATAGGTTTAGCGCAACGAGTTGAAATTCAACGTAACTAGTACCAGGCGTTTAGTGCTCTGCAAACCAGAATTTGGTTTACTACACACTAAACTGTTTGGTGCACTGAGAACCGACCGTACGCCACAGGGACATTCAGGCACCTTCCTTGTATCACGCTACTCAGAGCAACTGTATCATGGGTGATTGACGATATTTATTCCGCTGTATCAACTAAAGACAACTAGTTCTATCCATGTCTAGTTCGCCAACGAACCTCCCGCACCACCGAGCCTATTGCAGTAGTCCTTCATCTCACTACCTCCAATGTGCCATCCGCCAGAGTGACAGAGGTTCAGGTTGCCAATCACTTTCTGTTTAAAGTTTAAATTCCAATCGGTACATGTTCATACACATGGGTGCTTACCATTTGGCAGTCTGGACACGAATCCCACTGCTTGTTGCCAGTGTTTCGTGCTTTGTAGCTTTCGCACGCTTTCTTCGTTGCAGCTGCGTTGTAGACGGATGCACCGCCCTTGGTGTCGATGCAAATAGCAGCGGAGTGGAGATCTGCAGCCACAAAGGGTGCGAGCAGGGTCGCGAGAAAAAGGACAGTAGATGTGGAACGCATTCTGAATATATATAAAAAGAGTGTGGATGCCTGCGGCGAACGAATGTAGAATTGTTGGTTAAACGAATGTAAAGACTGAATGTCCGAGATGTGCTGATGGACGCTTTTGCCAGGTTTGCGCTGGATACTTATCCTCCCAACTCTACAAAGGCCAGCATCGACATTCTTTCTCTATTAGTCGTCGCCAAGCTGACATAGCAGATTGGAAGATTAGAGCGGCGTCAGCGGTGCAATGGTGGCGCAATCATGGGGCTTGAAACGAGAGCCTCGTTGCACAATGAAACGTGCGAGCGGCTCGAACTGGTGTTATTTCGGCTGTTCATGTGCTACCACGAGATCGTCAGCCCTGAGAAACACTTGTGTGAGAGCTGTCAGGCCGGATCGGGAAGTAGATCTCCAACACACGTTACCCCAGGTGAAACGTCATGAGATTCGGTCCGATCGTTCTATTTCTGCTGGGCCAATGACAAGCTGTACCTGAAATCATGCGTGGATTATGCATGAAAACGGGGGAGCTTCAGCCTCGACCCAGATTTGGGTGGCGAATTAGAAATTGAGTAGATGATCAGTCAAGTACGCATTCTAGCCTCAAGGGTCTTTTCTGGGTCACTCCTTCGGATCAAACACTGCTCGGACCGATGGCATTCCTCAACTCCACATGAGGTACTGACAAGCACTGACCCTCTCATGTAGTTTTGTCCGGCTTGTCTTGCGTGAGGACCGAAGGGTGACCGCAGAGAAATAGTTTGTATAAGTACAGTATTCGCTTCATCAAGTTTGATATCACTCCTCTAGACTCAGTCCTTCATTCCACAATACATTCGCTTCCTCTGTCTTTTGACTCAGTCACTCCTTCAACATGCATTTCTCCCAAATCCTCGCCCTCGCTTCAAGCGCTGCTCTAGTCGCAGCAGCGCCAGCTCCCATTCCAGTTGGCGTCGACGACGTCATCCTCTACGGCAAAGGTGGCCGCTACACCATGATGAAGCGCTCTGACTTCGATGAGGTTGACATGCTCCGCAAGTCTGGCGTTGCTCCCCCCAAGCCTGGCTACCTTGACGACACTCTCATCACCCTCACAGGCGACGAGATTGTCAAGTCCAATGCAACTGTTCAGAAACGTGGTACCCTGCTCATCGTCCCCAACCCTCACTCTCGCTTTCTAGGCTGGGACGTCCAGACTAGCGCGGTCGTAAAGGGTACGTTATCATGCTCAAGGTGACGAGCAAGACACTGATAGAACTTCAGGTGCCCCAACCACAATCACCATCTCCACAGGCTACAGCGTCACAAACTCCATCTCCGTCGGCTCGAGCGCATCTTTCAGTTTCCTGAAGGGTTTCCTCAGCGCCACCGTGAACATCGACTACAGTAAATCATGGCAGACCACTCAGACTCAGCAATTCAACGCCGAGGTGCCCGCGGGCAAGTACGGCGCTTTCGTAACCAACGCATGGACAAACCGCGAGAGCGGCAACATCTGGGAGGGAACGATTGGCGGGGCCGGACGCTTGACCTACTACCAGGCGGATTCGTTTGAGAACAAGCGCTATGGAGATCTGGGCTGGGTTGATGGTGTTATCACGCTTTGCACGGGCGTTACCTTTCCCCTCAGGAGGTGTATTGGTCAAGGTACCTTATAAGCTGTGGAAGATAGTCGAGGAATTTGTTTGTGTAAGGAGAAGTTTAGCTAAGACGAATGAGCGGGATGGATGCGCGTATATGCAGTTCAAAATCACTTTTACTACAGCGAAAAACCTATTGCGAAAAGCATCGTGGTATACAAATATGAGAATGACTTAACTCCCAAAGCGTCTATGGTGCATATTGCCGAATAACCATAAGGACAGGGGTGCAGTTGTATCGGATCGTTAAAGAACAAATTTGATCTGGAACATAGCTTTAGTGGATCGGAAATAGTGTATTGCAGATCTGGACAAGCAAAAAAATCGAACACGAAGGACAGCGCCATAGCATTTTGGACAGAGTGTAACGCCATCTTAGTCGCTCAGCAATATTCACTAACGAATGTTCCCTGTAAGACTTGGTCTTCCTGTGTCACAATGAACATGGGAGAGAATGTAATATTGCGCCATGCAAAACCATCAGTAGACGTCCGAGAGATCAAAACGTATAATCAGCATAAGACATGGACATAGCAGAGTTGTAGCCTTCCATCGAGAATGACCGTGAACAAGACCAATAATGTGCATGTTGTGACGCCACCCTGTCATTGGAATCGAAGGGGTTTCTGCTCCTCAAGCCACTTCATTTGCCCCCACTCCCCAGACACGATGGCTCTCAGTGGCAACTCAACGTCCAGGCTATCTGCAGCATATTGTACGGCCATAGCTCTAGCCATTTCATGCACGGCATGTGCTGTAAGGTCAGGCTGGGCGTTATGTTCGGCTGGTGCGGTCGATGTGAGCTGACGGGTACTCGCGATGTGCTTGGTGTTTGTCGTAACTGCCACAGCGGTGGCATGCTGCGGAGAGAGCGTAAGGGATGTAGTTGTTGCAGCATACTTTGTATTGAAATTGGGTCCCGCTGCTTGAGCATTCTCTGAAAATGCGGTGGTATGCATATGTGACAGTTTAGGCCTTGGTTTGTTAGATGTTGATCTGCACAAAAGCTCTTTTGTTGAAAAACAAGACGTCGACCGGACCAACTAGTGATGAAGTGACTTAAAAGTTATGGGCCGAAGATCCACCCGTATGAAGCGCAATGGCGAAATAGAAGCGAGTGTACAGAAGGAAATGTATAGGAATTGCAAAGGCAGAAGCATAGACAATATGGCTATGCTTGACAACCTTATGGGCTTGGAAAGACCTTTATACATGACCTATGGCTAAAGTCCTCCAGATTGTCGGCATCTGACCCATGAAGATCCGTGCAGCTTGCGCGATACATGCCAACCAAACAAGCAGGACTTAAAAGCGCCTAGAAAGTTAGCAGAAGATAGGATGGTGAGCAGAGAAGACTCTGTCGTGAATGAGCTGGGGACAGTAAAGTTGATCGCTGACCGGAAAGGCTAAGTATTGATTCGCTGGGATGAAAGTCTAAAGAGTCAGTCAGGAAGCCAATTAGCATTGACCATAGCTTACACCACCAAACACGGATTGGCCCAAAATCACTGCACCTTCTTCTCTTGTTCCCACACGTGGACGCAGACAATAGCTGAAGGTCCCATCCCAATACCTTCTTGGATGACAGCTATGAGATATCCGGGTTCTTCCACGCTACCAACGGTACTTCTTGTTTTGAAGAAATAAAGATCGCACTCTTTCTCCAAAGCAGCATATCTTGAGGCAGCTCGGTCAGAATTGTGGACATTGTTCAACTTGCGGTCTCGCTCCTTGCAGAGGTCAGACGTGCCGTGTATGCTTTGGTTTCTCCTCTCGATATGTTCAATTCTTCATCTCCTTAATTGGAAGTCATTACGAAAACTTTGCTTCTACGATCTTCCCACGATCTGAGGGGGTTCAGTCCAAGAGCCTGGCTTTGGTGAACGCACGTGACTTACCAGCACAAAGCCCAATGCAACATAGCTTCGAAGACGTTGATAAGAAGAGATATGCTGCGATAAGAGTGATGAATTGCATCTGTAGGTATTGCATTGTCAGTCTGTTTTATTCTAAAAGGTCGGTTGAATCGGTTCATCGACCTAGGACTCTTGCTGAGCCATCCGGGGTGCTCAGCAAGTTTTTGCATCAGCCTAGTAACCAACGAGGATCAATCAGGTAACACAACGGATCTGATCGAAGCAACAAAAAATTCCGTTCAGGATCTACGGCAAATACGCCAACGTTGGTACATTCGTACATGTTGATGAGTGTCCTGATGCCTGTAACGCGACGCGTTGATCAAGCTACTCACTAGCGTCGGCTTTTTCTCTGGGTTTTCGACTGTTCGGATTTGTCGTCCCGGGACCACCTGCATTAGTGCATGCAAGGTCACGTATCTTACAAAGCGCGATGAGTTGATGTAGTCCGACCGGGAGATATCTCGCAAGAATAGAAAGCTTTTATCGAAGTCACTTACTTCATCAACCGACTCGACAGTACACTGTTCAGACATACCTAGGTAATTCCGGGCAACATGGATAGACGCGATTTTACGCCGTGGGACACCGTTGCGTACGTATGGAAAGCTTTAGGCCTTCCGAACGATGCACTGGAATCCCTTCACCTCCCTGTCGATACCGAGTGTTATCCGTCATCCTTCAAAGTCGACCATCTGGCTCAAGCTTCCATCGGCCTGTCGGCACTCTCGGCTGCCCTCGTCTGGTCAGTCCGCAATGACGATACCACGCCGAAAGTCACAGTGCCAGCCGAACATGCATGTGTTGAGTTTAAGTCAGAACGACTTTATGTGCTCAACGGGAAAGCTGCACCTTCAACGTTTGGTACCATTGGCGGTCTACACAAGACCCAGGATGGTTACATCAGGATGCACGACTCCTTTCCAAACCATCGGCAGCATGCCTTGAGAATACTGGGATTGAATGAGAGCGCTTCAAGAGAAGACGTCGCTCAGAAGATGCTAGGATGGAAGTCGATAGATCTGGAAACAGAAGCCATCAGGGAAGGCGCAGTGATGGCAGCACTCCGATCTTTCGATGAGTGGGATGCGCTTCCGCAGTCGAAGGCAATAGCTGACTTTCCCATTTTACTCAATAGGGTTGCAAAAGGCGAGCCACACCTACCAGATCGCACTGCATCAACCCATGCGCCTAAATGTCTACACGGTATCCGTGTGGTTGAGATGTCTCGGGTTATCGCAGCCCCAGTTGCTGGGAAGACTTTAGCAGCTCATGGAGCGGTCAGTGGCATTACAAAGTCAGCCGAGACATGACTAAATAACAAGATAGGATGTTGTCTGGATAACCTCTCCTTCGCTGCCCGATCTTCCAGACCTCGACATTGATCTGTCGAGAGGAAAGCGGACCGTACAGCTGGACATCAAGAACCCTGACCACAAGTCCAAGCTCATGGAGCTGTTGCGCACGGCTGACGTATTTATCCAGAGCTATCGACCTGGCAGTTTAGCTGCGCAGGGCCTGTCCACTGACGAACTAGTCGCGCTGAATCCAAACCTGATCGTTGCAAGTTTAAACGCATATGGCCCAGAGGGCCCTTGGTCACAACGCCGTGGCTTCGACTCACTTGTGCAGACGTGCTCTGGTATCAACGTTGCCGACGCTGAGCGGTACGGTGCCAAAGAAGCGGCTGGGGTACTACCTTGTCAAGCATTTGATCACGGCGCTGGCTATCTTCTAGCTACCGGCATCGTCGCGGCTTTGTACAAACGGGCGACCGAAGGTGGTTCATACGAGGTAAAGGTATCACTCGCAGGTGTCATGCGGTATCTGAGATCACTTGGTCAATATGAGGCTAAGAGCGGATTCGAGCGCAAAGACTTTAAACGGCCTGAGGATGTGGACCAGTACATGGAGACGAGATCAACGGGCTTTGGTCAACTGAAGGCTGTCAAACACGCGGCTGAAATCGATGGAGTGAAGGTTGGGTGGGATATTATGCCGAGTGCATTGGGCAGTGAGGACCCAGTGTGGCTATGAGCGCCTAGTGCGAAGGGTATTTATATATACAAGTCCGCGCGCCAAATATCTCACCTCTCGCATTTTTTTTAAAACATCTGTTGTTTTCTTTACTATAACAACCTCACCTTTCTGCTAGATCCTGCTTCTTATCTTCCCCAGCCAATCGACTAAGCTCGCTCACTGCTCAAGCAAAGGCTGCAATCAGAGTTGTCAACAAACAAATTTGATCGCCTGTTTGATACCATTTGGGGCGTGCACGTTGCATACCGCTATCCGTGGAGCTGTGCAAGTCCCAGCCCTTGGTCTGTTCACGAATCAAAACGTCGATCAATTTTGTTTGTTGACAACTCTGGCTGCAATCTACCCACTGGAGGGGATTAGGTAGTTTACTTTTCCGTGACAGATTACTGTTTCCGTGGCTTACTAAGACGCGCAGCGTAACACTAATAATAATGCCTACTAGACATGCTGTTCAGCGTTAGTTCAGACAAAAACTTAAAACTTCTCTTAGCAGTTAACTACTAGTTCACAACTAACTAGTTGTAAAGTTGTAGAGTAAACTAGATTTTTTGCTACAGTGTATTTTGTTACTAGATCTAAAAGATAGAGGATCTACCTAGTTTATAACCCTATACCTAAACAATAAGCCCTAGTACTGCTACGTAGGTGGCGCAGTAGGCTTCTAAAGTTAAGGCCTCTGCAACGGAAGTTACTGTCTTACCCTACCTCTTATTAGTGTCTGTTGCGTTGTTGTTGCAACTGCCAGCAACACCACCATACTTTAATAATAATTAACCTAAACCCCTCTGCTGCAAACCTTATTTTTTGTCTTGTCCGAAGTCCTACCAGAGCCAGTTAGGGGTAAGCGACCCGCCATACCTGACCCAGTTGGCTGCCAAAATCTAGTAAGTACGACACAGAAAAGCACCTATGTCACAAGTGTTCTCCCCACGCCAGGAGATACCTCAGCCAGGTCCCAGGCCAAGCCTGGGGACCTACCGGCCACACACATATATAATATTTATAAACCTTAAGACTTATCTATTAAGGATTTGTCTTATCTCTTAAATATTACCCTATTATTTATCCTATCTTGCTCTACTCTATTACCTGCCTACAGTGCCCTTACAATTTAAATCCTTCTTACTCCTCTTAGAACAGGCAGCTAATTAGCAGCAGAGGAGCAGGAAAAACCTAGCTATTATAATAGCAGGAGGACAATATAACCTCTACTTAACTACTAGTAATATAGAAGAGCTACCCCCTTATAATAACCTTAGTTAGGAGCTAGACGCTTAATAACGCAATAACGCACTTAGGGTGTTACTATTACCTATAGAGCTACTACTTAACCCTTATATTAGGGGCAAGTTAGATGCTATAATAGTAGGCATTATAACACTAGACGTCCTAACACTACGTGCTACACAACCTATAATAGAGTTATTACAAGCTTCTATCCTATTATTGCTAGAAGCACTTAATAAGGCAGAACTGTCTAGTGCTACTAAGCAGGAGATTAAAATCTAGCAATAATAATTTAACTAGGCAGTTAAAACCCTATAACAGACACATGCTAGATAAGCACTAGGTAGCTAATACCTAGCATTTAACAAGGCTAGCAGAATAATATAAGTCCTTAATAATGTTTAGCCTAAGCTAAAACTTAGGACAGATAATAAGCCTCTATTAACCTAGTAGGTAGACTAGTAGATTAAGGATATAGACACAGCGTTCTAGTACACTTAAGTACTTAAAGACTCTATAACCTATACCTACTAGATTATAGGCACTATCTACTATAGTGTCTACTAGAAATTAATTTAACAACGTATTAATAAGAAATTAATCTAAACCTAGGCTAACCTCTGCGTAGAAGAGGAGTAGCTTATCTAAGACCTAGTCTTTACACAGTATAAAAACTACAACAAGTACTTTAACTATAAGTAGAAGTCTAATAATTTAGTTAACACCTTTCTAATAAAGTTAAATAAGTAGGAGTCTTTACTGCCCTATAACTTTATAAAGTTTAAAGACAGCAGTAACAACTATAAGTTTAAGATAGCATTTATGTAGAGCCTTATACCCCCTACACTCTAATATAAAATCTAGCAGAATAGCAGTCTAAAATATATTACTAAGTATGCAGAGTTTAAACAGGCCCTTTAAAACGCAGAAACCTTAATAGTCCCCTTAAACTTAGGGTTGCAGACTAAACGTAGTAGTAGAAATAAGAGACCTCTTTCTTTAGACGCTAGGAGAAAGTTTAAAAGGTATAACAGTTAGGCGTTAACCCCCTCTAGGAGCAAAACCAGGAAGCACCTAGGAGACCCCTAGCTAACAACTAGTGCTGCTAATTTATTAGGCAGAAGATAGAACCCTAGGGGAAACAACTATTAATAATCCTAAGGTTAACTACAGAACTAGGGACAACAGCCCTAGGGATACTAGCAGCAGGGCTATTAGAGAGGCTGCAGAGGCAGCTAACAACATTCTAGTGGCAAGCTAAACCTAGGAAATAGCAAGCCCTAGTTACTAACCTGTCCTACCTGCAGCTAGGGCTAGAAACTAAGAAGAAGTAAACCTGTATAATAGTTACAGTCTAGCTTAATAATACTAACAGTAACCCTAGGACCCTCTAGGCCCTGTACAACTTAGGCTTAGAGCTAAACCTTATTACTAAAGATGCAGCTAGGGACCTAGGGCTTAACCTAACAGGCACTGACTAACAACTAAAGGCTGTAGTCCTAGACAACACAGAGCTGTCCTTAACTAACTAGTACTAGTTAACAGTAGTCTGCTATAACAGTAAAGGAGTACCTAAGATAATTAGACTAACTAAGTTCTAGTCTATATTATTTGTTAGGTACAACCTAGTTCTAGGTTACCTATAGCTGGCTAAAGCAGACCTGTGTATCTATTTCTTAACAGGAACCTACAAGTAGTTTGCTAACAACACTAAAAGAGTCTAGCTGTTAACAGCTAAACAATTATTTAGTAAACTAGGTCTAGGTAAGCAGCTATATCTGCTATATCCTAGGAGCCTAAATATAGGCGGTCTAACAGACACCTACTAGGCAGACGCTAGACAGATATTAGAGGCAGCTTATCTTACTAAACAGTTAAGAATTATAGCAGTAGGACTTAATAGCAGCGCTATCCTAGGAGACAACGTCCTAGATGCAGAAGAACTTAAGTACGTGCCTAAACACCTCTATTATAAATAGTTTACCTTTAGTAAATAGTAAATAAGTATGTTAGCACTATACTAGGAGTATAACTACTCTATTAAGATTAAGGATAGAGCTAAAGTTCCTAACCTCCTAATCTATAACCTGTCTTGCAGGGAACTAGACATCCTCTAGGAGTACCTTAAGATAGCACAGGAAAAGGGCTAGATCTGCCTAAGCAAGTTGCTAGTAGGTGCCCCTATCCTATTTGTCTCTAAGTTAGATAGTACTATAAGACTGTGCGTTAACTATTAGAGGTTAAATAGGGTAACTATTAAGAACTAGTACCCTATACTACTAGTTAGTAAGATAATAAACTACCTGTTAAAAGTAAAGGTCTTTACTAAGCTAGATCTACGTAACACCTACTACAGGCTCTAGATTAAGGAAGGTAATAAGTAGAAGACTGCGTTTAAGACACAGTACAGTTATTTTAAATACCTAGTAATACCTTTTAGCCTAGCAAACGCGCTAGCTATGTTTTAATCCTACATCTACTAAGCCCTAGGAGGCCTACTAGATAGAACCTGCGTTGTCTACCTTAATAACATCCTTATCTACTCCTAGGATAAGAAGGACTACAATAAGCACGTTAAGGAGGTCCTAGATTGCCTAGTTAAGTAGGGGATGTTTGCAAAGGCTAGCAAGTGCGTCTTCTCTAGTAAGTTAGTAGAGTTTCTAGGATTTATTATTACACTAGACAGCGTGGTTATAGACCCTAAGAGGGTCTGCACTATTACTAAATAGCTAGAGCTGTTAAGCTATAAGGATATTTAGGTGTTCTTAGGCTTTACTAACTTCTATTAATAATTTATTTTTAACTACTTAGGAATTATCTAACTGCTTATAGACTATATAACAGCTACCTAGAACCTAATAGAGGACTAGGGGGTCCCTAGTCTAGAAAAAGGGAAGGTAAGACTAAAGAAAAGCTAAAAGGGACTAATAAAATAGTACAAACTATAGCACTAGCTAGAGGAAGCCTAAACAGCGTTCCTTACAATTAGGGAGAAGTTTATAAAAGCGCTAGTGCTATAATACTTTAACCCTAATAAGCCTATTATTATTCTTATAGACGCGTTAGACTTTACTATAGCAGCTATCTTATTATAACCCTAGACGTCTAAAGTAGCAACAGAGCAGCACTAGAAACTAGTAGCGTTCTAGAGCTAGAAGTTCTAAGGTTTATCTATTAGATAGCATACCTATAATAAGGAACTCTTAGTAATTATTAAAGCTTTTAGGTAGTAGAGGTATTACCTTAAACACACCCCTATAACAATCTAGGTACTCTTAGACTATAACAACCTAAGGTACTTTATAACAATAAAGGAGCTCTCTCTAACATAAGCCTATTAGGCAGAAGAGCTAGTAAGGTTTAACTTTAAAGTTAAATATAAGCTAGGACTAGAGAACGCAGTAGACAGCCCTTTAAGACGTCTAGATTACGTATAAGGTCTTAAGGTTAGGGAATAGTAAGCCCTTAGGGATGCTATACTACCTACCTTATAATAGAAGCTTTAAATCTAAATAATTTAAAAGTTTAGGGCTTAAAAAGATATATAGGTAATATCTAGGAGTAATATACCTATAGAAGACCTAGCAGAGGTCTAATAACTACCTAAAATTATCTCTAAGGAATTCTGCCAACATTAGATTAGCCTTAGAGACTTGTCTCCTCTAGCTCTTAACCCTCTATCTAATAGCTATTAAAGCTAGGGTTAATCTAAAGACACTAAAGCTAGAGGACTAGACTTTAACGTTGCAGAAGCTCTCCTTTGTAGCCTAGATAATAGAGTTAGTACCCCTACATACCTTGCAAATAAAGCTACGCAGAGAAATTCTGCTTACGCCTTAGAAATCCTAGAACTCTTAATAGATTTTATTAAGTAAGTCTAGCAATAGGACGCAGCATACCCTACAAACTAGTTATTAATAACCTAGACAGACAGCAAAGCAAAGAAGGGACAGCACTACTAGGAGGTTAACCTTAGTAGGACCTTATGCAGAAGTAGGAAAGTTTAGATTCCTAACAATATTATACTGCGCTAAACTATCCTTTTAAGGAATTATAATAACCCTATAGGAGGTTACTACAGCATAGAGAAGACTACTAAAGTACTTAAGAGAAAGTACTACTAGCTATAACTAATAAAGGACGTATATAAGTACATCTAAAGGTGTCCTATATACTAACTATATAAGATTAGAAGGTATAAGCTATAGGGATTACTTACACTATTACTAGTGCTAAACACAGCCTAGTAGCACTTCTCTCTTAACTTTATAACAGACCTACTAAAGTTAATAGACACTAAGAGGAATAAGTATAACTCTATACTAGTTCTTATAGACTGCTTTAGTAAGTACGTCTAGTACCTACCCTGCACTAAGACAATTACTGCCTAACGCCTAGCTAAGCTGCTTATAGAGTAGAGCTTTTTAAAGTAAGGACTACTAGTTACGTTGTTGTTAGATTAAGGTTTAGTGTTTACTAGTTAATTCTAGTCTAATATATGCTACTACCTTAAAATTAACTACTAATTAAGTACAGCTTTCTACCCCTAGACAGATAGGTAGATAGAGTAACAAAACTAGAAGTTAGAAATGTACCTCTGCATATATATAAACTACTAATAGGATAACTAGGTAGACCTTCTACTATACGCTAAGTACGCCTATAACTCTAAAGCTTACTCTACTTATAGAGAATCTCCTATAAAGGTTGCCTTTAGCACAGACCCTAAAGGATTTAACAGAATGCCTAATAAGCACTAGCTATAAAAACCCTAAACTGTCTAAGATAAGAATAAGGTAATACTAGAACTACGCTGGCAGGTTGCTAGCTACCTATTAAACTAGCATAAAATATAGAAAATAGTAAAGGAGGCCTTAGAGTACGCATAAAAGGGCAACGCCTAGTAGTACAATATAAAACAATCTAAATAACACTTTACTAAAGGAGACTCTGTTCTCCTTTAGGCTAAGAACCTAATAACAAGTTATCCTTTAAAGAAGTTTAACGCTTAATACCTTAGGCTATTTATAGTAGTTAAGAAGGTAGGTAAGCTAGCATATAAGCTAAAGCTGCCCCTATCTATAGACAGAGTGCACCTAGTATTTAAGGTATTACTCCTTAAGCACTAGAGGGAGCCTCTTATAAGTAGTAGGTTTTAGCTAGGTCCTATTAGTATACTAGAAGACGTCTTACCTAGTAATAGGTTTAAAGTTAAAGGTATACTATTATATAGAGATACTACTACCTAGGGAAGGGAGTATAGGGTTAAGTAGCTAGGTTAGCTAAATAAAGAAGCTACCTAGGAACTACTTAAAAACCTTAACTACTGTAATAAGATCCTTTAGGATTATTACTAATACGCTTAGGTAGGTAATCTATTAAGAGTAGGCTGCCCTACAACTAACAGACTAGCGCAACTAAAGTAAAAGAGGGGACGTCCTTAGAAGTCTGCCTTATAAACCCTACTCTAAAATAGCTAATAGGAAAGTAAGGATAGATAGTCCTAGGACTTATGCAACTAGAGGCTAAAGGAGGCCTAGCGTCTATCTAATACATTACTAGCAAAGACTAGCATATTTAGAAGAGTAGAGAGTTTTTATTGTTATCTACTAGTCTATTAAGAAGTATTATAGAAATAAAGGGTCTTTATAACTACAACTGCAGCTTAAGCAGCTTCTCTGTAACCCTTAGAAGGGCTTATCTTATAGGAGGGGCTGCAACAATAACAACTACCTAGGGTAGGTTTAGTTAGAGACAACAAAAACTGCTTAAAAGGAGCTAACAGAGCCTAAACAGCAGAAGGCAGGTTAGTACTATAATAGTACTACTGCTTTTCTACGTTATAAGCACTACCTGTCTTCTAGAAGTAATCCTTAATTATGCTGTTAATTATAATGTTATTAGGAAGCTTTATACTAATAGTCCTAATAGCAGCCTATAATAAGTTAGCTCTATATAAGAAAGAGAGAGAGGAAAAACACCTATAATGTACTGCTTAAGGTTATGTAACTAAGAAACCTAACAGGCTTAAGCATACTTAGTCTTACTTAGACTAGACTTATTAATATAGTAATAAACTACAGTATTATAGGTAACAAAGCTGTTATAATAAGCCTTAGCGTAGTTATAGGTAGTCTGCTAGTACACCTGCACCTAAGCAATTATATTATTATTAGTTACCTACTTACCTTAGGTAACTATCTTATTATTTGTCTTATAGAGGGCACGCTTAATTAAGAAATTAAGTATGTTATAGGCTTAACAGAAAACAGGGTTAATCTATAAAAGTTAGCAGGAGTAGACACTAGAACAGCGTAGGAAATACTTTAACATACCTTTCTTCCTTTAATTAGACGTAGCAGGAGTATATACTAAAGTTGTCCTTATAAAGCCTATACCTACTAGGCTAACAAAAAATATAGATAAAGGATAAGATAGTGCTATTAGGGTTACTCTTAGATAAGGTAGTTAAGTGCGTAATGCTAGTGCAGCACTAGTACTGCAAAAGCAACAGCTAAGGCTGTATGCTCTTAGGCAGCTAGTAGACGTAGTTAGGTAGAGCCTTATAGGAGATATATATTAGAGGGGGCATTATAGTGTAGAAGGTAAGGGCTAGAAGGTAGATATAGATAAAGGTGTAGGGATAATAAGGCACTATAAGTAAGTAGATACAGTCCTTATATACACTAAATTCCCTCTACCTAGCAGCTCTCTAGTAATAACCTAGCCTCTTACTACTCTCTTACCTGTTGCAATCTACTGCATAGAAAGATAATTCTTATTACAAATATCTAGGCACAGGTCTATTAACTGCTAGAAGGGTAACTAGTAATCTTACCTAAGATTTATATTATAAATAAATACTAGAGCCTAGACTATACTGCGTAAGGGTCTAGGTAAGGCACTAGGTATAGTAAGGCTAACAGCTTACTATTACTGCTAGTATGCAGACAAGATCCCCTGCAAATAAGTAAATCCTAGGCTAGTTTACGCAGGAACAGGGCTGTAGAAGCTACTGGTAATCCTCTTACAGACGTTACTAGTTAGGGACTTACTGCTCTAGCCTATAAGGCAGATAACGTCTAACTACTTACGCCTCTAGCAGCCTTAGCCCTAGGATTAAGGCACCTAATTACTTAGGAGATTGTAGAGAGTAAATAGCAGGCACGCCTAGAGTAACCCTTAGCCTAGTGCTAGGCGCTGTATACGCTATATAGGGAGTAAATAATACCTTTTATATATTACCTATTTAGTATATAATTATTACACTCCCTATAGCCTTAGCTATATAGGTTTTAGAGCTAATAACTACTAAGGCGTTATTTATAGTAACGTCTAGAGGGAGTAATAGCTTACTAACTAGCAGCTAATAAAGGCATAAGGAAAGACTTAGCCTTAGCTAGTCTCTTACAAACAAGACTTATCTACCTAGCTGCGCAGTAACACTGCCCTAGTAGCTTACTAAGCAAATGTTAGGAGGATAGGATTGCTAGCGTCTATTATATGCTAAACAGCTTCCTATCCCTATAAACACTAACTAATAGACCCTTACTAGTGCTATATTTCTTCTGCTAAGTTTTTCCCTCTATAGGAGGTTTTTCTAGAGCTTAATAATATTGCTAGAGACCTCTCTACAGTTTAGAACAAACCTTTAAAGAGGGGGGGGCTATTATTATAAGTGTTCTCCCTACGCTAGGAGATACCTTAGCTAGGTCCTAGGCTAAGCCTAGGGACCTACTAGCCACACATGTATATAATATTTATAAACCTTAAGACTTATCTATTAAGGATTTGTCTTATCTCTTAAATATTACCCTATTATTTGTCCTATCTTGCTCTGCTCCATTGCCTGCCTACAGTGCCCTCACAACCTAATCCCCTCTACTGGAGGGGTTTAGATAAAAATATTCAAGTTGTTACTATACGCTGGAAACTATCCAGGGGTAGTTTAGCGTAACGCTTACCCCTAACTAGTGCTAGAGGGACTTTAGATAAGACAGAAACTGCACGCTGCAGAAGAGGGGTTTAGATAAAAACTGTAATCTAAAATATTCGCGTTGCTAGCAATAGCAACCTTCCGCAGCAGAGGCCTTAATTTCAGAAGCGTGCTCAGCCACCCACGTAAGGGTGCTGGGGTTAAGCTGTTAGCTACAGGTTTGTGAACCTAGTAGGTTACCTATCTTTTAACTCTAGTAACTAATTAGCTTACAGCGAAAAATCCAGTTTACCCTACAAGTTTACCCTAAGTTTGTTATAAACTTGTATTTGCACGCTAAGAGGGTAGCGTTGTTTTCGTCTTATCTAACTTAGAACAGACTGTCTAGTAGGGCCCCCTGACTAGTCTTACGCCACCCTGCTGACTTATCGACGGAAACAGCTATCTGTCACGGAAAAACCGATCATCTAAACCCCTCCACTGGTTCCCCTCGTTCAACACATTTGTCAAACTTATTGACTATGGGTCGTAGCGGGAAAGATAGGAAGTTCACCTGCCTATTTGATGTGCTTGGCTCTTGTTGGACTTGCGACTACTTTTATATGAATACAGAAGCATGCATTTGCAAGCAACTACCGAAGGAGTGCAGAATTGCGCCAAACGGGAAGCCTTCACCAAAGAACCCGGACTCCTGCAAGGGGTGGAATCATTGCATCCATCTGGGTACCGGTAGTCTCGCCAATAGCGCCAGTGTGGAGCTGCTGCCTTAGCAAAGAGGTGTACTACGAGGACCTTTAGGAATATATCTTTCACAATGGTAACTGGCCCTTAAACAGTTGTAGCATCGGCACCAAGAATTTCACCACAGTCAACGACGCCGACATCAGTGCCAACGTTGTACTAGATCACATCGATACTGCCACGCTCGAGGGTATGCAGGACATCATAGAAGGTCAACCTGAGGATATTCTCCGTCGTCATGTTCTGAAGGAGCACAGAATTCCATCCTCCGCTTCTGCGGCTTTCGGTGCGATGTCAATGGGCTTTCTGGTTCTACTCGCCTAGCTGCTGCAGCGCGAACACAATCGCCACTGCAAAGACACAGACCATAGAAACACATGGTCGCTGCTACTATCCCGCATGATTTGACTATAAGTAAAAGAATGCCGTTGGTGTGGTTGGCATCAAGAGTGCCAACTGAATCACTCAGAGTTTGGGTCTTTTGGTTCTTCAACTCTCTACTCTGCGCAGAGAGGGATCCCATAAACAGCAGCACAGACGAGTGTGAAACAAGCCCACCAGGGTGTCCGGGTTAGGAGTAGCTGTGCTGACTGCGATAATGATGCTTGGGATTATACTTGCGAGGTCCTGATTTCAAATGACGTACTAGGCGGGGCGGACTTCGAGGCTGTACACCAAGAATCCCAGAACGACTTCCTGAGAGCGATGTGGCACTGCGATTGAGATGTACGATAGAGAATGTATATGAGACAGTCTGACTTGCGACATGATTTGCGATCGACTGAAAAGGGAGCGGTGATACACCTGACGTCATGGCGCGCGTACCTGCAGTAAACACATCACTGTACCCACCTCTTGTCAATGATCAACTCTGTCAGCACGCGCAGCAACCCTCGTCAAAACCAAAGCACTAAAACCAAGCCATCCAAGAGACAACATGGCCGCCGAAGTCGTAGCTGGAGCCTACATTGCCGCCGAGGCAATCGAGCATACCGCCGAGGCAGGATACGCCGCCTACATCGTCTCGAAACCAACCTTGCCCCTCAAGGCCACATTCAGTCGGATAGCAACATCATCGGGTGACCATTCTGGGTGTGTTTGATCGTGCCTCTACGCTCTTTTTGTTCGCTTACCATCTTAGTCGATCGCTAGCACGGTCACACCATACCTTGACGGTAGTGGGCAACAAAGCCTATATATTCGGTGGCATTACTGCCGAAAACAAGCTTGCGAGCAACGATGTGCATGCGGTAACGCTGGAGCACTCCGGTGAGCCTGAAATGGACTATGGCTTGATCCCAGCGATAGCTTCTACGGGTGTTGAACGCGTACCAGCTGGAAGAGCAAGTCACGCTGCATGTGCGTTTCACGGCAATGTTGCTGTGTATGGTGGCTGCAACGAGAGCGATGAGCTGATCGATGAGAAGTCCTCAGTGTGGCTGTTCAGCCCAGAGCGAAAAATGTGGGAACATCTGGCACCATCGACTCTAGATCTTGCACCAGGGCCGCGGCGACAGGCAAAGCTGTTCGCACAGGACAAGTGCATCGTACTTTTTGGTGGCTATGATGGCTCAGGCGATCAAGCTAGCGACATCTGGCAATTCGACATCGCCTCGAAAGTATGGTGGCAGCTCCCCACTGCGCCAGTCGCTACCACCAACGTTGCCTTAGCAAACAATCAACTCTGGCTGATCTCCGGATCGGACCCTATGAGCAGCCAGCTTCACCACCTAGACATTTCATCTCCTAAGAATGAGATGTCGTGGGATACTTTCACCTTTCCAACAAACCCAATAGCCCCAGGCCCCCGTGCTCGACAGGGTGGAGCGCTCTTACCTATCCATACCGGGTATGGCCGCAACTATCTCATTTACCTCCTTGGAGCTCGTGCAGACACGTCGTCAACAGCGAACACTGCTCCAAAGGATTCAAAACATACGAAGGATGCTACTCAGTGGAGCGACACTTGGGCACTACAGATACCATCTAGCGATCTTCAGATGAAGGCTTCGACGTCATTCAAGGAGGCGATCAAGCCAGCGAAGATCAAAGACGCTATTAGATCCGCGCTTGGCGCAGATACTCACGAGCTCTCGTGGGGCGAGGCTGTCGTTCAGGTACCATCAGAGAAAGAACTAGAAGAAACGGACGGAAAGCTACATCCAGGACCAAGGGCGTTCTTTGGTGCTGATGTCATGCATGACGAGAACAGCATCGCTCTCTGGGGTGGTGTCGATGCAAAGGGAGAAAGAGTTGGAGATGGATGGATTATTAGATTGGGATAAGCTATTTGCAACGCGATGAGTAGTTGTGGCATACGCATGCAACGAAGGGTTCATGCGATGACTCAACTTAAAACATGTTACTACGACAATTCTCTTAACAAAAGTACCAACTCTTATCCTTATGTCAGCGACTTAACAGCCTCTATATCTTTTTACGATGTGCTTGTGTCTTTCAGGTCTAGTTCCGAAACTGTGCGACCATATGTCGGGTCTCGAAGTCTAACATGATGAGATTTTGCGGGATGGTAATGTTTTTGGAGGTGGTATCGAATGGCTCAGGCACAGCTCGGCGATGCTCGCCAGTGCCCAAGCAAGAGCAGTTCGCTTTTGTACTTGATTGAGGGATTAGCTCAAAAGTTTACCAGCCCGGAGCGGGTACGATACATACTAGGAAACGTCGGTGTAATCTAGCCTCGAAACCGATGATTGGAACAAAAGTGAAGAACATGACGGCTTGGTCTTGTTTCGTTGTCGAACGGGCTTCTGCCAGGCTTGCTTTTTTTCGACCTAAGGTCAATCAGATCGAGCAGCTTGGAGGTTCATCAGCTTTTACGTCTCCAACGGCTTCGATACTAGTACTTCTGATTTGTACGTTTCTTCGGCCTCAACCTCAACTCCACTCACATTAGAAAGAGCAGCTTTGAGATGCTTTGATGCAGCCCCGATATGAGGATCAAACGCAATAAACTCCATTAAACTAACGAAGAAAGCTTGCTTCTCCAGGAGACTCTTGATCATTCACAGTTCGTCGAAAATATCCGTGACTCCAAGAGCAAGCTGTAGTTCGCGCTCGTTGCCAAATGCTGTACCGCCGTTGCTGTATCCCTTGTGGAAATCCTTGAGGTACATCGCCTGTTATGCAATCTAATGCTTGTTCGTGTCCGAAGTACTACCAGATCTCAAGAATCAGCTCACTTTCTTACTGGTAGCCCATCGGTAGATTTCAATATAATCCATCGGCATTCAATTTCCAGATTGTGTAGATGAACAACCGCTTGTTGGATTATGGAGAAATGTAAATTCCATACGTTATGCAAATTGGTTCTGAGTGAGGTACTTCTGTACAGGTCGCATAGCCCTTCATCCCCTTGGTAATGTGCACCATGCGACGGAAAGCTTGAAACAAGAGTACCTATCAGGGCCCTGATTAGACTAGATGAGGCTGCAGCTTCTGGAGAACCTACTGTCGTCTACAACCCAGCACCAGAGCTGATCGACCATGATCATGAAGCTGTCGTCTGCACACTTGCCCGTCTGTCAACACCTACATCGAGTCCAGTCCACTTTGAGATGGTCTGATTGCAGTCTCCGCTTGTAGTATCTCTTAAAAAGAGTATTAGAACTGGTCCAAGGTTCTTCGTGGGCGAAGACAGCTACCCGACGGGAAATCGCGACATCTCATATTCGATAATCTCTCGATGAGACGCAGTACCACAAAAGGGCTCAAGTGGTTCGCCAGATTGGAATCGCGAATAAATCTTGTTGAGGGAACGAACGTGCTTGTAAAGATCCCAATTCATGTAGGGCTGCTGTTTTGTGTAAGGATCCCTTGTGCGGTCCAACCTCGCCTAGATAAAGCAAACACTTACATGGACGATACGTTCAAAAAGGTCCATGTTCTGTGGATTGTTCCACATGGACTGCATATGTCTCGATTGTAGGGGGATTTTGATGCTTTCTGAGAGCGCAGGGCAAACATTCTTTTTCTATACCAATGTCTTACCAAGCTTCCCTATACAACCACTAAAGAGCGTTGTGTTAGCCGACTGTTTATTCTCACTCTCCCAATATGCATACTCCAGCCCATTATATATTAATCACTGATATATGAATCCACCGGAACTATGTCACGCCAACTAGGTCTTTAAGCTTGTAATCATCATTCAGAAACGTGGCGACAGGCAGCTCCTCGCGTTCAACGTTTCCTAAACTGTACGTTTGTATGAAAGTCTTGCAGAGTTCTCCGGCAGATTGATGCGCCAAAGGAACGTTCATGAAGTGGATCTGTCATTGCAAATCAAAGGGATGCCGGTGCTTGTGTGTCAGTTGTAAAATAAACAAGGAAGGATGTTTGCAAAAGGCTGAGAAGCTTCTTTCGAATATAAGCGCTGCGTAGGTAAGCCAAGATGTTGCTCATTGGCCAACTCGTGCACCGGCGGCTGCATATTGCTTTTGATCGCTTGGCGTGCTTTTGAAGCGCGGACTCCGCCTGTCGCGGCGTTTCAGAGTGCTTCCGATGGTCGATCATTGATATGCGCCGCATTTCCGTGGTAGCGATGAAGGCAGCGGTGTCGCAGGGAACCGGAGTCAGAGCCTCCTTGCATGGTATACAGTGCTTTACAGTGATTCATCCTGTCCCCTAGTCCCTCTGCCATATTCCTATAAGCCAGCACACTCTCAGAAGCGCCAATCCCCAAGCCATACCGATGCTATCCCAGATAACGTTGAGCTTGCTTCCCATAACCTCTTTCCACCCAATAGCAACTTCGATCATGGCGATGTCGGCGCTCTCGGCCAACATGAGCATCTCGACATCGAAGATCCAGCCTTCGGAGTGCATATAGGGTACGATGTAAGGCAAAGAAGGCCGGGAGAAAAGCTTGAAGCCGCACTGGGTGTCTTTGATGCGCGCAGTTGCTGCTGGGGTCATGACGCGGAGCAGTAGGTGGAAGGAGTACATGAGAAAGTTACGGAGCTTGGAGCGCTGAACGATGTTAGTGAAGCTTAACACGCAGTGATCATGATGGACGTACCTTGACAACAGCTTCGCTGCCAACGAGATGAGATCGGCTGCCAATTGCGACACCTCGTCCATCAATGTCCTCGATCTTCTTACACCCTTCGACTAACTTGCCGAGATCGCTGAATCGACTTGCGCCATCTGCATCTGCGAACACAATGTATTGGCCTCTGGCGTGCCTCATGCCATGTGTCACCGCACCACCCTTGCCTCGGTTCACCTCCAGGGTAATAATACGGATGCTACCGTGCGGTATATGCGTAGAAGGAAGCGTCGTTTCGGTGCCGTTTTTGGTCCATGGTCCAGCGACTGGTACGGGATGTTCACTCAATTGGTGTTCTTTGGCAAACTCCAGCGCCTTGTCGACCGTCCCGTCTGTGCTACCATCGCTGACGATCAAGATCTCCCAGCCCTTCTCTGTACCGATGCCTTTTTCACCATCATGTGCCGAGCCATATTGGCTCTGGAGGTAGTCCACTGCCTCTTCTAGCATGCCACTCATACGTTCCTCCTCGTTGTAAGCAGGCACTACAACGGTCATGAACAGCTCCGCCTCCTCAATTGGCATCTGCGGTGGTATCACAACTTTAGTTCCTGGTGCCTTCGCAGCTTCCTTCTTTGCCAATTCCTTCTCTGCTGCCCACTTATCGAGCCAACATGGTAGCTGCTTTGGTAGGCTTCGAGTGCCGTCCGGTAGTACTGTTATGTACTGCTTTTCGGATGGCCGAGGCTGTCGAGGAGAGGGTGCGAATAGCGTGAGAGCAATGTATGTCTGCGTGTTGTGTTAGCTCTGGAGCATTGCATGCACATGCAAGCTGATATGCGCTCATGAACACTTACCCAGAATAACAATGCGCCCACCAAGAAGCTCAATCCCACAAGAATCGCCCAGGTCGGTGGCATTTCCAGCTTTTTCTGAGGGAAACTCTCAAAGCCATAGCCGGCGCCTAGCCTTGATGTATCAAACGCGCGGTTCGACATGCTGGGATGAGAGGGCCACGTGCGGGCAATTGAAAGCGTGAACTACGAATAGACACGTGTATACATTTACGGCACGCTCAGAATACAGACCTCGACGTGAGAGAATCGAACAAAGGGTCGATGTTGAACTTGTAGCTATGCAGCCAATCGACTTGCGAAGAGGCAACGTGTTTGCTGACGTAGACCGAGGAGTGGGTAGGTGGCACTTGCTACCCAAGCCACGCTAGCGACCGTTTCCACCAGGGGTAGCCGGCGACCCTCGTTTCGTAAATGTCTACGTCTGCATCAAGCTATCAGTCTCGGATATTCGTACGGCATAATTCTTGAAGAAACTTTCGCAAGTAAAGCCTTCGCGGCCACACCGGTTTACGAAGAGCACAGAGTAGGATGTTCAGTTATGTTGTGGCGTAGTTGATCTGGATTCGCAAATCATAGTAAAACAACGGCACCATAAACACAGACACAGATGTTAAGTTCGGATGATTGGGTAGGTAATGCGTAGAACCGACCGGGAACACAGTCAACGAAAGCTGAACAAACGCACTGAGACCAAGTAGAAGTCATATTCTCACATTATTTATTGTTGTGTTTAACAACTCTTTCACATACGACCATAGGACGTTGAAAACAAGGCTTCCCGTTCGCTCAGCCCTATTCAAGCAACGTACCGGCGGATTAGTAGTTAGGTGGGTGACCACTAGCGAATACCCGCTGTTGTATGTTTTTGCCGCTCCTTTTGCACGTCTGTGCACCTAGAAAACCGTCGTCAATCCCATGAAGTCGGGCATCTAACTTCCACATAGCTACTCCTTTACTTTTGCAGCAGACTTCCAGCTACACGACTCTAGGCACAAATAAACAGACTGGCAGTCGGATTAGCATAAAAATGTTATATACTGACTTGCACCCTGACTTGCACCCTTGTATTAATTCTTTTTGCTAGCCGTTACACTTTCTTGCTTGCCATGTTCAGCTATAAATATACGCTATCTTTTTGCGGTGTGTTAGAACGAACACCTTGGGATGGGTTTCGATGTACTTTGCTGGGGCGTGATACGTGATGTGCCTTGGGACTTGATAGAGCTAGACCTCTTAAATGCTGTGGTTGTCGTATTTTACCATGCTCAAAGTAGAGCTGAGACCGTTCGAAATCTCACTGGTCAACTCTGGATGGAGTAGGAACGCCGAGGCTTAGTACTCCCATTCTTGATCTACGAACGTTCACAACATGGCCATATTCTCCGGATACCATCTGGCGACATGTTGTACTCAGTGCTTCTGCTCATGAAACTCTTGAATCAGTTTCTGACTCTGCTGTTGCTTTACCGTGAAATCGACATGAGGAGCAATCCAGCCCCCAACGACAGTGCTGAGCGTCTTTCTAGCAGATTCCTGGACGCTATGAAAATTGCCATATGCCCCCAAAAGTTGCTTATGTCTCTGTAATCTGTCCTCGCTAAGGCTGATCAGACATGGATTTGTAAGTTCTAGGTCGTACTATACCTTGGACAACTCAATGAGACAAGCTTAAAGTGGTATTGCACCCTCCTCTAAGACTTCTGCACATCGAACAAAGAACCCTCTTAGAAATGACGGTACGTGCAAGGCCTTGTAGGCCTGATTGCTCTCATGCCAACTTTTTGGTTCATTTGCTTTAGCTGATTTAGGTTCCTTGATTTTATACTCCGCAAATCACTAATTTTCTGCATCCATGTCTTAGAAATTTTGCGGTCAATGAGGGAACTGTAGTGCCTAAGGTATAACCTTCGCCAACAGGCAAAAAGTCTGGGAAGCGAGCCTGTAAAAACAAAGACGACACGAAGACCGACTGCCAATCGATAAGCGAAACGATCTCGACGAGTTTCCCGTGAGAGACGTAGATGTTGCTCATGTAAAGATCAGTCTGCGAAGAAACTGGCTCAGATACCTTTGAGGGAAGTAAAGGCTCATTATCCATTATAGACATTACATCTTTGGTCGTTTTTAGGACAGCAACCTGGCAACAACGACCTATTAACTATCAAGATAAATCAAATTTGACAAGTATGCCTGCACTCGCGCACCATCATATCGAAGAAAAATAACTAGCGCGCTACGATATCCCTTGCGTTCATCTGCCTCTCTGCATAAGTCCGATACTTATCTACGGTTTGGAAGCGCCACTGCTTGCCAAACTTGAGGAACAGACCTGTGAAGGCAAGCGCGGCGACAGTAATTAATGCAAACGTCAGCACAGCATCTTGAAGCCCGACTCTTACTACCCATGGTGTGAGTACGAAGACGAAGATAGTTGAGATAACGTTACGAGTAAACTTAACACCAACTACAGCATCTGCAACATTCTATTATATTGTTAGTAAACGTGCCTTAACATAGGTAGAATGGTAGAACATACGTCTGTATACGCATCTGTTAGATATGTCAGAGCCACACAGCAATGAAAGGTGATAAGATATTCTACGTCGGCAATAGAAGCGACCAGTCGATCCAGCAATATGTTCAAGACGGCTCTGAAGTTGCGGATCTCGCGGAGATTTGGACGAAGGGAGGGAGGGTGTACCAGGCAGCCTTGTAAGCGTAAACAGTCCAGGCAGCAAAAAGTGCAGAAGCGGAATCCCAGTCAAACAGAAACTCATTCAGTGACGTACTCGAATGGGACCGAGGGATCGCTTTTTCGTGCCACCACAATATGAACGAGTCTTTTAAAAAGCGAGTCCGCGGGCGCAGGTACTCGCTGAGAGGCCAGAGACTTAGATCCTGATCATGCAGAAGATAGAGACCATGGTGTTGTGATTGGGACGGTATGGGGTGTGCTAGTAGAATCCATGAACAGTGCGATATCACGACGAAAAGAGTCAAAAAAAATCACAAGTACAGTAGCAGGATACAAGAAAGTGTAAGAATGTTTAAATCGCTTGCTTGAAGAGCCGGATATCTCACTGCATCTACTACCGCTACCCCTTCATAGCCTCCTTGACATTCCCCTCGATGCCCTTGAGCGCCTCCTGAACCGCAGGGCTATAGTGGCGTCTGAGGATCTCGCCCTCCCACACCGTCGCCGCAAAGGCATTGCTGCCCTCGAACTCGGGCTTCAGCGCATCGAACACGCCGTCGCCTCGTCGTTCCTCTGTATTCCACAACGGCGCTACCTTCTTGCCGTGTGCTCTGGAAACGCGGTTTAGCAGCCCGAGCATGGCGATACAAGACTTCTCGGGGAGTTGGAGTGAGATGCTCATGAGTTGCTTTGTGAAGGCGGCGACGCGGATAGGTGGTACGCCGCGCAGGGCGGTGGCGGGGAGGAGCACGGAGGATAAGGAGCGGATGAGCAGGACGATGGTGGTTTGCACGTTGATTTTGTTGTTGCTCGGGGGCTGGTGGGTTTCTGGCGCGCCGGGGTCCGGGAGGTGCAGGCTCTTGGAGCTCAGTTCGATGTCGGCGTTCAGCGAGACTGGGTGGATGGTGCGGTAGAGATGTGTGATGAAGAAGCTGAGGTCGAGTTTGAGGGTTGAGGCTTGTTTGAGTACGTCCTGCCCTTCGAGCAGAGCGAAGGCTGTGATTACGCACAGCAGAGACTCACGAGAGAGGTTGCGCTCTGGTGCTTCGTTATCTTCGTCGTCTGATTCTGCGTCTTCGTCCTCCGATACGTCGGCGGCGGCGGAGACTTCAGCCGTGGCGATGATGTCGCGCAGAGCTTCGAGGATGTCGCCGAAGAAATCTTGGTTGATGAGGTGGGCGTAGCGCGCCAGACCTTCCAGGACAGCGCCCATGAGCTTTGGTGAGCGGGCTTTGAGGATGCGGAAGTAGCATACGAAGACCATCTTCAGGGTTTCGGCTTGCATTCTGTCGCGCTCTTCGTGGGAAACGGCCGCATCGGCCTCCTTCATCTCCTTGGCAATCGCCTTCTTCTCTTTGAGTTCTTTTCGTAGCCGTTTTGTCCGGAACTCGCGCTTTTGCTTGACCTTCTTAGCGTGTTCTTCGTCTTCGTCCTTGTCGACGGAGTGGTACGAGGCCTTCTGGTGGAATTCGGAAAGGAGGCGGAGGTGGAGGAATGTGTTCAGCACACTCTCGTCGAAGTGGTAGTGCTTTGCCTTCATCATCTTGGTCAACAAAGTGACTGTCTCGAGCGAAACGTTGCCGTCTTCGTCCTCCTCGAACAGCTTCTCCAGTGCTTCCCGACACCTCACAAAGTCGGCGTCGACGCGTCTTGTGCTCAGCTTGCCAACAACGATCTTCAGCAGGTCGTTGCGGAAGTTAAAGTGCGGCACCGCTGTCAGCAGGTTGCACACGCAGCTGACAGCGACTGTCGCCAGACCTGCTTTCTGCTCGTCGTTTGATCCACTCGACTTGCACAGCGCTGCCAGCAGCTTGACATACGTCTCGTAGCCGGAGACAAGCTTCTGTTCGAAGTGGCGCAGCTTCTTGACTTCTCTGGATACCTTCTCGCCCATGGACTCCTCGCTCATCGGACGGATCCTGTATCCAGGGATCAGGTCCTTGAAGACGGTGACCGAGGTAGCCAGAGCCAGCTTCTTGACCGTGTTGTTCTCGGACTCGGCGATGGCGCCCAGTGTTTTCAGTGCGCCAATGTGCTCCTCCGGGTCCTCGTTGACCAAGCTTGCAATGCGGGCCAGCTCCTCTTTCGCCTCGAGAATCTGCTGTCGCGCGGGGATCTTGGGCTTCTTCTCCTCCTGCTCGACCTCCATGTCCTCTGCCTCGCCGTCGCTGCCAGAGCCCAGAAAGCTGGCTGATTCATCCTCGCTCTTGACCTCCACGGCAGCAGTAGGCGGGGCGACCCATCCTTCGGTGGTGCGCACAGGCAGCTTGTCCCCGCCCTTCTTCTTCTTCTTGTCCAGTCGCCGTGGACGGTTCTCGTAGTCCTGCTCGAGGTCCCATTTCGCCGCGCTTTTCAAGAACGACTGCTTGGAGTCACGGGTTGGCGCATCGTCTTCGGGCGGCGAGAGCCTTCTTCTTTTCGGGGCGGAGGGGCGCGACATGGCCGTTCTGCAATTTTGCCAGAAACGAGCGTGAACTGTGAGCGGCGCTGAGCGTCGGTGCATTTCGCACACCAATTCGAACTTTCTTCACCGCCCCGCGTGTTCTGCCGCGCCCCACATAAATTCCCGGCGCAAACCAGCGAACCTCGACGCTCGCCGTTGCATCTCCTCCCAATCTACACACACGGCTCCCTCACGATGCGGCCCCTCACTGAACCCGAGACCAAAGTGCTCTTCGAGAAGCTCGCCACCTACTGCGGGAAAGGCATCGCGAACCTGATCGCCGACCCAGCAGGCGGCAACGACCGCAATGTCTTCCGCGTGCAGGCATGATGCCCTTGAATCTGCCTACCTTGTGTTAAAGTGCTAACCGTACCGCAGGGCTCAAGATGCTACTACGTGCGCGAATCGCTCGCTAACCTCGCCACCTCAGTCGCGCGCGACAACCTGCTCAGCCTGGGCATCTGTCTGGGAAAATTCACAAAAACGGGCAAATTCCGCCTGCACATCACCGCGCTGTCCGTGATCGCCCCGCACGCCCGCTACAAGGTCTGGGTCAAATCCAACGGCGAGATGCCCTTCCTGTACGGCGGCAACGTCCTCAAGGCCCACGTCGGCCGCTGGAGCGAAGACTGCCCTGAGCACCAGGGTGTTGTGGTTCTGAGCATGAACGACACCCCCCTGGGCTTTGGCGTCAGCGCGAGGAGTACCGCCGAGGCGAGGAAGCTGGATCCCACAGGCATTGTGACGTTCAGGCAGGCGGATATTGGGGAGTACTTGCGTGAGGAAGATACGCTGTTTACGACTTGAGCGGCTGGCAGGCTGTAAGAAGCATCGGCTCATTGATCTAATATCATGACGAGACGCGGGGAGGAAGGAGAGGCCGAGGAAGGTACCGCAGCCTCTAGTGGATCTCGCAACCAGACATTCACAGTGCGGAAGCAGCTGCGTCCGTTCATCCATCTATCCAAGGTCAGCTGAAAAGAAAGACACTAGGCGTAAGGCGCAGCTTTGCAGGGTAGCCCACGAAGAAAAGATACCCAACGTTGAATTTCAACATCAGACTTCGCCCATAAGCTACATGAGAGAATGCCGTAGTCGCTGTCCCACAGCATGCATGAGTCTGTGGTCTAATCTGAGTCGAGAGGACAGCACAAGTCCCACACAACCAAGCAACTCAGGGCCTGCAAAGTGCCGCTTGTATCGAGTCCGAGTTAGAAACTCTTTCATGCAACCCCAACAAATGTGATGATCGCAGCCAGGGCACAACGAATGCTTTTGTCCATGCACGTGTGCAATGACTGTCGCGCACAAACAGCTCGGACTGTGTTAGCATTCACGCTCATGGACACATCATCTGTGATGCTGATGTCTGTGCCTAAATTGAAAGCGAAGAGGGCGGCTCCGGCTTGGAAAATGCGTTCCCTCCTCGGTATTGCCTGTGTATTATGTGAGAACTCATGTTCTGAGCATGTACTGTTGGCGATAGTGGGATAAATGTTTCTGTTGGAAGTGAAGATTGTGTAGTAGAAGCTGGTTATAATCGCAATCGGGCTGCAGTTCGTATGGTTGTAAGACACGGCTGCAGGGTTCCTAGCTGTGAGTCCTGCATCTGCAACAGCTTCCTTCACTCTTGTGAGTATGATCAGGTCGTCACTTCATGATGGCTCTGCTGGGTGATGACAGCAGATGCCAGGGAACCAACGGGCGTTGGACTGATACAGCTAACGGACCGAGTCGCGCTCGACTGCAGACTCATTCGTCTGGCCACGACTGAACGCAGATGACATGAGCGTTGACGGCAGTACGTTGGTGGCTGTGAAGTGCGAGGGTGTAGGCAGCTGGAAGACCTAAGCTTCGGGGAAGTCGCAACGTGATTGGTTTCAGCAGGAGTCACTTTCCACGCGTGCGCGCCGAAGCATCTCATTCCTTGCACACCACCTTGCACGCACCGCTTCAATGCGGGGGTACTAGAATATCAGATGGAGCTTGTTCGTGCAACTCTTCCTTCGTGCTACTTTTGCTAACAAAAACATGTAGTTCACAAGGTTGCTCGGTGTTTCTTCCCAGAAGAAACAGAGCCCCCCAAACAATCCGCAGCAGCGTCTGGCACGCTTTCGACAGCGATACAACCAAGTATTGGTACAGCACACACACCATGCCATGCGTGCAGCTTACAACTGACTAAACAATCAGTCGCAATGGCAGAAAACGCAAAATCTTGCCAACGACCGCGAGGCTTTGAGCAACATCCGCCGCGGATTCAAAGCCCTCACCGCGATACTCATCGACGAGTCTCGGTCGCCTGCACCTCACCTCTGCCTCCAGTTTACAGCCGCCCAGCAAATATATACCGCCGTGTCTAAAATTGCAGCAACGTCGTTCGATGAAGGCGTCGTCGAAGATGCAGTGGCTTTCTACAATGCGCTCATCGACAGCGAGGAAGAAGATTTCCTGGAGAACGACGTGTTTGCGGTGTCTCTTATGAACTTCATAAACCGAACAGTGGGGTCTGGTATAATGGCCGTTGGAGAGGATATCGAGGCGCAGATTGTCAGGTTGCTCTTCGCAATAGCGGCCAAGATCAAATCGCAACCGGAGATATTGCCAGTATGGTTCACTACCACCACTGTAGACTCTGGCAGTCGACCCCGAGCCCAAAGCAACGATTTCGCTGGCACGACACAGAAAGAAGACTTTCCCTTGTGCTACCAACTAATTGATCACGTTCATCACGAAGGACCAATAGGAGACTTTGCTCGCACTGGTCTCCTCTACATCTTCGAGTCTGCTTCCAGGTCAACGAACCTTGAACAATGGATAGTCAACAGCGATTTACCCACCCTCATGGCATCAGGTCTTGGTGCGCTGTATAGCCAACTCAGCAGGCAAGTTCTTGAGCTGTCCAGTAGTCAAAATGGCTGGTCTGACCCTCAACAGAAAACTCTCCATTTTACATCCTCAAGACAACCTTCCACTTGTGCTGTCGTTTTCCGACTATGTGGAAACTCAACCTAACAATGACACTGAAAATCTCCACACCACAGAGTTCCAGAGCCACATTGGCACGTTCTTATCTTACCTCGCATTCTGGCAAGATGTGCTTGAGCATTGCAGGTCTGCAGATGTCAGATATACACTGATTGATCACTTCCATGTGTTGTTCTTGCAACAGCTCCTGTCAGTTTAATGACCGATTCGTCAACGGCAGTACGGCTAACAACGCACAGTTACCCTTCTCTATTAGAGTCTTCCGATGCCGACGGTGGATCCTCTGTTGCTGTCCTCACATACCTACGACGGATCCTCGATGCATTAGATCATCCAGAACTCGTGCACATGATCCTGCAGTATTTGCTAGCGCTACCAGACTACGCAGCTATGTCAGGCAATATACCACAATCGCCAGCTGCAGTCAAGAGGCGCCAATCGTTGATGCTCATGAGCCATAACGAGAAGGAAGACGATCGACTGAACCCTTCGCTTTTCAACTTGGTCGACTTGATCCTCGGAAGCACCGATTCTCGGAACTCACAAACTGTCACCTCAGCATTGAAGCTCACGACTGTCATACTTGGAAAGAACCACAGCTACGGACTGGGGTCACTCATCAAAGTTATGAACGTGCACTCCAAGGAGCCGCACAGAACCGTTGGTGCTCTGAACATCGAGCTCGAAACCTACCTGAACCTTGCCACCGCTCTTGCTGGTGAAGATGGGGTTGACGAAGCCTACGAAACCCACCTCAGAGATATTCAAAGCCTTCTCGAAAGCCATCCTTGCTCATTGAGAGCTATATCCCTGCCCCCTACGTCCTCACAAGAACCAGCCTCGTCCAATGCTGCGGATGGTAGCAGGAGAGAAGTGCATCAGCACTATCTGATACCAGAGGACCCACTCTTCAAGTCTTTGACTGAGCTACTGCTCCGGTTCTTGACAAACGACGTGGAAACAAATTTGGCTTTGACGGAAGCAATCGTTAACCTTGGAACATGCTCACAGCTCCGCCTTGAGGGCTGGCTCTCCGTCGACCCCGCCGACTACCATTTTGAAGACAATGTACCTGACTCTATCATTTTCTCGAATGACAGCCTTCGAGACGTCTACATGGCAAACCGCTTGCCAGTGTGGAGCAGATCAGCAACGCCGCAATTGCTCGCATGTGTACAAAGTTTACAGGCGCAGGTAGCAGCCCTTCGTGCTGACATACCTGACTGGGACGAGCATGTCGTCAACCGCAAAAACGCATTCCGCTTCCATGAGGATATGCGAGATGCAATGAAGCAGGCAGAGATGCAGCCGAAAGCGGCTCAACAGCTTCCAGAGGCACCTGTAGGTTCGTGGACGCCACAAATTCCAAAACATGTGCTCGAAGGCTCTGCAACACCATCAAGGGCACAATCACCGAGGGGGCGGAAAGAGACTCTTTCCGAGCAACGGAACTCCCAGGCGTCTTCTCCAGCTCCTTCAAAGTTCGGTGGGCAGACGCTCGTAGGCTCCCCATCGAGAGGATTGTCACCATTGCCTGCACCGCAAAGCGGAAAACGTCAAACCACGCTGTTCTCAGATATTGACGCCAATCTCGCAGGGTTCAGGCACTCTGATCTGTTAAGGAGGCGAATACGATTCCGCCGACCTGCAGGTTCGCAAGACATCGAAGTCATGTTGTCAAAGTACCAACCTCCGCCCAAAGACATCCCCAACAATGCCACAGGTGGTGCAGAGACAGACGCGCAGCAGGACGACATTCATGAAGCTAGTCTCTTACACATTATCACCAACGTGGTCATCCTTCAGGAATTTGTGTTGGAGCTGGTAGCCTTGATGCAGATCAGAGCAAGCTTGTTCAACGAGGTCAGATTTGCATAAGTCGTTGTATAGTGCGGCGACTTTGAGTTTGCCAGAAGCGAGTCAGACAGCATAGCGAATATACCCCTTTTGTGTTTGTGGCTCGGTGCTTGTCTTTGAGCGAGCGAACTCCGAGTGTTCGTGCATCTGCGAGCTGTGCAAATGTTTCACAAAACATCGAAAGTCGCCCAGTGCCAGCCTGAGGTCTGTACCTTTGCTCCCACGTGGTTGTTCCACCAATGATGTTCAGTCTGAAGAGCATCGTGATGAGGCGCTCAGGAAATGATATCCGGAAGAACGGGAGAACACCAACCGACCTGCCTCTCCTGCCGGCGCGTCTTCGCGCACGTGCCAGAACGGGTCTACTCGGAAACCGCATTCACGGATGCCGGTGTTGACTTGGAACGTCATCTTTCACATGGAAGCCACAACTAGGCCCATGATCAGAAGCGTTCACATGAGCGTGCGACACCGCCCTCGACGAGACCGTATCGAGACTCTAGACTCGAAATCGCAATCTCGAAATTGTCAGCAGTGCGAGGGGCTTGCAATGGACTTGCCATGTTGCTCGGCAAAGCGAATCCCTCACCAGCCGATCCCGGCCGAAAGACATCTCCGCTCCCCAACTTCCGCTCGCCCACCATCACAGATCTGGGGTAAACCGACGTCTAGCGCCAAGCACCCTGATGCTGCAGGCGCGACGCGTGCCTCGCTTTGGTGGCAGCGGGCCTGGGCCGCTGCACAGGCCGAGGCCTCAGCGGATGTCTTATGTCCTCATACCCGCGGTAACTGGAAAGCTGGAACGTGACTGTGACGGTCTCTTGTGCTTTCAAAACGTCGTCTTTCTTCTACACCTTTCAAGTTTGAGACTCTCGTTGCTTTTCACGCATTTCGCAAGGACCCTTTGTTCCTCAGCCATAGCCGAGGCCCTCGAAAGCTAGCTAGCTAGAGCTCCAGATCCGGGCAAAGAGCTTGGGGAAGGTCAGCCAGCGTCATAATCCACACTTCCCCACGATTTGAGTGTTTGAGGACTCTCGACGTTCCTTTCACGCGCCACTGTATACTCGCCGAGCTCAGGAGCCCCAAAATCACACATCATGTCTGCAAAGTCGACACAAGGCCCTCGCGGCAAGAAGCCTGCATCCGCAGCCACCAACCTGATCGGTGAGCTTCAATCGAGCAATTGAAAGATTGCGCAGCTTGACGAAGTTGTACTGACTTGATTCGCAGCTGGTGGCGGTGCTGGAATGATGGAAGCGCTTGCGTGCCATCCTTTGGGTATGTTGCACCTGAATTACCAGTGACCATCCATTTGAGCACATCTAATTGGATTTGCAGACACCATCAAAGTCCGCATGCAACTCTCCAAGCGAGCACGCATGCCCGGTGTACGTCTTACACCTTGATCTCACAAGACACGCGACACAACTAACATGACTGATTTGTAGGCGCCGAAGCGTGGTTTCCTCAAGACCGGTGCCGAGATTGTGAAGCGTGAGACGGCGCTGGGTCTGTACAAGGGTCTTGGTGCCGTTCTTACTGGCATTGTGCCCAAGATGGCTATTCGCTTCACTTCGTACGAGTGGTACAAGCAATTGCTGGCAGATTCACAAGGCAACGTGACCTCGAAATCGACATTCATGGGTAAGCGCTGAGCTTTTCTTGCGAGGTCTTGAACGAATGGGTGTGGATGATCGCAGAAACTCTGTTCAGCTACTGACTTGACTTAGCTGGTCTTGCTGCCGGTGTCACAGAGGCCGTTCTCGTTGTCACTCCTATGGAAGTCGTAAAGATCCGTTTACAAGCACAACACCACTCCATGGCCGACCCGCTCGACGTCCCCAAGTACCGAAACGCAGCGCACGCCCTGTACACGGTGCTGAAGGAGGAGGGCGTCGGCGCGTTATGGCGTGGTGTGTCACTCACAGCGTTGCGCCAGGGTACGAACCAGGCTGCGAACTTCACAGCCTACTCAGAATTGAGGGCACGGCTACAGGCTTACCAAGGCACAACCGACCTTCCAGGGTGGCAGACGTCCTGCATTGGTCTCATCTCTGGTGCCATGGGGCCTTTTTCGAACGCGCCCATTGACACTATCAAGACAAGACTGCAGAAAACACCAGCCGAGCCAGGTCAGAGTGCCATGAGCAGGATCACAGCCATTGCTGGGTGAGTCGCAAAATGTCATCTCAATTGTTGGCACTACTAATCACTGGAATAGCGACATGTGGAAACAAGAAGGCGTGAAGAGTTTCTACAAGGGTATCACACCTCGTGTGATGCGTGTTGCTCCTGGACAGGCCGTCACGTTCACCGTGTACGAGTACTTGAAGGGCATACTTGAGAAGGGGAGAGAGATGATTCCTGGTGGTCAGTACGAGGAGTGATGCGGGGAAGCGGGAGCTGTTTTGGTGATATCCACGACGCGTTGGGCACAGTCGATTGGTTCCTGTGTGTGCAGAATAAAAATGTGAATAGCTTCGTGACGCGTGCTGTGCAAGGCTGGCGCACAGAATGCAGGGTCCCCAGGGTCCGCACGCACATGCTGCCGAGTCCAGCCCCACCACTGCGACGTCACGTAAACATTGACCTAGTCCTCTCACGTCGTCTCTTTTCGAACCTTTCCACCTTACGCAGCAACGCCCAGAGCCGGCTGGTAGCTTTCCATTCCCCCAACATCATGCAGTCTGGTATCTCAGGTGCGTGCTAATTGCTGTCCCCCAGAAAGCGGGGCCTTGATGCTAACCCACGTCGACAGCATCCCAGGAGCTCAAGTCCGCGCTGGGCGAGCTCATCGTCTCGTCTTCGCAACGCGGTCTCATTGCCCGTATCGACAAGGAAACCATTGTTCCCGGCGCTGCCATCTCCTCCTCGGCGTCCACCTTCCTCGACGACCTGTCCAACCTCAGCACCCACATCAAGCCCAACGAAGCTCTCTACATCCTCTTGCGCCGCGCCGACTCGCTCGCCTCGCCCGACAAGTCCCTCGTCGCCGTCACATACGTGCCCAATGCCGCTCCCGTACGGCAGAAGATGCTCTTCGCATCTACGAGATTGACGTTAGTAAGGGAGCTAGGTGGCGAGCACTTCCCCGAGAGCATATTCACCACAGAGCCGGACGAGCTCACAGCCACGGGCTGGCAGAAGCACGTGCAGCACACCGAGTCCAGCAACCCGCTCACGGCCGAAGAGCAATCGCTGCAAGACATCAAAGACGCCGAAGCACTCGAGTCGCGCGGCACGCGGGGCCAGTCGCTCGCGCAAGGCGGCCGTCTCGCGATCCGCGCCGACGACGAGATCGCCGGCGCGCTGCAGAGGCTCGGACAGGGCGGCGACAACCTCGTCCAGCTGCGCATGGACCCGGCGACCGAGACGCTGCGCCTGGTCTCGTCGTCGTCGGCCACGCCCTCGACGCTCGCCAGCGCCGTCGATCCAAAGGAACCCCGCTACTCGTTCTACCGGCACGACGACGCCGCGGCCAGCATCGTCTTCATCAGCACGTGTCCCAGCGCGGCGAAGATCAAGGAGCGCATGCTGTACGCGGCGTCGCGCGGCAATGTCGTCAGTCTGGCGCAGAACGAGGGCGGGCTGAAGGTGGCCAAGAAGCTGGAGGCGACGAATCCAGACGAGGTGACGGAACAGGTGATTTTGGATGAGTTCAAGGTGGACAAAGTCGAGGTGAAACAGGGGTTCAGCAAGCCGAAGAGGCCGGGCAGGCGGTAGGTCGTGTTGGTGGGCAGAGCGGAGACGACGGAAGACGAGTCACGGCAAGTCCATCACGAAACGTAGAAGCGCATACAAGAACCACAGTCTCAAACTCGACCCTCTAGCAAGACGGCAACTTCGCATTCCCCCGTTACCAAATCCACTCGACTAATCCTCGCCCCTCAAGAAACCTCCACCCCCAAACTTTGTCCTAGCCGTCTTCCCGATCCTCGGCTTCCCCTTGGCTGCCTGCCCTTGACGTCCCTTGAGCCAGGCCTCCCTGACGCCTCTAGTAGCCCTGCTAACCTTGGGCGGGAGCACGGGATTCTGGCCAGCCAGGACAGCGACGTGGTGTTTCCCGACGCGCCTATCGCGGGGGGCTTTGCTGCTCTGCTCGAGGAACTTGATGTGGTGGTTGAGCTTCTCGCGGCGGAGCTGCTCGTCCGTTCTGCCGCGCGCCTCGGGCGGCGGGGTCGGGGGTCGCACGTCGCCGAGGTGGGCGAGCAGGGAGTCGGGGAGCAGAGAGGGGAGCGCGGTGCGGTCTAGGGCCAAGGCTGGCGGGCCGTCTTCCGGGGTCTCGACGATGGAGGATAGGCGGGCGGCTTTTGCGGCTTTGGAGGCGGCTTTTTGCGCTTTCAAGGCGTCGCGCGCGCGCTTGGCGGCTTGCTCTTCGGCGATGCGCTGCTCGCGGGCTTCGCGCTTCTTGCGCTCCTTTTCTTGCTGCGCGGCGAGCGCACGGCTGGTGTCTGCTTGGGCGGCGGCGGCTTTGGAGGTGGCGGCGGCTGTGCTGACCATTTCTGGCGCCTCGTCCGAGTCGTCTGCCGAGTCTTCATCGTCGTCTTGCGCAGGCGCGGGGGCTTCGTAGCGTGTGTGGCCTTTGGTGTTCATCGTGGGCTCTTCGCTGCCGAAGCGGACGTGAGCTGTGGCGGGGGCGACGGCGGAGGGTTCGATCGAGCTCTCTCGTGTGGAAGACGGAATCTCTTCTGGGGTCTCCTGCTTGTGCGCCTTCTTTGGGCGTGCGCGCGCCTTCTTTGCTGATGCTGGTGTTGCCGTCTTCTTCGCCTTGGGCGTCGGTGAGCCCTCCAAAGCCTTCTTGCTGGTGAAGGGGGTCACGAAGGCTGCCTCGGAAGACGCTGGCTCCGGGGTGTGGAAGGCGGCGCTTTCCTGGGTGGGCGCATCCTCTTTGGCGGGCGAAGACGGCTCGACCACCACCATCGGGCTCGATCGCCGGCAGATAGCGAGCGGACTGGCCTTTTCTGGCTTTGGCGTGGCCTCCCTTGCGTCCGAGGCAGTCTCGTCTACAGATTCGTGTGCCGATTCTGCGCTGCTCTTCCTTGGTGTTGACCTCAGGCTCCTCTTCAGCTCTACTGTCGTCTTGCGCTGCCTCTTCACTTGCGTAGGTGTGTCCAGCGCATCGAGTTCCCTCTTGCCGACTGTCTTCTTTGCAGAGCTTGCCGGGGTAGCGGCCATGCCAGGCGTCTCTGTCCCGCGGCGGGTGGTGACCATTGTGGCGGTGACGGTGTCTGTGGGCGCAGCGTCGCTTGTGGGGACGTGGTCTCGTGTCTCGCTTGGGGTTCCTTGGTACGAAGGCGTACGGCTTATGGCTCGTCTCGCAGCACCGAAAAGCTGCGCAAACATGATATTTGGGCAGACCCAGAAAAAGTTCAAGTAGCGCTGCTGCAGGAAAGCGGGCCCCTCGGAAGAGCCAAGACTCTGTGCCAGCGGGTCTTACTAAGCGAGCGAGCGAGCTCCACGATGCTCGTCTCATCTTGACCTGCACCGGCTGGAAGTTGATCCAATGTCTTCATCTCGTCTGCTGGCCCGCTCTGCGAGGTCGACGGTCAGGCCAGATGTGTGTGTCTTCTGCCATGCGCGGCAGCTGTTGCCCGTCAATTACAGCTTGCCCGTCAATTACAGCAACACCCTCCGTTTACCGGCAAAAGCAGCACAGTCCCATGTGTTCAAGCGAAGTCATGCACAGAAGCTGGATGTAAAGAGATTGCGCGCCGACGTCGACAAGAAAGGTCGGTTCGGCTGGTACGCGCTCACAAAGAAGCAGGGTGTCCTGCTCGTCGAGAGAGACAAGGCAGAAGCCATCTACAGCGACTTTGTGGCACACAAGGACAAGAAAGAGTATGGGAAACTGGTCAGACAATTCACAACAAGTCGGTGCTGACGCGTCCTGCCGAACCGACCATCACTGACGCCTTCTAGAATATGGAGTCACACTCGAGGATATCGCCGGATTGGCCCTGGTCACCTACTCTATCCCTGATCTGTCGGACGCCACAAAACGAGCCATGCTGCCACCGAGTCAGCACAAGACCGTTGCCGGCCTTATTCTCCAAGGATGTGCCGAGAATGAAGAGCCAGTCGCCATCAAACACATATTGACGGCCGTGTACTTGAACACCTACACTACAGCGCCCGGAGCTCGCGACATCGCCCTCCTCTTCCCCAAACCCGAGATCCTAAAGTACCAAAAGACGCTTGAAAAACTCGCCAGCAAAGACGACCCGGAAGCCTTAACGCTCCAAGGCCTCTTCGCCGAACAAGCCAAGCAACCGGCGAAAGCCAGAGTCCTCTACGAGAAAGCGCTCCAGGTCAGCTGGGTCTTCACCTACGCGCCCGGCGCGCGCCACCCAGCCCAGCTCCCCATAACGGCACCGTGGAACGCGCTGGGCCAGCTGCTAAAGACGGACAGAGACCCAGCCGTTCGCGCACAAGCCCAACACGCCTTTGCGCAGGGCGCAACCAAAGCCGACGATCCCCTCGCTTACTTGGAGCTCGCTGCTTTCCTCGACAGGAGCAGCGTCGAGTGGCTGAGATGCATCAGCAAGGCCGCCGCTTCGGGTCACCGCGAGGCCATGGTGCAACTCGCCGAGTTCTACCGCGACGCTGCCTCGAGCGAGGCGTCGCTCTTGCAGGCGGATCCCTCGGGGAAGCTGAAGCAGGCGCTGGACTGGGTGGTGGGGTGGCGGCAGGGCAGCGTGGAGAAGCTGGCTGTCGAGTGGTTCGAGGCGGCTGGGGGCGCTGGGCACAAGGGCGCGTTGCTGCAGTTGGCGGATTGGTATGAGAGTGTGGGGGAGACGGGGAAAGCGAGGGATGTGTTGCAGCGTATCGTTGTGCCTGGTGCGGGTGTGGAGGAGTGGCCGCAGATGGTGCATCAGGCGAAGGGGCGGCTGAGCAGGATCAGAACGAAGTAGACGACTGCAGAGGTAGCTTGTTCGTGTCGTTGTATTACGGCATGGAGGTGTATCTACCCACTTGCCCTCCATATCCCCTGCCTTTATGTCGATTCGACGTCCTACTTGGAGCAAGGAAGTCATCTCCATTGTACTTGGAACAAAGGAAGTCATCCAGCCAGGTAAACGGCGTGAGCTTGGTAAGATATCGTGCAAGACGAGAGGGCTGGACGCGGACAAGAAGCTCGTCCAACTCGGGACACAGCTCCAGCTACAGGCCGCCGTAGATGGCGAAGCTGGACAGGATCAGGACCAGGGCATTGATGACGCCCCACACAAACGGGATCCACGTGCTCATCTCAAAATACCCGCTCTGGTACACGCCGCCCAGCAGGCCGCCCACGATGGCGCCGGCGATGACCCCCTCGAGGGCGCCCACGGCGGCGAACAAGGGAGGCACAACCCATATCAAGTTCCAGTTGCGCCACTGGATGATGCACGCCCAGAGTGCGACGATCAGGTGGATGCCGCCGACGAGCAGCAGCGTCCAGTAGATGGTGAAGCGCAGGATGTCGCTGGGGTAGTAGAGGTAGAAGGATTGCGCAGCCCCCGGGGGGAGCGGCCAGTACAGCGAGGGGAAGACCGGGGTGGTGTAGCCCAGGGGGGCCGAGCTCTCAAGGCGCTGGATGAAGCTGGGGGGGGGAGGGGGGTGTTAGTTGACGTGTTGGGTTAGGTCAGAGGGGAGAGGGGAGAGGGGAGAGGGGAGAGGGGCTACCTCATCGGTGCTGCATGGCGGGTGTGCGCTCAGGGGCGAGGGTTTGCAGCAGGCGCCTGGAGAACTTGCGCGGCTGTTGTTGGTCAGGTGGGACGTTGTGCTGGTGCGGCTCCGGGGGCGGGTAGGGCCCGAGCGCAGCGACTGGGTGGTGGCCTACCGGTACCTCGGCTCGCGGCGTGCATGTCAAGCGCAACGGCACCCGCACGCGCTCACAGCCACAGCCTCGACAGTCACGATTGATGCAAAGCTCACGGCCAGATGCCGGCTGATCGCCTCCTCTCGACGCTGCTGCGCGCGCTGCAGGTCTACTCGGACCAGGAAGACACGCCCCGGTAGGTCCATGGCCCTCGCTCACCCGCGTCGCACTGACAGCCTCCAGCATCCTCGGGACCGCCTCCTCCCTCCTCACCACCCTGGGCAACCCGCACAACCTCAGCCTCCTGGCCTCGCACCTCCTCACCGCCCCGGCCCTCTGGGACCGCCCTGATGGCGTGCGCACCTCTCTCCGCCTGCTCTCCGTCTTCCACACCGCCGTCACCACCGTCATCACCCACCACAACCACGTCCGCTACAACAAAGCCCCGAAGCTGCTCCCCGGCCACTCGCCCACCGGCGGCGGTCTGGGTCTGGACGAGTGGATCAAGGCGGTCGTCGCAGGCGCCGACGACCGGAGCAGGCGGTGGAAGCACCTCATCGTCCTCGGAGGGCTGTTGATTGGGATCGGCCATCTGGAAGAGCAAGGCATGGACCTGCACTGGGCAGGCGGCATGAGGAGGAGACTGGAGGGCGCCCTGGTCAACGCGACCAACCTGGCGCTCGTCGAGGTGCGCGAGCGCTCCGAGGCGGACGGGCTGGGTGGGCAGACCATCACCCTCATACTCAACCACGCCTTTGGATGTCTCAACGACGGCGAGAGGACCCTGCTGGACTACGACCGCCTGCTGCCCGTGCTGATTGGGACCGCCTTCTACTCAAGCGAGGGGTTCCAGAGCGCCTACTTCCTCGGCGGCCTGGACCTGGATGTCGGGGTGGCGCAGGGAGGGAAGCTGGACTGGAGTGTGGCCTCCAGCTCCTACAGACAGGTCGACGCCATCCTTTCCAGGCCCCTGGTGGCCTCCATGGGCCCCTTGTCACGCCTCATCGCCCACGCAGTCGAAAACACAAAGAGCGCTTGGATCATCCAAACCATGGTGGACGACCTAGCCAGCTTCTCCCGCGCCCTGACCACCCAATGGCGCCAGATCAAGTTCTCCGACATCGACCCTTCAGACGAAGCCGCCCACCTCGAAGAAGAGGCCCTCCACAAGACAACACCCCAGCTGTGGAAGCTCCTCAAGGCAGCCCTCTTCGCGACCACAATCATCCTCCGCGCTGTCTTTACCCGCACCTTGCGCGACAGAGTCCTCGCCTCTGACGCCAACGCCCCTGTTCTGGCTTCCCAGGCCCTCCACACCTTACGACATCTCTACTTCATCACCTCCCGCCTGGGTCCGGCATCCTTCTCCCAGCACACTTTTGTCTACCTGACTGCCATCGACATCCTTTCCGCCCACCCCACCCACGCCGCAAAATTCCTCCATCTGATCGCGCCCCCGCACCTAGGAGCCATCCCCTCGCACCCGCTGGACAGGATCCTCGACCTCTACTTCCTCAACACCAGCGAGCACTTCTCCCTCGTCCTCTCCGCCGCGGTGAACGAAAACCTCCTCGTCGCATCTGCCGTGCCCTACCTATCCTCCTTCTCGCACCCCTCGACCAACGCACCCCTAGCCGCCAACTTCGAAGCCGCCCACAGTGTCATGCTCTCCGTGCTGTCCGCCCCCCAATCCGCAGAAGCAACCGCCACCCACCTCCCCTTCTACATCGACGCCCTCTTCTCCGCATTTCCCCACAGCCTGACCGCGCGACAATTCCGCCTCGCATTCAAAACCCTACTGCGCGTCACCGCTCCCCCATCCCCTCTGTCAGCAACACACCCCGACCTGCCCGCGACACTGCTCGAACTCGTCCACCACCGCGCCCAGCACGCTCCGACGAATCCCCTTCCACCGGACGCCACAGCCCTCGCGCTCCAAGGCAGCGATGCGCCCCCGCCGCCGCTAAGCGAGCAAGCCGTCCTCGCGCTGACACTGCTCGACGCGCTCCCCTTCCTCTCCAGCGCACTGCTCGACGACTGGCTCCCGCTGTGCGCACAGCTACTCAATACCATCCACGACACCGCCATGCGCGACGCAGCCCGAGCGCGCTTCTGGGAGGTGCTGGTCTCGGGCGAAATGGACGCTGAGCGCAGCGCCGTCGCGGTTGCGTGGTGGACTACCCGTGGTGGGAGAGACACAGTGTTGTACGGGCGGGAAGCAGAGGCAGGGGAGGAGGCGCTGATGAGTGGGGCCCTGCCTGCTGAAAGAGGGAGGGCGAGAGAGAGTAAATTATAGACTAGCTCTACTACACACTTGGCTACTTAATACCATCTATAATACCGCTACACATAATGCAGCTAGAGCGCGCTTCTAAAAGGTGCTGGTCTAAGACAAAATAGACGCTTAGCGCAGCGCTGTTATAGTCAGGTAGTAGACTACCTATAGTAGAAGAAACACAGTGTTATATAAGTAGAAATTAGAAGTAGAGAGGAAGGCGCTAACAAGTAGAGCCCTGCCTGCTGAAGAGCCGAAAGTAAGAGAGAGTAAATCGTAGACTGGCTTCTACTATACACTTGGCTTTTAATTCTGTCTATGAAACTACTATACGCAATACAGCTAGAGTAGACTGTAGGAAGATGCTTTACACAAAAGTAGTAATCTATACTAAGGATCTAGATCTAGTATGTTATCCAAATTATATTGTAGGCTTTACTGTTAATACTTCTAATTGGATGTATAGAGATAGAGAGGGTCTTGGTATGTATAGAGAGCTTATATTACGTTGTTAGCTCTATAAATATATATTTCCTTACGTGGCATGGTAAGCAGGGCTACGCCTTAACAGTCTTATCAGAGTTACCATGAACCCAATCTAGAAGAACTGCAGCTCTATTTGCAGACTGCGTTTGCAAATTCATTTTCTTTCCAGAACCCAAGAGTTGTGCCAAAGTCCTCGAATGCTCTTTCTCCGTGAGGTGTATAGAGCGCGTCGGCGTACGAGCCTGGTGCTCCCTCGGCAGTGCAATCATTGCATCTTTTTCCCTTCGGATGCCTTTCCTTCTCCGATGATGCCTGTTCGTGATAGACACCCCAGGGCCTCATGGCGCCTTCGGTAGCACCGTACACAGCCGCTTCGTACAGCTCGTGCAGTTCATCCGAGCGTGAGGTGAACGTCGGCATCACCCTCGACCAGGCGTTGCGGAACTTGGGGGATGTTGGTGTTGTGGATAGGGGATGCTTTGCAGGAGAAGCACACGCTCTTTGTGGTTGGAGAGACCAACTTGTGCCCCGTTGTCCAGAAGGAGACACGCGATCTCGTCGTGGTCGTATCTGAACGCTGCCATGAGCGGAGTCTGGCCGCAATGGTCCGATTCATTCACGTCAATTGTTGGTTCCTTCTCGAGCATATCTCTGGCGAGCTGAGTGCATCTGATAAACACTGCGGTGTGGAGAGGGGACTGCGTCCGGATTTCGCTGATGACCAGATCGCCATCAGTGGTCAACGAGTTTGTGAGACAGCACTTGAATCGTTCAAGCTAGAGGCCAGAGATTATGCGTTCTCGGTCGTTGTCGATCAGGTCATCGATAAACCCAGGAAATCCTAGATTCTCACGCCAGCCTTTGAGGTGGATTTTCAGGTTCTGCATGGCATGTTGTGCAAAGGAGTACAGTCCACATGCCTGACATAGCGATGCATCCTCGCTGCTAAGTATCGAGCTTTCGAGATCTGACGTCAGGAGATAGCGGACACAAGACAAGGCAATCAGGCGGGACTGAACCCGTGATCGATCATTCCTTGTAGTTGAGAAGAAATCCTGGGCCGAGTAGTGTACATCGCACCCTATCCGACTATCCTCAACCTGCAGCATAGCACAGTGATAGGTTCCTCGTCAAGCAACGCATCTTGACCTAGATGTAGTGACCAGACCACCCCCGAGAAAATAAGACTTGCTGAATCTGCTTTGAGTGTAAGTGATGCCAATTCGACAGAGCGTCAGCGAACAGTCGAACAGCTCGACAACAGGCTCTCGAAGCTGCTAAGCTGCTCCAATTCAAGGCTTTGTTGAGACTCGAGAGCTCCTTGAAGCTGCTCGATGTCGTGCCGAAGAATCCCTCAATCCTATCCAAGTCTTCAGACGCTGCAGCAAATGAGCCAGACAGATGATCAGATGCATGGACTATCAAGGTTGCTCGAGCAATCACCGGAACAGCCTACCCGTGAAATGTATTAGTGTCTAGTACTGTCATGTCTAAACAGGTACGTACAGATGCGGCCGCGTACTCACACTCCATGGGTAAGCGACATTGCATTAGAACAAGATAGCAGAGGCACCGATACAACTCCCCACAGGAACATCCCAATGCCCACGGAAACGTCGACAGAGCAATGTTGACCTTTTGCAGGCTAACATTGCACTGTCGCATCAGTTCAATCCAACGCGAATCTCATCTCCTCCGACCTCACTAGCTCGGCACTACTCGTGCGGTTCGTGCACGAGTTCGAGCCAGCGGCGCGGGCACTGGACGTACGTTGGATCAATATCTCTAAGCGCTGTGGCGTTGCTGCGAGTGCCAGTTGTGCTGTGTGCAGGTGAGGAGGTACGAGCCAGGTATTTCAGATCTTCTCCGTCGCCACGACCTATCCAGCAAAAAAAGGTTCGCCTTATTCGTTTCCTTCACTGCTAACCACAGGAGAGGGTCAGAGCATCTTGGCCTTGATTTCTAGCGTCAACCAATCAAACTTCTGGTACTCTGCCACGTCGTTCCACTCAGCGATCTGCCGCACTAGCAGAGGTGAATTGAACCGCGCCCAAAACGCCTACAAGCGCGTCTGTGCGTTCTGTGAAGGCTCGTGATCTGATAAGAACAAAGCAAGGTTGATATCCATTAGGCTCGTGTCTTGTTGACTAGTCAACGGAGAGTGTGGTGTTTGAGAGAGTAGCTCAATGTACGCTTTCACGTGTATGTATATATACAAGACCAGGCCACCCATGCGCCAACAGATCTGAAACAGGAAGAAGAAGAAGAAGAAGAAGAAGAAGAAGAAGAAGAGAGAAGAAAGAGGGCCGAAAGGGAAAGTAAGATTGGCAGAATCTTACCTGACAAAACCGAAATGTATAGCGAGGGTATACTACTTCCTTGATTCCACCCATCCATCTACGTATGTCCCTCGCACACCCCAACATCAACACCCCCCCACATCAGCTCTCCGCTGCCTCATCAACATCAAAGTACCCCAGACCTCTATCGGCGCCTTCGTTCTTCTTGCCCATACTGTAATCGATCCTCGGACTAGCGAACCCGGCGCCAATGTTCTTGATGGCCTGGAATGTAGCCTGCAACCTCGTCTGCCCTGGACCATTGGCTCGGTCGGAGCCAACGGACGGAGTGAGCAGTGCGGGGGAGCCGCTGCAGCTGTTCTGGCGCTTCAGCACGCCGCTCCAGCTTATTGCGCGGCTGAGCGGGGGCGGCTGCATCCTGTCTACGCTGGGCGGAAAACGCGCTGGACCGGAGACCTGGTGGCGCAGTGTGGGCGGGAGTGCGGCTTTGCGTTCGACGTTGGGACTGACCATAGGGCTGGCCGTCGGGTCCGCAAACTCCAGTATCACCTGCGATCCCCGCTGGGACTCGTACGTGTGCGGGTGTCGATGTTGACCGGGTTGGGTTGGTCTTTCTGTTGCCGCTTGCGCTGCTGTGACCTGGTGAACCGAGATGTGGCCTGGTGCCCTGTCAGTCTACTAATCGGAGGCGTACGAAGAAGAGGTACGGAAAAGCGAGGGCGACGGGGTGCAGAACATGCTGTTTAGGTCTTCATGGAGCCTTCTCATACCTCGACTATGACGAGCGGTCCGCTCCTGGGTAGATAGCTGTGGAGGCGCCGGATCTTGACATTTTGGGGTCATGACGGGGGTGTTGACTGCGGTGACCGGGCTGCTTGGCTATAGGTTCTCTGTCTGCTCGAGACTTTCACTGACAGATAGCTCTCCTGGCTCTGTCGGACCTACTCGAAGTATGCAGCTTGGATGACCTGGGCTCGATGGTGGGTACCGAGTTTCAGAATTCTCTTCGCGCACTCGATCGAGGGATTCGGGCGAGGAAACGATATGGACGCCCGGGGTATTCACATACTCCGCATGGGGTACATTCTCCATGTTATCGGTACTTTTGTGCTTCGCGTCGAGATCAGTGATCTTCACATCTCCAAATTCTGTGCCATTGTCAGTACCAACTCGTAGGCGACGGTGGCCTTATTCGTACCTTTCTGCAGGTTCGCCAGCCGGTCCTCGTAGGACTCCACCAGTGTATTGGAGATGGTATTCATCGTGTCGGAAGCGTGCGAGTTAGGCTTCCAGTCGATGGGACAAAGGACCCCGTGTTTTGCGACAGCTTGGAAAGCCTCAAGGAGACGCAGAGCTTCCAGGACACTTCGTCCGACTGTGAGATTGTTCAGTGTTATCTAAACTTCTGGTCAGCCAGGGTATGCAATAAGCACAAACAACGCATTGCACAGGGTCATTGGACGAACCTGCTGTACGAGCCCCTCTCCGTCAACAATGAACATCCCCCTAAGGCTCACCCCCTCCTCTTCGATAAGCACACCATAGTCTCTGCCAATCTTATGGGTTGCGTCACTCAATAACGGGATATCGATATTACCCAGACCGCCATACTGCCGCGGTACGTTTTGCCAGTGCCACAAGGAATGTTTGGTATCAACCGAAACGAAAGCGACGCTGCAGTTCCTGTCACGAAACTCGTCGTAACAGTTTTGGAACGCAATGACTTCAGTCGGGCAGACAAACGAGAAAGCGGCTGGGATGAATAGCAGAAGCAACCAAGGTGCATCGGGGTCGGGCGCGCCCGGTACTGTTGAAGGGCGAATGAAAGTGCTCAGCGACACTTCTACAACATGTTAACCACACACACCAATTAGAGTCCAATTGCCGCTGTTTACCTTTGATTGCACCTCCGATGACTGCTTCGCAGTGAAAGTCAGGCGCCTTATGTCCAATGCGGACTTCTCCCAGATAGCTCATCTTGAAGTCAAGGTAAGATGCTGATAGCTGCAGTGAATCTGCTGATGTCCCTCAAGTGAATTCTTATCAATGTATCTTGGTGGTTGTGCTGTATACAGCCTTACCTTCGCGATGTGGCTTGTATATAATACTATTTCGTCGTCGTCATCATTCTGGTGCGATGCTGTGGTGTCTTGTACGAAAGCGATCTCAGCAACCCCGGCATTTGTGGCTGTCTCTGCTGCTCGGAGTCATGTCTCTGCTGCTCGGAGTCATGTCTCTGACCTTCAAGTTTCTTACTACCGGATTCAGTAAGTGTCGAGTTTCCTTGGCATGAAGCTGCTTTGTAGGGCTGTTAGGTGTAGTATGATCATGATGGTGAGTGTCTTCCGGGGAGAGGGTCCCCAGCGAATGAGATTGCGACTCGAGTTGGGAAAAGGGCCGAATCAACGTTGAGTCCCAAGACACTGAGACTACTCACAATTTGTGCGGATACACTCATGCGACTCACGCGGATACATTCATGCGAACACATCTATGAAGATAAGCCAAGAAGTAGCAGAGCGTGCGCTCATTGAAAACAGCCTTGTTCTGATCACTCCAAGTATAAATTGTCGCAGCGAATACGAACTTGACGAAGGTGTTCAGTAAACTGAAAATGCGAGACTCCACGATCCGCAGAAGCATCTTGCATCTTGCTAATCGCGTCGATACCGTACCATTTTGTGGTTGCGACTTTAAGCGCGGTGGAGCAAAATGGAGTCCAGAGCGTGTTGAAGCTATTCCGGGGACGGCGCAAGAACCTATCAGGTACAGGGTTCTGCGTCGTTCCCATCCTCACTGGCTGCGACGCTATCAGCTATCAGCTATCGGCGAGACTGATTAAAGATATCATTATGTCTGTTCGAAGACGAACTGCGCTGTGACCAAGTCCTTACCCAGGTACGGACATGCGTTTCGAAAGATCTGACGTTACCATCACTGACAGCCGCCCGTCTTTTCGCTCGTGTTGTCACACCATACTTGGTTGTGGTCGCAAGCATTTATCGATCAGCCGATGTGAATCTTGAACCTCTGCTTGATCTGCTTTCGACACATGGGGCACTTGGATGGCCTAATTGGTACATGCGAGTGCTTCACGGGTACAACGACATCCGCACACCACAGGCACATTACCATGTGACCGCAGGGCAACACAGCGATATCTGCCAGCTGCTGGTAGCAGACCTGACAAGCCAAAGTCCTCGTCATCTCTGCGTCTGTCTTAGGTGGTGGTCGGTCGGGCTGGTTGTCTAAGGTTGGGAAAGGTTGTTCAGGGGTACGATGGGCGTGCAAAGCATGGCGAGCGGAAGACATGGCTTCAGAAGCTAAGCGCAGACGCTGCAGCTCGCTTGTAATCTGCTCGAGAGAGAGACGGACGTCTGATATGCCGCCCGTGGACGACAACGTTGTTGCGATAGGCTCGCTCGAGGGTGCGCTTGTAGCAGGCAAATCAGCCCAAGGCGGAGTGATGGTCACATCACCAGCGGTCATCGCTGCGTTGTGAGTCGGCGAAATTGGCGTGTAGCTCCAGACATTGCTTTCCGGCTCCGGACCGACCTGTGACTCTCGCATCACACCCCACAGAAGCCGCTCTTCAACGTCTCGCCGCTCTTGAGCTGACAGTCCTTCCAAAGGGGGGACTTCTGAATCGCCAATGGCTCGCAGATCTTCCGCCTCACGGTAGCGAGTCCACGCTCGGTTGTACATGTTGGAAAGAGGCGATTCGTAGTCGTCTTGTTGTACGTCTTCGATTGTCCCAAACACACGGGCAAATCGCTCCTGGGCGCGCTGTCGCCGCGAGGCAGCCTCGCTCGAAGGTCCCACGGAGTCGTGCGATTGAGGGTGTGGCATGTCGGTGGCGTCTGGTACAATCTGGTCCACAGTCGTTGTAACCGCATGGTCTGCGACGTCTTGTGCGACCTCATCGTCGGAGTCTGCCATGAGCAAACTGTCGAGGGCGTCTTCCAGGCTCTGCTGTGGCTCCATGGGTCTTTGGCTCTCTGTCGTCAATCGCCGGCGCCGCAGCCTGTTCTCTGGGCGGCTTGCATCGTTCTCAATGCCTGCCCGCAGTTGGTCCAACGTTCGCGGTAAGAAGCCGGGGCTGACGTCGTGCAGAGGCTCTCCCATGACTGCAATGCGCTGCTCGGTGCCATCAGAACGCCTTGCTATCCGGTATCCCTGGTGGAATTCGAACCAGCGATCGAGGAACTCCTTCTGGTCTGGGATTTCGGGGATGCGTGTCTGCGACACATCAAGTGGAGGATCGGTCGCAGCGAGCCGGTTGCTCCAGAACTCTATCGCGTGTCAGTATGCTCAGCGCTCAGCGCTCAGCGTTCCTTGCCACAGCAGGTCGCACGTACCTTTGCAGAACCAGCAATACCCTTGCCACCTCGTACCGCGCTGTACAAAGCCAATGCCATCAATGTATACTCTGTACGTCAGACTGTGGGCCCGCTCGTCTGCGCAAGCGCAGCAGTTTTGTGTAGATGTCAGTCGGCACGATGTCGCAAGCTTGTGCTCACAATGCGCGTCCAGGCGCGGGCAATCCGCAGTCAGCGTGCCCATGGCTGTGGCAACGACAATGCAGATAACAAATGGTCGGATAAGACGATAAGACCAGGCAGACTAAATGCTGCTGCCTTCCCCAGCGGCCAGTGGCGCACCGAGTGGGTGGCGCCGTGGCGCACGGATTTACACACTAAGCCCGTGATGATGCGGGTCCCTCCATCTCACGGTGGGGCAGGCGCGACCCGGAGGGAAGGCGCGAGCCTGACGCGCCCGAGCTCCTTCACCAACACGACAACCAATGATGTGGAGCCTGCCCGCCTTGCAGCCTGCCAGGTTCCAGGCAGAGCTGCACGGCATGTTCGATGATCCAACACAACTCTAGGCAGGTGTATCTTGCACATTGTGATACGTAGGCACAAAGAGCCCGGCGTCTTTGTTCACGCCCTTCTCTACGCCTTGCCTCCTACTTAACTTCACCTGCTGCTGGCTTCGAGTGGAGACTGCGCATTCTATCCTGGCTCACCATGACTACTGCCATCAGCAACTACAGACAGCACCAGCTGGACCCACCAGTCCAGGTGCTTCTTCCACCCACTCTCGCCGCAGCAGAGTTCGATAAGCTTCTGACCTCACCCTCGCACCCCAAAGCAGCCTTCACATTCCCAGCTCTAGACGACTGGCTTGAGAAACTACTGCAAAATCTCAACCTGCAGCAGAATGAAGCGCATCCCTTCCACAAGCACCCCTACAAGCTGCGCTCCATCCAAGTGCAAGCTGTCGACTGGTTCTGGCGAGGCCGTCCTGGCCTTGAAGACAAGTTAGGCTTCATGAAGATCCAGTCCAGCATCGAAACAGATCCCTACGTTCACGAAGGCGAAGACAAGCCAAGAGCCGATTGGATCCCTGGAGCCGTGTTTCTGCGAGGTGGAAGCGTCGCTGTGCTGGTAAGGACTCTCTTCAAACAACGAATACAAAGCTAAAACCCGCCCGTGAAGATCATCGTGCAACCAGAAGACGCAAAAGACGAAGACGAGAAACACGCCATTCTGACAGTCCAGCCTCGCATCGCAGCAGGATCTCTGGCTTTCACGGAGATACCGGCCGGCATGCTGGACGGCGGCTCCTTGAAAGGCGCAGCTGCTAGTGAGATCGAACAAGAAGCGAAACTCAAAGTCAAGGAGACTGATCTGATCAACTTGTCGGAGCTAGCCCTCCACGGTATACCCACGACGCCTTGGAAGGCTGGCCATGACACGTCTGCGACAGAAGGCTCTGAGAGCGTCCAAGACGCCATGTACCCAAGTGTCGGTGCTTGCGATGAGTTCATCCCCATTCTTCTTTGCCAGAAGCGCCTTACTCGACGCCATATGAACTGGCTGAAGGGCAAAGCCACAGGTCTGCGTGACGAAGGCGAGAATATCACACTCAAGCTGGTACCGATGGCGAGGGCTTGGAGGGAGGCTGGGCGAGATGCCAAAGCGCTTGCCGCCATTGCATTGTATGAGAATTTGAAGAGAGAAGGACAGATACCGAGTTTGCCTCGGCAAGTAGAGACTGAGCCGGATGATCTCAACTAGGAAACGCGAGGTCACAGGTACTCGCACCACCTCGGACCTGCAGAATCACAATGGACGGCTTCTTCTTACACGAAGCTTACTCTTAAGCACTGACATGGTGGTTCTTGTTCGTGTTTGTCCCAGCACAATGGCGATGCGTTGGCTCGTTCAGTGAATCAGTGGCCCTCCTTTCCCATGATGCACATATGAATGCTAGTGCTTCCCAATCACTCCTTGCTGAATGCAACACCTGTTTTGATGGCCGCTCACAGTGAGATGTCAGTACGGAACGGAGATGTAGCAGCTGTTGTGTCTGATTGTCCTGTATCATGATAGGCAGAAAGTCACATGAAAATCAAACGATCCGATGGCAGCGGAAAACCTCGAGGTATTCATAGATAGCACGCACTCTAAACACCTACCAGCATGGGAGTCTTCACTTTTGATGTTGAGCCTGTGTTGATGTAGGTGCAGACATGAGTTTAATCTAGTCATTGACAATACAGTTTAGGAAATCAAAGCATGCGAAGATGTCTTCCAGCCTACGAGTTACAAAGTCCACTGTCCTGAGCAAGCAACTAGCCAACACGGCTCTTCAAGTGGAACAAGAGGCTGTACGAAGACCACGGATCCAACCGCGCATGTCGCCTTGGCGCATACGTGCCAGAGTCGCGTCTGTTCAGGCGCTCCTGATGTTGTCGTACTTGCTCAGAGGGTAGTACAAGTTGTTCAAGTCTGGTTTCAGTCCGTCCGGACCTCCGAGAGCCTTGGATACGGTACCGACAAGACTCTTGTCGTCTGTGCGATCAGAGCTCGAGTCCCACCACCACGCGCCTCCCAGCTTCTCTTTCTTCAGGTACTTCGCCTTCAGCGTCTGGACCTCGGGCGTGTCGAAGCTGACCAACTGCTTGGTCTTGTTGTCGTATGACCAGGATGCGATCACCTTCTTGTCCGTGTACACAGTGCTGCCGTTGAGTGGTAGCACCTTGTAGTCGAGAACTCCGGCCTCCCATGTGCCGTCACCTGAGCCGTTGAACTTCTGGCCGAGGCCGTTGGTGTTGGCGAATGAGCGGCCGTACATCGGCATACCCAAGATAATCTTGCGAGGGGAGGAGATGTGCTTCTTGTAGTAGTCAACTGCTTGGACGGTGTTGAAGTCTGTGGTTACAGGGTTGGACTTGGACGGGTGTACGTTGCTGAGATGGCCAGTGAAGTTGGAGAAACCGGGTCCCATGTAGTCAAATGCCATCAGGTTCCAGTCATCTACGTAAGGGTCCATAGCTGCGATCGGGAGAACGGTGTAGCGAAGAGGGCCGGCAGGGGCAGAGATGTCGATGTCGAAGTGGTAGCCTTGAGCGTGTTCAGCAGAGTACGAGTTGAGCAGTTGGCGACAAAGCTTGACGGTCTCGACGAGGTTGGCGGCATCAGTTGAATCCTCAGGGTACTCCCAATCAATGTCGAGGCCGTCAAGTCCAAGGTCGGTGATCAACTTCAACGATGACTCGGCAAAGCGGTAACGTGTAGCGTTTGTGGCCAACGCTGTCTTGAAGTTCCCTCTGTACGACCAGCCGCCCACAGAAAGTGTGGTCTTCAATTTGCGGTTCTTCTGCTTGAGCTTGTACAGCTGGTTGAAGTTGCCGAGCAGCTGTGTGCCATTTGAAGCTACATCGCCAGGATAACTGAACTGCAGATCGGCCCACTCATCGGAGAGGAAGACCTCTCCAGTAGTCTTGTTCACATTAGCGAACGCGTAGGTGACTTTCGTAAGCTTTTCCGCAGGGAGGTCTGTGACAAAGTGTTGCCGTGCGTAGATGGCCTCGATGTGTCAGCAAGAATAACCCAACCGTATAATAAGAACATTCTTACCCAGTTGACGTAGAACACGCCCATCTGGTAACCCTTTGAGGGCTTTACATCTTCAACAGGCGCAGCTTGGGTAAGGAAAGGGACTGTAAGGAGTGCAGCAGCGTTGAGGAAACGCATATTGAATGAGAGGACGGCTATGAATAAGCCAAAGGGATCAAAAGAGTGAATGAATGTGATGCTTAACCAAACTGAAATCCCTTACTGGCAGGGCATCCAACGCTTTTATCTCATGCCTTGAGCCCAATGGTTCCTTTTTTCTCATCTTGAGTACCTGACCCAAGAATGTAGTCGGCGCTTCAGCCGGGCGAACTCATCGTGGCCGTGAATCAGACTAGTTTAGATAAGGGGTACATAGATTTGACCGCAGTGAAGCCTTGCAGAGCAAATTGGAGATCTACAGAGATCCGCTGGCCTTGGAAAGTTCTGCTCTGTACCCTGCAGCGTTTCGGCACTTCACCTAGGGTCATCATGCTTCGAATAGCCCTCGTTTTCCCAAGCGTGCTGGGTGTTTCGGATCGTGGTCATTCGGGCCTACACCTGCACGGCGTTTCGAACAAATTATCGTCTCTTCACCCTGATTCAAATGGTCGGCCCTCTTCGGTCTCACGGAAGGGCGCGGCGGCCATGGCTAATGAGCTGGTATCAAAAGTGTGCCAACAACCACAAACTGAAGAGCCGCGCGCTTTGTCCTCCAATCTTGCGACTTGAGTATTCACGCACGCCAGACAGTCATGTCGCGATCCAATTATGGTGGGACGATGTTTACTTACCTTGCCGCACGCTGTCACAAGATACACAAAGTCAATATTACTAAAATGTATGGTTTTCAACGAGTATCGAAAGCGACAGTTATTGGTGCCTGGCGAAATGCACGCACCCACCCCGGATCTTCACGACCACAATCAAAACTACGTCATAAACAAGCGAGAGGCTCTAACTGGCTAGCTATAGTTGGTTAACAGTAAGAGGGGCCAGTTATTTACCGACCCGCGTTCATATGCTGTGTTAATAAATCAACATCCCAGTTTTGGTGTGGGTGCGTATTATGCTTGCCCGACAGCACCTGTCGAAGCAATGAAAGATGGTCGTACCACATTACATCGTAAACACCATAACATCTCCTACTGTGCCAGATCAGCCACCGTGCTCTGATTTCCATGTTACACGATTGCCTCGGGATTTTCGACCCTTCTCCTCGCCGTTCCCAGCCCAGCATGGCCTTTCGCCTGATCTGCACCTAACCACGGCTTCAACGCCTCAGACAATGTAGTCTGTCTGATGAAGTACAACACTTGACCCAAAATGATTAGAACAAAGGCAATAGGGTACATCCAGTGGATGCTCAGGCCCAGAACCTTGACACCGATCGCTACACCCCAAAAGCTTCCTGTCAACAATGAGATGTTGAAGAAAGCGGCGGAAGAAAGACGGAACAGCAGCGGCGCCAGCGAGTAAAACAACGAAAGGATGAACGTGTATCCTGTAAGGTAGCCGCCAACCTTGCTGTTCCAAGTCGCGTTGCGGAAAGACGTGCGATCAAAGATACCAGCCTGCGTACCATTGATGAACATGCCCCAGAATGCCAGCTGGCCCACGACTTCGTACAGCGGTCGAGAGCTGACCAGCCACTCTTCGAACACGTTGCTGAGGCCATAAAACGTCGCGCCGAGCAATGCGAATAAATCGCCCTTGACCTCATCGCTGGCACCGAACGAGTTACTGCCGGTGATTTGATCCGAACCAAAGATGACTCCCAGTCCGCCGATGCAGAACAAGATGCCGGCGATTTGTGTATAGTGGTATCTGACCTTCAGAAAGAAGAAGGATATGACCACCACAATAACAATGGCCCAGAAGTTGATCAGCTGGGCTGACAAAATTGTGGTGTATCGATAAGCCAAGACGACGAAGTAATTACCCTCGACGTCTAAAAAGGCTAGGATCAGGAAGCGCCATCCATCGAAGACGACGAGGCGCACCCACCGCTTGAAACCGTATTGGTAGATTGTGTAGCTCGTGTAGACCAAGTTCAGGAGTACGTAGTTGAAGAAGGTTTGGAAAGCCGGAATGGATGTGCCTTCGTTGGCGAGGAGGGACGAGAGCGTGTTGGTCGAAGTGATACAGATGGCGAGGACTGTTGATAGGCGTTAGTGTTGGATCTCTGTGATGTGAAAATGGAGGGGATGTACCTTGGCCGAGGAGCATGGTGAGCCAGAACTGCTTTGTCTTTATGTACTGGAACCAACGACCTTTGCTCTGTGCATCGCTCTCAAGGACTTCGTTGCCTGTCTCAACAGCGTGCAAAGATGTGCCGATGCGCTCATTTTCAGAACTCGTAGGGACCTCGAGGCCCTTCGGATGAACAGTTGTTGTGTAAACTGGATCAGCGGCTGTATGGACATCTTCGCCTTTTCCAAAGAAGCCCTCGGCGGAGTGAGGCTGCGGCTGGGCCATGTCGAAGTTTCCCTTTGATTTTACACCGATTTTCCGGGTGCGGGGCGTGGAGCTTTTCAATCACAGCGTGAGCGCAAAACTCCCGAAGTCGCTCACGGTTCAACACGCGCAGTCGGCAGGTGAAAATGAAGTAAAGACCCAGCAAGCCATGCGCAGCGCGGGGATTGCCACACTTTATGCATCATCCACAGCTGAGCAAAACGAGCAAAAAATGCTGGCTGGTTAACCTGCATTCGCGCCTGTCGATCTCCACATAGGCAGACTTAGCCTCCGAAGCTTGCCCACAGCCGGCAACGTGCGAGTAGTGGCGCCGTGCTCTGGATGCTGGCTGGCCCAGGCGAGTCCCCAGATGCGTTCTGGTGTGTGCTCACGGTGTCAGAGAGCTGCATGTGAGATGCGTGATTTGTTAGTCTGGAAAGTCCCAGAGGTAAAATTTAGCGAAGAGGGGCAGTCGGCGGACTGACCGTTGCCACGTTCTCGACGTGCAGAAACTGTGTCGCCAAAGGGTACATGATCCAGGGAGCGAACGGTAGGTGGGGTGGGTTGCACAAGCGAGCACAGGTACATGCCAGGGCAGCAAGTGGAGCCACGGAAGACTGCAACAACAATCATGTATAGATAAGCTACTGTAGAGACGGTAAAGCAATAACTCGTCCTCTTCCTCGAGGCACCGCAATTAGACAGGAGTGGGGTGTTCCACACGCCGTTCAAACAATAAGAGAAGGGTAATTCCAGCACCCACCTCCTCTGCACGATTCTCTCAAGTTGCAAATGTCAGGAAGCTCCATATCCAAATGTCAAGAGGCAATGGCAGCGACCTTGAGCTGAGGGTGAGTAGCCTACTCCGAGTCCTCTTCATCACTGTCCTCCTGGTTCAGCCAGTCGTAAAACTGCTCGGCGGACTTGCGCACAGTCTTGCTGACCTTGAGGTCAACGTACTTCTTGCTAGCCTTTTGGCACCAGGGCTTGAGGACCTCCTCAGTGACGAGATCGTTGTTGTAGACTTGGATCAGAATGGCGGAAACCTGGGGAATGAGCTCAGGCTTGTCGTTACCGACAAAGCGCTCAATACCTCCAAGGAAAGCCTTCTCGTGCTTCTCCGAGGTGATCAGCTTCTGCAGCATAGGGGCACGGGCCTCAATCTGCTTGACAATCTTCTCGCTGAAAAGGGTCTGAGGAATGACCGTCAAAGTGCGGTGCTTGGTCTCAATGCCGAGCTCCTTCGCCTTGAGGTAGATCTCGACGCTGTCCAGCTTTTCGACACCGCCCTTCTCCTTGGCAGTGTCGATGATCCACTTGCCGAAGATGTCGTACTCAGAAGCCTCGGCGTCATCCTCGCCCTCAATGACGAGAGCGCGCTTGAGGTCCTCGGGAAGATCCTGAGCACGGGCCTTGATGGCAGCCTCGGAAGTATCAATGTGCCACTCGACCTCCTTGACTTCGTCAATCTCTTCGGCACCCTCCTGGATCTGACGAGTGAGCTCATCATCGCTGCCGGCCTCGATCTCCAATTCGCCGTTGTTGTCGTCGTCCTCAGCACTATCTCCAGGACTGCCTCCGTTCTGTGAGACCTCCTCACCCCTGGCCTCAGCCTCCTTGCGAGCGCGACGCTCAGCCTTCTTGGTGGACTTGTCCTTCTTGCCCTTCTTGGGCTCGTTCTTCACGATAAAGGCAGAGAGCTTGAGACGAGGGTCGACTTCGGAGATCTTACCGCAAGCCTTGCAGTCGAGCGTGATGTTGCCATCCTTGATGTTGACCTCGGTTTCAGGGTTCTTGCACTTCTTGCAGAGAACGAACTTGGTGATGAAGCCATCGAGGTAGTCTTGGAGCTTGCTAGCGTCGTGAGCGCCATTGATGATCCAGCGGTCATCATTGGGGTTGGTATTGGTCTGAGCGCCAAGCTCGAAACCAAAGTATTTGATGACGTGAGAAGGAGGGCGGGCAAGAGAGTTGGCAACGCTGGTCAGGTTGACAATGACGGTCTTGATGCCGTTGCCCTTGCCTTCAATCTTGGACTGTATGCGCTCCATCTTGTAGCGGTAGAAGGGGTCGGTGATATCGCGGCGAATGTTGACGGTAGCCATGGTTGCGGTTGGGGGAGGGGGGAGGTAGTGTGTGTTGTTACTAGGGGTAGGACGAGCAGGTTGGGGTCAGGTCTGGTATGCGTATGAAGGCTGTCAAAGACATGCAATGGCAGTCACTTGTGTGTGGTTGTGTGGTGTGGGACTCGAGGTCAGGCAGGCACAGTGTTAACCGTTGGTGGAGTGGTGAAGACTGCGCGGTATCCGCATACAGCGAAAATTTTGCAGTTTGGGGGGAGGTTCGACTCGGAAGGCGTGAAGTTGGCGCGAATACATATACCGCAGTTGTCGTTGTCGGCTCTGTGGTGCGGAGGGGTTGCTTTTGCGGTGCCTACAGGCGAATGTGGCGGTTCAGAAGAGTCGCGGACGTGCGACTTGTCAGGCGAGTTTGCGAGTGTTGTGCAGTGCGGGTACCAGTGATGGACACTGGGGAGGGCGATTTTGCCTGATGGATTTGCGCTGGGCGAAAGTGTGAGTGTGTGCGGGCTTGGAGGAGTCGAAGGCAAGGTTTTATGTGACAGTGGAGAAGCGTTCGTGGCTCGAGCGCACGCCAGTCCGCGGCCAATTGCAGCACCCACCGGGGACACCCAAGCAATCAGCAAAGCACAACACGTGTATCACAAACAACCCCTCGTCAAGCCGCAGTTTGCCCTTGGTTGCTACGCAGCCGCGTTGCTCTTCTGCTTGAGAAGAAAAAAGCACCACACGTACACATCATGTTCAGTGAGACACAAACCGTCCAGTTTCCAAGCGCCAATCACAAAGAATTTTCGCTAGCGACTGCAAACGCCTGCCTAGAGCAAGCAGCACTGAGCACTGTTTCAGGAGCATCACACCCCATTGCCCATGTTACCGAATGTTACAGATTGCCGTTACACATGCTAGGAACCCCGTCCACCACTGTCCCTGCGGAGCGTTTGGAGTATAGGTTAGCGAAATCGCAAGTTTTGATCAAATGCCGTCGTTTGCAGATGCTTCGTGCGTCCAAAGTCGTGCTAGAGCAGCAGCTGGGAACCGTTGACAACATCGCCGCCCGTGTGGGCTAGGCTGCCGTGCTGCAAAAGTCAACGTCACCTAACCCCCACAACTTTTTAGACAAACAGATATCTGTGGTTGAGCGGAGAACTCGTCGCACATTCGCAGAAATGCCAGCCCAGGTCGATTATTCGCTGTACCTCGTGACCGATTCGACAGAAGCCATCTTGGGCTCAAGAGACCTGGTCGAAGTTGTCGAGCAAGCCTTGCTGGGAGGTCGGTTACGCTTTCCTCTATTCACTCCTGCATACTGACCGACACCACTTCTATTTCCCCCGTTTGGCGTTGGTCCATTGACGATTCGTGCAGGTGTAACTATTGTTCAGTATAGGGACAAGACCAGCGACACAGGTGTACTCATCTCAACAGCCAAAAAGCTCCACGAGAAATGCAAGCAACATAAGATCCCCCTCCTCATCAATGACAGAGTTGATGTTGCACTCGCCGTGGGCTGCGAAGGCGTTCACCTCGGCCAAGATGACATGAACATTGTCGAAGCGCGTCGCATCTTAGGAGACGATAAGATCATTGGCGCCACAGTCTCGTCGATTGAGGAAGCCAGGATAGCTGTGGAAAGAGGCGCAGACTATCTGGGAATCGGAACTCTCTATGCTACCCAAACCAAGAAGAACACCAAGGATATCATCGGCGTAAACGGTATCAGGAAGATCTTGAGCTACCTCGACGAAGCAAATGAAAAGAGCAAGAACGTCAAGACTGTATGCATCGGCGGTATCAACGCATCCAACATCCAGCGCATCATCCACCAACTCTACGCTCCCCGTTCCCCATCTACAAAGCCCAAGACAATCGATGGCGCTGCCATCGTTTCCGCCATCGTTGGTGCTAGAGACCCCAAGGAAGCATCTTCTCGTCTGCAACAGCTTATCAAATCTTCTCCTCCCTATTTCAAGTCGTCAGAACCCGTATTCTGGCTCGAGAAAAACGAAGACGAAATAAGGGCTCTCGCATCAACAGCTGACAAGGCTACATCTGCAGTCCATACCAAATCCCCCCTCAGCCACAACATGACCAACCTCGTCGTTCAGAACTTCGCCGCAAATGTTGCCCTTGCCATCGGTGCTTCGCCCATTATGGCCAACTACGGCGAAGAAGCATGCGACTTATCTCGTCTCGGCGGTGCGCTGGTCGTAAACATGGGCACCGTCACGCCTGAAGGCCTTCTGAACTACAAAAAAGCAATCGCCGCGTACAATGCCGCTGGTGGACCGATTGTGCTCGATCCTGTAGGCGCTGGCGCGACCAGTGTGCGGCGCGATGCGCTAGGCCAGTTGCTAGGCGTGGGCTATTTTGATCTGATCAAGGGCAACGAGAGAGAAATCATGGCTGTTGCGCGCGCGAGTGGATTTACCCTCGATGATATCAGCCAGCAACGTGGGGTCGACAGCGGGGACTCCCTGTTCACTCTCCAACAGAGAGCGTATCTTGCGTCGAGAATTGCGCTGAGAGAGCGTAACATCGTGCTTATGACGGGCGCAACGGATGTCATCAGCGACGGCGTTCGTACGTACGCTATCAGCAACGGTCATGCGTACTTGGGAAAGATTACCGGGAGTGGGTGTACGCTTGGTACTACGCTGAGCGCCTACCTGGCCGCGTGGCCGCAGGATAAATTGCATGCTGCTGTTGCTGGAATTCTGCATTATGAGATTGCGGCTGAATATGCGGCGAGGAGAGAGGACGTCAAGGGGCCCGGGACATTTGTGCCTGCATTCATTGATGAGCTTTTTGCGAGAGGTGGAGTGGTTAGTGGGGGCCAAGAGAGCTGGGGCAAAGACATGAAAGTGGAATGCTTGAAAGATGTCCCTGATGCTGGCTTGCTGAAGGACGTGTAGATATCGATGTGGCTGCAGATGCTACATACTTTGTTGTACCATGGAGCTACGTCTCAATCTCCCAATGTCTTATCCGTCGACCTTGATCTTCATCCCGAAATCGTTTAGCACATCAACATACTGCTCACCCAGCGTGGCAGGCGTGAGTATGCCACCTCCAAGTCTTCCAGCCTCCGTTTCCTCGAGTCTGCCTCTTAGAATGACTTTCGCCGCAGCCGCCAATGTGATCGCTGTAGCTGCATACCCGCCATGCGCGCAGTCGATCTTCGCAGTAATTTTTTGACCACTGCCCTCGGCAACTCCCACACCACGGTAAGACAAGAAGTCGTTCTTCATGCTCTCCCTCGTCGGCCCCTCACCTGGTTTTGGGATCAAGAATCTTTTGATCAGCGGTGCGAGAATCCAGCGCGTGGGTGGCAGCGCAAGGAAGAGCCCTATAAGACCGAGAGCGACCTTGAAAGCGAAGCCGCTGAGAAGCGAGGTCGCGCGCATGTACTCGTTGAAACGGAAGCGGGGTCCGTATGCAGAAGATGTAGATGCGTATAATCCAGCAGATCGATGCACGATACATGTATCCACGCTCGCCATAGCGCCTGTAGTCTGCACGCCACCGAGTTCAGGAATCGAAGGGAGACCGAGGAGGCCTCCGCCTGGGTTGTCAACAACTTTGTCGGACTTGACAGAGCTGAGACTGTAAGGGTGCATGCTCTTCGCCAAATGACCCAGTGAGTAGTTGTTGAACAGCTCCAGCATAGTTAAGGTGGTGCCACCGCTGACGCCAGTCTTGAAATCATACAGTGTCATGATGACACGTTCGCAATCTGCTTGCAGCCTTTTTCGCACTGCACGGGCGAGAACATATGCCATGATGTCGGCGGGCACAGAGTCGAGGCCCGCCTCTGGAATGATGATGCTCTTGTTGGACTTCGCAAGTGTATCGTACTTGGCGACCATGTCGTAGATCCAGGGTACTTCGCCGGTAGAGTCCAGGTAGTGAGTACCGTTAGCGGCACACGCAGCAAGGACGGGCTCGCCGTAGTGCATGAAGGGACCAACAGTAGTGATGAGGAGTTTGGTCTTCGTCACGAGAGTGTTGAGTTGGTCTGGCTCAAGGTCGCAGGTTTCAACGTCTGGCAGCTTGCGGCTCGCACCGAGTTTCTTCAGCTCATCAATGACACCCTGCAACTTCTTCGCATTGCGTCCAGCGATTGCCCACTTCAGATCCTCAGGAAGGTGTGTACTGATCCATTCTGCGACCAGCTTTCCAGTGTATCCGGTAGCGCCGAGCAGGATGAGCTCATATTGGCGGTTGTTCTGTATCTGAGCCATGTCGTCTTCAATCGTTCTTGATGCGAACGAGTACTGCGCAGCTAGATGAGGTTTGACGAAGAGGTGGGACATCGGAGAGGCAGAACTTCTCCCTTACTCGCAAACTTCGAACGTCGGACGAAGCTCTACATGTGGAAGGCCGATGAAGTCATGTACCGAGGCAGGAGGCCAAGCGCCTTATTGCGTACTCTGGAGGTTTCCACAACGCCACACAATGTACTCATTAACGTATGGTGACATGTGATAGTCTTAGGATACATTGAACAGCATCTTTGCCTCTAATAGGAGTACAGTGTAAAATAAGTCTGTACAAAATACACCGTGATATGACCATTTCAGGCTATGACTAGTGTAGTTAGCCTGCCAAGGCCAACCGAGAAAGCGCGCACATCGACAACGAGACGCTGTCTCACTATCATCACAAACCTGAACATTGGGTTCGCACATTGCTCGTTTGCGCGACCGAAGCTTACTCAGGAGGCTGATCAGCGTATTCCCTCCTGCGTTACGAAGACCAGATAGGCAGAAACTCGGAGAGACGTTTGGAGGGGTCGATTCGTCCACCGATCCATGAATGTTTCTGCAGCGTCGCTGACAGTCTGAAGACTCGCAGGCCAAAGAAGACGACTGTCTGGGTGCATATTGATCTCCCAGTAGAGGCAACATTTGCCGGCTTCCAGCAAGACGAATCTTTCGTGCCGAACGGCTGCCATCCGGCGCGTACACAGTCGCAAAGCATTTAGATGTAGAAATACAAGAACCATACGTTTCCACACAATCTACCCAGAGGACTCCAGATCGGCGAGTTGCGCAACGAAAACGTATCGATAGTACCTATGGTCTTCACCATCGGCCTTGCTTCGATCCGCATCGATCCGCCTCGAGCTTCTACCTACACTGCTTACATTGAGCACGCGTGAAGTCTCAGCGATCTGAGCAACGACTCCCGATAACAAGCTTGCGTAGATACAGAAAACGAGTGCTGGTTTTGGGACCGTGGATGCCTGCTAGCAAGCAGACGCCTGCAAGACCCGAGTATCTCGCAATACGTCTCACGTTGTCACAAAATGGCGAGACCGGATGACTTGCTATCTAAGTAGTGAGAAACGCCTGCGGACGCGATTACCTTGATCCGCAATCCCCACCAAGTGGAAATGTATATCGTATAAGAAGCCGATTGAGCGCGATATCACAAGCAGTTGGTTGACCCGTGCGGTTCCAGCGTTGTCACGGAGCTCTTGAACCACGAAGGCAACGAACCTGAAACATGTTTGCATTCCAAGCATCCACCCAGTGATTCCGACAAGTCATATGGCTCATCCATTTGGAGCGCTGTGACACGTGGTAAGGTAAGCCTACAGATTCGACGGCTGATGCGCTGTGAAAGAGTGCGTCATCGACAGGACGATATTGTTTGGACTAGGAAATATTTTCGACTTCAAGAACACGCGCATCCACTTGACAAAACACCTCGAAGGCGTACATCACGAGTCTCGCAGAGTTGCGCTACTGCCTGTGGTGTGTGGCTGATGCAGGGTGGGAAGGTCGATGAGGATCCATGCATTAGCCAAGCCGCTAGCTGCCGTACTTAAGCCCGCCGCCCCTCCGTCTCTCGACCTTCTCCATCGTCAACTTATGAATCGCGTCGAACAACCTTTCCTTTCTTCCTCTTCTTCGAACTTTCAAAATAATGGCCGAGACTTGTATAGTCTGCCTTGGCGATCTCGTCCACCCCGACGAAGGTCCTCCCGCTACCGAGTTGCCATCAGCAATCGACTCGCTTACAGATGGGCTTGATGCCAACCCTGGTAAACCGGATGCATTCACCACGGTAGCTCCGGAACAACCAAAGGTCGACGAGATGGTTGCACACCTGCTGCCATGCGGCCACAATTTACACAACGACTGCCTCAAACCCTGGGTGGAGAGAGCCAACAGCTGTCCGATCTGCCGAGCCAGCTTCAACATGGTCGAGCTCAGTGCGCGTGTAGGAGGTATGTCAACTTGCGATATTACGAAACGACGAGCTGCGATAGTAGCTGCCTTGCAGTCGCCTAGCAGCCACCCAGCTACTAGCTAAATAGTCAGTCAGACTCGACTCAATCCTTACCCCATCATATGTCACTGCGGTTTCGTGCAGTACATACAGGAGCCCTACTAATTTCACTATAGGCCCAAAACTATCCGAGTATGCTGTTAAAGAGAAGCAACAAGTCGCCGACATCGACCCTTCCATGATCGTCGACGAGGACTACGCCCTCGAGGATGACGGAAGCTATGACGCATGCATGGTGTGTGATGAGTTTGGCGATGCATCACAGCTCATGTTCTGCCACAGCTGCGAGCAGCTCTGCCACGTGTTCTGCGCCGGTCTTGACGAGATGCCGATACGCGGCGCCTGGTACTGTCAAGGCTGTATGGAAAACCCGGCGCTTCTTGAGGCGGCAACCCGCCGGCGAACCAATCCACGGGGCCCTGCAGCCTGGATCAGTGGACGCAGCCGTGTCCCTCGACACAATCGAGCTCCAGATGAATGGGTTGGGGTGTGGCAGAGCGTATGGAATCGACTGCAATGGGACATTGACTTTCCTTTCGAGGATGAAGACCAGTCTGAAAACCAGTCCGAATTTCTAAGACGGGAGGCTCACGAATGGGAACGACGTTTCGAGCTTGCTCGCCAGATGGGTGCTGGCACTCGATTTCGCGCCGCCGCCGACAACATTCACTCACGCCGCCGAGGCTCGAATCGATCCGCACGATCCACAAATCGATCACTCCATCGTGAAGCGCCCAAGACACCTAGAGACCCAGAGTCACAAGAAGAGATCAGCGCTTGGAATCAATTCGAGAAGGCACGAAACCAGCTTGCGCAGTTGGGTGATGTTCCAGCGCCACCTGAAAGCACTACCAGCAGCCGACGAGGACGCAAGCGAAAATCTGTCGATTCCTCACCTGCAGGTGCCGAGTCCGCTGAACAGCAGCCAGAGCGCAAGCTGAAACGCCCACGAACCCGCCTGCACATCGATAGTGGAAGGGGCGAATCATCCTCTGCGGCAGCCCGCCGCAACACTACTACCCACGAAGGCGTTCAAGAGCCAGCCACGTCACCGCCAGCTGGCGAGTCGGCCAACGCTCCCGGATTTCTTGCTTCTCTACTACAAGAGGTCGAAGTTGACCGTTTCGCAGAGCGCGACAGAGAGATCGCCGCCCCACAACCCAAGCGCATTATTGTGGAGCGAGCTTGCTCACCCCAGAACTCGTCTCCCGGTCTATCACCGGTGTACCAGCAACCCCGTGCTGGTTTGACGACACCGCCACCTCTCAACCTCACACGCCCTAAGTCACCTGCAGAACATGATGAGGGCTCACCAACGTATTCACCTTATTCACCTGCAGACGATGAGCGAGTCGGTCGTCGCAGGCTGACGCATCGTGCTGTGGGCCTCAGCAGCCCACCTCGGTCAAAGGACTCGTCACCTTCGCGGCCGCCGACACTTTCTTACTCCACCAAGGCTGAGCTGCAGCGCATGGTGACTGCTGTTCTCAAGCCACTATATCTGAAGAAAGAGGTCACGAAGGAAGAATACACCGACGTTAATCGCGATGTCTCACGCTTGTTGTACGACAAAGTTGGTGATGCTGGCGCTGCTGCCCTGGCAGATCAAGAGACTAGGGAGAAGTGGCAGCGTATGGCGAGCGACGAGGTTAATGGTGCTATCAAGTCATTGCGTACTGCTGATGTTGCAGCGTTGTCGCCTGCCGCTGATGAGTTTGCGTCATCGTCTTCGTGAAAGCGTTCTACATACATCATCTTCTTGTTTTAGCGATTTGGGATACGGCGCATAGGTGAAACTAAGATACCATGGGACTGGGGGCTATTGTATTGTAGATAATGTTTTATGATGAATGGAGACAAACCATAAGTCTAAGACAGCTCTCGCCTTTCCAAACATACTATTCCAAGATTCATCAGCATCATTGAAGTGTGGCTGCTGACCAGCTTTAAAAGCGACGGCGAGTTTCAGGCGACAGGTCGCTGTAGTACGTTCCAGTACCGCCTGTCGAGGTCGCTAGTGGCATAATCACCTTACCAGCGTAGATCCTGCCGGACGCTTCGGCACTACAAATTAGTAGCGTTTCGATTCTCAAGTTTACAAGGTAAGACTTTATTTCTCCGTTGCTATAGCTGGAGCTTTGTAGGCAACCGTTCTTAGCTCAATCGTAGTCGTGACCAGCAAGCTGCGTAGAGGCCCAGAAACAGAAGAGCACCTGGCTGTTGACTCATAGAACGAAGAAGAGAACTGTCATCCCTGCTCCACAATATGAGAAGACCCCTAGGGCAGTAATTTTCGGAGTTGAAACATACTACTATTAGAAACCGACTCCAACATCTAGTCACAGTCACACCGACATTTGGTATAGTGATACGAACTTTACGTGTCAACCTTACCAAGTGACACACCCATACAGATCACTACTGACTGAGTGCGAGATCTCGTCTCGAACCATCGTATCATGGACCTACTGAACCTACTAGCTAGCTGAGCAGCTCACTGAGCTGAGGAGAGGCGATTGTGAGTCTCGATCAGACTAGGAAGTCGCTCGCGCCTCAGGTTGTACCAGTCGCTCATTGAACGACTGGGTAACACTCGCTGAGGAATTTTCGAGTCAATAATCGACAAACATCTTTAGTGCTAACGGACACAGCGGAATATGTTGCACCTGCCCAGTTCTTCAGGATTCCCCAAAATCGGAAGCGTTTGCAGAAACTATAGAACGCAATTTGAATCACCAGTCGTCATTGTGACATACAGAGCACAATTTCCGCCGATAGTCGTAATTGCCCTTTTCGTCGACCACCCAGCCAGCAAGCTTCCGTGAAAACTTTTGCGTGAACATCAATCACCCAATGCACATACTCACCAGTACTTTCGACTCCTGGTTTCCAGGATGTGTATGCCCGACAGATGGTATTCACTCTCCGGCTCGGCTCTCTTGGAAGGTGAGGCTGTGAACCATGGTGCTGCGTTCTTGGGGTCGAATTGTACTGAAGGTCATGTCAGAGACGACTGCGAGACTAAACTATTCTCATACCTCACGAGTAGCCCGTATCGATTTGAAATCCCAATACTGATGGTACGTAGCTGGCAGCCTGCGGGGTCAATTGTAGGCGCAGCAGTCAGTCTGTAGAATTCTACAACCCTCAGTCTTGAAACGAGCTCTCTTGTGTTCTTGAGTGGCTTCGATGCGGTATTTGCTCGGATCGCTCTCTCAAGTCGCTCACTCAGACCGTAGTGCTTGCGTCCGCTGTTTACTCTATCACCTTGCTCATTTCAATGCACACAAACTCTTTCACCTTTGACCAGCGTCGCGCTAGGGCCATCCTCCCCTTACACTCCTGCTATATATGACATCCATCTGCCCCACCATTTCTCCAGCTTCTTCTTCCTCCCCTTCATCCCTACTTCTCTTCTTACGAGCAACGTACAGCATTCATCTCACAGAGTCTCATTAAAGCAAGCAAGTCTCAGAGTTAAGCTACAAGTACTTGAATCTTCAACATCTCGAGATAAACACTAAGTTTCATGAAAGACTTCGCACCACCGTCCAGAAACGACATGGCGTCCAACATCGTTACGCTTGAGCAGTTCCCTGCCTTTCTCAGCACACTGAAGAGTCTGTCGAGATACAATCCCGAAGTAGAGAGGAAACCGAACCATGTATGGTACCGACTCGACAAAGTTAGAATTGACAATCTCCTCAGAGCCTTTTCGTTGATCATCATCCAAATGCTACACGGTTCCCCGGACAAAGACCAAGAATTGCAACATCTCCTTCGAACAGCCTCCGGCCTTGCAAATGTTTTGCGCAGCCCAGTAATCACGGTAGCTCTCATTGGAGCTCAAGGCGCGGGAAAATCTCTCAGCTTGAACGCTCTTTTCGACTGCGATGGTCTCTCGCTCACAGGAGCTGACGGAGCAGCATGTACCTCTTCCATCACCCGTTATGCTTACTACAGCGGAAAGTACAAGTTCGCGGCCGAGATCAAGTTTCTAGACGCAGAAAAGCGCGAAGCCCTGTTGAAGGAGCATGCTCGCAGCTATTATCACTACCAACATGCTGACGAAGACTCCGACGATGAAGATGCACCTAGATCAAGGCCATCTCGTCATGATGAGACGGAGCGTCGTCAGAAAGACACAGCCGAAGATGCCTTCTTGACCTTGTTTGGGTCTCTTGATGCATTCCAAGAGAGCTGGAGTGCAGCTGCATACAGAAGCGGAGAGTTTGTCAGGATTTGCAAGATGAAATGCGAGGAGACTTTACACGAAGAACACGGAGGTTCGGGTATTGCTACCAAGTTTGCTGATAATCAGAAGGATCTCATCAAGCAGCTCAAACCCTTTCTTACCGAGGTCAAAGGTGTCACATGTCTGTGGCCACTTGTGGATCAAGTCACGATCAAGCTCAACAACGAACTTTTGCAGTCCGGTATTGAGATCATTGACCTTCCTGGTGAGTATAGAAGTCACAGTTGTCATGTCCGTGACTAAAAACATGCAGGTTGGGGTGATGCCAACCTCTCAAGAGTCCGCCATGCTGAGGACATCAAAGACACTGTAGATGTAGAGATCATTCTGGCCGACACCATACGTATGTGTTCGGACGACAAGGTAATCAACAGCGTAAGGGCAGCCGTCGCCCATCACGGGCCTGCAAACGTGAAGATAGTCGCTACAAAAATCGATGTAAGTGACTCTTGTCACTCTCAACGCTCGACTTCATTATTGATAACTGCATAGTCTATCAGCAATAACCAGCTATCTCAATACACAGGAGACAACTACGATGAGATTACGAAACTCATCCAGGATGCTGAGCAGCAGGACGCACAACTCGACGAAGACGAGGATGACGAGGCGTTGAAGAAGAAGAATGTCATCGAGAAGTACAAGTCGTACCTCGAACGTATCTTGAAGCAGACAAAGGTCTCAGAACGTGCCGAAGACATGACCGCCAAATTGGCCGCCAAGCTACAAACCAGAAACGCTCAAGACATACCACAAGTCTTTCATGCGTCAGCCTCGGAATACATGGAGTGGATCAAGCCATCAAGGATCAACTTCAAGAATCAGCCTTCCTTACCTGTGGAGATGACTGGCATACCTGCTATTCGACAATTCCTCTACTCACTGCCTGCCGACCAGAACATCAAAGACTACGAGTATCACATCAACACGATCCTACCAATGTTCATCGAGAAGATCAAGAGGACGGTTACTGTTTCCGAGCGTGATGGAGGTTTCTTGACTATTGCCGAAGCGTTCGATACCACGCGCAAGGCGTTCATGGCACGTTTGCTCTCACAAGTGAAGAGCTCTTTCCAGTCATCATCAGACAACAGCATTGCCAAGATCCAGGTCTATGTCCCCGCTTTCAAGGAACAGATCATCGAGCTCGTCTTGGAAGACTGGAATGAACTCAAGTCTGCGGCCTTCAATCGGATCCTGAAGTGTCGCGGCACAGTACCGAAAGGAGTCTCCAAGGCTAGAGGTCTGGAGAACGGTGCCGATTGGAACATGGATCTTGCTAACATCCTCGCACCGGCATTCCACAAGTGGTCCAAGACGTATGCTGATTGCTTGAAACCTATGAAACCGTCAATGGCTTATGCTTTCGACAAGCATCATAAAGAGATCAATCGTGTCATGACTGTGTCGCCAGCAAACTTGCCCACAGTGGAGAAAGCAAAGAAGAAATGGGCCCCTTTCCACCACAAGGTGCAGGTCAAGCTACTAGGCCTTATGGACGCCATCGCGCGAGTTCAAACAACCATGATGGAATGGGCTACTCTGGAATTCGACAAGGAGAACAACCTCATAGCACATATCACCGACGATATCTATGCGGAAGTCTTCAGCACAGTCCCAGCGCTCAAACCAGTCAACCCAGACGCCAAGAAACAGTACAAGCAGTACGTTGAGCCCAAGCTGAAGTTCCAGAAGAAGAACCTGGCTGAGATGTTCCTGCACGGCGAGACGCATTTCGTGGACATCGTCATGAACCACTTCCATGGAGAGTTCGACAAGGCTATACGCCAGACGCTGATGGAGCATTTTGCCGGCATCGAGAAGTTGTTCGAAAACTTCAGCGCCTCCCTTCGTTCCCAGGTACCCATCAGCTATCTACTGACGCCGGAGGGCGAGGCTATCCGCGCCGAAGCCGGAGAGCGGATCCCAGAGCTCGAGCAGAAAGTGGACGAGCTTCGCGCGCTTCTCCCAGCGAGGGCCAGCCAAGAGCAGGACGGCATTGAGATTGATAACATCGACCTCAAAGGCAACGTGCATGATATTGCGCTCATCTTCGAGACAATGGCTAAGCGCAAGACGGCTGATCCTACTGCCGCACACCGCCAGAGCAAGAGGATCAAGCTGGAGCCGCGCTAGAACTCCAGCCAGGTGAGATTGTGCAGACGACCGTCAGTATTACAGCCCCGCTGGCGAGAGAAGACTGAGTGGCCCTCAGGCAATTGGAATCCCTCAGACATGCTTTGCACAGACATCATTTGATTACTCAACAGAACATAGTGCGCAGAATGGTATGCCGAACGGTATACAGAATGGTATGGACACTGGGTTGAAGAAGAGCTTGGAGACAGACTTGAAGAGCGGCTCGGAGAATGGGTGAGAAATATGGCGCCAGCACATCACTCGCTTTCTTGCTTCACTTGTTTACTTACTCGTTTCTTCTTCTTCTTCTTCTTCTCCTCCCCCCCACCGACAATTTCGCTTCACCAAATTCCACAAGCCAAAACGATCTCACGTCTCATGGTCATTCAATCGTGCGCGCATCATCATCTGCGCAAGAGGAACGCAGGCAGATGAGTGGTCGAGTCTACATGCGCAAATACAATTTTTATACCGATCCATGGCGAGCGAACATCAAAACTCATATGGCCTTGGGCGATCTTCACCATCTGTAGAAATGAAAAGCGAGAGACCTCAAGCATAAAACCCGGGGCGTGTGGTGGGTGTGTAGGGGCCGGTGTGAGCGTCATGTCAGCGCCACAACCGCGAACTTCTCATCCATCGCAACAATGGCTAAGCAAAGACGTAGGGATGCTTGATTTGATCTGGTTTGATGTGACTTGATTTCCGAGTAGGCCCCCGCGCGGCACCTCAGCTCTGCGGAGCGCTACCGTGCCTAAATACTAGTATCGAGACCCTAGTCCTATCGTGCCGCCTGCCCATACCGCGACTCGGCTCTGACAGCGACCATGTGTATTCCAGTCCGAGTCTCATGATCGGACGATAGTATCCTTTGTATGTACCTAGCAGCGGGATGCAGCCGTGAGGCAATAAATATGTTTAATGTACAAGGTGTTGCCATTAATGGTCAATAACCGGGTCGAAGCGAAATTCCGAAAATGCTGTCAAGTGCTTGAAGAGCCGCGCCGAACGCCCGATGCTGGAAATGGATAATTCTGTACAATTGCAAACAGATGTTGTGGTAATATTGTTTTGGTTTCGTGAGATTGTGTCCAACTATCATATCGAAAAGGTTCGAATGCTCAGTGTGGATCAGGATTCCTCACCTAAGAAGAATCAGCATTGAAGTATGCTCGAACGGGAAGCTTGCTTACATTGAGTTGTCGCCCGTAATCGCGGCTGTCGTCGATACTTCCTACACTCTCACGGCTGCTGTTCCCAAATGTCGGGTGATACATCAAAACCGTCTCGGGATTCAATCGGGAGTCGATCATCAACGGCTGACTGTGTCTGCGTTGCGATCCGGATATCGGGCTGATGGATTCGTTATCGTGCCGGCTACCAGCAGAGCTAAGGTTTGTAGCAATCGGCGGTGGGTAGTGAGGATCGGTTGCGACAGTCCGTCCTCCAAGAAGGCCGGCCTTGCTCATGGTGCTCGTATTGCGTGTGATGCCTGCCTGATGCTCCTGCTCCGCTCGCTGTTGCTTCTTTCTTCTCCAAAGGAGAAAGAAAATGCCACCAACGATGGCTGCAATAGCTGCGACACCTCCAACAACCCCTCCGACTATAGCGCCCGTATTGTTTGAGCCTTTTCTGGTGGGTTGGACTTGCGGCGCATTCTGCGTGGGTTGGTAGACTACGGTTCGCGTAACGACGGCACCACTTTCAGTGACAACCACAAGGTTCGTGGATGGTTCGGCGGCGGAAGAAGTGGCAACAGTTGCCAGGGTTGAAGATGGCTTGTTGTTGGTTGTCGGCTATGTATTGCGTTAGTAGTTGTTGGCTGGTAAGAGCATCAAGGGTAAGTCAAGAAACGGGACTAAATACAGGAGTTGTAGAAGCAGGGGCAGCAGAAGTCTGAGATCGAGTAGGCGTCACAATAACAGTCGACGCTTCTTCTACGACAGTCTGTGTAATTGTCACGGGAGGCCGACCACGACTTGTGGGTCTTTGACTTGGCGAAGCCGAAGGCTGCCTACATGTCAAATGTTGTCCGTAATCGGAGACATTGCTGAAACAAAAAGGCCGTCTCTTCAAAGACGGGGAAAAACAAGAGCGTAAACTGACAAGAAGGGTTGAACAGGGGGCAATGTTAAGGAGTAGCGATAGAATGAAACATAGAGGTACTAACAGTAATCGCATTTGATGACGGTGGGGAGTCCGTCGACGAGGGAACCGGCGTCGCACTACTCACTTCTGTCGCGTCTGTTGAAGATGGCTGTGAGCCTCCTCCTGCGGTACCAGAAGGCTGGCCAGAAAGCTTGATGTAGATGTAAAGGTCTGCATCCTTGTCTCCGCATTTTTCGTCTGGATAACCAGGGCAGTCCTTTTGGCAGCTAGTGATGTCGGTTGTAGTGGAGGGAATGTAGTTTGAGCACCAACAGTTTGTGAACTGGATAACGGCGAAGGCATAAGTACCCGCGCTGTTGCAGTGGTCTGAACATTTCCCGTTCGATTGGTAGGTCCAAAAGACTGGCGCAACTTCGTTAGCAGGACGACTGTCAGGGCGGGTCTATGTACATACAAGCATCGTCTGTTGCGGTGTTCTGCGACGAGCAATACGACTGTGTGAATCCAGTGCCTTGTGCTGTCACCAACGCGCTGAACAAGAGAGTAACAAGCGCAACAAGCATGTTTGGTAGAGTCGCGCTGGGCGTGAGGATCATGGCTACAATGTGTGGATCTAGTGGAGCAAAGTGGCTGGAGAGTGAGCTCTATCAAATGACTGTGGGTCCTTGGGTGGTTCCTCGTCGGCGTTGTGTACGGCCGATGGTGAATGAAGGTGCGTGGCAAAATGCTTCACCACGACGCGATGAAGGCCGAAGATAGCGATTGAACGCCTCCGGTATCGTGCGCGGACGTTGTGTGGGTTTGGTGAGAGCAATGATGCTCGACGAAGGACGAGCGGGGTTGGCCAAGAGCGGATGTCGCTGTGTGGTGGTGCAGTTTTGTTGCGGTAGACGTTGCCGATTCGATCGATGGATCGAATGATGCTAAACAAGGAGAAAAGAAACTGTTCACTCAGGCCGTGGTCAGCATGGCTGCCGTTGACACAGTTGCCTGACGAAGAGGCCAAACAGAGTGCAATTGGGGGCGGGAAAAGAATGCGCGAGCGGGTTTTGAGAAAGCAAGCTGGGGCTCTGGCGTCGATCGGCCTGCAGCCAAGGAGGGACTAACCTTGCAGATGAAGGTCGTGCACTAGCTCCTTTGCTGGAATCCGCCACTGCCGGTCCTCTTGGAAAGAATTGGTGAACAAGCACACACACAGAAGCAGTGCGCCAGTAATGGGTGGCTGTGTAATGGCTAGGATTCGCGTCCTGTGAGTCGCTGAAGGATTGGTCGCCGTAGTAATTCAGTAGATGCAGCCGCGACCTCAAAGGTCATGACGTACCAGATAGCTCCTCGGCAACTCGAGAAACGATCCCTGGTATACTGGAGCACAGCTGCCCTGTGATTTGCAAACAGCTTTGCGGAAGAGTGCCCTGTTTTGTCGTCGTAGTCGTTCTCCCGCAATCAAGCAGGGCACCCACGGAAGGAAGTCCGAAGCTATTGTGGACGCTGAAATGGGACAAAGCGTCCTGGAAACGTGAACCACTAGAATGAGGGTGTGGCCGTCGCTTGGCCAAAAGCGTGAAAGAAAAAGACTGGAGAGAGAGCGAGTGAAAGCGAGTGAAAGCGAGTGTGTGGGCTGGGAAAAGCTGGTGAGCAAGAGCAAGGAGAGGTTGGGTGCAGGGCGCGGGTGTTTTGTTGTTTGAGTCGTGGGTGGACGGTACCTATCGAGCGCTGATCACCTGGCTGCACGCGCATATTTAGCAGCGGACGCGGGCGCGGGCGCGGGCGTATTCAGGATCAAGGATGCACGAAAGGATTCAAACGCCACCCACACTGGAGCCGGTTATCTTCATGTGGGGGAGCTGTTGCAGACGTCCATCAGAGCTGCAGCGATAGGGAGGCATGTGTCTGTTGCATGTATGCGAGCTTGTCAGGTGCGCTACACGAGCGGGTATGGGAACACGAGGGACACTCTCCTCCCTCATATTCGGTGCACCTGCGGCTTGTGCACGACGCGCAAGAGATCGCAATTCCGCCCGTGTGTGATGCCGGCTGTTTGAAACGTCGAAGCCTCAGAGTGCTTACACGAATCACAGCGCGGCAGCAGCAAGACAACATAACATCACAGCAACGCGCCCTCGAGTGGAAGCTGCACACCACGCCCAATCGGTACACACACCCTGTCGCAGAGCATGATGCTCTGCTCTCCATGCGGATGCGAGTGTGTCTGACCAACCAATCCCTCTGTTCTTCCTGCCCCTCCCATACACACACACACACACACACACACACACCACAGGAAACAGCTTTGACGGGGCATCAAGCTCTGCGCGCCCGTTGCTACCCAAGCCTCACTCGGAAGACAGGACGGAAAGCCTTGGCTTCTATTCACGAACGTCGAATACAGAACACGCTATCCACTGGAGGGCGCGCTACATGACGCAACTGTGGGCTTGCTGACCCGATGTTCAAAGAACGCGTCTCCACTCTCCAATAGTAGGATCGACAGGGGAAGGTCTGTGCTTAGAGACGACGGTTGGGCAGAGCTTGCGAGCTTGCGAGCTTGCGAGATGACGATCCTCTGACAAAAAAGCTGCGTTGGCACCGCTACTGTGAGAATACGCGAACTGTGACCGCGAATGAGTGGGTGGGTGGAAGCGCTCCAGCGGGATGTGTTGTTGATCTACGTGAGATCAAAAGCTTGGGTCCTGATGACTTGCGCAAGGGTAGCAAGACTGCCTGCCCACTCTCCTGCGCAACTAAGCGCCTGCAGACATCGAAACCACTGTCATCTCCAAGGTGTGCATTAGCGAGAGTTGATGTTTGTAGAGCTCGTAACAAACGTAATTGACCTTCCGTCCAACAATCAACAGAAGAGTTCGGCGTTGTACCTGAGTGAGTCGCCGGCCTGCTTATAGAAAACTGTCACTGGCAACGCACCACCGTTGTGATGGCCCTTGGACTAAAAGCTCGGTCCCAACAAGGCGCCCATAAGAAGTGGACCTTTCATCTTGCTGGTAGCGATCATGCTTGTGCCGCGTGGGGATTTCGGGATGCTTTGGTAGATCCTGCTGACCCCGAGTGGCTGATATTGTCTGCACATCACGATTTGCAATCTCAAAGTCAGTAGATCTACTGGACCAGAAGCGGGAGCCGCCGCGGAGTATTGGGTGTTGTTGATGCAAAAGTTCCAAGCGCATCGAAACTGCGGGTGGTACATAGCTACAACTTCGACTTCTTCCCACCAGCAACGCCCGATACAACATCGCCCGAGAGCAAGAAATCTGGATATTCGAACCCGTTCGCAAACCCTGCTGTGTGCCACTGACCGCCATCGACTGGGAATACATGTCAGCATATCGCGACCGCAGGAAATCATAGAGTTGAGTGACTTACCGACCAAGGTCTCTCCGTTCACATAGTTGCCAGCATCCGAGAAGAGGTATACTGTCGCATCAGCGATCTCCTTGACTGTGCCGTATCGACCAGATGGAATGCCCTTGGACGATCTTTCACGATGATCCTGTTTGGAAAGACGAGCCACACCCTCTGTGTCCGCAATGGGTCCTGGAGCGATGATGTTCGAGGTGATGCCCTTTGGTCCCTGTTCAATTGCCACAGACATTGCCATAGCGTCTACACCAGCTTTCGCGACGGAAACATGGCTCTGTAGCGGTGTACCAGAGTAGTGCAGGGTTGCGCTGACGAAGATGATACGGCCGCCAGTGCCGTTGGGTGGAGGCGTATGGCCGTCCGTCTTGTGCTTGGCCGCAGATTCGACAAGGTAGGGCAATGTTGCCTTGACGGTATTATACGACCCCAGCACATCGATGTCGATGACAGACTTCATAGCGTTTGGTGAGATCTGGTCCATAGGCGCAAGGAAGTTTCCAGCAGCACCAGCACTATTGCATGTCAGTAGAGCTTATCAGTCTTGGTATTCGATCCAGAACTCACATCACAAAATCGATGCTACCCAGCTCCTTTGCACATCTGTCGGCAGCGGCTTCTAGCAACTCCGGTTTTCGCACGTCTATCGCGCCAATACCGATAACCTTGGCACCCTTTCGTGCTGTTGCAATGTCTTTGGCCATGTTCTCTGTTTTCTCTACGTTGCGACCGACTATGCAGGCGTTCGCACCGAGATGGACCATTGCGCGAACTTGAGCCGAGCATATCGATCCCGCTCCGCCGGTACAGAAGACAACCTTGTTTTCGAAGAGACCATCTTTCCAGACGTTACTCAGATATTGATAACGTTCGAGAGGCATTGTGAATGGTTTCCGAACGACCGGACACGCTCAGTGCTGCTGCGGGTTGGTGTTGATGTGCTACTCGGTAGGCGGCTGTAGGAAGTAATGGTACCACAGCCAACAGTTGGGTCGGTATTTTTATATAGCGGACTGGGCTTTCTTCGAGTCAAAGGTACGGCCGAGAATGTCGGTTGTAGAGGGAGGAGGTTGGAGTTGAGGTCGCGGAGCAAGCCGAGGTACAGCTGCTAAGCTTACTCTCTAGCAAAGAAATGTCGCATGGAAAGTACAGCCCCCAGGACTGGACCGCAGTCTAAGAAATTTTGGAATCATGGGCCATTGCAGGCTCCAAAGAAATGTGCTCCTGCAATGATAGAAAAAGAGTTCGAGGTGGACGTAGAACAACTTGCATGTGCTTCTCCATAACGAATTGGTTTGTTGGTCCAAGCTCCTGTAACCGCCGCAACTCCACCGTAATCAGCTTGAACATAACGTCACAGAGCTCTCGCTGGACCCCACGCAATCGATCACGAACACCACTGTATATACCACGATAGCGCTCTCGAGACTATGGCAGCACCGACCATCTCCGTTTGCAAGTTTGTAGGGACTGTCAGTTTAGGGCTCTTGACGGTATGTGACCGCCACCTCCCCTCAAAGTCGATGCTGTCTCCGGCCCCACCATCTTTGAGGCCGTTGTGCACTTCTGTACCACTCTGCCTTACTCCCAAGATACTAATACTCGATACAGGGCGTCTCAGCGACACTATCAACCATCACGCTCCCCTCTCTGCTTGCGTTGCCTACCGCTGTTGACGCCCGTACGACATCCACCTACGTATCGCACAAGTCGCAGAACATTACCTCGTATCTCCGTCACATTACAACCTTCACACTCTTCTCTGCATACCTACTCTCGCCTCGTCGACTCCGCCACCCATACCTCCTCTACACCTCGATATTCGCTTTCGCTTCTGGTCCGGCTATCGATTATGCTGTATCGTTCCGCGCAGGCACCAACGAACGAAGAGCAGCGCTGGATCTCGAAGCACAGGGTGATGATGTCAATGGCGAGCAAGTGAGGCAGGCTGTTGAGAGGAAGAAGCTCACGGAGAGCGTAAAGGCAGTCTTCACAGGAGCTGCTTTTGCCATGCAGATTGTAGGAATCTGGGGAGACGGCGCATAGACAACTACCAATGCGCAAACTGAAGCGATAGGCGCCGAGGAACAGAGTGGTATGACGTGCAACGTTCGTGTACTTGGTGGAACGGAGTATATATGTAATCTCTAGCGTGACTCGCTCCTCTTTCTATAGCTGCTTTGTAGTCTTAAATTAGCGATCTTGCGTGAATTCAACTCTGACGCATAAGTCAAGCTGACAGTTATGAAATTCGACATACGCAGCACATGTCCCAAATCGTTCCAAACCTCCAATGCTAACCACCTCGTCTGGCCTTATGAGCGTGCAAATTCGGGAGTCGCCCTTCTCCCAGAGACAACAAGTACTGTAAACCGCGAAATCATCTTGTATTTGCTCTATCGTGACTCGAGAATCGTTGAATGGGTGCAAGTCAAGATCCTTGCCCTTGCTGGGATGAGGCTCTACTGCGGCGCCAACGCCACAGTTACGTGGGCCCTGAATCCCGACTGTTATGGACCCTCCCTTCGTACCCCAACATCCACGCCTTGGCTCCCTATTATAACTTGATAACCACCTCTATTTGTTCGCCTTCAGTCACAGACTGTGACTGTAACCCCTCATCATGAGCAAAATGTGGGAGGTAGACCCGGAGACGCGGAGCAAGGTATGTTACGGTGTATCTACGTAGTGGGGCTGTCTAGGGGTGAACTCGAGAGCGGATGGCACAGATGGCACAGGAGCGCACTGTCTCAGGCGCAGGGAGAGTTTACGTGCTGACCGTTTAATCACACAGTTGCTGGAAATTCAGAAGACAAACGACAACAACAAGTGCGTCGACTGCAATGCGCCGAGTCCACAATGGGTACGCAACCACCAACCCTCCTGGGGTCCCTTCCATCACGTACCACGCGACCATACGTCCAGCACTATATACTGATATGACGGTATCAGGCCTCGCCCAAGCTTGGAATCTTCATGTGTCTGTCTTGCTCTGGTGTTCACCGCGGCCTTGGTGTCCACATCTCCTTCATTCGCAGCATAACCATGGACGCCTTCAAGGGCGCTGAGCTTGCGCGCATGGCTGCCGGTGGCAACAAACCTTTCCAAGACTTCTTCAACGCGCACCCGTCGAACACGAAAGACAACAGAACGTTTGAGGCTTCGTCCATACAAGAGCGGTACGATTCGGAGGCTGGCGACGAGTGGAAGGAGAGGTTGAGTTGCAAGGTCGAGGACAGGGAGTTTGACAAGAGCAATCTACCCAAACGACTGCCGAAGAAGGAGAACGCTAGCACTGGTGGCCCGTTGAGCGGTCACGCCAGCGCAGCTGGGAGTAGAAGTCAAACACCACTCGGCAAGACACGCAGTAACGACTCCGGATTCCAACGCTCTGGATCGCCAGCTATTGGCACCAATGCCATGTCATCACAGAAGTCGAAGAACGAGGCTTATTTCTCGCGTATGGGAGCCGAGAACGCAAACAGGAGAGACGACGTAGCGCCTAACCAGGGTGGAAAATACGCCGGGTTTGGCAGCGAGCCGGAAGCTTGGAAGAACAACGACGAGCCAGGTGCGCCGCCTGAGATCGCCGACTTTCAGAAAGATCCTGTTGCAGCACTCACAAAGGGCTTCGGTTGGCTAGGCGCGAGTGTGAGTAAGGTGGGCAAGACCGGATATGAGGGCTGGGTCAAGCCCGGCATGCAGAAGGTAAGACGCCTCCAGAGCGTAAAGGCAGTAGTTGACGTTGTCCTAGCTTGCCGAAGCAGATATTGCCTCTCAGGCCCAGAAGACCGCTGGCTTGATGGGCCAGACCATCCAGGCCTCCGCCGCAAACGCTGGCACTGCGTTTAACCGCCTCGTTGAGGGCGAATCCTCAGGTACTACACGTCGTGGCGTCGAGCCAGCGAAGAAAGACTTCTGGGACGATTTTGGTGCGGCGCCCAAGGGCCCCAGCAGCGACAAGCGAGACTTCTGGGATGAGTTTGCGGGCGCTGGTGAAGCCAGGACAGATGCTACAACTGGCTTAGGGCAGAAACCAAAGCCGTCAGGCATTGGCACCAGCGCAATGAAGAAGAGCAGTGCTTCAGGGCCAGCAGCTGGTAAGAAAGACGACAAGTGGGAGGACTGGTAGATGCAGGAGTACTTCTCTTCGGTAAGGAGTTGGCGGTTCTGGAAGCATCCTGGAGTTGGCTGAACACTGCGAGCTTGCATGTGCAAAGGCAAGCTGATTAGGCGGGTATTGTATCGATATTATGTTCGCTTCATACTGTCCACACTGCCAACTATATTCAGGCATTTGTTGTTCTGGGTTCCGGCCTCATTGCCGTGGACTACTTATGACAAGAGCGCCAGGCGGTACTAATAACAGCTGGATCTACGTAGATCACCACTTGCCGCCCCCAAACTCACACACCGGTGCAACACAATCATCTCACCTTTGTGGTAGGTAACGCTCCCATGTCGTCAAGCGCGTCTGCGCGCCAGGCAGAGTTGCTTCCCACCCAACCGATTCGAAGATGATCTCAGTGTTGAGCAATCAAGCTTCGCACTTTACGCCTGCAAGTCATCATTCCCAGTGGTTTCCCTATTTGCCTTCTCTGTAGTCGACATCGTCTGTCCCATGTTGGACTGCCACCGGTGCCATTTACCAAGCCTGCGCCTGCCTCTCATCCGCAGTTCCCATCTGAGATGCCACTGCCCAACATATCGAGAAGCAACATACCTAGTCAGCACCTCGCCTTCCCTCGCAGCGGGTCGAGCTAGTGCGCGAGGGCCACGGCTGTTTGTTTATAAGTTCGACCTCTATCTCAACATCTTATCTCTTCTTCATCACACTGCGAGCAGCTTTTTGGCCAGGCAAGTAATTCCTGCCCCATCTCATTAAATCCTGACTTCAACGGTCTGGCACATCACATCCTCTTCAGTCTGCCAAGGCTCATATACTCAGTCGCAGCCTATCCTTTCACATACTGACCTCTTGCAGCACGATTTAGACATCAACGCAAGCTACCATTCGATACGTCCAATCGGTGGTACCAACCTGTACGTTGCCTTCTGTACATCTTGGCTCCACATCTACACCAAGTCAGCGATGAGTCCGGCGCACACCGATGCCCTTTTCACACGCATCCTCATCTTCGGGTATACACATTGACATTCCACAGTACTCGAACAACACGCTCCACTAGCCGACAGAGTTGCACCTCGAGTCCTCAGATCATGTATGTGTCTGCTTCGCTCTCACCTTCTACCCCATCCACACATGCCCATGAATATACCTTGACCTTTTCCACTCTGCTTTCACAGGCCTGCCTCCTCTATTTGCAGCAAGTCTAACCCTGCATGTAGATCGTTCAAAATGACGAGAACGTTCCTGTCCGTCGCGAGTGCGGTACTCCTCCTCGCCTCTGTGGTGAACGGTGTGAACGTCACACGTGTCGATGCGAAGGCGGACGCACAAATCCATCTGTACCCGTTCAACACTTTCGATTGCACCGAAGGTCCTGTGGGAAGCCCGCTTGAGCTCAAACAAGGTGAATGTGTCAATTTTCATGCCGCGCACAGCGTCAAGCCAATGCTTCGCTCTGATCACCAAGACTGGATCAACGAAGTCAATGAGCTACGAACGAACTGCAAGCTGGAGACTTTCCGAGTTCCTGGCTGCCCCGATTCCGGCAAGATGGATCAGTATCTGTACGGCCGCAGCGGTGACATGCCCGAGAATTTTGGCCGTTGCCTTGTCGGTGACCACTCCAGTGACGACGATTCCTTTTCCTCAGCCAAGTTTGTCTGCGGTAAGCTCGAGAATCCCGAGCTTCTCTGCACAAGCATCATCGAACACACGTCATGGTCTATGGACCCAACAGGCAGCCCAAGCTCTTCAGTTATTACCGCAACTTATACCGGCAGTCTCTCCGCCACAGGTCGTTTTGCTCGGATCATCAAGCCAACACACATCGGGCAAGGCAAACCGACACTCGAGCCACGCTTCAAAACCGACCAGGAGACCAAGAGCGTATGGATGCTCCACCCCTGGAGTAAGTCGATGGTCTGTTACCTTTGCTATCCGGAGAAGAAAGGCGATTATAGCAAAATCGAGTGCCGCTACGGCAAGGACTTTCCCGCCCAGTGTGGAGGCAATCCCGTCGGCGGGGATGGCGAAGTCAGGACACCTATGACCACGACGACGGCTACAACAACCGCCACAACAACTACGCACACGACCAGTACCAAGCTGACTGTATTCTCTATGAGTGGCCGCGATGACGATGACGCTTCGATGTCAGACTCGGAGTCTGACTTTACGGACATGGACCTCGACATGTCGCAGAAGAGGTCATGGCACACGCCCGTCAAGTTTGGTCACCCCTTTGTCCAGGGGCAGCATGTGTGCGCAGATGCCGAGTGGGAGAAGCGTGGCCGGCCCGAAAGCTACATCAAAATCCAGCACTGCCATATTTGCGACCACAAGGACCGAGGTGATTCGCAGTGGATCGGTCTTCCCGAGACCGCCGTCGATACTGTATCAAAGACAACGACGACAACCAACACGATTCGACACACGCTCTCTCGCCGACACGACCAATTGTGACTCATGTAGACGGGTGTTGGGGGGCGTCAGGATGGCGAGTGAGTATTGCTCGAGATGGAAATGGTGAAAGATTTGTCGGCCGTGGGAGAATCAGTTGATGGCTCTTGATATCACAGTATGAGTTTCCTGGCAGCAGCGTTAGTGCAGATAGCTTACCCGAACATGATTGCTGGGCCCAAGGCCAAAACACTGTTGCTGTTCAGGGCACGAGTCAGGACGTGCCAAGCCTAGCTCCCAGGCTGACTCGAGGCCAAAATCAAGTCCCACTCCCACGTCCAGTCCACCAACGTTCCTCCTCCGATGTCCTTCATCGCTCGCCATGCCTTCCCACCCATCCCGTCGCTTCCGCGCTCGTACTTTCTGGGTCACCACAAATCCGGGCTCTCTAAGATGAAGCAGCTGCTCACGTCCATCGACCTTGTGATTGAATGTCGAGACTACCGGGTGCCGCTCACCTCGCGCAACCCGCTCTTCGAGAAGGCGCTTGAGGGTAAAGAGCGCATCATTGTCTACACGAAACGAGACTTGGGCGGCGGGCCGCGCGAGCAGAAGAACGAGCAGCTGATCTGCGGGTGGCATAAAGGGAACACGGTCTTGTTTGTGCGCAATGGCGAGGAAGAGAAGGAGAGCAGGAAGGCAACGGGCAAGGTGCTCGAAGTACTCCGGGAGCACGCCGAGAAGCGGTGGAAGCTGGTCGGGCACCGAGTCATGGTCGTGGGCATGCCCAATGTTGGCAAATCCACGCTCCTCAATGCTCTCCGCGGCCTTGGACTGGGCAAGGGCAAAGTCGCTCGAACGGGCGCACAACCGGGCGTGACGCGCAAGGTTGGGAGCGGGGTGAAGATCATACCGTCGGAAGACGACGTGTCTCAGGGGAAAGGCGAGCGCGGCGTAGGCGGCGGCGTTTACCTGCTGGACACGCCCGGTGTCTTCATCCCGTACGTGCCCGACGCCGAAGCGATGATGAAACTGGCTCTCTGCGGCAGCGTCAAGGACACCATCATCCCGCCCGTCATGCTGGCCGATTACCTGCTCTTCCACATGAATCTCGTCGACGCCAGGCTGTACGCTGAATACGCGCCGGGCCCGACCAACGACATTGTGGAGCTGCTGGAGCTGATGGCGCGCAAGACGGGCAGGCTGGGCAAAGGCGGCAAGGTCGACCATGAAGCGACGAGTCTGTGGATGATGCAGAAGTGGCGGCGGGGCGAGCTGGGCCGCTTTGGCTTGGACAAGATCGATGAGGAGTCGCTGATCAAGGCTAGGCAGGATGAAGAGGGGGCTACGCCGAGTATGAACCAGGCGCGCAAGGTGGAGCGGGAGAGGCGGCGGGCGAGGAACATGGCGAGAGGCGAGAATTGAGGCCAATACGCTGTGCGTCGACGAGGTAGCACGTGTCCTCGGCCGTGGATTGTACATGAAGAGAGACTGCGGTCACCGCCATGCGAGAACAAGGATGGTTGTGCGATATGAATTGTAGTCTATCTGACTCCCTGCTACCTTCCACCTCGTCTGTGGGGAGAGGCGCTGACGCTGCGCTAGGATTTGCGCCATAGTGTTGGAGTGAACCATGTCTTGCTTTTCTAAAATCGACCACGTGCTCCTAAGACGCCTGAACACCTAGCTGTGAGTGTCTTTGCCCGAGCTTCTCATCTGCTTCCTTCTGCTTCTGCTTCTGCTTCTGCTTCTGCTTCTGCTTCTGCTTCTGCTTCTGCTTCTGCTCTTGGTATCCTGTGAGGTCCAACATTCGGCTGCCTGTCTCGAGCTCATTTCCGCGTCTGGTGTGTCTGTGCGGCGGTGCAGGTCAGCCCAGGCGTGCCACTCGGCGCAGAGCCCGCAATCTAGGGCAACGGATGAGGACTGCCTTGGCTCCACGATCTCCGCTAGTGGTTCCTGAAATTCTTCTTCTGGTAGAACAGATCGGTCCTCGAACTGCCGAGATTGATAATCTTAGGACAGCCATCCCGGTCCTTCTCCAGGCGCGTACACTCGAAGCAGTAGAAGGCGTCTGAGATGCCCTCGCCGCCGCAGACGACGCATTTGTTCTGGTAGTTGCCAAAGGAGCACTCGTCGCAGATGCGCGCGAGGGTGGTGGGGCGCACGTACGAGTCGCAGACGGGGCATTTGCCGTCGCACTTGTCGCAGAGGCGGCCGATGGAGATGCCGGATTGCTTGCGGCACATTACGAGATCGCTGGGGGTGGGTTAGCCCTGTGGACTGCAAGAGAGTGGCGGGGGGTTGCTTACGGATGATGGCGCGACATGGTGGTGCTCTGAGCGGGGGGTCCTGGGTGCTTGAAGAGCAGGGCTGTGAGGTCGGCACCGCTGTTGCGCAGGTCGTGAGGCAGAAGGGGGTGTTAAGCGGGTGTTGGGCAGGTGTTGGGCGGGTGTTGGCCAGGTGTTGGGCGGGTGTTGGGCAGGTGTTGGGCGGGTGTTGGGCAGGTGTTGGGCGGGTGTTGGGCGGGTGTTGGCCAGGTGTTGGGCGGGTGTTGGCCAGGTGTTGGGCGGGTGTTGGCCAGGTGTTGGGCGGGTGTTGGCCAGGTGTTGGGCGCCCGTGTTGTGGCTGTCGAGGCAAGGGAGCTGGCCGACATGAAGGATGAAGGTTGCGGACTCCCTAGCGCGCTTCTCCAGCGAACCCCTGCCCCGTGCGGAAGCTTCGAGTCGCTGCCACGGACGCGTCGAGCCTCCACCAAGTCACGTTCCGCGCCAGCCGACTCTCGCACAGGACGAGCCGCGAATCCACACACAGCCATGAGTGGCCCGATCGCGTCGGCCGTCGTGCTGCCAGCGCCGGACGAAGCACCGCTGCCGCCAGCCTCGCCGTCCAACACGCTCAAGAGACGGCAGTCGTCTGTCACCGAAGACAGGGTGAAGCGGATCCGGGCCAGCGGCGACCATGCGGCCGACGAGAGCACCCCGGCTGCACCGCGGCGGCGAGAACGAGGGAGAGAGCGCCGCCTGTTTGGTGCCGTCCTGGGCGCGTTGTCACAGGCGCCCACAACTGCAGGCCAGAAGCGCCGGGCGGAGATGGAGAAGAGGCAGCAGGCCCGGCGGAGACAGGAGGACGAAGAGGCCGAGCTGCAAAAGGCCGAGCGCTTGGCAAGGCGCAGCGCCCAGAGATGGAAGGAGCAGAAGCACTTCGAGAGACAGGCGGTAGGTCGCACGCTGACAGTGGCACCGGCTGGCCAGGGGTTGACGTGATTACAGATGAGAGTCCGCCACGACAACATGCTGCAGCTGGCCCACTTCCTCTGCACCAACGCGGAACCGCGACTGGTAAGGCGGGCACGGCTGCGCACAAGGCCTGGCTTACGCTGACTGCCCAACAGCACTACAGGCCCTGGGAGACGAGCGCGGAGGAGCAAGACCGAATCGACGCCCAGATCGCCGACGCTCGACACGTCATCCAGCGTGAGCGCGACGAGTACGAAGACCGCCAAGAAGAGGAAAGGCGGAGGGAGCAACGGACGGCGGTAGACCAAGACGCGATCCATGGCGGGGCTGCTCCCCCGAGCACGACGAACTACAACACAGACGCTGGCCGGTCACATCTCAGTCGCAATCGGGCCACAGCCGCCAGAGAGGATCTCGAGATCAAGGACGACCAGGGAGCGCGCGCTGCAGACCGTGCAGTCGAAGCTCAACACGCAGAAGAACGCGCCATGGACACCCGGTCGCTCGAGGCCGAAGCCAACGCTGACGATCCCAGCAAGGAGGCCGACGAAGAAGTCGTGGAAGCCGCCGAAGACACCGTCATCTATTAAACACTCCCTCATGTACGACCATCCTTCAGCGCCTTTGCAACTTCGACATAGGATCCAGATTCAATGTCCTCCAAGATACCCTTCTCTCTGATCTCCCATCCAAGCTCCTCCCTAGCCTTGCGGTTGCTGGCCCGATTCTCAACCGTCAGGAACCCTGCAAGGAACGCGCCCACCTTGGGCACTGCTTCGTCGTACGTCTTGGGGAGACAAGGCACGCCGATAGCCTTGCAGATGGTCTCTGCAAGCTGGGCCTGCGTTACCTTGTTCTGCGCAGTCGCATTGTCTGCCCCATCAATTAGCTCCTCTGTGAACCATTGCTGTAAACCAGATGACTGCACTTACACATTTCTCCCGCCCCTCCCTTCTCAGCAACAAGCAGATACAATCTCACAGCATCATCAACATGTACAGCTGTCGTGCGCTTTGCTCCCCCGTCCACCTTCATCCCAGCACCAGCCTGGTTCCACATACCCATGAACAGCTTCACTCCGCTGCCCCCCCGTCCGTACACGTAGGGCGCTAGGCGAATGTGGCAGACTCGCACACCCATACCCACATACCTCTTCGTCGGCTCTTCGCGATCCAGATGCAGCCAATGATCCACTGGCCACTTTGGACTCGTCTCGTCTGTCTCCCTGCCCTCTGGATCCGCTGCCGCGCTCAGACTGCCGCCCGTGAGCAGCAACGGCTTACCACTGCCCTCTAGACCCTGGGCGAGGGCATCATTGGCAGCATCGTTGACGCGGAAGCGCTCTTCCTTTGAAATGGAGTAGTCACTGGCAAGGGAGTCGGCGATGGAGATGACCACATCTGCTCTGGACGCCTCGCGGGTGAGGACATCGAGAGTGCTGAGGTCGCCGCGGATGGGAACAGCGCCGAGCGAGGAGAGCTTTGCGTCGCTCTCTGGCGTGCGTGACAGCGCCGTGATGGTGTAGCCTGATGCTGCGGCGTGCGAGATTAGCGTCGAGCCGATGTAGCCGCTGCCACCGGTTATGAATAGGGATTGGGACATGGCGGGTGGATGTATGGAGTGGTCTAAAACAAGGTAGAGGGATTCGATACACTTGAAGCTCGTTTTCCAGCGGGGTGGTCACGTCTCTGGCTTTATATACTGAAGGTATTCCCCGTCTCACAAATCTCACCCTCCTCGATGCACAGTATTTCCAACACGGGCTTAGCGGTTTTAGCCACTTCCCCGTCTCTCTCCTTCTCTCTCTCTCTCTCCACCGCCCACGTCTAGTGCGAACCTACCGTGAACTGGTGTTCACCAGGGAGGCCCCAAGCACCACAATCAAGTACTCGCGTTTCCAGCCCAAGCCGTCAAAGACCCCTACTCTTCACTTCTCAAGCTCTATAGTCACACGTTTGTACGGTCCACGTTCGTCCCATGCACGTCAGCTGCGGGAGGGGGAGCTGAGTGGTGTCACTCTGCACATGCGTGGAGAAGGCTGTACAAGAAGGATCGCTGTGTAAACACTATAGACGGTTATGGGACATGACGAGAAGATGAGCATCCCGATACGACAAGTAGAGTAAACCATAATGTGCAAGAACAAACCAGACCGCGTTTGTAAACATTGCTCTTGAAGCAAAGACCGCGAATGCGTCGTGCAATCCAATGCTGATGATCGCCCCTCGTCCCCACACCTCGGCACCGAGGCCTCACTCGCGACTCTCCATGGCACTCCAGCAAGCACCGCCAAGTCGTCTGTCACGACTCGACACCGCCAACACAACCTCCGTTCACCTGCAACGACCAGTCTAGTTGATCAGGCCTTGACGCTTTCGCTGCTGAGCCCCTCCGCCATCGTGCGAACCTCCACACCATGTCTGTCCAACCCATCCGCCCTACGGGAGATGAGCGTATACAGCACAAAACCGCCGTGCTGAGCGGACACACCTACCACTACCTGTACGCTGTCCCGGACTCGGGCAAGTGGACAGACACAATCTTCCTGGTAAGTACAGTTCCTCTCTGCCACAAGAATACTGAACCAGGCAGTAGCCATACTTGCGCTAGCATTACAACCGCTCGATCAGGGCTGACATTAGCATGTACAGATTCACGGATGGCCCGATCTATCAATGGGCTGGCGCTACCAGATTCCTCTCCTTGTCGATCTGGGATTGAGAGTCGTTGCGCCGGATATGATGGGATATGGTGGAACGGTGAGTCCTCACATTTCTACTTCTTGATCTGGGAGAAATACCTCATGGTCCCTACTGTGATCTCTTCCTCTTCCACGAGGCAGGCAGGTAGATCTAAGCGAAGGCTGCTAAGTACAATGATAGGACGCGCCGAAAGTTCCACCAAACCCCATCAGTCTCTACGGCCTGAAGAGAGCTTCCGACGACATCGCGGCGCTTGCGAAGGAAGTCGATGCTCCCAGAATCATCCTGGGTGGACATGATTGGTGAGACGGCTTCCTCTGTTTGCAACACAATGACTGACCCAGGAAAAAAAGGGGTGGTTTTGTCGTCTGGCGCGCAGCACAATGGTACCCGGACCTCGTGACCCATGTCTTCTCCGTGTGCAGTACGTCTCCTACTCTCCACCTCCCCGACCTTCGCTGAACAATCGACAGCGCCCTATACACCACCAAACGAGAAGTTCATCTCCACCGAGCAGCTAGTCAAAGGCCCACTCCCGCAATTTGCGTACCAGCTCCATCTTGCGTCTGGCGAAGTGGAGAAGAGCGTCAAGGATGAGCAGAGCATCCGTCAGTTCTTGAAGGGAATTTACGGCGCTAGGGGGCCGAATGGAGAGTTGGCATTTGATCCCGAGAAGGGCGTGATGGCAGAAAACCTGCCGAAGGTGGGAGAAAGCAAGTTATTACATGGCGAGGTAAGCAAAGTCACCAGACGACCCTCTATACTGGCTGCAGTGTCTTGTGCTGCAAAGAGGACGTGCTGATGATGGTATAGGTGCTCGAACACTACGTCAAGCAGTACTCACGACACGGCATTCATCCTACCCGTGAGTCTCATTCTCACATCACAGACCAAGAATCATCTAACGAGACTAAGTAAACTGGTACCGCCAGCGCCGGACCAACTGGGAAGAAGACCAAGGGCTACTCGACAAGAAGATTATCCAGCAGCCAGTTCTCTTCATCCAAGCGACGTACGACTCGGTGCTCAAGCCGGACATGTCCAAGAGCATGGACGCGCTGATCCCCAAGTTGACTCGCGGAGAAGTTGCAGCTACGCACTGGGCGTTGACTCAGAAGCCAGAGGATGTGAACGGTCTAATCAGCCAGTGGTTAGAGAAGGAGGGCCTAACAAAGTCAAAGAGCGTGTTATAAAATCACGCAAGAATGACGGGATAAGAGCATGGTGGCGCTGTAAGCTGCGGTCGGACAGCAAAGGGGGTAGATCCTGGCAGCGGGTACTCCCGTAAGCGGTCATGATGAGCGATATCGGGCCCAACACCAATCGAATGAAGCGGTGTGGTATATCTGCTTTGCTGTTCCTGATTGATGATTCACGAAAGACGCTTCGATGAGTGCCATCATGAGAGATCCACGTCTGGATCGTCTGTAGCGTTGTCAAACGCCTCAATAATCCACGTAGTGTGCGTGTACATGGTATTTTGGTGCGGTGATTGCAGCACACCCTACGTCAAGGGTAACGAGCTATTGATCCTTTGTCAACGCGACAGGGCTTAGGATACGCCGGATGCAGGTCCATCGGCGGGTGGTCGTCCCGCTGCCGTGGACAAGGACACGACCAGTGGAATACGCGTATTACAGCCTGTATCTCCCTGGTAGCCAGATGTCTGGGGGTTTGCCGGGGGGGTCGATTGGTGGATTAGTCAGTCGTTGTTGTGGATGTGAGCGGAAGCAGCTCTCCGAGGCTCGATACGGTAACGGAGGGAGCACTAGGATGGGGAGCCTTGTCTTCCACTGACCGCCTTCGCGTCGAAAAGTGCTTGTGATCGCGGGGACTTGGTCGCGAACTTCGCTGCGTTGGCATGGTATGAGTTGAGGAAGGTTACTCCTCACACCGCTGTGCTGAAAGTGGTGGCTGAGCGATAACCGGACGCCTTGTTCCGCACTTGACTTTGAACATGGACGGCCGTACCACCACTGTACTCATACAGAAGTAATTTCTTGACAGACTTCTTGTCGCTTGCTTCTCTGGGTAAATTATGCATTAGTTCAACCGCCTGCCGAGCCCGACAGCAGAATTTATCCCTAACAACTCAACGGCCACTTCGCCGCGCTGGTGTCAACGGTACCTTGGTGATGTGATGCTGCACATGGGATACGTGACGAAGCTTGCCGTGTCTTATCGCTCGTGCGTATGTTATTCGATTGTCTCTCGTTTGTATGTAACGACTGTTCATTTGGTGCAGCTGGCAACGTCAAAGAAAAGGTGGTGGACCCTGGCTTCAACGGTACCCCGTTCTTGGAACCGCAACTGTGTTCAGCCCTGCATCAATCCCCCAGGTCTTGCTTTCGTCATACCGTTCACGCATTTATACAACAGGATGTGCCAAGTTGACACAACCTAATCAGATATTCGATTTGGTAAGATACGTGCCTGGTGTCCAGGCTGCGAGGTGACGCGGCATCCTCGACGAGATGCCTTCTACCCAACCAGCATGTGTAATCAGTATCATTTGACACAACTGAACATTGTGGTGCTCACTGATGGGTGGTTAAAAGCCTTCGATCTTGCTGCAGTGCACTATCTTGCCGAGCGATTATCTTGCAGTTGGAGCCTGAGAATCGAGTTGGTTTGTTCATAGACTGAGTCTGCCCAGTAGCGGCTGCATGAATGGGCGCTGTTGTGTCATGTTTTTTGAAGAATGATAAGCATATGCTGTGGACCACAGTCCCGAGAATTTGGTACCAATCGTCTACACAACAACAATCGGCTGATTCGCGATGTTGTGATGCGTGCACCGCCTTTTTTCGAAGATTGGCTGAAAGGTACCGACCTCAGTCCTGCCGAAGGATGCGCTAAGGTATGTACTATGGGTAGGAACGTGCTCTGCCGGGAATCCTAGCAGAGCCAAGTGTTGGATACGTTTTACTGGGCTGGTCGAATGGCTACACAAGTAAAGTCATACCTGAGCTGTGGACGCTATGATCGCTTATTGGGGTTTTGACTAACAACGTAGACAAAACGGTGTAATGTTCACGAATTCATGCTGGCAGTTGAGACGATAACGAGAGGAGAGGCACTGCTCTTGAGGCGTCCGTCTGTGTATCAAGCTGTTGTTCATGCATCTTGCCAGGAACAGAGTGGACCCATGACTACTGCCTTGGATTGACTGCCGGTCCCCTGCGGAACGTTTTGGCGGCATAATCCCTAGCACTAGCCTGCCTTATCGCCATTTCACAGCGCCAACATGGCCACTGATAGAAGCCCTTCCTCGAATCGCTTCCAGTTCAGACACCATTATATGACCACTGGCTCACATAAGATGTAGCCGTTATGCAAGCTCCGGAGCATGAGCGCTGTTAGTCCGGTAAAACGCGAGTCAAGGCAAGTCTAGCCAATGACAGTTTGCCGCGGGTATACCGCATGCGCTTCCGGTTCGTCAACATGGCAATCTAGCTTCAAGTATGTACACCGCGTAGACAAGATAGAGAAGAGCGTCTCAAGGTCGCCATAGCAGGCAGTTGTCGTGCTCATCGTTATGCATGTGCATTGAGCCAGGTTGATCGATCCGGCAGATGACGTGGTTGCTTGGGGTCTCTGCTCTTTCGATGGCTCATATCGCGCCGATGCACAAGCTGTTGAAGAATGTTGATTGAAGAGTTGATCCTGGAAGGCGTTAGTGTAGATTTTTTCCGTCAAGTATATCAACCTCCACGTTCTCGTGGGGTATCGCTCTATAGCTATCACCTCCATCTCAACCCACTGACTCAAACTCCCATCCACTCTCGTAATGGCACCATCGGCATTAGCAGACATTTACCCAATCCCAGCGAGGCACTATCCAAAGTCATCCACTGTGGTAGCAAGTGTTCTGCATGGACCACGGGATCTAAGGCTGGTAAGCGTGCCGTTACGTCGCGCATCCCACGCTTTTGATTGTTCCGTGGGGTGTTCGCATGAACGTCTGAGACAGAAGACTGACCGAACGAATAGGAAACTCGGTCGATACCAGAACCTAGCCCTGGTGAGCTTCAGATTGCAATCAAAGCCACCGGCTTGTGCGGTAGTGATGTGTCGTATTACAACAAATTCCGCAATGGCGATCTGCAGGCCGTTCAGCCATTGAGTCTGGGCCATGAATCGGCTGGTATAGTAGTGTCTATCGGGCCTGGCGTACAGGGCTTTTCAGTTGGCGAACGAGTAGCATTGGAGGTCGGTGTGCCTTGTGATAACTGTCGGTCATGTCAGAGGGGGCGATACAATCTGTGCCCATCAATGCGCTTCAGAAGCAGCGCGAAGTCCGTGCCTCACTTCCAGGGTACGCTCCAGGAACGCATAAACCACCCAGCGAAGTGGTGCCATAAGTATGTCTTGCATACCCGCACGGGTGCGCACAGCCTCAGCTGACAACTTTATTTAGACTCCCTTCGCACGTTTCTCTCGAATCAGCGGCACTGCTCGAGCCTTTGTCTGTGGCTATTCATGCAACACGACGAGCTACTGTTGAGCAGGGTGATACAGCCATCGTCTTCGGTGCGGGCACTGTCGGGCTGCTAACCGCTGCCATGGCAAAGATGTCGGGCGCGACGACGGTCGTTATCGTAGATGTTGACCATGGTCGGATAGAGTATGCACTGGCGAACAAATTCGCGCACAAAGGATATGTTGTTCCCTCACGCAGGCACGCAGGTGAGGCTTCAGGCCAGTTCGAGCCCGCAAAGGAGCTTGCCGAAGACGTGATGCAGGTTGCATCCCTGAATGATGTCGACTTCGAAGGAGCGGACGTGACGTTTGATTGTACCGGGAAGGAGATATGCATGCAGGCAGGCCTCTTCGTAAGTGACTGCCGAGTTGTTTGCATGTCAGCATCTAACATTGAACAAGGCGACAAGACCCGGTGGCAAGCTGATCATGGTCGGTATGGGAACTCCCGTACAAACTCTCCCTATGTCTGCATCCCATCTGAAAGAAGTCGACATCATCGGTATTTTTCGATACGCGAACACGTACGCAACCGGAATAAAAATCATCTCGTCAGGTGTCCTTCCCAGTCTTGATAGAATGATTACCCACCGGTTCAAGGGTCTGGCTGCGGTTAAGGAAGCCTTTGATCTTGCTGGCAAGACGACCGATCAGGACGGCAACCTTGTATTGAAAGTCCTCGTTGAAACATGATTCGTCTATGAGCATGTTGCTACACTGCCCCGTCAGACAGCTTGGGCCTGGAGTTTAAGGGGTATTGGGCTACAGGGCATTGAGATACCAATCGCTTACCTTCGTACATGAATTGACAATAATAAATATAAGATTTGCGGTAGTTACCAAAAGTGATAAAGTAGTGCAGAGTAAATGATTCAAACGCTGGGCCTGTAGCTCGTGAGTTTCCCGCAGGATCATCATTAAGTTCAAGAGCATAGGGTGCGGGAGTGGAATTGTCGGTTGCACACAAGTAAGAGACGAGAAAAACAAGTATAAACCTAAGCAGCTTCGAAAGCCTCGTTGATGGATAGTCACGTGAACGCTAAAGGCCGTGGGGCTCGTGGGTCGTTAGGTCGTTAGTCGTTAGCACGGCGAACGGAGCTCCAGACAAGCTCCCCCGCGGTTGCCTTCGACGCCGCCGTCCACCACGACCAGCTTTCGGCAATTGCTTCCTCGCGACCAAGGCCTAAATACAACACGCCACTCACATACTGCGACCCTCAGCATGGCGGAAAACAGCGGGAATCCGCTTCTCTCGACTTCACGCGCATCGGACACAAGTCCCATTGTTCAACTACATCCACTCGTACTCCTCACAATATCAGACTGCATATCACGACACACATTACGGCAACAGCCAGGACCAGTCGTTGGGGCGATCATTGGCGCCCAAAATGGCCAGGAGGTCACAATGGAGGTAGCTTTTCAAGCAAAGCTCAAGTCAAGTGCAAGTGGAGAGGTCACTCTTGATGACGACTGGTTCAGTAAGCGGTTGGAAGATTGTAAGTCGATACTTTTTCAAGCATAACACTGATTACGCAAGTATTAACTATTCTTCTCAGTCAAAGAAGTGCATAAGCAGCCTCAGCTCGACCTGGTGGGCTGGTTCACACTTGGCCCTGCTTCAGGGCCAGGTCCTCATGTTCTCCCGATACATTCCCGCATAACAGAGCTCTACAACGACTCGCCTATACTCCTGCTTTTCCACCCAGAAAGCACTTTCACAGAAGCCACAGCCGCCGGCAAGCTGCCACTCACACTCTACGAATCGCTCTCTGAGAATGCGCTCAGCGATCCCAACGAAAAGGCAATGGACATCGATGGCGCTGTACAGGCAAGATCTACCAAGTTCAGAGAGTTGGTATATTCTGTGGAGACAGGCGAAGCTGAGATGATTAGTGTGGATTTCGTCGCTCGCGGAGGCGGTAACGCCACTGCTGTTGAAGGCTCTGTAGACTCATCTGCTGCCACAGCTGGATCCCCAAAGACAAATGAAGATGCGATAAAGAAGGGCAAGGGAAAGCAGAAAGAAAAAGACAGCGAGAAAGACGCACTCATCGACGAAACAGCAGTGCTGGATGCAGACGATGAGGAGGGTAAGTGAACAGGAACTGAACAATCCGGTGCAACACCTGCTAACACTCTGCAGTTCTCTCATCGCTGACAGCGAAAATGAACGCTATCCGGATGCTTAGTCGGCGTGTCGCCCTTCTCCGCGCGTATCTCGATGCACTACCGTCCTCTTATCTATCAGATGCATCCCTTCCACTGGATACGACTCCAGACGCTCAGAGTCCCATCCCATTGGATCACACAATCCTTCGCAGTATTTCCGCCACACTCGCGCGCCTCAATATCCTAGCTCCACCAGATTCCGACGCATTCACCCTCGAGTCGCAACAAGAAGCTTCCGATGTTCAGCTCGTCAACCTTCTGGCTTCTATCACCAACTCGGTATCTTCAGCAAAGGAACTCGGCCGCAAGAGCCAGATCGTTGAGAACGCCAAGAATCAGGGCAAGGGCCGGGTGGGGAGTATCATGGGCGGGTATGGTGGACCACCCGAGGGCAACTTCTTCGAAATGAGCGGGAGTAGTGGTGGCATGAGAGTTGGTGGCGAGAGGTGGTCATAATCACCCTATGACCCAGATTTTTCTATCGTGGCAGGGTGGTTGAGGAGAGCAAACAATGCAAGGAAGATGAATGATCGGCAAGACAGTGCGCGATATCAACTCCTACGAATGCGCGATCGCTTGAATACGATGAGGCTGGTGTCACCAGAACAAACGGGCATGATGACCAAACGGCGGTCCGATGGCGCAAGTGAAGGTGATCCAGGGCGACCGCTGAGCTAGAGCATCTCAGATGTAACTAAGAGCCTACAGCCTATTGACATTGCTCCACACCAGCGATGATAGATGTGCAACGAAAAGGGTCGATGCTAGGGGGTGCTGTACTCGCCAGTCCACCAGAGTGACCGACGGCTAGACATGGCTAGCCTAACGTAGTAACATGGCGAACATGACGATAATGAATCACGACCATCCAACTCTTCAAGCACACAGTCAAGCCTTGTGCATTGATTCAAAACACCCAGACCTTGCTCAACCGCGCAGCAGATTCCACGAGCAAACGCAGGTTTCCGTCCCTCATCTCTACCACCCATTCCTGGCGGCGGATCGGATAGGAACCGCCCACTCGGCCCCTCGACGTCCTTGATCTTGCATCTGGACAGCACAAGCAGGTCTCGGTAGTACCTGGTGGGGTCAGCGTTCTTGTGCTTCAGAATGTGTCTTCGCCACTTGTCGTACAAGGTAGGGTGCTCGCTGAACTCGAGAGTGGTGCTGATGCTGATGCTCCTGACGTCGATGGACGTTGAAGGAGAGGTGCAGCCGTCGATGACGCAGTTATATGATGTGAAGGTGGAGTTTGTGAGGGTGGGGGTGTTTCTCAACGGTCGAGGGTGCAAGGGCGGCGTAGAGATGTTGGTCGGCAGGCCCGTCTGTCGATGATCGTGGGGGCGTTTGAGGTGGTGTAAGCAGACCTGAGTAGCACTCGTTTGGGGTACCCGACGAGTCTGAGATATGCATCTCGTTCAACTGGACGATGAGGTTGTCACTGGAACACAACCGCGGTGGTGCTTCGCTCGAGTTTTTCCCGCTTACACATGTCCAAAACTCGCGTATGACCATCTCGACATGCTCTGCCGGTACCTGCTCGATCCCAGACGACGGGTCGGTACGAGCAGCTGGAGGTAACAGCGGCGCTTCCCCTGCGAGGCTACCTGGTGGATTACGTTTTGTCGGACTCTTGGTTGTATTGTCTGACGTCTCTCTCCAAGTTTTCGTTCTCAGGTCTGTTCTTTCCATGTCGTCTACCCACATCGTGTCGGCCTCACTGGCATTGAAGCCAACGTCACCGCTCGACTCTTGAAACTCTTCCGGTGTAAGATGGTTCAAAATCCAGCAAGGATCTACCCCATCAAGTGGGTGGGAGTAGTTAGTGTCGACTGGGTGAATTGGATCAGTGCTAGCGACATAGTCCCAGTCGTACATGTAATCTTGATCGTAGGCCTGTATGATCTTTGGAGGTTCAGGTACGTCTTCAGGCAACAGCTCTTGTCGAAGAGGGGACGGCATTTTCTTGAAGTGACCCAGATTAACTCGTAGGCAGCGTTCCTTGTAGAGGTGTGGGAAGAGTACCCGGGTACTCCATGATGCCGCATTGTACTCTTCCTTCAGTTGGTCGACTAATATTGCCACCTCTTGCACACCTGGAAATGCCTTCTTCTGGAGCTTGAGCAGAAAGTCATCTGCAATCGACATCTTTCGTCTCCAGCATTCTTCGAAGGTTCGGTGCTGACAAGGCCCGCAGTCGTTTTGGAAAGCAATGTTGAGATATGATTCGGACCTGCACGCAGCCATTAACCCGCCTCGCACCCTCTTATGCTTAGTCCCTCCGCACCGCGAGATTCTCAAACGGAACCCGTGCTGACACAGGAACCAGTACGTGATTACCTTGCACATGGTAGGTGGAGCTCGTTCAGGTGGATTTAAGCTGGATCGGCTGCTGTGAACTTGTGGCCTATGCTACTTCCGACTCGCGCGACTGGCTGGCTCGAGTTGCTTAGCTGCACTGCATAATGGGGAAATGAGCGTTCGTAAGAAAGAACGCCGTATACGTTATAAGAATTGGAGTGAGTGTATAGTGAACCGTCTCAGTGTGGCGGTGTCTGAACTGCGCAGCATTGATCTCGAGAAGCGCAGCGCTTGCAAGAGCGGTGGCAGGCCAGAAAGAGCGTCAGAGCAAGTGATGAGACAGCAATCAGGCCAAAGTCGTCTGCGGTACCCATGACTGGAATCTGTATCGAGGTGATGGCGACAGCAACGAAGTGAAGGTGAACATAGAGTTCAAGCTACCGTGCGACGGAAAAAAGGTATCACTGAGGGCTTGCTTGGAAGACACCAACGTTGCAGTTTTAGGTATCTCAACGGCGAAGAAAGAGCAAGCGCACGGCAGCATCACGTGCACCACCCTTCACTCCATAGTCAGCATTACGACGCGGTTCGCCCCGAAGCGTGCATATGAGGCATATCCAAAGCACCGGATAAAAGGTTCGACCCGTGCCAGTGTGGATGATCATTGCCATTGAGGTGTAGCCGCCGAGTCTATCGATGCAGTAGTGCTTAGACAGTTGCCCCCAGAACCTTGTCTATTCCCTGCATGGGACTGAAACGTCCAACGGCCCAACGGCAGCAACGGAGCTGGCCTGGGCTGCGCGAGCCTGTGCATAGTGAAGCTTACTTATTGCCACGGACCGCCCGGTGACCGGACAGATCAGTGTGCAAAGGATATAGGAGAGGAACGTGGCGGATAAGCGTTGGGATGGAAAAGGTAAAGGATGCATTAGGGCCACGGATCGCGACATGGGCATCCTTTGGGACCAGGGAGAAGGGAGTGAGGATACAACGCGGTCGTATGTTCTCCACTCCCTACCTGCCACCATGTATTATACAGCGCATAGCGCATATCGCATTACGCATTAGGTCGTTCGTAAAAGTGTTCGTGTGCAAGGGTGTGTGAGAAAAAGGACGGGCCGAGTGTGTAGTGTACCCAAGGCCATGCCAGAGAGAAGAAAACAATGTACAAGAATCAAATGTACCGTGATGGGAATCAAGCATAACTAATAGCGCACAACGGGCGAGTGTGCTCCACCGTCTTGCATGAGGACGCCTTCCTTGACGCCTTCCTTCTCGATTGTATGCATCCAATCCTCCTTCTTCTCCTTCTTTAGCATCCAGCCGCGGAACACCTTCTTCAGCCTGCTCTGCTGCTGATTATTCTGCAGCTTGACTGCGTTGGGAAAGGCGGGATGATCCGGTGTGTCCATGCTTATCTTGCGTGAAAAGTGGTTCTGATCCATGCTCATCTTCCCAGGGGAGGAATTGTCGGTACTCTGGTGACGCACATGACCGTTGCGAGGAGCGAGGTTGCTGGTGGAGGACCAGCCGGTCATGACTTGGGACATGTCGACTAGGTCCGGTCGGGGAGAAGTCTTGTTCGAATCGAGTTTCTGTTTGTTGTACATGGGGGATCGATGGCTGTGGGATGGGCTCTGTGGGTAGGCTTGCGCGTGTTGCACGGCTAGCGTGTCGGAGCCAGTTTCCGTGTGGTGGCTCCGCGCTGGCGACAAGGGCCCCTGTTGCTTGTCGTGGGCACGCATGACGCTTGCAAAGTGCGAGCTTGAAAGCTCGGGTTGTGGCCTCAGCTCGTCTTTCCAGGAATCCAGACTGGGGAGTGGTGGCAGTTCTCGGTTGAGGTTGACTTGTGACTTTTTGGTCTGTTCTTGTTCGGAGTCGCGCGCTCTCGTTCCTGGCCTGCTGTTGCTTCTCGAGTTGACTCTCAAGGCCGAACCCCAGCTTCGCCAGCCACGCTGAGAAGCGGTTCGCTTGGGCTCGCCCTCTTGGTCATCGTCCAAAGCAAGAGACTCTCGGGACTGGGTGCGGCTCAGGGCACGAGAGGGAGCGGAGCTGCCGGGGAAAATGTACTCCTTGATGTTGTCTTTGATGCTACGGGCACGGCTTGGTGGTCGGTTGGCGGTTGGAGGAGGGGGTTGCTGGGGGGAATCGTTCTGCTGTCTCCTCCTCTCGAGCTCCTTGCGCATCCAGTCTGCGGCCTGGGCATCTGCCATGGCGGCTGGGTTGTCGAGCTGTCGAGAGTGACGGCGGGAGGTGGCACCGGAAGTGAGGGCGGCAGAGGAGGGCGCAGTGGAGGCAGGGTGGAGGCAGGCATCGGTGGTGGAGGCGGTCATGGGCGTGGCCAGGCTGTCGGCATCGGCCGAGGCTGTCCTGTTGCGCTGGGAACGGCGTGTCTGGAGGGTGTCGGCGGGCGGAGGCTTCGTGTTGACGTACTTGTTCGCGGCTGAGCGGCCTCGCTCGTCGGCAAAGGCATCGTCGAAGCGCTGTCGAGCCGACTTGGTGCGGACGGGCAGCGTGCTCTGTTGGGGCTTCTTCTTGGCGTCGGCCTCGGCGCGCAGCCTTCGGACTTCGAGGGCTGTCTTCAGGTCGACGGGTGCTCCTGTGGGCATTCTGACTCTGACGTTGTTAGCTCCCGCTGGCGTGGCGTCCTTGTGCTCGGGTCTCCGCCTGTTCATGGCACCGAAGTCCAGACGGGGGTCTGTATCTTGCATGCCATGGTCGGAGGGCTTGAAGTTCTGCAGGATGAGGCGACATGCTGCGCGCAGCTCGCGCTCTGTGGCGGCGGTGAGTGGCTGGCGGTCGATGTAGGCGGCGAGGTGAGGGAAGTCGTCTTTGGATTGGTGTCTCCTGTGCGAGTGGGAGTCCTTGTGCGGTGGGGGCTGGGGCTGGGGCTGGGGCTGGGGCTGGTGTTGTGAGGGCGTGGGCTCTGGTGTCCTGTCCTTGGCGGCGTCCGCTTTGCCGGGAATCTTCTGTGCTAGTGTCAGGAGATCAACGTGGTGCTGGGAGCGTGGTGCAGTGCTTACGACGGGCGCCAAGTTGAAGGAGAATTTGCGCTTCATGGCGGGCAGCGGAGAGTCCAGAGCACACTTGCTTGCGTTGGGTGGGTTGGGTGGGTTGGGTGCGTTGGGGAGTGCAGGCGGTGCGGCGGCTATCAGGAGTGCGGCGGCTATCAGGAGTGCGGCGGCTATCAGGAGTGCGGCGACAGCTGCGACGGGGGGCCTGAGGCGCGCGCGCGCGTTGTCCGCATTCGTGTCGGTAGGGATGGTTGTAGTTAGACCAGATTGGGTCGATGCCGACAGTGCGTACACAACGGACGGCAGGCAAGAATGGGCGACGGCGTCGAGGGAAAGCAGAAAGCAGGTGGCAGATCAGATGGCAGAAAGCAGATCAGATGGCAGGTGGCGGATAGCAGATGGCAGAGGCAGATGGCGGATAGCAGATGGCAGAACGGCAGGAAGTGGGCGTTGCGGCGGTGACGGTGCGCTGGACACACGAGACGACACGAGGGCGCGGCGGTGGATATATCTCCTGGCGTCCCCTCCCACCAGGAGGTGATTTTGGGTTTCAAGTGGATGCTAGCACACTGGTGACTGACCCCAGCAGCGCCTCGACTTGATGCGCTGCCGGGGTCTCTGGCCTCCGTGCTCACATGCACGTCCAGACGAGTCCGCTGCGGCGCCCACTAGCCAATGGGTCCTCTCACCGCCGAGACCGCGCCTTGGACGCCCGAGAGTGCAGCAGCGTGCAGCAGCCACCACTCTCCCCGTCTTGCAATTACAACCCATATTCCCTCCTCTCTGCTGCGCTACTCCTCGTGTTGGCACCCATTCCCAGCTTGCTCGGCGAGTCCGCCTGGACAGACGAACCAAGGGAAATGCTCTTCGCCGGCTCCCCACGATTCGCGTACTAACTTTGGACTTTGGACTGGTCGGTGCGTCGAGATGCCGCGTCGAGATGCCCTCCCAGCGCCTCCACACTGGCCTTGCACTACCGCAGCAGCCAGCCTGCACGCAGCTGCAGCACCACCGCACTCCCTCTAGCACCACCGCACTCCTTCTAGCACCACCGCACTCCCTCTAGCACCACCGCACTCCTTCTAGCACCACCGCACTCCCTCTAGCACCACCGCACTCCCTCTAGCACCACCGCACTCCCTCTAGCACCACCGCACTCCCTCTAGCACCACCGCACTCCCTCTAGCACCACCGCACTCCCTCTAGCACCACCGCACTCCCTCTAGCACCACCGCACTCCCTCTAGCACCACCGCACTCCCTCTAGCACCACCGCACTCCCTCTAGCACCACCGCACTCCCTCTAGCACCACCGCACTCCCTCTAGCACCACCGCACTCCCTCTAGCACCACCGCACTCCCTCTAGCACCATCCAGCACCATTCAGCACCATTCAGCACCATTCAGCACCATTCAGCACCATTCAGCACCATTCAGCACCATTCAGCACCATTCAGCACCATTCAGCACCATTCAGCACCATTCAGCACCATTCAGCACCATTCAGCACCATTCACCCAGCGTCCATGTCACAGACACCCTTTTGCGGAGTGCTGGTTTCCCTTTGCCTTTCCATGGCTTCGTTTGGTCTCGCTTGCAAACCCACCGCCGACTATCGAATCATAGCACGGAAAAGTGGGAAGCCGTAGTGACCCGCGACCGCTTGTCTGCACACATGGCAACGCGTGCGCACCCTTCTGCATCCAAACTTCCGCTCACACTCCCACGACGCATGTCGTGCCACTGCTTACGCCGGGCCTGTGAAACGTCGCTGCAAACGGTCGCTTGTTGATCTCCTTCACTCCACTTTTCGTCATCTCGATATTGATTTCATCCGTCATGCATGCATGTTCAATAACTGCTAACCTGACAAGGGCATAGCTCCCTCCACCAAATCAGGTACCCTCCTTGCCCGATGCACACTGCCTTCTTTCATCATGATACTAACATCAACAAGACGAACTCGTCCACGGGCATGCGCCATTTAGCCACCCCCAACGCCGCACCTCGCAGCTCATGCCTTGGCCCGTTGATTGGGCGGATCATGCGCTTGCTGTGTGACGATCAAACAGAAGCAAAGCTCGGGCGGCGACCAATCAATGCACCTGTATAGAGCCCCTCATAGCAGCCCGAGGAACACCACGGCCGCACTACGCACAGCTCTATTACTGGTCACTGAGAACAGAGAACAACGGCAGAATTCATCTTGCTCATCTTAATTCCATTCACCGCACAGCCCACGTTTTCATCTTCAACCTCATTCACCGAACGGCCCACGTTTTCATCTTCAACCTCATTCCATCTTCAACCTAATTCACCGCACGGCCCATGTTTTCATCTTCAACCTAATTCACCGAACGGCCCACGTTTTCATCTTCAACCTCATTCCATCTTCAACCTAATTCACCGCACGGCCCACGTTTTCATCTTCAATCTCATTCACCTCACAGCCCACGTTTTCAAACGGTTCTGCCGAGTCGTGCAATGCATGCTCTTAGGCGGTACCACTTCTGGCCCCGTATCTATCATGTGGGGTAACGCATTACCCATCTGGAAACATCACCTCGACAAGTAGATAGATCCCTCGGCGAGAAAGATTGGTTTGCTCAACACCATGCAGTATGGCATTCTATGCTATTCGATCCACCTCAGATCAGCCAAGGATACGTCAATGAACTAGATGATCGACACAGACATCTTAGCGACCTCCACCCCAGTGTTTCATGCCCTCGGGCCTGCGCAACTCCAACTCCTTGCCCTCGTAGCCATAGTCATCCTTGCCGCCGTGGAACAGTGCGCACAGCGACTGGTACAGGCTGGATCCATGTGCCGCCGCCTTGGGGAGCATCTGAGGAGCCTCCATCGAACCAGGAGCGACATCGCCCTCGGCGTCAATCTCCTCCTCGTCTGCGTTTGCCAGTGATTCGAAAAGAGCGGAGAGCTTGGAATGGACGCGGCTCATCAACGGTTCGAGCTCATCCGACTCGACAATGGGTGCTGAGAGGCGCTCGGCAATGTCAAACTAGAAACGGTGAGACCTGCTTGTCGATCCTACTCTACCATGCTTGACGTACCTCTCGCAGTCCCTCCAATCGGAACTGCTCAGCCCGCTTCTGCAGCTGGGGAGCCGAAGGTGTGATGGGCATGGCGGACACGAAAGCCAACAAGGCCATGACGGCCATCAAGAGGAAGGAGCGCATGGTGATGTCGTGAGCAATGGCGCTTGGGACTCGAAGCAAGTGTTGGATAGAGATGGGTGCTGCGGACGAGTGGCAGGCGTAGACGCTAATTCCAGAAAAGCGAAGGTAGGGTAATGAGAGAATAAGAACGAAAGGCACGCAGTCAACAGACGCGGGGGTGAATGTCACTACAGTCCGGTGCAGGAGGGGAGAAGAAAATCCAGTTCGCCTGAAGAGCAGCTTCCTGCTTCGCCCTCGTTCTATATATCTGTTTCCGACTCGCGCCCTTGTATGAATCCGAAACAACGGCCGGCTATCAGAACAGGAATGATCAGCCGCAAGGAGAAACACCTTGCCACGTTCGCGCCATCTTGGCCCGCTTCCTTGGGCCCGAGTGTAATGCTAGCTAGGCTGAATGGTAGAAAAGGTGCAGAATTCCTCGTCTCTCGCATGAACAATGGTTGGCGTAGAATGCTTGTTTGCCGAGGGCATTGCGAGAGCGCGTCGCGAAACGCATGGAGGGGGTGATTCAAAAGACCGTTGACACGCAAGGGCGCGCTGCAACCCGGCGAGCAATCAACGGCCAGACTGCGTCCTTGAGAAACCAAGGATGAGCTCGTGGTGTGCTGCTGGCTCACACATCGTGAGATGACTGACGAGAGCCTTCATGCGCTCCGGCCCTCCGGCCCTCGTCTTCCCGATAGAGCATGAACTTGTGTGGAGAAAGCATGGATGAACCAGCCGTTTAAAATGAAACGTGTCGCAGATTGATGATGAATCCTTTGAGATCGAAGCAAGCCGCTGTCAGAAGTCCAGCACGAGCTATGAAAGTGGCAGCTGTCTACAACGGTGTGTGCGACGTTGCGGTCTCCACTGGAGCTACGCTACTGAGAGGTGTTGAGGTCATCCCTCGCTTGGTGATAGGGCGTGGGGTGCATGATGGGTGGAGTGAAATGTGGTTCTTGCAAAGGTGCCGCGAGCCATCTAGCCAAGATCGGTTTAGGTCGATCGCGTCGTGAGCGCGACTCAACCTCGCCGTGTCGTCATACGCTTTCGTATTCACACTTCAGTCCTCGTCCTTTGACTGCCATCTACTACACGTGTTACCGTGTCCATTTCGGCGCATTCACACGATGCGTTGCCGGACACATGAGTACCTTCGAAAATTGACGAGTCGGTTTCTGGACGCATCCTGACACCGCCCTTGCTTGGTTTTATCGAATCACTACCGTAGCATCGCTGGCGAGGGACCATAGCAAGCACACTCAGACATGGAAGCAGCATCACTCTCACCGACTTCTACCGTATCGGCTCTTGGCCTCGATCTGAGCAGCATACCACCGATTGCCATCCTGTCTGCGCACTTGAAGGTCGATGAGGAGACGAAACTGAAAGAAACCCTACGCCAATTTGAGGCACCGTTGACTACAGATGTATCGAGAGCCCAGATTTTCATTGGAAAGGTGGCGACCAAGAGAAGGGCAGAGTTCGAACTTCGGTCTCGGAAGCTCACAGTCGAAGAGAGCGTCGCACAGAAACGGCCTGCCAGTCCGGTGAGGAGGCATGGTTACGCGAACAAAAGACGAAAAATCTCCGGAGGGTCCCTGATGTTGGACGGGACGAATGATGATGACTCTGCTACCGAGGACGAGGCCGTTGATAATTCCTTAATCGAAGATGAGGTGCCGACCAAGGAGCTCCAAGGGTCTAGACTAGACTCAGATCCGGCACAGCCTCCGTCTCTCTTCGAAAATGCTACCAAACAAGATATCGTCTGGGTGATACGAATAGGTTGGCTGGAGGACTGCGTGCGAGCTGGCCATCTACTACCTCTCAAAGACAACCTTGTATACACCGGTCGAGTTCGCGAACGTCCCAAGTCGGCAAACCAAAAGCCTAGAAAACTCGTTTCCTCGAAATTAGCAAAAGAGGCACCTGTCTCGCAAACCTTACTGGCAACTCGTCCCAAGGACGAACGTGACCTTCTGGATAGGGCAAAGGCAGATGCAGCTGGAAGGCCTCAAAAGCCACACTATGAATCTCGTCGAGTAGGACCTGGCCAAGGCTCTCGTCGATTCGAGGGGAAAAGTTATGCGTCTACTATGCAACCGAACAAACCGACTTTTGCTTCAGCAACTGCGCACTTACTGCAACAAACTACAAGTGAGTACGAGGGCGTCGACAGTGACATACCTCAGCCACCGGAGTGGGTCATAAAAGGTATCAAGTATTCATGCCAACGCTTCACACCTGCGAATGGACCCAACGAAGACTTTCTCGACCAACTGAAGAAGATAAGAACAGCAAGGACCCTCATTGATGATGAGATTGGCGTTCGTGCGTATTCCACCATCATCGCGTCTATCGCGGCCTACCCCTACAAGCTTAGCCACCCCCGTGAGTTAGCGCAACTACCAGGATGCGATGAGAAGACAGCCGTTTTGTTTGTGGAATGGAAGAATACTGGCAGAATCCAAGCGGTGGAAGACTACGAAAACGACAAAGTGATGAAAGTCCTGCGTTCGTTCCATGACATTTGGGGCGTTGGGGCGAAGACTGCGCGCAACTTTTACTATAACCACAATTGGAGCGAGCTGGATGATATCATCGAGTTTGGGTGGAACGATCTGGATCGGGTGCAGCAGATTGGCGTCAAGTACTACGATGAGTTCTTAGACCCGATTCCACGACCTGAGGTCGAGCAAATTGCAGATGTTGTTCGCGAGCATGCTGTCAAGCTACGAGACGAACGTATTACGGTGACTATAGTCGGTGGCTATCGACGCGGCAAACAGGCTTGCGGTGATGTAGACATGATTGTCTCCCATCCAGACCTAGAGGCCACTGCCGGCCTCGTGAGAGAAATGGTCGACTCGTTGGAGTCGGATGGATGGATCACGCACACATTGACTATGAGCCTGACCAACACCCTCAGAGGTCAGCACCCTCTTCCCTTCCGTTCCACCAAAGGGCGCGGCGTAGGTTTTGACACGCTCGACAAAGCGCTTGTCGTGTGGCAAGACCCCACCTGGCCAACGCGCGAGCAAGATCTGGAGGAGAACCCGAAGGCGAAGAATCCAAACATCCATCGCAGAGTGGACATGATCATCGCCCCGTGGCGGACTGTTGGCTGTGCAGTCATGGGCTGGAGCGGCGGCACCACGTTCCAGCGAGATCTCAGGCGGTATGCAAAGGCGGCCAGAGGGTGGAAGTTCGATAGTAGCGGTATTCGCAGTCGAACCAACGGCGAACCCGTACTGCTCGAGGGAGAGAGCGGTGTGGAGGGAACGCCAGAAGATGCCGAGAAGAGGGTGTTTGAGGGTCTGGGGTTGGGATACGTACCGCCTGAGTACAGAGCCACGCAGTAAACGATGTGCGTTTGGCGCCAAACAAGGTCAACAAATAGGCACGAACAACTAGAGTCTGGTCGCCTGCCTGTGAAGCTGGAATCTCAACACCCAATACTGCCACGACCTCGAGTGGAAGCCTCACCATCAAACCCGTCTACCTCTCCCTCTCCAGATATCGTAGGAAGTGGGAGAGCAGGAGGGAGGCGGTGGAGGAGATGACGGGACTGGAAAGTGTGACATGGCATACGGACAAGGACGATAGCGGGAAGACACAGGCATGCTGAGGACAAGAAGAAACCATCCAAGCATACAGATGTCTACGCAGTATAGCCTACACCCTACCATAGCAACAAGGAAAAGGTATCTCAACAGCACTGCACTCCACTCCACAACGCCCCAAGCCTCCTCTTATACACAACGTCTACGAGTCTTTGAATCCCTCCTGTCTGGCTAGGTCCAAGTGCCACTTCAAGACCTTCTGGAAGACACTCTTCGCGCCAGTCTCGATGACGTCTCCGTGGCAAGGGATGAGACGGTCAAAGTCCCACTTGTTGATTCTCGCGGTGCTCGCCGCGAAGCTCTTTCGATCCGACATGCTCGTGCCCCACCAGATCATCCTTTGCTGGCCCATGGCCTTGCCCTGTGTGCTCGTCATGACTGCGAAGATCTTGGTCAGGATTCCAGATTTCGGGTCCACGCCCGACTTGCTGAACTGCTCCGTCGGCGGCGAGTTGAACAGGTAGTCTGCCTCGATCAGAGTCCGGGTCGGGCGGTGGTGGAAGACAATCTCCTTGTTGGCATGTGCGTGCACATATTCCCAGTCGAACTCGGCGTCAAACTCTGGGGAGATGGTTTCCGTACGCTTGTCAGCGCGGAAGAGGTGCGTGAAGGGAACATGCTCCTTCTCCTTGTCCTTTGCGCGGAGGTCGGGAAGGGTTTCGGGGCCCATGACTTGCGCATCTGGGTAGGCCGAGTGCCAGGGACCAAGGAAGATGTGGTGCTGTCGTAGTGGTTAGTTTGGGCGGCGAGGAGCGTGAACCTAGGCAGAGAAGACGCACCTCAGCATCGGGCGCGCAGATGTAGCGGACTTGTCCCAGTTCTGCGACCTTGGCTTTGACTTCATCGGTGAGGGCGACAGGGGAGAAGACGGCGAGAGAGCCGGATTGAAGGCGGACTGCACAGCGCGTTAGCCTTGGGTGGCCTACAGGATGTCAAGCCCATACCAATGGTACCGCGTCCACCGATCTTTATCTTGCCGAAGCGAAAGAAGGGGACGGACAGGGTGGTGATGGTCCTGGGGACAACCTCGCGGATGACCATGACCTTGGAGGGATCCGAGGGTACTAGCTTCTGAGACATGTTGACGACTGCAAGCGGGTGAGGGAAGAAATGCGATTGCTCGAGGGTTCGAGAGGGAAGGAGCTCTGTTGGTGTAGTCGCATGCACCGGAGGGCTCGGGGATTGGGCAGACGACGTCACGATATGACGCAATGTTCGAGATCGAACGTTGGTGAGGTGAGAATCAAGCGGCACTGAGATGAAATGGGAGGGTCTACAACAGGATGTCACACAGAGTATATACCCATCGCACTCGGCCGGAGCTCAAGTCCTTCGCATCCACACGCAGCCCGACGGTTCGCGGAGATGGTGGTGCTTGACGTTGCTGGCTGCAGGCTACTCGGCTCCAAGCTTGGACGCTCCGGCAAGGTCTTCGGTCTTTGGACCTCATGCATAGTCAGCGTCAGCATCCATCAACGTCAAAGCTTTGGGATTTGGGATTTGAAATTCTGTAGACTTGACCGGTTACGGTGTGCTTCGCAGGTTGTTGATGGCTTGCAATGTGGCTTTGTAATTACTCGGTTACGCTATGTGGATCTCCTTGTGGATACCGCCTCGATGCAGTTACTCCTTTTCTTTTGTGCTCACAAGAGTATTTGCATTCTACCAAGCTGCGCCTGCTTCACCTACCTAGAGCTCCACATGATCTCCGAGCGCTGACCCACTGTCTGGTCGCAAGCTCACGTCCACCCTGAATCATCTCAGGGGAGCCCAGCATTTCGGACGAAATGTTGCGCAGCGCGGTGGGCTGATGACGCGGAGAATCGCAGGGCTCGTTTTGGCCAGGACCGTTGTGATGTGTAAGATGCGGATCTGCCACTGCTCATCCTGGAATCGCAGCATTCTCTCTGGCGTTCTCAGCGCTCAGCTCACTCAGCAAGCCCTTTGGATTCCTCTTCTTGTTGTCCGCGTCAAGCTTCTGCTGGATGAACTTGCTCATCTGCTTGACCTTCTCCAACGCGATGTTGGTGCAGTTTAAAAGGGCCAATGGGTTTACGGTGGCACCGCCATACTTTGCAATCTGGCAGATTTCGCCGTGCTTGTTCATGGTGATGATGACTTGGCCCTGGCGGACCTGCTCCTCGGCTACATTGGCATCGACCAAATAGATCTCGCCTTCCTCAAAGTAGGAAAAGGTGACGCACAGCGGCTGGTGCAGAATTGACAGCGGTATGGGTTCGCGCTCGCGGACGCTCAAGATGATGGCCTTCTCGCCCTCGACCTGGACGTCAGGTCGCCTGAAGTGCTGCAGCGCGGCCATGACAGCGATACACGAAGCGTCGATCAGTCCGCCATCATGGTCGATGATGTGCACGTCGGCGCGGAGAGCAAAGCACTTCTGTCCAGCAATGATGCACAGCGACTCGGTGTCGAGGGCGTTGGAGCGGCGAATCGCCTTTTCGAGAATGCGCGAGAGAATGACTTCGGCATCTGTAGGCCGGCCAATCTCAAAGGCAGGCGAGGCCATGGGCGAGAACTCTGTGACAATCTGGAAGACGCCGTCGAACTTGCGCTCCGGCGCTGGGGTGACTACATCGACTGAGATTCGCGCAACCACTCTGACGTCTGTGTCAGCATTGGTGAATTCGCACGTCCGAGGCCAACGGCACGCACCTCGTCTTGCCCAGCTGCACGTCCGCGACACCATATTCGTCTCCAAAGGTAAGCTCCAAGGCGCGGAATGCATCGAACGCGCGGCCATCGAGGCGAATCTGCTCCTGCAGCGCCTGCTTGATGAACTCGCGCTCGTTGACGGAGATTTCAGCTTCTCGGGGCATCTTGCCTCGGTGCGACTGCGTTCGAGGTGAGTGATGTCAACGTCCTGCGGTGCAGTGGAAAATGTAGCGGGGCCCGGCGAAAGCTCACCACCGACGTCTTGGCGGCAGTTTTCCAAGGGAACCAGCATCGCCCTCACGCTCGCCCACGCCAGCACCCGCCACGCGCGAGACTCCCGAAACCGTCTCCGGCACAAAGCAGCCAACCCCCAGGACGCACCAGCAACATGACGACCGCCCACAGACCCACGTTCGATCCCGCACGCGGCAAAGAAGCCCAGCGCGGACCCGCCTACCACCAGCGTCTCCTGCCCGCACACACGACACTCAAGCACAGACAGGCAGGCCAGGGCGGAGATGCCGACAACCACCAGCGCGACCTGCGCGCCGAACTGCTGGAAGCCGAGGCCCGTCACTACGCGAAGAAGAACGGCACGTACGTCGAGCCCGAGGCGGCCGCAGATCCCAGCAGCGCCCCAAAGCGACAGATCGATGCGGTAGCAGCAGACGACGGCGACGAAGACGAAGCGGATGCAAAGCGGCGGCGGATAGAAATGCTCGAGAAGTACAGGGACGTGGACGCCGATGACAGCAGTGAAGAAGGCGAGAGCAGTGAAGAAGAGTGGGCATTTCTCTGCAATGCATTCCCGAGCTTTGCTGACGCGCTCCTAGTGACGACGACGACGAAGAAGAAGAAGACGAGTCTGATGCGCTCATGCGCGAACTGGAAAAGATCAAGAAAGAGCGCGCCGAAGCCAAAGCCAAGGAAGAGAGAGAGCGCGCCGTTGAGGAGGAAGAGCAACGCGAGATTGACGTTGCGCGCGGTAATCCGTTACTCAACGCAAAAGACTTCACCATGAAGCGCCGGTGGGATGACGATGTCGTCTTCAAGAACCAGGCGCGAGGCACCGAGGACAGGAACAAGAAGAAGGAGTTCATCAACGACATGCTGCGCTCCGACTTCCACAAGAAGTTCATGGTAAGCCTGAACCATGCCGTGCACGCGTTTGAGCTTGCTAACACGCTATAACAGTCCAAGTACGTACGATGAACCTCCGCCGTCTACACAACCATGCATTTCCTGGCGCACTACTGGGTGTTATATTAGGTCCTGGCGTTCGGCATTTCGCTATGTAACAGGCGGACACGTGAGCTTGAATACCCAGCGATCCGAGGTAGGGTCTAGACAAAGCGGGACAGCCACAGTGACGCAACACCATTCATCTTATCTGGATCAGCAGCGAATAACCACTTTTGGGTGTCAGCTATTCCTTATCGCAGCCCTCCGCATACCCAATTGAGCGAATAGGAGCACATCGACCTCCGACTTCACACTCCCACTTCCTACCAAGTCCACCAGTCCACACAACACCGTCTCGTTCCACAGTACCAAGTTCACAGAAGTCGTGCTCGTATGTGTACTGTGTCGCATATCTAAGACTACGTAATGGTCTGACGGATGGTTGAACATGTATTGTTGTCGGTAGGATTAGGTTCAAGACACCATGCCGTCCACCATGCCCAGACCCACAAGTGCGTTGCAAGGACACCAAGCACATCTTGGCCCTTCCTTTCGACCTCTTATGAGGCTTTGATACCGCCAAGCCTACGTGAGAACCGAGCACCCCCAGCACAGTGACTTCATGTGGCTTGAGCATCGTGATCGAATGCTTGTCCATTGCTCAGCAGAGAGCAGTTCATAACCACTGTATATAGTCCAAGTAGATCTCAATCATTACATTCTTGCTGTACCTTTCCCTTTCCAACCCAGCACAACACAGCAACTCTCCAAACAGCACAACGCAGCAAATTTCTCAAACAGCACCGCCTCACAAACTCCACCCGTCTTCCCTCCTCCCCCCTCCATCAGCCCTATTCAACTCCCACCATGGCCGGCTACGGAAACCGCACAGCACCCGACTACACCACCACCACCACCCCAGCCCACCTCGGCGCGCAGCACGCACAGACGCGCCTCGGCGCCCCTTCCACCAGCGCGCCCACGTACGGGGCCGGGTACGGCAACAAGCGCGCCTCGCTGGCCCCTACCACGTCCGCCGAGGACTATGACAAAGCCTCGGATCATGCTGCAGCGGAGAGCGACGATGAGAGAGGAGGGGGAGAAACGCCGCTGCGATTCGATTCCCAGACCACACACGGATCGGCGCCCTACAGCGGTGCGCATACGTACGGCAGCGCGAGCACGGCGGGGGCTGGGTGGGGGAATAAGACGGGGAGTTTTTCGGGGGGTGGTGAGAGGGAAGGTATGTGATTTTTTTACTACTACCACTACTACTACTACTTCTTCTTCTTCTTCTTCTTCTTCTTCTTCTTCTTCTTCTTCTTCTTCTTCTTCTGGGTGAATGTCGATGGGCTGACGCGGTCACAAGATTCGACGCTAGGCAGGGTCATGCATAAGCTGGGCGGGATTGTGCATAGTCCTGCGTTGACGAACAAGGGGCGTGCGGAGAGGGGGGATACCGAGGCGGCTGATGGGCAGGACGCGCAGGCGCCCGTGGCAAACTGAGGCAGAGTAGGGAGGGAGGTCAAGGCGTAGTGGGTTGGGACGGTGGGAAATGCAATGCTTGCTGCCATTCGTTCCTTGTGCTAGTGTAAATGCAACGTCCGTCTATTTCGCCGTCAAACACCCGTGCTGGCTACGCCGGAAAATGCAGGTCGCTCCGGCAGGATTTGGGCTGTGCTTTGCGTGCCCAAGGCTGCTCAATAGATGCCCTGCGTGCGGTACTGGAAGGTGTCGTAACTGAAAGGTGTCTGTTAGTGCGCGATACCTCGAAGCGCCATGCAGGAACTTACAGCCGGGTATAGTAACTCCCCACGCTCTTAGCAATCAGCTCCTCCACGAATCCTTCGGCTTCTTCCTTGCTGAGGTGCAGCATGAGTCTCGCCCTCAGACTGTTGGTCACGCTCGCTGCTCCTGCCGCAAAACACGGCATTTTGCTCTGTTTGCTCATGAGGTCTACCAACATGATCAGCCTCTCCGCCTCCCGCCTGAGCGCCTGAAACGCCTTCTTGCACAGCGTCTTGAACTCGTCAAACGCCGCGCTTGTAACGCCTCCCAGCACGTCCACGTAGTCCTGGGTGAGTTTGAACGGCGCGGCTTCGAAGCCCATGGACCCGGGAGAGTTGGACAGCATGAAGCCGAAGTCGATGTGGATGATGTGACCCATGTTGTCGATCAGGAGATTGCCGTTGTGGCGATCTTTGAGCTGCAAAACGTAGGATATCATGCTGTACGCGGCGAGCGAGCGGGTGAAGCACCCTACCCCCGCCATGTACGGTTCCGAGTCTGGTTCGCCGAACGTCTTGAGCCAGTGGTCTTTGAGCGTAGATATGCGTTTCCGTGGGTTTGTGCCTGCTGCAATGCTGGCCAGGGTCAAGCTGCGTTTCAGAGAGTGAAGGGAGACACCGTTGGTGATGGTTTCGATGAGGCCGCAGGATTCGCCGGTGACGAGAATGCGCATTCGCTTTGTCCAGACGGGGATGTGGGCTTCTTCCCAGATCTTGGTGCAGACTTGGATGAGCTGGCAAGCAAAGGCTTCTTGGCGGAGGTCGTCGCCCGTTTTGACAATGACGGATATGAGGTCCCAATTGGGCATGTAACCATAAGGGGAGGAGCGGCGGATGCGCTCGCGTTTGGCGCTCCATTCTTCGCCAAAGGTGGCAGCGCTGGGATCATCTCGGTCGCCTTTACGGCGCATACCGCCGGTCTTCAGGTCGTTTTCCATGCGTGCTGCACCGGCGCCTGTGTTGGTGGCCACGGCCATGCCCTCTTCGAGATCTTCTGGCTCCGCCAGGATGGCGGCTGGATCTGATTCTGCCATGATGGTGTCGAAGGTAGGCCCCTGGTCGTCTGCCGTGAAGTTCTGCTCCTCCAGAGTTTGCATGCTTGCAATGATCTTCGCCTTGATGGCTGCCACTTCCGTCTTTGGTCGTTTCGATCCGCTTGCCTCCAGTTGTGCGAGCATCTGGGCTGCTGTCCGCATATGCGTAGCGAGCGCTGTGAAGTCGGGCTGGTCGGGCCCTTGGTTCCTGTTCGTCGGGAGGGTTGCTTTTCTTGTCGGAGCAGGACTACTCGACCGGCTGAGCTCCATGTCAGAGGTCCGTGGGGTGGACAAGGTCGCCATGGAAGACAACGTGTTCGCCCCGCTCGAAGACCTGGGCGCTGTTGCTTTGGCGATGCCGGCGGCCGATGACAAGGCAGCTCTTGCTAATCCAGAAGCGATGTCGTCATCGTCAATGTCCTTGATCAGCGCGGTGCTGCCCAGGTCGCCGTTGGCCGGCTCGAAGACGCTATCTGATCCATTCGGCGGTGTCCTGTCCAGCGCCAAACGCTCTGCGTTTGTGATATCGAACAGACGCCTTCTCGACGTGCCCTTTTCCAGCATGAGTTTTTCCAACAGCTGCATGTTCTGCTCCGAGTCCGGGTCAAAGTCAAAGTCCTCCTTCAGGACCTCCACCATCAGCAGGTAGGGGACCTTCTCCGCGCTGTTGAGGCTCGTGGCTTCGGCAGGGTTGATGCGCACGATTCGGTGATGTTGGCTCTGGGACGGGATCCCATCCTTCAGGGTGGGCGGAGAGAGCAGCGGGATGTCGACTTCGGCCGGCAAGTCCTGTGCAATCAGCGCAAGTTCGGCGCGTAGGGCGCTCAGACGTGCTGGCTTGGGCACGACGACCAGACGACTGGAGATGTCTTCGAGCGCACTCAGAAACTGGGTCTCGTTGCGGAAGTAGTTGGACCTCAGCAGCCGGACCTTTTGCGTGCGGGAGAGGGCTGTCGGGGTGAGCGGTCTGGGCTGGTGGGCGGCGTGCTTGCGAGCCGGGTGGTGGTCAGGCCGGGGCGCCAGGCCGGCGGTAGCGGGCGGTGTGGGCAGCGGGGAGGCGCTGGCGTTGCGGAAGTCGGGCAGGGAGGAGGAGCTGAGGCGGGCATCGGCGTCGAGGTGCAGCAGCGAGGGTCGATGCTGGGCCGAGAAGCCGCGGGCAGCGTGGGGCGGCCGAGCAGCGTGGCGTCGCAGGTCCTTGGGGTCGCGGGGCTCCCTCGGGCGCGGCGCGGGCGCGGGCACGTGGGCGTGGGCGTGGGCGTGGGGCTTGGTGGTGCGGCCGTCCTCGGGGTCAGAGTGGCCCTGTCCGGGGCGTCGGTGGCGTGGGCGCGGCGAGCCGGCGGCGACGGTGTTGCTCCTCCCGACCTTGCCGGTCTGGACGTTGTCCGAGATCATGTCGTCGACGGGGCGGGGCTTGCGGGCCTGGGCGATGGCCAGCGGGCCGGCGTGGGCGGGCAGGAAGGGGGCGGCGATGCTGGCGAGCACCAGGCTGGACAGGACGGTGACGGGCAGGATGTTCTCCTTGATCTTCTCGCGGCGCTGGGGCTCGGCGGAGCCAAAGACGATGCGCTGGACGCGGTTGTAGATGCGGCGACATGTCTTGAACGCGATCGAGGTCGGGGCGTAGGCGAGGTCGTGGAGGTAGGTCTGGAACAGCCAGAAGGTCTGCGGCGGGAGTGGGATTTAGCGACGGCGCCGTGTGAGGGGGTGAGGGGTGAAGGGTGAAGGGTGAGGGGTGAAGGGTGAGGGGTGAAGGGTGAGGGGTGAAGGGTGAGGGGTGAAGGGTGAGGGGTGAAGGGTGAGGGGTGAAGGGTGAGGGGTGAAGGGTGAAGGGTGAGGGGTGAAGGGTGAAGGGTGAAGGGTGAAGGATCAAGGGTCAAGGGTGAGGGTGAAGGGTGAAGGATCAAGGGTCAAGGGTGAGGGTGAAGGGTGAAGGATCAAGGGTCAAGGGTGAAGCAGGCAGGGAGACGGGGGGTCCCACCAGGAGCGCGCCGTTGACCGACTCCTCACACAGGTCGATGATGAACTCCTCGAGCGCCATCGACTCGTTGTCGATGCTGATGAGCAGGTGGCATAGCCTGTGCGTCGCCGACGTGGTAAGCTGCTGCTGCGGCGGGGGCATGGACGCGCATGCGCCGGGCGTGCGCTGGTGACGGGGACATACTGCGGGAGGAAGAACTCGAGCTCTTCGTAGGCAAAGGTGCGCAGCTTGGAGCAGAGCACGTAGTGGATTCCGACATGGTCTGCATACCGACTGGAGGGGGGATGTCAGTATACAGTACAGCACAGTACAGTACAGCACGCAGCACGCAGCACGCAGCACGCAGCACGCAGCACGCAGCACGCAGCACACGGCCCAAGAGCCACACTCACGCCAGGTAGGCCACGGCCAGCGAGGGGTCGGTGTTGAAGTGGTCCGACTCGAGGAAGCGCTCAAGCAGATTCCAACTCATCTGGGACGGTTCATTGGGAGGGCGCGGGCAAGCGATCGGGCAGGCAGGCGGGCAAAGAGGCGGGCGGGCGGGCAGACACACAGGCGGGCAGGCAGGCGGGCAGGCAGGTGGGCGGGCAGACAGGCGGGCAGACAGGCGCGCAGGCGGGCAAGGCAGACAGACAGGCGGGCGGGCAGTAGACAACGGAAAAGGGAGCGCTCGACGGGCGAGGATGCGAAGATGCCGTGGCATCAAAGGGACCGGCCGCCCGCCCGCCGACAGGGTTCAGGGCGCGCGCGAGATTAGCCGCACCCCGTCACAGACGCCGCCCCACGCCGAGCAGCCACAAGGCGAGTCTGCGCCAGTCCCTGTGTGTGTGCAGCTGTGGCCACCTGCCACCGACCACCGTGCCATCGACGTGCGACGTAAAAGTGCCCTCTTGCATCAAATGCTTCTGCTCATTACCAGCCTCTCCCTCCTACTGCCTACCGCTCTGCCGACAACAAAATAGCCAGCCCACCGATGCTCAAACACCTTGCATGCATGCGCCACCAAACGCCCTCGGAGAAGAGGGAAGGAAGAAAGAAAGGAAAAAGAAGAAAACGAAAACGAAGACGAAAGAGAGAAAGGAACCCCCCAAGCCATCAACGCCGTCTTACAAGCTTGTGTACTGTACAGAAGAAAGCCATGTACATGGAACGAACGGTAGACGCGCCTCTAGTCTGCCGCGTTCAGGTCGACGAATATGTTAATCGCTGCCACAACCACCTCGGCGAAGATGAGAATGATGACAATCCATTCCAGCAGTTCACCCTGTTCGTAGTTAGCTCCACGCTTCCACACCTCCACTCGCCAAACATACATGGGTAGCGGTAAGCTGGTCCTTGAGCACAGCCAGCAGATCCCCAATCACATTCAGTCGCTCCGTGAGCAGCCCCACGCGCTGGTCCATCTCCAGGTAGCTTCTCACCGCCTGATACACGGGATCCAGCTGCGGCTCCGCCCACATGAGCTCCGGCGCATCCAGCACAGACCCCTGCAGGTGGATGCTGATGCGCAGGATGAACAGCTCGCCAATCTGCATGTTGATCTGCTTCTTGTTCAGGTTGATCTTGCCAGAGCTCGCTATCTGCGCCGGAATGTCCTTGGTCTCGTCAATCGTGCTGTCCACGAGGTCCTCAAACAGACTGGTCTTGACGCTCTGCGACAGCCCGTGCGAGATGGCCAGCTTGATCATGTAGTTCTTCTTGTCGCGGAGCGAGATGAAGTCGTTGTAGATGCGCGCCTGGTACTCGCGCGTGTAGTAGAAGTTGAACTCCTCCGTTTCCACTTCGTCCTTCCCAAGCTTGTCCACTTCAAACTTGGCAATCTCCTTGAGGAACCGCTTTTCCTCCCCGAGAGACATGCCCCACAGCACCACCGTACCGTACTCGAAGAGGAACACTTCGGGCGTGTGCACCTGCGTGTCAAAGTCGGGCGCGTCTGTTGCTGGGTCCGAGTCGGCGTGGGTGAGAGACGGTCGTCGAGGCCCGTCGGAGCTTTCTCCATTCCCTATACCGCCGGCGTCCCCTTCGTCGTGCATGTCGATGAGATCTTCTCGTCGCCTCTCGTTCTGGTGCTCGACCTCGATGGCGCTGTCCGAAAACCGCCTCGGTCTCACACTGGGAGCGCCGTCGAGTGCTGCCGTGCTGTGTACGTCCTCGGGTCCCTTGGCGCCGTAGTTGTACGGCGAGTATATGCACTCGTCAAAGCGCTTTGGCAACGCGCCCCTGATCTTCTGCTTGCCCTTCAGAAACCGCATCAGGTCGTCTAGCTTGTACGAGGCCGCTGTGCAGTACGCTGTCACGCGCGGCAACCGGTCTCGGTCTGCTTTGCCCAGCCGCGCTGCGTCTCTTCTCGCGGTGGGGTCCTTGATCCTTGTATACTGTACGTATACGTCGCGGCCGCTCTCTTCGTCTTCCTCATCGTCACCTTGGGCTGGGTCCGGCAAGAGCTTCAACTTTTGCGCGGTCCGCGTCGTTCGCTGAGGGCCAATCTTTCCCGCTGGACCTGGCGGGATTCTCGCAGGCGCGCCTGAGCTGTTTCTCCTCCGCAGCTTGCTGTTCAGGCCTGCGAGCATGGGCTGTCCACCGTGGCTTGTCGGTTGTCTGGATGACGATGCACCCTGCGACCCGGACCGGCCCAGCTGAGCAGCATCGCTCGAAGACGAGACAGTTGTGTTGAACGTGACGGTGCGCTGCGGTTTTGCGGGTGCTGTCTTGGTGCCGCCCGATAGGGACGACATCAGCGGCGTGCTTTCGGTCGAGCTCGACGCCATTGTGGTCTGTGGGTTGGGGATTTCGACAAGGTCACAATCAGTCGGTGGTGTCCTGGAGATTGCGCACAAGATTGGTTGTGGAGCAGGGCGATGACGGCGTTCATGGACCTGCCATGGGTGTGAGGATGGACGAGTGAAGTGGCAGCGCCTTCAAAGCTGTGCCTGCTCGCCAAAACTGACAAGATGACGTTCCTTCCCAAGCTTGAGGCCCCTGCTAGCCCCACGTGCTAACTCTCGCACAAGGCACTTTGTTCTCGAGTGATGTTCGGTACAGAGAAGAATGGCTCTCAATCGATGCAGCATTCGAGTGATGGTCAGTACAGAGAAAAACTGCCCTTGGTCAACACCGTATTTAAGTAACAACGTTAGTTGGTGGTTAAGAAAAATAGCCCTTGATGAACGCAGCGTTGAAGTGATGGATACTATAGAGATGACTGGCTCTCAATCGACGCAGCATTCGTAAGAGCAAGACTCGTGTTCTACTGCTATGTGATGCTCGACCCCTCTGCACGAACAAGGGCATCCATGGGAACAAGAGTGGGAATGACAAGTGACATGTGATACAAGGAATTAACAATTGGGTATAGCGAAGCCTAAAAGCAATCTGGTCGTACAACAACTCCAAACTTTTCACAGCTCAGTCGCCTCCTCCTCCTCCTCCTCTTCCTCCTGGTCATCTGCCTCCGTCTCCGCCTTGTCGACCATGTCCCACCCATGCTCCAGAAGCTCCGTTGGCTGTGCATCTTGCTTCTTCGCCGTCGCCAGGCCCACTTCGCCAAGCATGAAGCGGCCAAGGTACAAGACTGCATCGAGCATCTCCTCTCCCGTCGGTGCAATGTTCTCTTTGGGCAAGAGGAAGCCGTAGCTGCCTGTGTCGCGCAGCTTGATCTGGTACGAGTACTTGACCTTGAGCTCGTGATAGAACCAGTCGAGCGCGCTTCCTCCACTCGACTCGATGCGCGGTAGGACCGATGGTTGCTTCTTGTCGCTCGACCACATGACGTTGCCTTCGCAGGCGGACGTGACCTTGTACGCATGTCCTCTGCGTGATATGCGGATGGCCTTGGCCAGGCCGACAGCCAGCTCCTCGAGGTCTTCGAGCGCCGGGGGCTCTTCTGTGCACGAGTACGAGTAGGGGTACAAGATCTGCTGTGAGTAGGAATGCAAGTCCAAGAAGCCAACAAAATGCACGTTGTTGTGTTCGGTCTCGTTCTTGGCCCACTCGGCAAAGCGCTGAGCTTCCAGGCCCTCAAAGGGTTCGCTGCCTGCATAGGATTCACTGCAGGGGTTGGTGCGCACCGTGTCGCCGTCCCACTTGTAGGCGTAGCTGCGGTCCAGGTCCACACCACTGCAGAAGCGCAGACTTGTTGGCTGACGGTTCTTCCTCCACAGACGGTCCGATTCCCAGGAGTAGACGTAGCCGTCGGGGTTCAGGGTGGGGACAAGCACAAAGTCAAACTGCTCGAGCAGGCGTGTGATCTCGCGGTCCTTGCCGTAGGCGTTGATCAGGTTCCAGGCCACGTAGTTGACGGTGCTGGTGGAGATCCACTCGCGTGCATGGGAGCCGCCGGTGATGAGCACGGTCTTGCGGGGGCCCGAGGGCTGGTCGTTGTTGGTCGGGTGCACGCCTACGCGCAGGGCGGGGATGTCGCGGCCTTGGTAGGTTGTACCCACGACAATGCGGCGCACGTGGGTGGTGAACATGGAGGCCATGAGCTTCATCCACGGATTGATGACGGACAATGGCTGGTAGTCCTGCAGGAACGGGTGGCCTTTGGTTTTGTGGGGGGCGTAGGCGTGGTCGTCCTGGTGGGACAGGGTGGCGGACGAGGAAGGGTACGAGTCGAAGATGGCCTGTGCCAGGTCGAGGTCCTGCATGAGAGGCTGGTGTGACTGCTTCAGCGAGGGCGGGAGGAGGCCCAGCAGCGAAGGCACCTGGATCGAGTTAGATTTGCGGGGGAGAAGGCGGCGGGCGTGGGAAGACAGACGACATGCTTTGCTACCCTGATGTCTGCCCAGTCCTCATTGAACTCCCACACGTCGAGGAACAGGACGTCGGATGCCTCGGCCAGGGCCTTTGCCTCGTCTGCCGTGTGCATGGTGAAGCGGAGGACCACATCGTCGCCGTAGCGAGCGACAAAGGGCTCTGTTGCTGGCTGAGGGGTGCTGCCGGCGCCCTCTCGGCGGCTGGTGTGGTGGACGGGCAGACTCCCTATCTTCCTGAGGATGGCGTCGGACAGCCTGCGCCAGGTGGGCGGCGTGCGGTTGGGGCTCGCGTCCTGCGCCGGGCGTCGGTGGTCGTGGTAGGCCGGTTGTTGCGGGGCTGCTGAGACCAGCGGCGCGAGCAGCAGCAGGCCGAGGGCGGCGAGGGGGCCCTGGCGCATTGCGTGGGTGGTGGGTGGTGGATGGGGTGTTGTGTGTTTGTGTGCCTGGTCGGACGGACCATGGGAACGTAGGGTGGGGTCGTGGACCTGCAGCGCCAGGAGCTGGGGTCGCGTGCACAGCCACCAGTCATTGTGCAATGACAAGACAATCACCTTTTACAAGGAGAGCTTTCTTCCTATATAGGTCGGTAGTATCCATCTACGTGGATACAGAGTATAGAGGGCTTCGAGGAGGAGGATAGCATGACGTGTTTATTAAAGGAGGAGAGCATAACGTGTTTCAAGAGGATATAGAGTATAGAGGGCTTCAAGGAGGATGAGAGCATGACGTGTTTGTCAAAGGAGGAGAGCATGACGTGTTTGTCAAAGGAGGAGAGCATAACGTGTTTAAAGAGGATATAGAGTATAGGGTACCTGATAGAGGATATCAAGTAATGCTAAAGAGGATATAGAGCCGTTGTCACTTCCTCTCACAACCACCCTCTCTCGTTACAGAGTACACCCACTACCATGCTCCAGCGGCATTTTCTTAGATGGTACTTGGTACTGCTGGATTTCTTTAGCGTACCTGTTGGTGCTCGGCAGCTTTTACAAACATGGCTGGAGTCGTGTAGTGTCTCTTCAGGTTGCAGGTCATGTGCAGACTGGCATTGAGTACCTCGTCCTGTTTGATCGAGACCTGCCTGTGCTGAGGCATGGTTGTGGCTGTGGTTACTGTTGTATTCGTGGTTGTAGTCGTGGTTGTCGTGTGGAGGTGTCGGCGGCGCTAGAAGCAGCAGCAGGCTTCCAGGCCACCTCCACACGAGAGGGACAGGAGGGAGGACGGCCGAGAGCCGGCACGGGCTGACGTTGTACCTGGGCCAGCCGAGTGCATTGCATGGCATGGCTGCATGGACGACTGTGTGCATGTCCAACACACAAGCCTGCTTTCCTCCCTCGCCGCCCCCTCCACGACGTCTCTCCGTTCCCATCGCCGTATCTCTCCCCCTCTCCCTCTCTCTCTCTCTCTGTGTGTGTGTGCGTGCGTGTGTGTGTGTCTCTCTCTCTCTGTCTTGGTCCACGCGGCGCTCGCATCCTCCACCGGACCCCTCAGCCTTACCATCGTTCGTCTCCCGGATACCCGCGTCACGCCTTACCTCACGCCTTACCTCACGCCTTACCTCACGCCTTACCTCACGCCTTACCTCACGCCTTACCTCACGCCTCACCTCACGCCTCACCTCACGCCTTACACCGCCCGCCCCATCTCGCCTAGCCTCCTCTGCTGCTGCTGCCGTACCTGTGCCATGTGCTGCGCTGTGCCTTTGCCCGCGCATACATGAGCTGTAGCCCCCGGCGCGCAGCAGAATGCGTCTCCGGCCCGGACGCAGCGAGCACGACCTGAAGAGGAGATCCACGCTCGATCCAGCTGGTCTTTTCAGGCGCGGCGACCGAGCCCGCAACCACGATAGCCCATCCACCGATCGTCTGGCCGTCTCGGAAGACGGTGGCCGCCCTGCGTCGAGCGAGGTTGCGCGGCCCTCGATCTCGCGCGACTCGCACAACGCCAACGATGCCCACGACGCCCACGACGCCCACGACGCCCACGACGCCCACGACGCCTACGACGCCCACGACGCCCACGACGCCCACGATGCCCACGATAGCCCACCCGCCCAGCCACGGCCCTCGAACCCGCGCCGCTTCTCCATGCTGAGGTTCCGCCACGCCTCCGATTCGCAGCTATCGACGACAGCCAGGGAGCATGCTGAAAAGGCGCCTCCGGTGCCGCCGGTGCCGCCGGTGCCTGCCAGCGCCGCAGAACGCAGCAACGAGCGTAGGTGAAGGGCGCCTGCGAGAACCCGTGCCAACCACTGACGTGCCGTGTCCCAGAATCGCCGCCTGCTATCATCACCACCCCCCCAACCTTCATGGACCCCGAAGACGACCCGCGACCCGCCCACGCCCACGACCTCGAGCATGACCTCGACCACGACCAGCCAGCTGCCGCCAAGAAGCGCAGCCGTCTGCAGCACTTCACCCTGCGTCGCCGCTCCTTCGACCCCGCGAGCGTCGACAGGCCCGGCGGCCTCCTGCGCAAGTCCATGGACAAGAAGCGCCCCCTGGCCCTCGGCTCCTGGAAGAGCAGGCACAACCTGCTCGACGACGGCAACGTGGCTCAAGCTCCAGCTACAGCCCCAGCTACAGCTCCGCCCCCAGACGCCGATCCAGAGCCAGAGCCAGACCGCTTCTCCGCGAGCCCGCAGCGGCCCGACGAACGTTCCGAGGCCCGCGACTTCGCTGAAAGCACCACCGCCCTGCTGCCCCCCGCCCACCGCGCCTCCGAGTCATCGCGCTCCGACGGCAGCTCGACCGGCCATGTTTCGTTCGAAACAAGCACCCGGCCCCCGCACCCCCAGCGTGCGGGCTCCACGCGCTTTGGCTTCAGCCGGCGCAAGCAGCGCGCCTCTCTGTTCCCCCTGCCCATGAAGATCGAGCCGCCCCAGTTCCCAGACACGGCGCCCGCAACACCGCGCGCCTCCATGGGCGGCCCCAGCTCCGCCTCTCCCGGCTCTCCCACCGGCAGTCCCCCCTTGACCGCGCGCCGCTACACAGAAGGCGCAGGTGGCACCCACACGCCGCCGCTGCCTTCCGCCTCGCAGGTCGCCCTGGCTGCCACTTCGCTGAACCTGGCCTCCCCGGGCGCCGCCTCGCTCTTCCGCAACGACTCGTCCAGATCCGCTCGCTCGGCTCGTTCGTCCCCTCAGCCGCCCAAGCGCATGGGGCTACGCGCCCGCTCGTCCACCATGGGCTCCCTGGGCGGCATGTCCGACGACAATCCGTCTTCCACTCCGCCCAATGGATTCAGCGGGAGGACCTCGACCTCCATCACCGCGGGACGCAGCAGCTTCAGCAACCTGTTCAGCCTGGGACGCTTTCGTCAGAACGACCTGCACCCATCCAGGCATGGCTCGCCCGCCCACGGGTACACAGGCACCTCCGGCTCCTCGCACCAGAACTCGCTCAGCATCAGTAGGGAGACGCTGGCCATGCCCGAGCGCGAGGAAGGCGAGACGCCCGGTCGTTATCTCGAGAGAATCGAAGCCAACAACGTCGACAAGAGTGTCATTGCCAGCTATCTGTCCAAGACAGACGATGCCTTCCTGCTCTCCGTCCTGCGAAGTTACATGCGCAGATTTGCTTTCTTTGGCGATCCCATCGACATGGCTGTTCGCAAGTTGCTCATGCAGGTCGAGCTGCCCAAGGAAACCCAGCAGATCGACAGGGTCCTGCAGGGCTTCGCCGACCGCTACCACGAATGCAACCCTGGCATCTACATCAACACAGGTAAGTTGCGTCTTGCTGGCATCAACCTGACTTACGCACTAACGAACCCCCAGACAAGGCCTACTTCATATCCTTCTCCATCATCATCCTCCACACCGATTTCTTCAACAAGAACAATAAACGCAAGATGCAAAGGCACGACTACATCAAAAACTCGTCGTGCGAGGGTGTTTCTGATGACGTTCTTGGGTGCATCTACGATAACGTCGTATACACACCGTTCATTCACATCGAGGACGAAGTCGATCTCAAGAACATCTCGTCGAAGAAGAGCAGGAGAACGGCAGTGCTCAAGGGCCCCAACGATCCTGCCCGTAAGGTCAAAAAGGAGCCCATCGACCCCTACACATTAATCTTCGAAGGCAAACTGGACGTCCTCCGGCCCACCATCAAGGACGTGATGAACCTGGACGATCCCTACAACTATCTCGGTACCGCTGCGACGCTTGACACGAAGAACATCTACAAGTCTTTTACCAGGTACGGTGTCATTCAAATCGTCTCGTCACGCTCCAGGCCAGAAGCCTTCATGTCAGAAGCCGCCCAGGAGAACCCTCTCGGGACGTCAGTCGGCATTGTCGAGATGCCCGTGACCAAAGTCGGGATACTGTGGAGGAAGGATCCAAAACGCAAGAAAGCACGGTCTCCGTGGCAGGAGTGGGGTGCAGTGCTCACTCGTTCAGGTCTTTCGCTGTTCCGTAACAGCAGCTGGGCTAAGAATTTGATGAGCCAACATGAACAGCACCTCAAGCACGGTGAAGCGGGCCCTGCGGTCTTTTCGCCAGCGCTGCAAGAGTTCAAACAGGATCACATGATACCCATGGACGGTGCTGTCGCTTTGGTCGACAACACATACAAGAGGCACAAGAACGCTTTTTCCATGTGCTCCAAGATCGGCGAGGAGACATTCTTGGCTGACAGCGAACAAGACCTAAACGACTGGCTAGGCGTCCTCAACTACACTGCCGCCTTTGAGACGTTAGGCGTTCGTTCCAGAGGTATGGTTGGTGGACTCTATGAAGGTCAGAAGAACCGTGGGATCAGACGTCTGGACTCGTCTCAGTCTGGCAAGTCTATTCCTACTGCGACTGGCGACGTACTGGTTCAGAGCGGCAAGATCGACACCCACTTCGCACAACAAGTGGTGACGGCACGAAGAGACATGATGCAAGCCCGGATCTCTGACTCGGAGGACAAACTAGCCGATGCCATCAGGGAGCTGGAGGCCCGCCTCCGTGATGCGAGACACCTTCAGATTCTAGCGCCCATCCAACCGAAAACCCGAGAGCTGGTGATACATGCAGCAGGTCGTCTATCGGCAAAACTCAAGTGGTCTCGCATCGAGATATGGCGGATGAAATGCCACCGCGACATCCTAGCACACGAGCTGGAGGATGAGAGACAGAGTGCTACCGAGACACAAGCGCGGAACGATCGGATAGCAGAATCCTCGCAAGCACCGCCTGCGCAGAACTCGCCTGCCTCCACTAGCAAAACGTCCAAAATCAGCGGTCTTGCACGCTTAGCGTCAAAGACGAGCTCACTCACGAGCAGTCATAAACCGCCACAGTCTTCCGAAGGATTTACCGCTCGTCCAACTACGAAATCTTCTGGGAACACAGAAATGGACGAGAGCGTGTTCAAAACGCCTCCCGAGATGCCACGCCAGACAAGTCTCACGTTTCCTTCAGGCTCCTACAGTGTGCCGCCCATCTCATTCAGCCCACCCGCATCAGACCGCCGAAGCTCGATAGCCAGCTCTTCGGTGCAATCTCCCAGGATGTACCCTGCTGATAAACGACCCTCTGTATCCACTTTCGACGATGGCACGGTGGGTTCAGATGATGACTCTGACGATGACGTTAGATATGCCACACCTCCCCTCATCGAGACAGATGCGATCCAGCCCAAAACACCAGACCCAGCCACAGACGGGGCTGTCGAATCGGACGCAGAGCAGAGCCTTGCAGCTCACGCAGGTTCTCCTGTATCGCGCACGAAGCACAGGCGAAGCTTGCATCGTACGCTCCGAGACTCGCATGGCAGTTCATCGCACCGTCGCAGCCACAAAGGCCGAGACTCAGCCTCGACCATTACCAGCGACGGCACCTCGGAGAGCGAAGGTCTAGCCCGTAGCAAGGGTAGCTTCACTGTACACGGCAAGAAGGCTTCTGTCATTCAGTTTGGATCTGATTGGCACAACACTACAGCTGAAGAGAGGCTGAAGACTAAGAAGCAGCTGCAAGAGGCTCAGGAACTAGCTTCTGCTGATGAGCGAGATGGCAGCGTCAGTGATGGAACCGTTGTCAGTCCTGGGTCCGAAAAGAACGACGACACACCTCGCCGCAAAATGTCCTCGGAGCAGGTCAAGCAGCGTCTTGTTTCCTCTCAGACCATCACTCCCGACAATTTCCATCAATCCCTCGAGTATCAGGATGCCGCCTCAAATGGGAGTTCTGAGTTGAGCGATGTTGCCGAGGAGAGAACAAGCAAAGACGGCGAACCGATTGAGACGGCCATCACTGAGCCTGCCGCAATCGAGCCAGCGTCTACCACAGCATCGTCTATGGACTATATCAAACAACTGACGGCACATAACCAAGTCCTCGCCATCGAAGGAAACAAAGAGCAGGTCAACTCCACCCCTTGAGAATACCAAAACCTACAACATCGTACTCGCGACATACCCTTTTTATTTGTGTTTGACATATTTGGATCTTGAAAAGTGGATTCCCCAATTTCCTTTACGTCTTAATTCGACTGCATAGCAAGCAAAAGCGAATCATCTCATCTACATTGTCACTTTTATCGGCAACAGCGCATACAGCACGGCGTGGGAGGGCAGCTCTTCACGGCAGGCCGCTTTTCTTATCTCTTTGGTCTCTCCCAGCACTGCGACATGTATCTATAGACGGTGGCGTTCAGTCGAACTTGATGTGGTCAGTTGGCCTGGAGAGGCAAGGTGACATTTCGGTCACGGGACGATGTTAGCCCTCACCATCGCAGTAGGATAGTACGGTGGGAGCATAGTGAAGGAAGAACTCAAGGTCTTACCATCGTACACCCTGACCCACAACGTCTACGAGGCGGCCGTGACGAGCTGGCTCGGGCTAGCTGAGCACAATCGTGTCGTACGTATTGAGAATGACAAATCGTTGAGGTCGCGTTGGTAAGGTAGTCGTATCATAACCCACTCTTAGCCCGGAATAGCCTATTGCCAACGTCTCATGCAATGCGGTATCACATTCGTGTCTTTTTAGGCTAGAGGCTCATAATTTTTGTCAACTCTGCTTGGGCCAGAAGTCTTCTTTGGTCAACGTTTTGAGGAGCGTGGAAGGGGACGCAGCTTTCTTGTAAAGAGATTTTAACCCTCTTGGCAGATACGCGCGATTGCTGGTTCGTGATCTCAGGCCATGGGGTGACATGGTATTTCGAGAACAAACCACACTACCCGCGTTGAGGTTAGCTCCCGCCGTTTCGGCTCCACTCCCGGACACGCATAACCCATTATCGCTGCCACCTCTGAATGCTCGACAGCAAACGGCTGTATTGGCCGGGAAAGCTTTTTAGGAGTGCATCAGTAATGAGAATTGCTCGTAACTTGTAATCAGTGTATGTTTTGGTTTTGGTACAGCCCAATTATGCGACAGAATGAGACAATGTATAATGGCGAGCCGTATGCATTACCTCGGAATACCCGAGGAGAGGGGAAGGTGCGTCGCACATCATGACGATCCGGACCTGCTTAGAAACGTGCCACTTGTTCAAGCGTTCTACCGGCTTTCAGCTCGAGTCAGCGTGTCCGAATCTCAAAGCGAGATGCTTTAAGACTTGTCGTGTTCTGACGTCGAATTACCTCGAGTTCATAGCTTTCCCTTCCCTTCCTACTACTCCTGTGTGCCCAACAACGTTCGAGCTCTGTTGGCCAGTTAAAAAGCCATTGAAAAAGTAATATGGGTGGCTCGCAACCATGGCCCCAGGTTCCTGTGGGGAACAAGGACCACACAAGTGCAGCAGTTGTGATCATTGGGGCTGGCATATCTGGTAACTACAACAAACCAGGCTGACTAGAGGTCCAACTGACCGTACGAAGGCATGTGCATGGCCATCGACCTTATCAAACGCAACAAATGCCACAACTTTGTTATCATTGAGAAGTCCTCGAGCATAGGCGGAACATGGTACGATAACAAATACCCCGGCTGCTGCTGTGATGTGTGGAGTATGCTCTACTCGTACTCTTTCGAACAGAATCCAGATTGGACACGCCAATACCCAGGTCAAGAAGAGATCCTTGTGAGTACTCATACCCACCGCACTTTCTGGATTTGCCTGACAGTCATTAGGAATATCTTCGTAATGTAGCAAACAAGTACCAGCTCTACAAATATATTCGGTTCAACACATCAGTCGAAGCTGCGACTTGGGACGACAGTACATCGCACTGGAAAGTGGACGTCAAAGTGACGGGAGGAAAAGACGCCGAGTTCAGCCCAAGCTATTCGATCAAGAGCGACTTTTTGATCTCGGCTGTTGGACAGCTCAACCAGCCACGGTATCCGGACATCGAGGGGCTGACCGACTTCAAGGGCAAGATTATGCACAGTGCTAGATGGGACTGGAGTTACGACATGCAAGGCAAAAAGATTGGAGTCGTCGGAAACGGTGTGTGAATTAAGCCTACACTACGACGAGCGTCGTCTGACCATACAACAGGAGCCACAGCCGCTCAAATCATCCCTGAGATCCTCCCGGTCTCGCAAGATCTCACGATATATCAACGTTCTCCTAACTGGGTAATACCCCGCGAAGATGGACCCGTCTCAGACCTGCGCCGCGCAATTTACCGCTACCTCCCACCTGTCCGTTGGCGCAAGCGTGCAGGCATGATGGACTTTCGCGAGTCTTTCTATGACGCAGTAACAGATGGTGATTCCGAATTCGCGGGCACGCTGCGCACGCTTTGCAATGACATGATGCGACAACAGATTCCTGGCCGTCCTGACCTCTGGGATAAACTCACGCCGAACTACAATCCGGGGTGCAAGCGAGTCATTATATCTGATGACTACTACCCCGCTGTTGCGAATACAAAGACCACCCTCGAGACGAACAGGATCAAGCGCATCACAGAAACTGGCGTCGAGCTTGAAAACGGTGAACATCACGATCACGACATGATTGTCCTTGCAACCGGTTTCCGAACCGTCGAATTTCTCCACCCCATCAAAGTCACTGGCACGCACAACCGTTCCTTAGCAGATATTTGGTCTGGCGGTGCTTCAGCATTGTACGGCACTACGGTGTCCAGCCTTCCTAATTTTGGCATGTTCTACGGACCCAACACAAACCTGGGTCACAACTCGATCATCCTGATGATCGAAGCGCAATCCCGCTACCTCAACACACTCGTCTCCGCCGTGCTGGACGCGCGAAATCGTGACGCGCGCATTGGGCTTATGCCTAAGCAGTCCCGCACTGACGCGTTCAACGACAAGATCCAAGCTATTCTCGAGAAGAGCAGTTTCGCAGACGCAAACTGTGGTAGCTGGTACAAGAATAAGGATGGCAAGATTACGAATAACTGGTCCGGCACCGTGATCGAGTACCAGGAGATGCTGAGCAAGGTGGACTGGGAGGATTTCGAGATCACGGACACGCTAGGTGGACAAAGGAGTGCGAGCAAGGTTGTGTTTGGAAGCGGGAAACAGGAGACGAAGATCGGGAGAGTAAGGGAAGAGACTTGTTTGAGCAATACAACGTTGTTGTTGGGTGCGATTAGTACAGTTGCTGCAGGGTTGGCGTGGGCTTACGGTGGGACATCAAAGTCAAGAGTCAGGCCTGGCCGATGAACATGTCAAACCTGATAGTGGATTAAGCGTTAAATCAATTTTCCATTCACAACCTGTGTTCTATTCTGCTAGCTCACTGCTGCGTGATCAGCCTCAAGCAGTCTGTCTCATCTTTTGCAAGTCGCACCAGGACCTGGCCCTGAGCAGCTTTTCTGTCTTTTCTCAAAGATCTCTGTGTCTCGTCATCAAAGCCTTGCAAGAGCGTCGGTAGCGCTGATTCTTTTCATAGTGGCATGTGTAGGCGTGTGGACTCGATGGTTGTGAGTATCACGTACACGACCCCAGTCACCAGCATGAAAATAGGATAGGCAAGGTAAGTGTAATCATGTTCCAAGTCTCATCAGGAGGGCCTTTAGCGTGATACAGAGGATTTCTGGTGTGTTGTCGCTCTTCGTATAGTCGATGAGGAAATCGATGGCGTGAAAGAGGAACTCTTGTGAGAAGCTGAATATGCGCTTAACGTCCCGTGTAAGATTTTTGGACGATTCCAGAGGGGCGTGATATGAAGATCGGTCCGGTCGATACCTTAAGATTTACGGACCTTTTAAGCCCATGACCCGAGTGTATGCTCCTTAATTACATGACTTTCGCTTGGTCGAGAGTCTTCCCATTTAATATGGAAGTCAAGAAACTCGTCAGACGCTCTCACGACCGTGAATGCTATCAACAAGGTCTCGGAATTCTGAAACTTTACGGTTCTAATAGTATAGATGGTTGTGATCGCGGTCATGTGAGTACGAATTTCTGTGGCAATCGTCGGTTTTTACTACCCTTCCTGCTCTAAATCAATGAAGTCTTTCTTGTTGGCGCAGGACAATTTGAATTTGACGAAGTCGTCAACCTAGCTGTTGAGGGAACCTGGTGTCGGGATGTTGGTGCCACCCCCCCCCACATCTTAATACGATCCATGTAGCTCGAAACATTCTCGCAAGAACTGCAAACGGCGGCTGAAGTAACACGGGCCGAGTGCAATTGCCAATGCTGTACTCCGTTTCAGTAGCGTCATATCGAAAAGTTGAGGTGTTCTGGAATTCATTGTAAACGGAACTAATGAAGCCAAAATCTGGTCTGCTGCCTATGCTCGAAACAATATTGAACTGGTCGGTCGATGTTGTCACTGAAGGAGCCGCACCACTGACTTCCTGTATGAGACCACTATATATCCTGGAGAATTGCCTGATGGTGGCGTCGGCAATCTCTGGTATGCTGCTCAGTTGTCCGTGAGTACCTACCACTGCTTGAAAACAAGGATCGAAGTCAATGGCGCCAACTATGCCCAAGGCTCCTAGAGCCGCCCAACTCCTGCATTCTGTATTAACTGCATGAACTTTTATAGTGGAGAGGTTGCTTTCCTAGCCCGCAGCCACACAAAAAGACGAATATATACCCATGGCCTTCGACTGGCCTCATCAAATCTCTTCCAAGCAACAGGACTGTCCAGCTTTCTGCATAGCCAGTTCCGCTTTTGCTGTCAAACACATGAAATAAGCGCGAATGCAAGTGTAGTTCGTGCAAGCGTACCAAGAGCAGCTACAACCGTATTGATCGAGACCACGGCACAAGTGCTGATGATGATGGCAATGATCTCAAGAGTCCAGGAGGTTCGTAGATGCCTGGATAGGAGATGGTTCATCGATTGAATCGTGCTTCTCACAGTCAGGTTCGAGGTGGCTTGGTTCATATGCCGCAGAAAAGGGTGTTGTCGATAATTGTCGAGGATCAGGATCGAATGCCCTGGGTTTTTGACCGCCACAGTATCATTTCCTATTTCTGTCTCCACGAACATCCTTGCTGTGCCACACTTCAGAGCTATCTGTACTACATTTCTGGGCGATTTCCACTGGTTGTGGAGCATTCAAGCGATCTTGCGTTCCATTTCATTCGTCACGACATGGAATGTTGATTGTGAAGTCTATTCTAGATGGCGTTGATCATCCAAGATCAGACTGACTGGACGTTGTCCTGGCAGTGTGAGAAGTATAGCAAGTGTGTTCCTCGACGAGCCTTATCGGTACTTATTTCCACAACAGCTCCTGCGTCCATGGCAAGAACTTGAGGAACGAAAGTCATGTTGGCAGCAAATTGGGGGAGTTAAATATAAATTCATCCCTGCACTGCATTTGCTCAGCGTGCGCGTTGCACAGCTTGGCCTAGAATGGCAGACGTAGCATCTAGGAAACAAGGACTAACAAGCTACACGTTTGCGACCGCCCTTGTAATAATGCGCCCGTTCCATGCCAATCTGCCTCAATAAAACTCCAGACGTTCTAGAGCAGAAATTCCAAAAAAAACTGAATACCGAAATGGCGTGCGGTGTTTACACACCCATAGTGAAATCATGTTCAATGCCGGGCGTTACACTGTTGGAGGTTAGCTGACGGCCTAATATGATGTCTAAAGTGACTGACCTGGCCATGAACTTCAAGAAGACGACGAGGTACTGGTCCACCCGAATAGCCACCTCGTCATCCTGCTCCTCAAGTACTTCCCAATCATCTTTGGCCTCCTCTCCGCTCTTGTTCTTTGCTTGCTCGGTGAGTTTCAACAACCTGGTATCATCGACGAGAGCCTCCATGCCGCTGTCGAGCTTGCTCACGTCCTTGCCTGCCTTGAGCTTTGCAAGTCTCAGCTTCAAAGCAGCATCTGCGCGGTCCAACAGCACCTTCATCACTGAAGCATGCTTGCAAGGATGTACTGACGCAGTCTTGAGCGCGTGCTCGAAAAACGGGAAGTCCTCGATGGTGACTGTCTTGTCTTTGTAATCTCCAACAATATCCTCCATCATCTCCTGTGGCTTGAGTGGCACTGAAGTGGAGCCGTAGCCGGACAGGTAGAGTCGCGGTGTTCGGTAGTGAGCAGAGTATGTGATGTAGAGGGTGTAGGTTCGTAGGGGGCTGGAGCAGGGTCAGCGATAGATTCAAAAGCATCTCTGCGCTCTCATGGCGTTTCGCGGTTTGAACGCGCCACTTACGCTTGTGTATTCGAGCCAGCCTGGGGATCTCTTATGATGGCCTCCTCGTCGTCTTCGTCGTCCTCCATGTCAGGAATTTCATCCTCTTCCTCAGCTGCGCCTAGGTTGCCGCTCTCATCAACCGTCCTGACGTCGCGCACCCTGGCTTCCTGGCTTGCGGCCATGCCGCCTGTCCGCAGCCAGCCATCGTCGTCTGCGCCACCCTCACCAGCGGTAAACCCATCACCTACAATCGTCTCATCCTGCCCAGCTTCTCCGGCAAAGTTGTCATCGAGACGGCGGTGGCAAGGTACGCCTCGGGTGACTAGGAACTGCTTGCCTTCAGGCAGATACGATACGCGTTTCGCTGGTGATGAGGCATCTGCCCACTGCCACGAAGGGAACTTGAACACTAAGAAGTCTCCAGCAAGAACGAACTCCTCTGGTGTGATCTGCCCGGTTTCGCGAAATGTGGAGGTGTGGCTGATGGCGGCGGTCCGCTCCCGGAATGTGTCGATGTACGAGCGCACGAAGTTGTACGCCATGATGATATCCGGCTTTCCAGTTGAGAGTGCAGGTGTGACTGTGTGTGTATTCAAAAGGGACTTGACTGGGCATGTAGAGCTTAGAGCTTTGAGACTTCGAGACTTCGAGATGCTCACCGTACGGCGAATGGAGGGGTGACGATGGAGGGGTCGCGGCTGCCTAGCTAACGTTAGCGTCGCAGCCGCACCTGTCCAGGTCACGATACACTCCTCATCACGAGCTCCCACACAGCAACAAGAGACTCGAGCGTTCAAACACGAGGCATCTGAGCGTGTCCACAATCGATACCTAGCAACGAGGGTTCAGTGAAAAGCAGATTATCCTGGAGGTCAGCCAAAGCACGTGAAAAGCGATAGAGTGCTGAGGCAACTCGTACAGACGGCCGGCGCAGCTATTGCTCGTACCTCTTGACTGTCAATGGCCATGTTGCATCGGTGGCGACCAAGTTGCGTTACTTTACTGTACACCGGGACCTCGTGGGTTAAGCAGCACTGGCATCGATACTACACAACAACTCTAAAAGCGGTCAACGCTTCCGAATATCAAATCCGACCTAACAGCGTCCCTAAGCATGGTAACATCTGCTTTATTCAGCGTCTAGCAGCATCGATGGGAGCACCGCCCAAAATACCTTCGTTATCCCGGCTTCAAATAGACATTTTGGACCAATAACAAAGGCTGGTCCACTCAAGCCAGTGTGACAAGGCTTCTTACTGACTGATCGATGTCTACCCTACCAATAACACAAACATGGTGATTGCGTACGATCCTTAGCACCGTACATTCATCCAGATAGCTACTTGGTCCCTTTCCTTTGCCCTGACATCACTCTCTTAGGCAGTAACATCGCATTCGGGCCTACTTGCAGAGCATTCTGCACGTCAGCGTATGTCCAGCAAAACCATTTGGTAGAATCGGTAAATCAGGCTGCTCATGCGCCTATTTGATTCTAGACTGGGTCTAGGAAAAGGCACGTTGTGCACTGTCACTCAGCTATCGCCATCAGATCCCGGCCTTTTCTCAGTTAACGGTCTTTAACAGGCTTTAGGATTTCTCGACAGCAGCTTGCCCTGGTTGCTCTGCTACACATTTTGTTTGGAGTAGATCTACCACCAATCAAAAATAACACGATGTACAAACCACAGCACGTCCCCGACAATACATCCACAGTAATCGTCTACGTTTGCTCAATCTAGCTAGGTTGGCAATCCTTCGACTTTGAAGTCGGAACGGCAGTGCAGTGCTAGCTTTGGAGTTGTATGAAAAAGCTGGAACCAGGCTTCTGCTGCAATCAGACGGGCTACATGCTGCTGAGCTTTCCTGGAGCTTGACTTTCATTTCAAGTCTGTATTGAAGTTGTTTCGACAGGCTTGACACAAAGGCCGAACGCACGTTCTCTTGTCTACAAATCGACTGGTAGATTTTGGTAGCTGGAGCTTCTGAGTTTCGTTCCGTGACACTGTCAAAGTGGTCTTTACCTGGAGCCCTGCTAGTGTGTGCAACCGTTCACAACATTGAACCTTAGACCGAAACTGCTACCGATTCATAGCGCATGCATGACACCCAGCACTACTGGGTCTTGTGCATACTCCAGCCTTGTCCTAGATAGGCCCCGAGCGGCTCTCGAAAGGTAACCGTTACGATTTTGAGTGATCAGAAGCCTATATCTGCTAATTATACACACGTACAGCAGCAATTCACGATGATTTCAGAAGTCTCACGAGACGTCCAGCATTCGTCATCTCAGTACGTGACTACCAACACAGCTACTCCAGCAGAGTAGTACCATACAGATCGCTTTCGCATTGGCATGTGGAGTTTTGGTGAAGATGGTGGGAAACTCAAACACCTCGCATTGCTCGATACCTGGGTATAAATCTTGGGTTGAGCCCTTCCACAAATTCTTTGATCTTCATCCATCATCACTTCATAGTGAACATTACGCACAGCCTCCTACACACGCTAGTACCCACAGTATTCGCGTCGATACTGCGAAGCCCAGACAAAGAAGACTTGGGAATATCGCAAGCCTTTCAGTCCCAGACTTACGGGTTATGTGTTTGCTCTCTCATGACGGATCCGGGCTCCCACCCTGACGTTGAAGGAGCGCAGCCTCGCTGTGGTGGACTGCAGATAGGGTCTCAAATCCAGAATTAACAGGTAAGCCTCAAGCAAGTATCTCGCGAGGCCCAGTTGACCAAGGGAATTCCAGAATAGCCTGAAGCAGTACCACGTTACTTGGAGGACATTTCTAAACATTATCTTGACTACTTTAACCGAGCGTTGCACGGAATCACAGCTGTTCTTAATTGCACATCGGCTATAAAAAGGAGGGTCGAATATATCGTGATTGACCGAATTCTTGTTTCTGCTATCTACACGGAAGTAGTGTTGATCCGGAGGTGTCCTCTTTTTGGAGAATTTTCCGTATGGACCAAGTAGTAGTTGATGTTTTTGGCTCATCATCATTCATTGTTTAGTCGTGTTCCTCCCACAAGTATGCTTGTCAGCAAAAAAGCATTACGCAAAACTAGCAGTCAAATCCGTCTAGCCTCTGCTATAACAACTCGGCATAAATTGGATACTCCCAACACCGGTCGATTAAATTTGAAACTTTTGCTCTCTTCGATGTTATACGTTTTTTCAGCCCCCACGCCAACATCCCCGCCACGCTAACACCCCGCAGTTGGCCCAACACAGATGCTGCCGAGGCCCTTTGGATTCTCCACAACAAGGCTATGCGGATACCGAGAGCCGTGCCTCGATCATCGCTTCCAGTATTTCAATACTCTTATCAATTTCGCTCTTCTCGTCGAAGTCGACCAAAATCGTCCTTAATTCGGTGACTTGTCCATATACCAACGCCGCACAATGACCCACGCCGCCTCCACTGATGATCTGCGCGTGTCGACGCTGTACGAATTTTCCGGCCACGTCGCACTCGTTACTGGAGGAGCTACCGGTCTCGGTGAGATGGCTGCACAAGCTTTTGTACAGAACGGGGCAACTGTTTTCATTGCCTCTCGCAAAGAGAAAGAGCTCAAGGCAACGACCGAACGTCTTAACGCCTTGGGTCCTGGCAAATGCAGCTACATCGTCGGCGACTTGAAGAATAAGTCAGGATGTCTAGCAGTCTGTGACGAGCTGAAGAAGAGGACGGACCAGTTGACGGTTTTGGTCAATAACACAGGAGCTAGTTGGGGGGACGATTACTATGACTACCCGGAACATGCGTGGGATAAGCTGTACGACCTGAATGTCAAGAGCATTTTTTACATGACAGTAGAATTGGAACCACTTCTGCGCAAGGGCGCAAATGCAGATAGTCCGGGAAGGGTCATCAACATCGCAAGTATGGCAGGTATTCAGACACTGGACGTCACAACAGGAGACGCTGGTGGTCTCTCAAAGCCAGGACACGGAACATTCAGTTGTGAGCCTCCCACTGCAGGTCTGGCACTGCGTTGTTGACTAACACTGTACAGATGGTCCCGCCAAGGCAGCAGCTATCCACCTTACGAAGATGACCGCCTCCAAACTTGCGCCCAAGAATATCATGGTCAATGTCATCTGTCCTGGTGTCTTCCCCAGTCGTATGACGAATTTCGGCCTCGAGAAGTATGGTAAATCTCTTACCGCTGGGCAACCCACTGGCCGCATCGGGAAGCCTAGCGACTTTGGTGGGCTGGTGTTGTTCTTGAGTTCAAAGGCGAGCGCGCACATGACGGGCAATGTGATTGAAATCGATGGAGGAGCTACATTGAGCGGGTGGAGAGGGACAACAAAGGGAGGCGAAGCTGGGAGCAAGTTGTGAGTCAATTAAGGAGGTGAGAACATAGTCGTTTCAAAAGCCTTGCTGACGGTGCCACTTTTCCTCCCATGCTGGGAACCATGGACTCTCATCTAGTGTCTTCGGTTCCCACCCCTCCTCCACCATCCCTTTTTCTACTTGCTCCTCGTGAAACCTCTGCAGAGCTGGCTTGACCACATGCTCTGTATGCCATGTGTTTTTGTATTGCATCAAGTTCCTCCCGCCATCATTTAGCACCTTCAGAAGCAGGCCTGGCACGAATGGCTCATCTCTAAGCTCTTTCAACGACGTGAAGAGGGCTTTAAAGTTGAATACAATAGCACCCGATAGTGGGAGGCGACGCAAGGTCTGCCAGTCTACGCGTAGGTGGCACCGAGAGAGCTCCAGATCCGGCATCTGATAGCCCCGGTAGTCTCCATGTGAGTCGCCGGGAGGCATGAAAAGTGGTTGGTCAACCTCCAGTCCCCAGGAGCCGCGTTGTATAGGCTTGTCGGTGGGCTTCTTGGCAAAGTATCTGAGGTTACATCAGCATTTGCTTTGGTCAATTGAGGAGAGAAGATCGTACCTATCCATAGAAAACTGCAATTTCTCTTTGTAATCCGGAACTGGGGCGTGAATCTCGTGCAGCTGGAGACCAATCTTAGTACCTACGTCCCATCCTAATGCGCTACAAATGACGCCGGCGCGAAACTTGTAACATCCGGTTGTCTCGTCGCGCAGCATAACGGCAAAATCCTCAGGAACGTTCTGCAAAATCACATGTAGTGGTGGAGTCTGCTTGAGGTCCGTTTCTGTGTTCAAGATGGTGTTGAGGAGGACAGTCTTGCTTATGTTCAGTGAGAAGTAATGAGGATAACGCGCGCATAAGAACTGCAATATCATCTCCATCAATTCTTTGCAAGCGAGTTCGGAGCCTGGTAGTGTCTGTAAGACTGCATCGCCGTGTTTAGCTAAAAGCCGGGATCGCTGCTTTATTCGCTGCTCGTAGGTATTTTCAAGCTCTAGCCACCAGTCGGATTCCATCTTCGCAAGTGCTGGGCAAACAATCAGTCCTCGCATGGTCAAGTGGGTAGGTTGACCCACACATTGTCTGGTGATATGGCCACCGGAAAGGTCTGTAAGGCCTTGGAAGCGCTTTCTTGATATTGAATTCATGATAAGGCTTAGGAAGGGGAACACCACTGAAGGCGGCATAGTCGGGAAAATCACCGAGCGCTTTGATGTCTGCGATGGAGAAACCACACGGCGTACGCAGATCATCAGTGGCATCGTGATACGATGTTTCCAGAGGAAGAATGCGCTCCATATTCTGCTGCAAAGTATTCTCTGCTCCATCCAACACATATCGCCTTGAGGGTGGAAATGTAGTCGAGCAGTCGAGTCCTGGGACATCGTGAGATCTACGTTGTGCTAATGAAAACGACCCAGAGGGTGTTTTAAGGTCAGAGTGCCTTCGTTGTTTCAAGCAAAGTCGTTCCAACATGATGTCTCGTTTTTCCCGTTGGAGAGCGAACATCGTAATTGAGCTAATCGCGAAAACTGCACCGACCAGAAGCAGCGTGACATCCGTCATGATAACCCGCTGAATCGAGCGATACTAGCACAGTAAACATACAGATTGGCCAAGCAGCCTTGAATGTAGATTGATTCTTGTGGGAATGTGATGTAAGTGGTCTATCAAACATGCATGCAGAGCTAACACTCACCAGCTTAAGGGGTTAAATTTGTTGCGCAAGAGGGGTGTCACATGTGCAGCCCAAAGCAGCAGAATATATCCAGTGGAATGAGACTTATTCGAGAGGTCGTGATGTGGGCAAACATCTCAGGCGATGCTATCTGATTTCTTATGGTGGGTAGCCGTTATCTTGACCATTCATTTTAGGATTAATAGTTGCCGCGTACAGTAAACAAACCCCGGAGCATCCGGTGCATATCGCTGGTCCACAGAAGTATTATGATAAGCTTGAGTGTTCATGCATGTGTGCCTGTGATAGCGCGAATCTACCCCGCCGGCAACTTCACAGGGTGACAGGGATCGCGCTGGAGCATTGACTCTGGACGGCTTCAACTTTGACAGTGACCGTAATATTTCGAAAACTTCCGACTTCTTAGTCACTATGCACTTTCTTTGATACCGGCTGTTAATTCCTGGACATGGTATACTTGTACTTCACTTTGTACGCGATCATCACTCGTGTCTATGGTGATGGTTCTCACAATCCTGCTCATTCTTTTCACCTTGATATTCACCATGCGCATCCGGTTGTCTTTTAGCTTCGCCTACTCCCCTCGGATCTCGACCCTGTCCCTAGTACTCTTTTGAGATAGACTCTCCCGAGTAAAGCGCCATCTTCTTGACCTATCAGCAGACTGTGACGCGTCGAGCAGGCCACTGTTGTCTTGTTGATAGTATTGAGGATTGTATAAGGAACGATAAGCTTGGACATAGTGGCTACGTTTCGACTGTGATGCGATTCAATCCCTAGGGTTTGTCACTACGGTGCTACCCTACGTACGCCCTCTACTCACAACGAGGGCAATCGCCCATCCTCAAACTCTCAAAGGCCGTGATCAATGCTGATGACATTCAGAAAACAGCTGAGTGGGAGAGGTACAGATTACGAGCACAAGCTGAAAGTTCATGACTAAGAGAAAATATGTGACTTCAAGACTGTTGGGCCTTGTGCGCGGAACAGGAGCCGAAACAAACTCTGCTTGAGCGATGACACTTCAGATACTTGCGCTGGTTGGTAAGTATTTTGAGGTTTTCCCGCTGTCGTCTGATAGACTGACCATCTGCTAGCATTGCTGGATTGGTCAGGTTTTCAACGATACGTGTTCAAGAACTTATTCCACACAAACGTACTGAAAAGCTGGCGAAGGGGGCGACTGGAGTCAAAGATGCCTTCGCTGCCAAAATTATTACCTAGCCTATACAATACAAGTAAGCTATGAGGCTTCCCTGCTTTATTGTCGTAGTCAAAGCATCGTTCTGACTTTCCAGCTTGTTCATAGCTCTAGTGCAGCGCAGGTTACCGCATTCTTTGCTGGAAGTCGACTATGCTAGGCTTGTTTAGGGCGGATCCTAGTCATCTTCACAGGAGGATCTAGTATAAGAAACTCTGTAGGGACTATAATGTAGCGCTTCTGTAGGAAACTAAGAAAGAATCTTTTCCCACTATCTTTTAGCGATATAAAGCCTACAAGAAATAGAAGAAATAGCGTCTTAGCCCTAATTTTGTAAAGAGAGCGGCAGAAGCAGTTGATATGGCCTTGTCCTAGCCAATCAATTGTCCTCACTGCTCCTCAAAGTAGCCTTGCATAGTTAACCCTCAACCAAGAATGCCGTAGCACTCCAGAGTGCTGCACTTGCTGTCGGTTATACACCGAAAGGCTACCGCATGGCTGTAGTACATACTGAACATCACAAGAAGAAGTAACCTGGAGAACGCTTAACCTCCATTCGACCTGACCGTTAGTTGGAGATTGAACTTAGACCAGATTGCAGTCCATCGCTGAATGTCGATCCTGAAGCGATAAGTATGCAACTGGCTGGTGGCCTTGATTTTTCGTGTGCGATCGTGCTTGAGATCCTGCGTCGGTGTAATATCCGTCAACCGCTTGCGGACTTCGAGCCAAAACCATGATGTCACTATAGTTACCGCGGTGTGTTACCTAAAGCCATCATTGCACCATCGCCTGAGCTTACCAATCTAATAAACAGCGACAAAGCTCGAGACAGTGGGGATGTGGGGCCATGTGGGGAGGGAGGCTTTGTAAGGAAGCTTGAAGCTGAGCTTGGGAAGATTTACTTCTGACGTTCAAGTCTACGAGACTGACTTCCACATACTCACCACTTACTACTGATTCTTCTCACCATGTCTAACAAAGCCGCTTTCATCACAGAGGCTAAAGCCAACCCACTGCAGGTCAAGAACGCGCCATTGCCTTCTGCCGGCAAGGGAGAGATCGTTGTGAGGAATCATGCAGCCGCTGTCAACCCTGTAGACTGTAAGCACTTTCCAGCAAATCTGAGCACAATGAAAGCTAATGTAGGCTAGGGAAGATCCAGGATTATGGTGCATCACCCACTCGTCAATAATAGCAGCGGACAGCAATTGACATCTGCAGGCATCTTCCTCCAGAAATACCCTAATGTTTTGGGGACTGATGTAGCCGGCGAGGTCCACGAAGTTGGCGAGGGTGTCACACATGTGAAGAAAGGCGATCGTGTCCTCGGGTATGCAACTATCTGCGTGCGTCAAGCACTTCGCTAATCCTGGATGTGGATAGACATGCATTCTCTCTCGTAAGCAACAACCCTGCGCAGGGCGGCTTCCAGCTCTACACTTCTCTCAACGCGCTCGTCGTGTCCAAGATCCCCGACAACCTGTCCTACACCTCAGCAGCCGTCCTCCCACTCGCAATCTCGACGGCCGCAGCCTGCCTCTTCAAGAAGGAAACCCTCGCTCTTCCTCTTCCGAAGAGCTCAGATGCAAGCCCTCCTTTGAGCGGCAAGTCTGTGCTAGTGTGGGGTGGCTCGAGCAGCGTCGGCGCGACAGCCATCCAGCTCGCAGCTGGCGCAGGTCACAAGGTTATCAGCGTTGCATCGGAGCGCAACATTGACGGTGTCAAGGACCTGGGAGCTACCGCTGTGTTTGACTACCACTCCTCTTCGGTAGCAGACGACATTATCGCTGCGCTCGAGGGCACCGAGTTTGCTGGTGTCTGCGATGCTATTGGCACACCCGACGCCGTGAAGGCGTGGTCTCCGGTGTACAAGAAGCTCGGCGGAAAGTACGGGTCGGTGTTGCCTGGTGCTGAAGGCCTGCCTGACGGTATCAAGGGCACAAGTGTCTTCGGACCAAGTGTTGCGCTCGACGACAAATACATTGGCGATGTTATTTGGGCAAAATGGGTACCCGAAGCTCTGCAGAAAGGAACTTTGAAGGCCTCGCCCGAGGCAATCGTTGTGAAGGGTGGTCTTGACTCTGTGCAAGAGGGCTTGAACAAGCAGAAAGCCGGAGTTAGTTTTGGAAAGATTGTGGTGGAGTTGTAGGCATCTGCTCTTTGTTTACTACCAACACGGAACTAGTGCAATGCCAAACACTACAAAGCGGGCGCCACATTGGCAGGATCGTTGAGTGAATCACATGTTTTTGGGCTCTCCAGACGCATGGCGACTCCACGCACATCTCGGTAGAACATTTCGCCGGACCCATATTAAAAAAGTTCCCATTTCTGCTGCTTCAAACTCCTCCACCTCACCGAGCGTACTCAGAAGGGAGTATCCATCTGTGTTTGCAACGAGCTCTTGCTACTGACAACAACGACGACCTTGCTATACTCGTACCACAGTAAGTCCCATGCAGCTTTCATCGCAATTGCTTTTTATGATGAAATATTCCACTATTCGCAGTTTCCACGTTAGTCTCGACTTGAACCTAGACAGAGGCGCTGAACGCAATACGAATGTCTTCCTTGGATGTCTGATCTTCTTCGGCACGCTCTTATTGCACTTTCTATTGGATGGTTGAGCTCAAGCTAACTTGGTTCAGGAACTTTGAGATCCCCGTCTTATACAGCTTTCATAGTCTTGTGCTCACTAGAATCAATTCCCTAGTGGCTTCGTTTGAACACTTTACATCTGCCACAAGATTTTCAACAGCTGATGCCCGTGTCCTTCACGTCATGAATCCAGCGCAATCGTTACGTCGATCCGGCCAGCTGCACAGTACTTGTCGAGGTCTGCATGAGCTCACATCGTCCCTGTCACATTTATGCATAGAATCGAGGTCTTACCATACATATCCCATCGAAGTCCAGCTCAACTCCGAGAGTTAGTGTCGGACGAGAAGGTCTTTGCAAATCGAGCCTGGCCTACTGTCGGAAGCATGCGTAGTAATTTACGTCGTGGACAGGCGCAAGTAGCTCCTGTATGGGTCTGATTCACGCAAGCAGCGAATATGGCTAGGCAGTGCTACAGCGCAGTCTGTATTTGACCGCATACCCTTCCTGATGAGCTGATACTTCACGTCCACGAATCCGTTACGCATCATTTCACTACACTATACGACAATGAGCGTGAAGATTGCTTATGTGTCTCCGCACTCAGTTGGCTTCCTCAACCTCGGCCTCCATACCTTAGCGTCTTTACAAAGAAAGGCCATGTGCTCGACCTTCAGATAGGATAAAGAAGTACTGATAGGCTATAGATCGGGATCGAGGTTCGCGAAACTTGAGCCGGATCCGAATTTTGATCTGTGAGCAGGGAATTGTCAATTGTGGATTGTGGAAGACTACTTATGTCCAGCTATGGGTTTCATCCGTATCTCACCCAAACACGAATACTGTTTTTTTGTGTCACTGATGAGGCGGAGCTGAGCAGAGACTGGGTTTTGGAAAATGTTTACCAAGGTACGAGCGCGCTGTCCATTCTCGCAGTTCACCTTTACACCTTCCACACTCACAGCCTGCCATCGTAGCTTCAGCTTCAGCTACACAAAATATACAAATACAAGCGCGTCAACAGTGCGAACATGCATTTGCCCTCATACAACATAACATCACGAATACCTCTAACCTTTATCAGCATCACTCAGCGTTCTGCTACTCCATCCTTTTCATTTGTCTCTCTGTGGGTTTCACAACCGAACCATCCCCCTAGTCACTGCGGTCTATGCGTTTCACCTCTCTATCAGCATTCGCCACACTCCTGCTGCGGTGCACTTTCGCTGTCCCATATCCTTTGTCGAATGCCACAGATACGACAAATACCACATTCGGTACACCGTCTAGCGGGCCGTACGTTTGTCAGAGGGTCTATCCTTCTGACCTCACCATAGTCAACTCTCGCTATCCCGACTACGGCGTCGGCCATCTTCATAACACCACACTCTTCTTCATGCTCCGCCGGCAGATACTCGGCGAGGGCGAGATCGCCACACGCGTGCAATTCCAAGGACTTCCGTCCGCAGCTTCCAACAAGACCTGCCGTCTTGAGTTCGTCTTGCCAAACGAAAAGCTCCAGAAGATGCAAGGTACGAATCCAAGTTTCGATATATACCAAGTCCAAGGCGATGCGGACGCCATCGCGACTTGGAACACATACAAAGGCAGTGAAGGGGTGAGCTTGTTTGGTCGTATCAATGGGGAGTCAGAAGCTTTGGAGAAGACAAGGGGCGTTGGTGGCATCGCGGCAGTCAACGAGACAGTTTGTGCTGAGACGCTGACTTTCCAAATGGGCATGGCGTACGATGGTGGGAATTTGCCAAACTACTGGGATTTTCCAAATGTCGCACCTCCTGCTTGGCCAATCCAAGGATTCAGGATCGTGTACGGCTGCTGAGAACATTCCACGACCTAGGGGAGGAGTAGGTTCCAACAGACTGGGGGGCTGATGATAAAACCGTCGACCTTCAGTCACTCTGCTTACATTTGAGTAATGCTCATGGACTCAGTATGTCAGTTTGAAGAAGGATAGTGTAGTACTCAGATGTCTCAATTGAACTCATGGAAGTCCAGCTCCGGCCATGATCGCCTGTCAAGGACATGGAGATAATGCCCTGTGTCCATAACTAGTACTCTGGGGCATGGGTGTAACTCGTCATCATGGCTACCATACTGACAAACATCCACATCAACAATCTGCAACTTAACACATATTTCCGAGAAGATGACTGCCGTGCGTCTTATTGAAATATCTGTTGTCTTCAATCTCTAATTTACCGCCTTGGAGTTTAATTGTGCCATTGCCTGTCTCTTCGAAAGAGAACCAGCAGTTCACACAGTGTAGTACTCTGGTGGCGGAAACGCTTGAGGAGGTGGCCTTGCGTGCAACTGGTCCAGTCCAATCGTCCCGTTCTCTCCCGAAATCGAGCTGAATGTCCAGCCCGAGACGAACTGGACTTTTTCTTTGCACACGATCCCAGACCACTCATTTTTTACGCATTCGCCCCACATCTCGACCTGCATCACGTGCTCCAGTGTCATTCCATAGGTCGAGAAACTTGGTGTAATCAATCCGTCAGCCTTGAGTTTCCGATGATCTCCCAAGTCGGCCATATTTAGGCCGTCTTGTAGAGGCTCCCCATTTCCAGAAGTGAACTTTTTGTCAATCAGTGTGGTCGTGTGTTCAGCGCGGTCAATGTGTTCACTGGCACAATTGACTGAGTCTTTCGGTTGCGGGACAAATGTGTTATAAGTGGAAATTATTTGCACTCGTACGCGGCGCAAAAAGAGCGGAGGGGGTTCGGGAATAGATGATGACCGATCGAGATGCTGCAATGTGACGAGTATGGGAAAATCGGAGCCGATGACTATGACGCGAGGTGGAGTGGCCAGAACGTTGAATTTGTAGAAGGGGATTTCGCTGAAGGTCTCTATACCGAAGAAAAGCTCTTTCTCGACCAGGAAGTCCTTCACCTTGCTGAACTTGCCGCTTTTCTCCTTATAACCGGGTAATAGCTTTCGCGTTCGAATGAACTTATAGCGGCACTGCTGCCTGGGCAAACTCGTTCCGAAGTCGATATTGGGCTGCAGAAGCAACAAGTCATACTCTGGTGCCGGTGGTACGAACTTTACCTCTTGTCGAATCTTCAAGGATGAATCTAACCGTGCCTCGAGGTAGTACGAGACACCTGGAGCGACTGCAACCCCCGCGTTTGTCGAGGACGTGCACGTTGGAGGTAGCAAAAATCCTGGGGAATGCTGGAACCGAGGATGACCAAAGGAATCTTTTGAGTAGTGCCATTCCCGCCCCGCGGGTGGCGTCTGAGCTACCACATGTGGAAAGGTAAATTGAAAGGGAAGGTCGACTTTCCCATCGTCAGCTGTGCCTCGGCGCAGGATGTCATAATTCTCGCTGGTGCCCGAGGATGTGAATAGCTCTCGCTCAAGGCGAAAGAGTTCGGTCTGGCATCCCTCAAAGTCTTTGTTGTAAAGAATGCAGGTTCCTCTGAAGAATATGCTTACGTTCTGGGGGCGTGCGGTAGGATCGACACGCACCACACCACGTACGATGTCTCCAGTGGTGTAAGTGTGCTTGGTGTGGGAGAAGACGTCGATGTATAGAAGCTTTTGGGCCAAGTTGGTGTCAGAAGCCCCTGCAAGAGATACACTCGCGGAATGCATGTTTGTACCAGTGCGGCTGAGCTGCGCGGGATCAAGCTGAAGGTTGCATGTTGGGGCGGGCTGGAGAGTTGTCTGCGCAAGTTTGCGAGGAACGCTGCGGAGGCTTATACCTACGGTAACCTACCCCAGAAGGATGCGCGATACACAGCCTGGAGTCACGAGGTCAGCTGTAGGCTTGGCTCGGATCCTTGCCCTTTTTGCATGCTGATGTAGCTTCGCCGGGCTGTGGCAGCTGCTTGTTTGACTTGATTGGCTCTTGGGTGCTGCTTGCAATCGTTGCAATCGTTTGGAGGTGCGCTGGTGGTTAGCAAGCTCTTGATGTAGACTGACGTGTCTCGGTACAGCGCGAGAAGAATCTAGAAAGCTATGTCGCAAGTGGAAGCACTGTGAACTTGCTGTGTTTGGGTGCAGCGGTGTGTCGTGGTGATGCTTCGATTGGCGAGGGTGGAGGAGCTAGGTGTGGTGAGGTCATGGATCGTTGCGGCAAGGCGCGCGTCGCGACTTTTTGAACTTGGGTATCTGCAAAGGCTCACGGCGCTCGGCCTCATCAACCACAACCATGGCGACCAGCTTCACCTGCAGAACATGCTCACGCGCGCTGTCCAAGTCAAGCTCCTCTTGGCTACAGGTGAGGAACGAGGCCACGCCTCCGTAGTCTCGGCTAACGTTGGCAGTCGAGGAACAAGACAAGTCTTCGCCGAGTGCAACGAAACTTCTCTACCACCGCACCGAGTCTTTACCACGCATCGCGTAGCCTTCACGCGGATGTCAGGCCTGAGACGATCAAGAAACCATATCCCAATGTCAAGTCCGGTGTGTCTGGGCTTGCGCAGAAGTTGCGTGAGAAGGCACCGTTGATGACAGAGCCTTACGTAGCGTACGGCGCCACGAGGGATCTGATCAAAGAATGTTCGAAACCCGGCGAATACACGATCCCCCAAGCCCTTCAGAAAGGTGCCGAGATCCCCACGATCGAGAATGGTGTACACCTAGGAGAGGGTGTGGGATGGTGGTACGAGAGTACGTGTTGCCGGCCTCCAACGATCAAGCTGCAGCAGCTCCCCCAGCCATGTCATACTCACAATACACAGCGCTCGGGCTCAAACCTACCTTTGCCAACTGGACGCAGATCACCTTCATCCACATGTACATGCTCCAGGTGCGATTTAGAATGCTGCCGCAATCGCACGCCAGCGTGTGGATCCAGCACCTGACTAACCACGCCTTCTACGCTGCCGAAGATCGACTTGTGGTGTGGCACAAGTTCAACGCCAACTCTCTCCGCCAGAAGCACCTCAAGGACATGTTCTCGCAATGGCGTGCGGTCCTTTTGTCGTACGATGAGGGTCTTATGAAGGGCGATGCCATGCTTGCAGCTGCTGTCTGGCGTAACCTGCTGGGCGCCAAGGAAGACGTGGACTTTCAGAAGTTGGCTCAGATTGTGGGCTACATGAGAAGGGAACTAAAGAGGCTGGAGAAGGCAAGTGACGATGAGGTCGCAAACGGACTGTGGAAGTTCAAGGGCGATCCTGGGGAGGAGGCCAGCCTTGTGAAGCAGTCGAGCAGAATGATGACGGAGAACGGGAAGGCTTAGACGGCCGTGAACCGAGGTGTAGGCCTATGTCATGTCTCTGTGCCGTTGGTTGTTGCACCAGGACACACTGTATACTATTGTAATCGAAATGTCGAGGCTAATTTTGGGTGGCCGTGCAGGGCACTTGAGGGACATTGTGCAGTTCACTCGGTACTATCTATCCACCTTGACCTCACCACGCAAGACTCACTCACAGCCTTGCCACGACGTACGCTCAAAGTGACTTGGGCAGTGCGGACATGCGCATCCTGCGGGACCATCTGGATCGTGCAACGATGGACCCTCTTCTGACGTTCTCGTGCGGGCAGAGGACGAAACAGGAGAGCATTTGCAAGTGGATACAGCTTGGACAAAGGCTCCCTTTACTTGGAGACCATCGCACGACGGAAGTGCTGTGGCTTTCTTTGCCTGCAAACCAGACTCCTCTCACGATGTCATGCCTGCCAAGGTGGACTGCCCACCTCCTCTCACGATGTCATGCCTGCCAAGGTGGACTGCCAACCTCCTCTCACGATGTCGTGCCTGCCAAGGTGGACTGCCCACCTGGCGACTTTGGCCGGAGAGCGGCCGGTGAAGAGAGGGGAGGGGACAGACCTACGTCAGTCAGGGCGTGGAAAAAGAGGTGAGCCAGGCTGGACACTTGTTGACGCTTGTTTCACACGCCGACCATTTCCGCACTGGCCGCTTGTTTGGGGCTTGCGCGTGCAGACAGACGGCCGTGACGGTGGCTGTCGTTTGGTGATGGTGAGACAGGTAGCAGGACGAGGAGGTTTGAAGATGGGCGGCCTAGCGGCTGCCGTTGATTGGCACTCCTGCCGCGCCTGATTGCTGAGAGCCGAGAGCCAGGACGCAGCTGAGCTGAGAGCCGAGAGCTGAGAGCAGCCGTCAGACGGGCAGCGTGATGGTCATGTGTCATGTGTCGTCCCTCTAGACAGCACGACGGCCTCCTTGGCAGACGGCAGACGGCAGACGGCAGACGGCAGACGGCAGACCACGCTTCCCAGGTGGAGCCTCCCATTCTCGCCATCCTCTTCCACGCTCGCTCCGTACCGTGCCCGTGCGTGTGCGTGTGCGTGTGCCTGTCTGTGCCTGTGTCCGTGTCCGTGCGTGTGCGTGTGCTGCATTTCCTGTGCACGATACCACGGTCTGTTCGCCTGGTAGCGTGTGACCGTCGTGTGGGAATACAGCAGAGTGCCCCTGGTTCGTCCTGTTTCCTGTTGCGTGCTTGACCGCCTGCTTGCCTCGACTACTCTCTAGCCCCGAGGGCAGACGAAACACGTCCGGGCCCCCTCGCCGCCTCCGCAGCCAGAGCGTAGCATTCGACACGCCAGCATACACGCTCCCCTGGGCGCGCTGGTACCTGAAGCCCTTGCCTGGCCCCGTTGCATACTGCCGACGCTGCCTCTGTCGTCTCGTCTCCCCTTGCACGCCGCTGTCGTGCTCGCTGCAGCAGTCGCACCGAGTCTTGGAAGTCGAAAGGGTAGGGTCAGCGCAGCGCAACCCACCGCACCGCACCGCGCCGCACCCCCGTCCCCGCCGCGAGCCATGGAGCACGACGACGACTACTTCACGCCGCAGCGCCACGGCCACCACAGTGTTGGCGCGCAAATCGACTCCGACTCCGACATGGCCGCCTCGGCCGCCGCCTCGTCCTCGCGGGCCGCCATGCTCTCCTCGCCCGTTACGCGCACCCGCAAGCCCAGCAGGCTGTCGCGCTCAGGAGTGCCACGGCCCATCATCACGCCCACGAGCCCGCTCTCTGCCACCATACCGCACAATCTACTCCCCTCTGCGCCCGCATCGCCGCCCACGCCAGCCCCGAGTCCCACGCCGACTCAGCGTGTCCCCGACTGGAGCACAGCCGCCGAACATGAAGACTCGCACATCAAGGCCATACGCGGCCACTTTGGCGACATGAACCGGGCCGAGCGCCTGAGATTGCTGGGAGAGCTGCTCAACCTGTGCGACAGTCAGGAACTGAGCTTCGTCGCCGAATTCGTTAGCCCGAGGTTGAAAAAGGACCCATTCCTGGTCCTGCCCACCGAGCTGTCTCTGAGGGTACGTATCGCATGGCGCATGCTGCTGCCTAGACTAGCGTGAACGTGAACGTGAACGTGAACGTCAACGTGGACGTGGACGTGGACGGAGACGAGAGTGGCTAACATGCCTTGCAGATCCTCGAATGTGTCGACGACCCTACCACGCTGGCACGAGCCTCGCAGGTCTCCAAAAAGTGGCGAGAACTAGTCAATGACGACGGCGCCTGGAGGTTGCTGTGCCAGAAATTTTCCTTCAGGCAGCTTTCGCACGAAGAACGAAACGAAACGCACTCGCCCGGTGACGACATGGACACCGAGCCGCCGTGGGCACAAGAACCAGACCGCACCTCGAGAGCCGATGACACACCTACAAACAAGCTCCTCCAGGCAGCCTCACCCAGCGCGGCCACTGGAGAACTACGAACCCAAAGCCTGGACCGGGGCGCAAAGAGGTCCACTTCACAACGCAAGTCCAAGGCTATCACGTACCGATCACACTTCAAGCAGCGCTACATGGTCGAAACAGCATGGCGCAACGGTGGTGTATGCGATGCCCGGCAGATCACCCCAGACCAGGGCGTCGTGACCAGTCTGCACCTGACCAAAAAGTATATCGTTGTCGCCCTCGATAACGCAAAGATCCACGTCTTTGATACCGTTGGCGATCACCAGAAAACACTGCAAGGCCACGTCATGGGCGTGTGGGCAATGGTTCCTTGGGGCGACCTCCTGGTCAGTGGTGGTTGCGACCGGGACGTACGAGTGTGGAACTTGGCTACAGGGTACGTCTGAGCACAGGCCCAGGACTCGAAAGTGGCTCACCAAGACTGCAGATGTCCTCAATTCACACTCCGCGGACACACTTCGACAGTGCGATGCCTGAAGATGTCCGACGCCAACACCGCGATTTCCGGCTCCCGCGATACCACCCTGCGGATCTGGGATCTCAAAAAAGGCATCTGTAAGCACGTGCTCATTGGCCATCAAGCCAGCGTTAGATGCTTGGAGATTCATGGCGATATCGTCGTATCGGGTAGCTACGACACCACGGCCAAAATTTGGAGCATTTCCGAAGGCAAGTGCTTGCGTACACTCACGGGCCATTTTAGCCAGATTTACGCCATCGCCTTCGATGGGAAGAAGATTGCGACAGGAAGTCTGGACACAAGTGTCCGGATCTGGGATCCAAATGACGGGTAACTTATTGGTATCACCTCCAACCGCCTCTTGCTAAGTTGTGACAGGAAATGCTTGGCTGTGCTACAAGGCCATACGTCGCTCGTTGGGCAACTCCAGATGCGCGACGATATCCTCGTGACAGGTGGATCAGATGGTTCGGTTCGGGTCTGGAGTCTAGCCACTTATCAGGCAATTCACAGACTAGCGGCCCACGACAACAGTGTGACCAGCCTACAATTCGACAACACCCGGATAGTCAGCGGTGGCAGTGATGGCCGAGTCAAGGTCTGGGACCTGAAAAAGGGCACTCTTGTTCGGGAGCTTAGCACGCCAGCTGAAGCAGTATGGAGAGTTGTGTTCGAAGAAGAGAAGGCTGTCATAATGGCTAGCAGAGGCGGGCGCACCATCATGGAGGCAAGCGATCAAAGTCTCTTATGCGACGGTAGGCTGACTCCATTAGGTCTGGGACTTCTCCCCACCACCGGACGAAGATTTTGATACACCACGCTCCGGCAGCCCAGTAAGCATGCCCGACCATCTGGACCTCGAACACCCTCGACCTCAATCTGCTATTCTTCCTCGCACAACCCCATTTGTTCTGGAAGAGCATGGTGGCGGCGACGTTACCATGGTAGATGCTGGCGAGGTCTGAGCTATCTGCTTGCTACTGAAATCATCTTCACATTCTACGACACACGTTTAATGTCCTTTCAACGAAGAGGTGGCATATCCCGGGGAACCTGGATTACGCCCGCCACAAACCCATACCGGCCGCGTGGACCCGCGGTCTCGCCTTGGTAGTCGATGTCTGTCACTACCCTATTATTATACCCACCACAGCGGGGAGCCGCTACCTTGCACGCCGCATATGTTGTTGACCACGCGGCGGACGAGCACAACAAACATATATCGGGTTCCTTGTTGCTTCATTGACATTATCAAACTATCTAACAGTACCATCTGTCGTCAACGATCTGAACGGTGAGACAGCAATTTGCATAGGCGATTTGATTGAAGTGGAATTATCTTTTGCCATGTCGAGATGAGCACAGCCTATGTAGTAACGATGTTCATCGAGGTCGATTAGTCTTAGCACTATGTGTTGGTACAAGAGCGAGGACTAAACAAGAGGAAGTAAGCCAAGTTCCGGAGTTTAGCGTTAGGTAGATCATTACAAATTTCAACAATACCTTGTACTAGAGCTTAAAAAAATAAAAAGTCATTTTAGAATATAAAACTGTTAAACATACTTAAGGGATTAGCTTATAACAACACAGGATAGTAGAAGTCTCTAATAGGCGTGGATATCCGCTACAAGGTGTGTAGAAGTACTATAATAGTTATATAGAGAATTATTCTATTCCTATAGGTCTTATATAAAAGAATACCTAAAAACTAGCTATCTAGACGTATTATACCTTATGCCTTTATACCTAAAAGTACTAAAAAGAATTAGAGTACTAACTAGGATATAAGATAGAAGTGTAACGCACTAGTTACCTAAAGCCTTGTGCAATTCCTCTCTAACTTATTACTAACTCGGTGCCGTTACATCCGTGTCCACCCTACACCCTAGGCTAGCACTCTAATTCTTCCCTACTCTTATAAGGTATAAAAGGCACAAGGTTAACAGGTATAGAGAGCTAGTTTTTAAGTATTCTTTTATATAAGACCTATAGGAATAGAACAATACTCTATATAAACTATCCTAGTGCTTCTATACACCTTATAGTAGATACCTATATCTTTTAGAAACTTCTATTATTCTATATTATTCTATTATACTTAAAAACTTATCCTAGCTAGTAACAGCCTCTAAATAATATTGCAAAATTGTTTAGTTATTTTAAGTACCTCTAGATTTAGATCTCTTCCAGTTACAAACTAAGACTAGGTTCTAATTATTGTTTAATACAACAGTTAGGATTCTAGAGACTTTCTAGTAACTAAAGCCTTTAGGTTTAGAATTTTCTATAACTTACTACTCTAGAATTACCTTTAGAAAAAGCTATGTTAGATTACACTAAGATAAACACTTAGAAATTAGTAAGAAACTACCTAAATTAGATTACTACTAATATTAGACACTACTAACCCTAGTTTAAAGGAACCTATTAGAAGATCTACTAGGATTTAGGCAACTGTGCCTCCTAAAGGATTAGTAAATAAACTACTTACTAAAAGTAAATTAGATAAGTACTTAGATTAGGATAAGCTGCATATAGAGATAGACTAACTATAGTCTAAAATAGCTAGGCTTTAAGTATAAACCTCTCTATACAAAGATAATCCTATACCTACTACTAAGTCCCCCTAACTAACTTAGAGATTTAGTTCTCTAAGCCCTGTTTATACCCCTAGGCTTAGTAGATAAACTCTAACTATTAATAAATTAAGTAATAGTAAAGAACCTACCTTTAAACAGTAGTAAGCGTTAATTTACAACTAACTTAATATTAATTTAGATTAATATCCTATAGAAAGAGCCTGTATAGCTCTAGTATAGAGATACACTTCTAGGCTTACTAAGGAATATCTTAAGCCCTAATACTTGTCTTATAACTTAGATTATTCTTAGAACGCTAAGGAAATAATTACCCTTCTCTACTCTTATTTTATTACTAGAAATAAGAGAGCTAAAATTTAGGCTGTGTTTAATTGCCTGTAAATAGAAAAGGATAATATATTGTTCTAGTATAAGTATTAAAGCATCTTATTAGTAGGTATATTAGGAAGGATACTTATATAAAGAGTATACAAAGTAATTATAAGAGAAAATAGGGTTAAAGAGGATAGCAGGTGTATTAAGGTACGTAGTGTGTAGTAATAAGACTAATTACTAAAGTATTAGTAATAACCTCTAACACCTTTATATAGTCTAGGCTAACTAGCCCTATAGTAGCTTACTAAGACAGGCAGAGGTACCCCTAGGCCTAGCGCCTAATAATACCTCCCTTCTCTAGATTGTTTAGCTTAAACAATAGTATAATTAGTAATACTATACTATTTTAGCCTAGCTTTAGACGTATTTACTCTATCTGTCCTGTTATAGCTAATTCTAACTAGGTTTAGGCGTTTGTAACACCTTATAAGGTTAGATAGGGCTTTATACTAATTCTACCTTTACCTAGTAAAAGTTAAAAAGAAATCCTCTCTTACCTCTTACTTTACCTCTAGGGTCTAGGTAGCTGTTTGCGCAGGCTAAAGCTCTAACTAGAAGGCTAGCAGCATATAAGCTATCTATACCTCTAGTTTTATTAGTTACTACTATATTCTACTTTATTTTAGTAAGTACTAACCTATTCTATCTAGTACTTTTGTAAGGATAGCTAAGGGATTTTCTAGGTCTTTCTAGCACGTTCTAATACGTTTTAGCAGATAGCACCACACAATACGCCCTAGTAACCTTTTTAGACTATTCCTAACTGTTACTACCTACTACTAACTGTTACTAACTATTACTAACTACTATTTACTATAGCTGTTATGTCTATGCCTACTTACTATAAGATTAACATTTCTATAAATAGCAGGACTACTAAGTAGTGCTGTATGCTGTGCCTTTACTACATTACTAATAGTAATGTTAATAGGGACTATTAACTTTCTACTAACCTAGCTTTATAAAGTAGTCTATATTATAGGGACGTATAGGCCTACTACTATAGAGAGTGTTATAATAGTAATAAGAATTACCTATTAGTATGTGTTTTGTCTTCTTTTAGCTTATTTTAGTATCTTTTAATATATTTAGGGCCCTAATAAGTATACTAACAGCTATTAAAGGCTTTGTAGCAATATAGCGCGCCTTTGCTCTAGTTGTTACGTAGTTACTGCTGCTTATTATTGAAGTTATACTTTAGTTAAAGACCGTAAGCACTAATTCTATTAGTTCTTAGGGATAAGTACTAGTAGATTAGTTAGGGTTATTAACTAAGCAAAGCTTGTAAAGATAGGGTGTACTAAATAGTACAGAGTAGACTATCTAGTTTAAGCATAGGTTAAGATTCTAAAGACAAACTTAATTAATAAGGTTAAACACAAACTATAAGGGTTATGTTCCTACTAGCTATATACTAAGGATTTATAATACTTATTAACAAGTAACTAGAGTTAGTCTAATAAAATATATAAGGGTGCTTATAGATAAGTATATTATACTATACTTATTAATAAGTAGTTATATATATTATAATTATTAATAAGTAGTTATATATATTATACTTAATAATAAGCAGTTATATAATAACCCTTTCTATTCTATTCTTCTCTACTGTTTATTCCTTTAGGGCAGAGTTAGAGGTTCTAGTTAGCTAGTACTTATGTTTATACTGTGCCCTAGCACAGAATTATAACACTATCCCCCCTTCCTCTTTAGTTTATTCTTAAACTATATAATTATCTGTTAGAGTTTTATATAATCTATAATCTCTATATCTAGTAACCTATAAGTTAAGATAACCTTACACGCCGATAATATCTATCTTATATTTAAAATCTATTAAGCTAATACACCTACTAAAGTTCCTTATAATTATTATTTCTTTAGTAGCTATAAGTGCTATATTATGCTAGGTAGTCTAAAAGGTCTAAAGTATGCTAAGTGTATAAAGGCTAGTAAGCTATATATAAATATATCTTAGGCGTTATTAGATAAGACTTATAAGGAGTAAAAGAAAAAGGTAGAAGTAGATAGGTTACTCCTTATAACTATAATTGCGCAATTATTACGTAATAAGAAAATTCTAAAATAGGTAAATAAGTGTGTGTGGTAAAAGGCGCTATAGTTAGTAAATAGAATAGTTAAGGCTAGTAAGTTAGACCTAGCTAAAGAAGTTAATTCTAACTATTTTACAGCGTCTATTAGTATATATACCTTACTAGCTACCTAAAGTGCTCTTAGTTTAATTAAAGAGTCTATAGTAAATTATAGTACTTATATACTAATTAGTAGTAACTTATAAGGTACGTAGGTAGTTTATATATATTTTCTAAGTTCTAGTATCCTAACTATTTAACTAGGTACCTTTGTTAATTGCCATTTCCCTTATATATTACTATTTTTTTAACTTTCTATTTATCTTTACTATTAGCTTAGTAATAGAAGTTCTTCTAGATAGGCGTTCTAGAGTTAGCTAGTTCTAATGGCAATATATAGAATACTAGATAGATCTTTACATCCTTTAGTAGATTAAGTCTATAGTTAACTAGGCTTATCTACTTTAAAAAAAAAATAGTCTAACTATAATATAGTCTAGTTTTTTTATTAGTCTCTATATGTAAAGGTTTTTTATAAGAAGATAGACTTTATCCCCCTCTTTTAGATAAGGTGCTGTTTTTCTTTTCTAGTAACATATAAGATTGCTTATTCTTAAGCTTCACTAATATTTTCTAGTGCTTTCTTATGCACTTCTTTTAGTCTTACTACTAAGGATATTACTAATTTAGTCTAAATTAGCATGTCTAGACTTCTAGTAAAGAGATTTAGGTACATTCTATAATTTATAAAGAATAGTAATTTTCCTATTACTTCTAATAATTTATTATTATATGCGATTTATGCTATAGGTAACAGTAAAACCTAGTTATCTTACTACTAGTTACTGTATATCTGTAGGTATATTTCTATAGTCTAATTTATTCTTTTAGTCTATCTATCTGCCTATAGATAATAGGCTGTTAAAAGCTTCTTCTTAGTACTAATAGCTGCTAAGAGTGTAGTTTAATAATATAACGTAAAGAGCTTATCTTAATTACTAATAATTAATTCTAGTATACTATAATGCCTTATATTTCAATCTAGAAACACTTATATAAGCTACTCTACAGTATAACTATATTAAAATAGTATTATCTTAGCCTACTTAGTAAATCTGTTAACTATAACAAAGTGTTAACTATAATAAAGATTAGGTTATAGTTATATTTAGTTATAGGGTCTCTTAAGATAGGTAGCTATATAATAAAGTCTATTATAATATTTATCTATAGTGCTATTAGTAGCTCTATTACCTATATTTCTCTGTATTTTACGTGTGTACTATGTTTATTTTACTAATAGTTAATATAGTTCTTAATATATTTAGTAACCTTATCCTTTATATTACTAAACTTATAGTATTACTTAATAAGTTCTATTGTGCGTGTAATTTTAGGGTGTCTGTGTAGTAGGTTATTATAGTAATTAGCTATAATATTATTCTAAAGTTCCTCTAGTTCGTCTAATATAATGTGCTGTTTGTTTTTAATTCGTATTATATTGTTTAGTTGCTGCAATAGTCTAAGTAACATATTATTATTAATTCCTAGTACTATAAACTAGTTTATTGTCTTTTCTCTAGTAAGGTTATGTTATCTACTAAGTGTATTAGCTCTACTATTATCTTTATCTAGCGTATACAATATCTTAAATTTATATTACCTAAGTATCTTAGACTAACATACTTATATTTAATTTAAGACCTTAGTAGTAGTAAAGTATACTAGGTTCTTATAGTTAGAATAGATAGTAAGTTCTAAGCAGCTTTCTATATATAGTTACGAATGTTCTAAAGCTAATATAATTATAAGTAATTCTTTGTTATATATATTATAGCGTTCTTTAGGTCCTAAGAACTAATATAAATAGTTAGTAATAGGGTACTATAGTCTATCCTTTTCTTATATAATATATACGCCTAATATAAGTTCTAAGGTAATAGTCTCTATATATATTAGTTTACTACTATAAAATATAATTAACGTAGAAGGTGTAATACAGGTTTACTTAAGTGCCTTAAACACATTGTTCTATTCTTATCTCTACTTAAATAGTGTATCCTTTTGTATAAGCTTTATTAGTAGGATTATAATCTTAGAGTAGTCCTTAGTAAAGCGTTAATTAAAGTTAATAAATCCTAAGAATTCCTAGATCTGTTTAACTGTTTTTAGCGTTTGCTAAGTCTTAACTACTTCTACTTTTATTAGACTAATCTTAATTCTATATTATCCTACAATATACCCTAGGAGTTTAACTTCCTTTTTATACTATTTACACTTCTTAGGTTTAAGTTATAGGTCTACCTACCTTAGGTATTCTAGCACTTCTATAACGTGTTATTTATACTCTTCTAGTATCTTTTAGTATACTAGAATATTGTCTAGGTACGCTACTATAGTTCTGTTAAGGTGTACTCTTAGGATATTATTAATTAACTTCTAGCATGTTACTAGTGCGTTTATTAGACTAAACAGCATAACTAGGTACTTATAGAGTCTTTATTACGTTCTAAATACTATTTTCTATTCTTCTCTTTTCTTTATGTGTATAAGGTTATACACACCTTATAGGTCTAATACTATAAAGTACTAAGCTTCTACTAGCTAGTCCTACAACTCTGTAATATTTAGAAGCAGGTAGTAGTTTTTAATAGTAATTTTATTAAGCTTCTAGAAGTTAATGTAAGGTTATAGCTTGCTATTCTTCTTAGGAATAAACATAATTAGCTATCTATAGGTAATTCTAATCTTCTAATAAATCCCTTCTTAAGGTTCTTCTTAATATACTTGCAAAGTACTATAAGTTCCTTTTCTAATAACTAATATAATAGCCTAAAAGTTAGTATCTTTTCTTTCTAGAGCTTAATCTTATAATTCTAGGGTTTATGCTTAGGCAGGGCTTTTACTATAAGCTCTTTTCTAAATATCTCTGCATACTATCTATACACGTTAGAGATAGTAGAAGGTATACTCCTCTCCTCCTTAACTCTTACTTTATAATCTGTAGGGCGTTTAGTATCTACAGAGTTAACTACTCTATCTTAGTACGTCTTATATATTAAAGAGATATTATAAATCTTCTTTTTATCTACTAGCTACTACATACGCTGCGTAGGCGTAGATACATTAGTACTATATTTATATCCTTCTAATAAAAGTCTTTCTTATATCTAGTCTATCTTTAGGTTGTACTTTTATAACTATAAAAGTTCTAGTATAATATTATGCGTGGCCTTTATAAAGACGTCTAGGTTTATTTCCTTATAGTGCCCCTGTATCTATAGAGGTGCTGCTATTACTTTAAGTATAATAAGTAGTTTATCTAGCATTAATTCTCTATTAGCTACTTAGAGTAAGTAAGGATTCTCCTTATAATATAATCTAAGTCTAGCTTACTATATTACTGTTCTAGATATATAACTTGCTTATACTTCTAAGTCTAAGAGTACTATTATAGCTACTTTATTTAGTTTAATAGGTAGCTTAATAAGGTAATTATTCCTAATACTATTAATTAATTAATCCCTAGGGCTTATAGGCCCTAGCCTAAAAAGGTCCCCTCTTTACTAAACCCTTTAGACTTCTTAGTACTATAATACTTCTTATAATCTATGTTAAGGCAGTTCTACTAGTATATGTTATAATAACTTCTATTTACTACTAGCTATATTTATATTATAGCCTATAGGTTATCTATTCTAGAAAAGTATACTTTCTAGTGTCTGTTAATAAGATAAAGTTTACATAGGTTATTGTAACACTAGTACTATTAACTAAAACATAGGCTTTATTATGCTAGGAACTATCCTACGCTAAGCTTCTAATTATAGTAGATTATATATTTGTTCTTAGTACATACTATCTATATAAGGTTTCTATATTTTAGGTTTTAGTAGTCTAGAATCTACTACAGTTATAGGCTAATTATTAGTAGTACTTCTTTCTACTTCTGTATACGTTTTAGGCTAAGCTATGTTTCTTACTTATACTAAAGCTAGTCTTTAGCTTCTTCTAGGTTATTAGTAAACTGTTTACTATTGTTAATTTCTTTTCTAAACTAGTAAATAAGCTGTTAGAGTTCTAGTGTTATTTCTGTAATTTTAGGTACTTCTATAGAACTAATAAGTTCTTAATATATTTAGTAATAGGCTTCTTTATTATTACACTTCTAACATTATTAAGCTATACATTCTTGTTTACGTGTTAGTAGAGTACTACTTTAGTTAAACTCTTACCCTAGGGTGTCTAGTAGGTTGTCTATCTTTTACTAGTTATTATTAGAGTAGTACTTTGTTTCTTTGCCTGTTTAGGCGTTCTAGTAGGGTGTTACTATACAAATTAGAGGTATAATACAGTTATTATTATCCTCTAGACTAGACTCTAGGTCCTTAAGCAGTTGTCCTATATTATTAGTAAGAATTTCCTATTTACTAGTATCTATATTATTATAATTATAGGTAAGTATATTTAACTAGCAGTAAACCTTATTTATCTAGTAGTCTCTAGTAACGTAGCCTAGTTTACTATAGTTATAGTAGTCCCTACTACCTCTATATTAGTTACCCCCCTTAGGTATCTTATTTTATCGCTTTAGTAGTCCCTTATTAAGGTTTAAGAGGTCTATTACTTTAGGTCTGTAGTATCTACTCTGTATATTACTATAGATGCAACAGCTAGTATTTAGCTAATTACAACCTCCTTAGTATCCTTAATTTCAGTTGTTACGCTATTAGTTCCTTAGTAGCAGCCTGTTAGTAGCAATAATAGTAGTACGTGCTCTAGGGTTATCTTAAAGTTCCTACTAAAGTTTATAGATTTGTATGTTAATATTAATAGTAGTATTAATAAGCTTATTAAGGGTTTCTGTGCTTGCGCTGGTGCGCATAAGTTCTTCCTTAACCTTAGGCTTTAATCCTTATTAAAACATAGTAATTAGGGCAGTGTTGTTTTAGTTAGTGTTAGCAGTAAGCTGCTAAAACTCTGCAGTATAGTTAGTAGCTAAATTGTCCTATCTAATCTGCTAAATGCTATATTAAGTAATATATACTTTATTAAAGACTCTAAAAATTAGCTTAATCTTTTCTTTAAATAGGTTAAAGTCTTTAATCTATTTATCTATATTATCTAGAGCCTTACTAGCTTAGTACTGCTATATAAAGGGCTTAATCTAGGTAAACGCTTTACTACGTATGTAGCTAGCTGCAAGGACTATATATTTAGCCTTAGGAACCTTCTTACCTTAGAAGGTAAAGAAGAGGTCCTACTATATAAGCTAGTTATTAAGCTTACTATAATCTCTGTAGTAAAGATTAGGCTTATTAATATTTATAGTGCTAGTAGTAATAGTTATATCTATATTAATGTTACTAGATATAGAGTTTCTAGAGGTAGCATAGAATCTAATAGTACTTATCTTAGGGGTGTTTAAAATGTTATAGTTATACTTTAGTTAAAGACTATAAGCACTAATTCTATTAGTTCTTAGGGATAAGTACTTATAGATTAGTTAGGGTTATTAACTAAGTAAAGCTTATAAAGATAGGGTGCACTAAGTAGTATAGAGTAGACTATCTAGTTTAAGCGCAGGTTAAGATTCTAAAGACAAACTTAATTAATAAGGTTAAACATAAACTATAAGGGTTATATTCCTACTAGCTATATACTAAGAAGATATAATACTTATTAATAAGTAACTAGACTTAGTCAAATAGAATGTATAAAAGTGCTTATAGACAAGCATATTATACTATACTTATTAATAAGTAGTTATATATATTATACTTATTAATAAGTAGTTATATATATTAACGTACTCTATAGGTAAGCAGATTAAACAGGTAAGCAGATTACTCTGCTAAGACTACACTAAATTTCTACCCTATTATAGCTTATATTAGCCTACTTTAGCCTTATATACAGTAGTGCAGTACATAATATTATTTAGAAACATCTTCTATAGCCTTCTTACATATACGTAAGTTATATCTAACGTTATAGTACTTTATACAGCGTCTTTAGGTTACTTCCCCTCCTTTAGCACACACTTACTTCTTTACCTTCTTACTATTACTACACGCCCTAAACTTAGTTAGAGTAGTTAATTAAAGGCCTTCCTTAGCTGTTAGAACTCTCTCCTGCTGTAATTGCTTTCTTTTATACAATTTACGTCGCGTAGCAGCCTTATTTACTACTTAAAGCCTAGTAATTTCTCTTTAAGCTAACACTAGCTTATGTGCTACTATAGCTGCGCCTTTAGTAAGCTTTTTAAAGGCCTTAACTATTAAAGTTAGTAAGCTGCTTGCATGCCTTTAAATCCTCTCTTAAACTAGCGTTAATTACGACCCTAATTGCAGGGTAGTGCTTAGGGTTTAGGACTGCTAGGGCTTATCTTCTATAGTAGGTAGCGGTAGGGTACGTAGGTAGACATTAAGACCTATTATAACCCGTTCTAGGTTAAGGGGGACTATTCTAGCACCTTAGAAGCCTCCTTAGATATTACTAGAAGTAAATGTCTCCTTATAGGCGTCTATAAAGTATAGTAGAAACTTAGTTTTAGTAATATAAGTAATGTAGTTGTATATAAGATTCTTAGCTTAGCGCCTATATACCTTCTTTAGAGGGGCAAAATAACCTACATCTAGTAGTTGTAAGAGGTAAGATAAGTGTAGAGGTATACATAGTGTAACAATCTTTACTTCCTTATAGTATTATTAGAAGTTAAGGAAGTTATAGCTCTTATAGCTGTTAATAAGGAGCAGCTAGTGTACTTCTTAGGTGCGCGTCTTTGTATAGGCATTAAAGTGCTTTAACTAGTCTAGACTAAGCTTATTAGTAGTCTATCTGTTCTTAGAGACTCTAATAACCTAGTTATAGGGCAGATTGTCCTCTTTATACTAGGCAGAGAGGTAGTTACAGCCTTTAAAGATAATAAAGGGTAGAATAGCCTACTCTATACTATTAATGCCCTATATAACTATTATCTACTCTTAATTACTCTACTACACTACCTTTAGCTGTTCTTAACGCTCTAAGCCTATAATAACTGTTCCTATTAATATCTAGCCTATTATAAAGCCTGTCTTATTAAAGTTGTACGTGTTATTATTCTAGATACTATACTTAGCTTTAATATTCGCTATAAGCCTAAACTAGCCTCTAATAATCTCTAGATCCTTATAGAGGGCTCTCTTATAGTCGTACTTACAATTAAACCTTACTTTAAGGTTAGGGCGGTGCTTAATAAACGTATTAAGCTAGTTTATGCTAATATAGCCTATATTACGCTTAGCACGCAAAGAATTAGCTATATTAGCTATAGTAGCTAGCTAAGAGGTAAATCCTTATGTATCTAGCTTAAGGATATACTTAGTAATTACGTTCTCCTTAGTCTAGTCTATAATCTATTAAACTAGCGTATAATTAGCTTATATAGGTTATTCTATATATTAAGTATATAGTATACTATAAGGCGTGTTATATATAGCTATAGCGCGTTATAGAGTAGGAATTACGTCTTATTTAATTACCTAGAGCGTAAGCTATATTACAGCTTCTCTTAAGAGCGTAGATTAATGTTGTTATTAAGGCATTGCGTAGTAAGGTAGAGGTTTAGTGTAGTCTTAGCAGAGTAATCTGCTTACCTGTTTAATCTGCTTACCTATAGAGTACGTTATACTTGTTAATAATTAGTTACGTAACAACTCTTTCTATTCTGTCCTTCTCTACTATTCGTTCCTTTAGGGCAGAGTTAGGGGTTCTAGTTAGCTAGTACTTATGTTTGTGCCGTGCCCTAGCACAGGATTATAACACTACCTTACTTAAAGAAGTCTCTACTACTAATCTAATACTACAATAGTACTACATTAGCCTAACTAAGGGAGAGGTGTTAGAGAGGGGGAGGATAGTAGAGTTAGTAGAGAATGTAGGGGTGTTAACCTAAAAGGTAGTTAAGCTGCAATAAGAGATAGTCTGTTACAGCACTAGAGTTAGAAAGGAGTTAGTAACGCTAGCACCTACTCTACCTCCTAAGAAGAAGGGTAGTACTAATAAGCTAGATATTCTAGCTAATAGTAACTTTTCTATAAGTAACATAAAGAGACTATAAGAAAGTTTCCTTATTTATATAGTAAGGAGGGTTCTTTCTTTTATCTTTCTAATATATAACGTAGTTAGAGGCATTATACCTATAATAGATTTCTCTTATTCTTTTCTAAATTAAGATGTCTTTATACTTACTAAATCTTCTAGCCTTCTTCCTACGCTTTAATCTACTTAGTTAGTGCCTTTAGAGACCTAGGTTAATTAGAGTACTTGTTATAGTATAACCTTAGCTTATATAGAGCTCCTATAAAGTTCTCTATAGAATACTAGGTTAGGTCTAGGTTATAGCTAACCTAGCTTACATAGTACTTAAGCTTTTAGCAGATAATCTTACTAGCAAAAATTTCTTAAACTTCCTATTCTTCTACGCCTTAAATAGGGATACCTATAGGTTTTAGGGCTTTATATCTAGGTAAGAGGCTATTAGAATCCTTATATAAGATGTTTAGTGCAAATATATTATATATTTTTAAGCTTAGTAGAAGTTTTAAACAATATAAGTAACCTACCTGCTCTAGGACTTTAAAGGAACCCTTCTACTTGTTAGATAGCTTCTAGCTTAGTTGCTCTATTTTTAAGTTCTAGGTAGAGAGATATACCTTATTACTAACAGTCTAGTTTATAGGGTAATAGTAGCTATTAAATACAGAGCGTATATAGTCTTAAGCGTTTTCTATATTTTCTTTAGCTACCTTCTAGCCATTATATATGTAGGTAGCTAATACTAAGGTATTCTTATAATTAAGTTTCTTAACTAGGTTTATACCTAAATTAGCCCTATTCTAATTCTAACTCTATTTAGGCTTACTACCATAGATAGCTTAGTAAGGTATTATTCTAATTAAGAAATATAGCAGAGTAGGTTAGGCATAATTAATAATTAGAAGAAGTTTAGACTAGTTATCTTAGTAGTATAAGATAAATAGGTAAAGTTACTAGTCTATATACTTATTTATAATTTTTATTTAGCTATTAGTTTCCTTATAATAGGCTATAGATAGTTTAACCTTTACACCTATAATCTAGTAGAATTCTAACTAAAAGGTTAACACAAACTAAAGTCCTTAGTTACTTATAATAGTTTTAGGGGTGTGTCTAAATTAATATATCTATTATATAAATAAGTTTACTATTCTATATACTATAATTGTTTTATAGCATAGGGTTATTATAGCTTATTTAGTTAAGTAATTAATAATAACTATAATCTAGTTATAGCCTAGTTTATTCTTAGGGAAGTCTCTAAAGTTAATATACAGATGTTGCATTAGCTTATTAGGTATTAGTAAGAGATGTAAGTATCTATAGAGTTAGGTCTATTTTAGGTAACCTTAATAATAAGGGATGTAATTCTAGATATATTGTTTATAAGTAGCACTTATCCCCTTCTAGTAGTACTGTTGTAACAGTAGCTAATAAGTCTTCTTAGTACTAGAATAAGCAGTTAATAGCTAGTTATAGGCCTTTCTAATTAGGTAGGGGTATAAGGTAGAGTTAGCTAGTATATATAGTTAATTCTAATAGAGTAGAAGTCTATTATAGATCTAATATAGTAATGCTAGAGATAAGCGTTCTTACTTAAAGAACTTCTAATTTTTTTTAATAAGGGCTTAGGTTAATTTAAGCAAATCTAGGTCTATAATAGGTTGTATTAATTAGGTAGTAGATATAGCTAGGTTAGTTTTAGCTAGGTATTTCTAAGCTAAATTAGAATTAATCTGTTTATATAACTGCTGTAGACCTAATAGTACTTAGGATTATTTATCTTTCTAGGTAGATTTAAGGTTTACTAGATCTTATTCTTATTAAGTAAGAATATTAGTACGCTTATTGTTCTTTTCTAGGGTATATTTAATACAGAAGTTAAACAGAATAAGAGCTTCTGCCTATTATGCTTATTAAGCGTTTAGAACTTTAGTAGTTATAGAGTATTCTAAGGTTAATAGTTAGAGTAGACATAGATCTGTTCTGTAGTAGAGGTAAGTTTAGATTACTACTTGTAGAATGCTTATAAAATAGTAAATAGTTCCTTATTATATATCTCCTAGTTAAGCTTAGCACTAGAGAGTACTTAGCTATAGAAAGTAACTAGGTGCTATTTATTATTTAGATGTTGTTAGGATATAACTTCTGTAATAACTCTATTAGATATATTAGTTTTAATCTTTATATTACATTTATAATTTATTCTAAGAATTCTTTAACAGTAATCTTAAAGGGTAGCTTTTAGATAAGAGTTCTAAGCGCTAAAGAGACTAAAGAAGCAATTTTGGAGTCTAGGAATAAAACTCCTTACGCACTAGTGTTAACTAAGAAGTTAAGTTATACGCCTAGCCCTTAGTTTAATAGAATAAAGAAAATAAGAAAATAGGGTCTACTAAATAAATAAGATAAGGAGAGGTTAGATAGGTTATATTAATTTAGGCCTAGGTAAGGTTTTTTTCCTAGGCAGAACTATTTCCCTTAGGTAATAGGTCCTCTTTAAAGTCTTCTTTAGTATTAATATAATCTTTAGTATCTACTTAGATTTCTTAAATTTAAGGACTAGTATAATCTTTTATAAAATAACCTGCCTTACTATAGTTATAATAGTTACCTAGAGTTAGCTCTCTTACAGGTGTAGCTAAGGGGGTAGTTCTAGGTAGGGGTAGAGTAGATATTAAAGGCTTCTAAATACTAGGGGTAGGTTAGGTTAGAAGTAGGTTATTAGAACATAGCTAAACATTAACTGTTTAGAGTTAGGTCTAAGTTAGGATAGTGTTAGGTAGGGTATAGATAGAGTTCTGTTTTCTTTCTATATTATACGCTGTTAAGTGCTCTACTATAATTTTAAATAAGTTATTCTACTATCTTTTAAATTCTAGATTTAGACTTTAGAGGGCTAAAGTAATCTTTGTCTACAGGTAGTAAAACTATTCTAACTTAGGTACTTGTCCCTAGATTACAGAACTTAGGAATAGTACTTTAAAAGTTAGAAATATATTATCCTTTCCTATTTGTAGGCAGTTAAACACAGCCTAACTCTTAGCTTTCTTATTTCTAGTAATAAAATAAGAGTAGAGAAGGGTAATTATTTTCTTAGCGTTCTAAGAATAATCTAAGTTATAAGATAAGTATAAGGGCTTAAGGTATTCCTTAGTAAGCCTAGAAGTATATCCCTATACTATAGCTATATAGGCTCTCTCTATAGAATAGTAATCTAAATTAATATTAAGTTAGTTGTAAATTAAGGCTTACAACTGTTTAAAGGTAGGTTTTTTGCTATTACTTAATTTGTTAATAGTTAGAGTTTATTTACTAAGCCTAGGGGTATAAATAGGGCTTAGAGAACTAAATCTCTAAGTTAGTTAGGGGGACTTAGTAGTAGGCATAGGATTATCTTTGTGTAGAGAGGTTTATGCTTAAAGGCTAGCTATTTTAGACTATAGTTAGTCTATCTTTATACGCAGATTGTCCTAATCTAAGTTCTTATCTAATTTACTTTTAGTATATAGTTTATTAACTAATCCTTTAAGAGGTATAGTTGCCTAAATTCTAGTAGATCTTCTAATAGGTTCCTTTAAACTAGGGTTAGTAGTACCTAACATTAGTAGTAATCTAATTTAGGTAGGTTCTTAATAATTTCTAACTATTTATCTTAGCGTATTCTAACGTAGCTTTTTCTAAAGGTAATCCTAGAGCAGTAAGTTGCAGGAAATTCTAAACCTAAAGGCTTTAGTTGCTAGAAGGTCTCTAGAATCTAAACTGTTGTATTAAACAATAATTAGGACCTAGTCTTAGTTTTTAACTATAAGGAATCTAAATCTAGAGGCACTTAAAATAATAAAACAATTTTACAATATTATTAAGAGGCTAATACTAGCTAGGATACGTTTTTAAGTATAATGTAATAATATAGAATAATAAAAGTCTCTAAAAAGAGTAGGTATCTGCTATAAGGTATATAGGAGTACTAGAATAGTTTATAAAAAGAATTATTCTATTCCTATAGGTCTTATATAAAAGAATACTTAAAAACTAGCTCTCTATACTAGTTAACCTTATACCTTTTATACCTTATAAGAGTTAGAAAGAATTAGAGTGCTAGCCTAGAGTATAGGGTAGACACAGATGTAACGGCACTAAGTTAGTAATAAGTTAGAGAGGAATTAGACAAGGCTTTAGGTAACTAGTGCGTTACACTAGCTGTATTATTTCTAAATTTAGAAATACTACTATAAATAGTAGAAGTCTTATAATCTCTATTCTTGTTATATTTACAAAGGTTTCTAGGTAGTCTAGTCTATAGATTTAGGTAAATTCTTTTATAATTTATCTTGCTTTATATTTAATAATATTGTTATTAGAGTCTTCTTTAATCTTAAACCCCTAGCGGCCCTTTAGTGCTGTTCTATTTTTAGGTAGCTCTACTAGTAACTAGGTATTTTGCTCTTTTAGTTAATTAAACTCTAGTTTACAAGCTTCTAGCTATTCTTTTTTATTCTCTAAATCTATTAATTTAAATTAGGTACCTAGCTCTAGACTAGTATTAATAGTTATAAATGCTAATTTATCTTTAGAGTTACTATAGTAGTTGTTAATACTACTATTAGTTTACTCTTAGTTTTGTGTACTATTAGAGCTACTAGGTAGACTATCTACTATAGTATTCTAGTTATTATTCTCGTAGGAGAACTCTTAATAACTTTTTTTTTTATTGCTAAGTTCTTTATTAAAGTCTATTATAATTCTATTTTAGTTTTTAATATTATTATTAAATTTACCTTCTAGGATTATAGTATTAATTGTTTGTATAATCCTCTTAGATAATTTATCTAAAAAATATAGTAATTATATTAGTTAAAACCTATTAGAATTCTTTTTTTTAGCTCTAGGCTCTAGCTTTATAAGGCCTATTAATTTATCCTTATAGTATACTATAGAGCTCTAATTCCTTAGATTATCTAGATCTAGTAGTTTTTTTATAGAGCTTTTTAAACAGGAATATATATAAATAGAAGTGTAGAGTTATATTATATATATAAACCGCTATTTTAACTACCTCTATCTAGTATAGAAGATCTATATTATTTTTAAATAGAAATACTCTAATTATCTCTATAATAGTTTAATTAATTCTCTCTATTAAACCATTTTGTTCTAGTATATAGGGGCTTCAATATTAATAAATAATACTGTTTTTAATAGTACATTTTTTAAATAGAGAATTAACAAATTCTTTTCTATTATCTAATTCTATTATCTTAAAAGATAGATTAGATTGGTTTTCTACTTTTAATTTATATTCTTTAAATAATTTTAGGGCCTCTAATTTTTATTTTAAGAGCTTAAAGTTTAATTCCCTAGTAGTACTATCTAGGTAAAAGATAATATATCTATATTCTGCTTTTAAAGTGGATTTATAGGTCTATAAATATCTATTATTACTTTTTATACATAAATAGTAGATTTATCTGTTATAACTCTTGATTTATTATTAGTCTATTTTGCTTGTAAATAGGCTAGGCTACACAGTAAAAATTAAATTTTTATAGTATTTTAATATTAAGTAGTTTACTTATAGTATCTATACTTTTATGTCTAAATTTATTATAATATAGTTCTAGCTTATCTATAGTTTATTTATTAGGATCTAAGTAGAGTATATAGTTCTTATAGTTTAATTTATTTATAGAGCTATCTTTAATAATAATCTTATTTATAAGGTCTAGTATATATATATTATAAGCATACTTAGCTTTAAAAACTAGGTTATCTCTTATTAAGATAGCTTCTTCCTTTGTAAAGTTTGCTTTAAAGTCTTTTTCTATTAATTTTTAAATAGATAAAAGGTTAACAGAGAAGCTTAGTATAAAGAGGTAATTATTTAGTATAATTTTTGTATTATTTACTTTAAAGCATATCTTTCTAATAGCTACAGCACTAATAGTATTAATATTACCTTAGCCTAATTTAGTTACTTTATCTACTAATCTACCTTCTATAAACAGTAACCTATCGCATATTAAATGCTAAGTACGTCCTAAATCTAGTATTAAGTTAGCTTTAGTTAAACTAAACTGTAGGTTATTGTTAGAATATACCTTATTATCTTAATCCCCTAGTAAATCTAGATCTATTTAATCTAGAGATAAGAGAGCTTAATCTTAATCTTTTTTAACCCTTTTGTCTACTATATCTTTACCTAGATTAGGTGATTATTAAATAGAATTATAGGTATGTCTAGTTTTAAACTAATTAGGTTTCTTTTTTAGATTAAGAAACTAGCAACTACTAGTTTAATTCGTATTTACTTTGTAATTATTTAATAGTCTTACTTTATAACTATATTTTTTTAATATAGTTTGTGTTTTGTTTAATATAGTACTTTTTTAGTACTTATTTAGTAACAACATTCATTAATTAAATTAGAAAATAGTGTTTCTTAATTTATTTTATCTAAATTCTAATAAAAAGATTAAGTAATAATAGTAACAAAACCGTTATAATTTAGAGTTAGATTGTTTAGTACATAAGTAAGTACTACTTACTTAGGTAATTAAATTCCTTTTAGGCTTAAATTATTATTAAGATAACTAATTTTGCTTAGGAAATTTTCTATTAAATTAAAGTTCTGGAGATAGGTTTTAAGGATTTTTTTTAATAGAAGAAATTTAGCTATAAATACTTTTAGAGAGTATAGATGTGCTAGAGTAATCTAGTAATCTATAGTAGTAGTACACTTTTAAATTTGTGTACTAGAGCCTTTTTTACAACTAAGTATAATATATACTTTTACCTTTCTGTCTATTATAGTTAGGACAATAATAGGCTTATTATTATAGTTATAGATAGCATTATAGAGATCCTTAGTAGTAAGGATAGCTATTATGTAGTTGCTCTAGAATCCGTAATTAGCTTAGCTAGAGAGCTTTTTAATTTTAAGAGAATCCGACATTTTAATTAAAGTTAGAATTGTAAATTTGTGCTGTTTTAACTCTAAGAGGTGTTAATTAAGAGATAATTAATTTAGATACTGTTTAGGTAATAGTGCGCTAGGCTGATAACCTGTAAAAATTAGAAGTAATAGTTAAACTAATTAATTTAGTAACTACAGAGAGAGAGCAGTATTTATCCTTTCTAAGATTAGATAATTTAGAACAAACAATCTCTGTGTTTTCCTTATACTCTTAGATAGATAGCTTCTAGCTTTAGATAGGCCTAGATCTAGTTTAGATAGGCCTAGATCTAGTTTTAGATAGGCCTAGATCTAGTTTTAGATAGGCCTAGATTTAGTTTTAGACAGGCCTAGATAGGTTAAAATAGGGCTAAATCCGGTTTTAGGTTACCCCTTAGTAAAACACTTAGTGTTGTAGATTTATCTTTAGTACTCTTATACTTAGAGTATTATAATCTTATAGTCTTTATTTTTACTTAGTATTACTAGGTTTACTCTAGTATTAGGGAAGAAACCTTACAAAACGAGTTTTTAACAGGATTGCAAGCTAGGTGTTAAAAAGTTAGTTTAGAATAATTTATTACACTAGCGCTGCTCGTAGTATACGCTTACTAATCTTAGATAGTATACTTTATCTAGTATTATATCTAGTCTAAGATGCCCTAGTGTAATAAAATATAGATTACTCCTAACCCTAAGGTTTTAATCCTAGAATTTGTGCATTTCTTCTGTTCCTTAACTACTATTCTTTTTAGAGCCTTAGTTAGGACTAGTAGAGCTTAGGTAATAATTTTATTTAGCTTATTAGGTAGGTTATACCTATTGCTAGGCTTATAAATATTACTAGACCTCTATAGCTTATATTATAGCTTTAACTATATCTACTTAGAAACATTTTATACTATAATTTCTTTATTATAGTTTATTTAAGAAGTGTTCTTTTAGTTTATATTTGTAGTTATATTACTTACTTGTAAATTATTTTATATTAAACATTTTCTTCTATATTAATAATTTTATACTTACGTACTATAGAGATAAGAAGCGTAAAGTATAAGAAGCAATTAGATACTTATAAAATAGTTACAAATTTACTAGAGGAGATAACCTTTAGTAGTTCCTTAGCAAAGAAATTATCTAAGAAAGAATAGATTAAAAGATCTAACTATTATAAGCTATATACTTAGATAATATTAGCTATAACGTACTCTACGGGCAAGCCGCTTAACGGGCAAGCCGCTTACTTTTGCTAAGCCCCTACTAAACTTCTCCTCCTACACTAATGTCTTCTTAACAACACTATTTAGACGCGTTAAAGGAAGCTTAGATACAGCTTGCGCTCTAGGCTCTTAAACAAGACGCGAATCTCTCTTAGCGACGCGCTGCAGCTATCTATAGGGTCCCTTAAAAGACACTAAGTAACTAACATATAGGACGACCTTTACGCGCAGATTCTATAGCTAACTTACAGAAGCTGGATAACAATAAGGAGGAGGTAATTATTAAGTATGTTCTTAAGCTAGATGCGCGAGGATTTTCCTCTTAGCTCTTAGATGTAGCTACTATAGCCAATTCTTTGCGCGCTAAGCGCAATCTAGGCCCTATTAGCGTAAACTGGCCTAGTACGTTTGTTAAGCAACACCTAGAGCTTAAAGTTAAGTTTAATCGCAAGTACGACTATAAGAGAGCTCTCTGTAAGGATTCTGAGGTTCTACAGGGCTAGTTTAGCCTAGTAGCTAACATTAAAGCTAAGTATAGCATCTAGGATAAAGACATGTATAACTTTAACAAGACAGGCTTTATAATAGGCTAGATCTCCCTAGGAGCAGTTATTATAGCTTTAGAACGACAGGGTCGGCTAAAGGCTATCTAGCCAGGCAACTAAGAGTAGGCTACGGCTATAGTAAGCATTAATGCTAAAGAATAGGCTATTCTGGCCTTTCTTATCTTTAAAGCCTACTACTACCTCTCTGCCTAGTACAAAGAAGAGGATCTGCCTTACAACTAGGTTATTAGAGTCTCTAATAACAGCTAGACTACTAACAAGCTTAGTCTTAACTAGTTAAAGCACTTTAACCGGCATACAAAGGAGCGTACTATTAGCACCTACCGTTTGCTTATTATTAATAGTTATAAGAGCTACGACTCTCTTAAATTCCAGCAATACTGTAAGGATAACAAGATTATTACTCTCTATTTACCTTCTTACTTATTACACCTTACACAGCCCTTTAATATAGGTTGTTTTGCTGCTTTAAAGAAGGCGTATAGGCGCTAAGCTAAAATACTTATATGCAACTAGATTAACTATATTATAAAGACAGAGTTCCTGCTATACTTTATACGCGCCTACAATGCTGCAATTACTTCTAAGAACATCTAGGGAGGGTTCTAAGGTGCTAGATTAGTCCTATTTAACCTAGACTGGGTTATAATGGCCCTTAATGTGAAGTTGCGCACTCTATCACCACTACTACCTGTTAACAACAAGCTCTGGCAGTCGCAAACCCTAAGCAACACCCTTAAACTTAGGTCGCAATTAACGTTTGTAAAGACAAGGATTTAGAGGTATATAGATAGTTTGCCTACCTCTATAGTTAAGGCGTTTAAAAAGGTAGTAAAAGGGGCAGCAATAATTGCGCATAAGCTAGTATTGGCGTAACAGAAGATTACTTAGCTTTAAGCTACTAATAAGGCAGCTATACGACAAAAATTACACAAAAGAAAGCAAGTTTAGGTAGAAGGGACCCTAATAGTTAAGGATAGCCTGCGATTAACAACTCTAAAGGAGTTTAGGGCGCGTAGTAATAGGAAGAAGGCAAAGAAGTAGGTGCGCGCTAAAGGAGGTAAGCCCTCCTAAAGACGCTGTAGATAGTGCAATTAGACAGGACACAACGCGCGAACGTGTTAGAAAGTGGTAGAAGTAGTTTCTAAATAGTATTACAGGCCATACTGCACTTTACAGCACTAAACTAGGTTGTTTTAGGCCATAATAGGGTGGAGTTTAGTAGGGGCTTAGTAAAAGTAAGCGGCTTGCCCGTTAAGCGGCTTGCCTGTAGGGTACGTTATAGCTAATAGATAGGATATTTAGCATAATACTCCTATAGCAGTAATAAGACTTTATCTAAAGAAGGGTCTAGTAGCGCTAGCAGAAATTAATAAATATTAACGTAAGATTAGGTTGTTACTCTTTACTACAGTAACTATAAGGCTAGACATTACTTTTACTACCTTATAACTAGCATACTTTCTAGTATATTTAGGACCTAAGCACTATAATACTGTAGATTAAATACTACTATGTCTCTAAGATACTAAACAATAAGCCCTATAACTAGAAGGAGCTAAAGGACTATAAGCTATAAGTAACGCTTTATTTATAGATAACACCCTAGATTATAAAAGCTTATAAGAATACGCTATAAGACTATTTAGTAGACTTATTACATAGAGAGCTAATAAGTAAGACATAGTTATAACATTAACTACTGAAGTAGAGCTACTAGCTCTCCTATAAGTAGCTAAAGAAGCACTCTTATTATATTAAGACTACTCTATAAACTCTAAATAAAATAAATATACGTACTATTACTATCTAGTGTAAAAATAAGCAAGCTATACGTTTAGTAATAGAGAAAGTTTTCTATCTCTAAACTAAACTTTAACATGTAGATATCTATAACTATTAGATTAGATAAGAAGTATCTAAGGGTATAATTAAGATAGAATTTGTATAGTTAGTAAATATAATTACAGACAGTATAAAAAAGGTCCTACTAGCAAATAAATAGAAGGGTTTTCTTTAATATCTTAGCCTAGCTATTATAAAGCTAGTACAGGTAACAAATACTATACCTCTTAAGGAAATTTAAGAATAACTTAAAGATCTTACCCTTATATAACTACTAGCTTAGTAAGTCTCTAAGCTAAAGAGGTGTGTTAGATAGAATAAGCTCTAGTAAAAATAGATCTTTATAATAAAGTAGGGACTAATAGGCTTAGCACACCTATAAAGAGCCTAAATCTTACTAAATATAGGGGAACAGAAACACACAACAATTATTAAAATTATTAAGTTACCTTATTACATATTTATTATACTATTTAATAGAGGGTTTCTATATTTATATAGTAAGAAAGATTCTTTCTCTTTTTATTCTTTTTTCTATGTCTTTCTAATATACAACGCAGTTAGAGGCGTTATAGATTTAATAGATTTCCTTTATTCTATTCTAAATTAAGATGTCTTTCTACTTAATAAATCTCCTAGCCTTCTTCCTACGCTTTATTCTACTTAGTTAGTACCTTTAGAGGCCTAGATTAATTAGAGTACTTGTTATAGTACAACCTTAGCTTATATAGACCTTCTATAAGGTTCTCTATAGAATACTAAGTTAGGTCTAGGTTATAGCTAACCTAGCTTATATAGTACTTAAGCTTTTAGTAAATAATATACTAGCTAAAATATCTTAAACTTCCTATTCTTCTACGCCTTAGATAGGGATACCTGTAGGTTTTAGGGCTTCTTATTTAGTTAAGAGGTTGTTTAGATCCTTATATAAGATATTTAGTACTAACATATTATACATTTTTAAGCCTAGTAGAAGTTTTAAATAATATAAGTAACTTACCTACTCTAGAACTTTAAAGGGACCTTTCTACTGTTCTAGTATAAGTATTAAAGCATCTTGTTAACAGGCACATTAGGAAGGATACTTATTATTATCATTATTAAGGGTTAGAAAGGTAGGTAATACGGTAATTAAATTCTATAAGTAAATGTTTCTAGTTGTTATTATAGGTGTTCTGCCTTAACAGTTTCTATTAAGGTTGCTTATATCCCTCTGCTAGCTAGATTACGTACACTAGCTAAGCATCCTAGTTCTTACTAAGGAAGTTACCGTGTGCACTAGCACAAACCTCCCCTCCCTAAGAGCTTAGCCCTATTAAGCGAATAAACTAAGTTAAAACTAAACTCTAAACTAATTACTAACCCCCCTTATTACTCTGCTTGTTCCTTTCTCTTGCTACCTCCCTGTTTCTGTAATCTTATTAAGGCCCTAGTTTCCTAAGTAGGTTGTTAACTAGAGTCTTCTAATAGCTTAGGGGTAGGAGAGTCTAGTACGTGTCTTAATAAACCCTAGTCTAAGGCACTACCTAATTTGTATGTTATCTAGGTAGTAGCCTCTATTACTTTAATAGTTAGACTATTAAATAACTTATTAAGAGTGCCTCTCTATATATGCTATCTTTTCTATAACTCCTATTCTTTCTTATATTCTAGTACTACTCCTTTATTAGTAAAGAAGGATTAATTAGAGATACCTAACTCTTTATTAGCCTTAAAGTAATACTTCTTAGATATCTTTACCTACTGCTAATGCCTCTTTACTATAGCAACGTTATTATCCCTACTCTTCTAAAGAAACTTTACAAGCTCTTTATTATTAAGACTAAAAATACAGAGTATCTCTTACTAGACTAGGTAAGAGTTATACTAAGCCTAGCAATAGATAGCTTTAGAAATCTAGAAAGAGAGAGTTAGCGCTATGTCTGCTAGAAAAGTATAGGGAGCACTTCTATACTTATTTAAATAACCTAATAGTAATAAGGGTCCTAGTATAAGTATCTAATAAGAGCTAGTAATTTTCTTATATAATCCTATCTCTAGAATCTCTATAGTTTCTCTATTCTCTATAACTAGTACGTACTAAGAGAGTATAGTTCTACGCCTTATTATAGATAGTCTAGTAGACCTATATAGTAGTGCTAGGTAAGAGATTCTAACGTCTCTATACTTATAAGGATACTTTTTCTACTTAGCACCTACTATGTCTTATACTAACTTAGGGTAGTTAACTATATCTACCTACCTCTTAATATAACTATTACGTTGTTTAATTCTATTATCTTTCCTCTAAGCTAAGTATTCTAGAACTAAATTGTAGAAGCCTTCTAGAGTAATAGTGTAGTTGTCTTTATCTTTATTATTAAAGGATGCTAAGCCCTATATTATGTCTATTTCTCTACCTACGTCTATAGTGTTGTAGAGGTTGCAATCTACGTGCTTAAAGAACGTCTAATCTCTAGGCTTAGTATATTTAGTGTAGTATAGGTAGAAGATTAAGTTAGTTTATTAATAGAGTACTATATAGTAAAGCTAGTACTACAGATTACCTCTTACTAGCTATTAGATAACAGAGTAGTATATATTCCTATACTACTTAAGGTTACTTTTACTATACCTTATATAAGTATAATAGTTATATATATTAAAGTATTTATCTACTATTTTCTAAAGTTCTAGATTGTTTTAAAACGTAGAGGTAAATATAGAGACTATATATTATATTTAGTATATAGAACTACTCTTAAAACAGAATCCTAGTTTTTAGGTTACTTCTCTACTTTCTCTAGCTAGTCTTATTCTTATGCATTAGTATAAGTAGGTTAGATATTATAGTAGTATTAAGAGTACAGACTAGTAAGCTAAGTTTACTAGCAGTGTACTAGAAATAAGGAAAGTAAACTTATAATAGATTAACTGTGTAGTAGGTAATTGTTCTTCTACTAGCACCTTCTTCTATTTAAGTTTCTTCTCTCTTATAGCACTCTTAGACCTATACATCTAAAAGCTTTACATACTCTAGATTCTTAAGAAGCTTCTAGCTAATCTTTATACAGAGAAGAATAAAGGTAGATTAGCTATTAGTGTATTTACACTAAGTGCTATCCTAGATATTATTTATTACGTCTTTACTAATCTCTACGTCTTCCTACATAGACTAAACGTCTAATATTAATAGGTAGTTAACTTTAGGGCTTATAACGTCTTAAAATAATCTAAATTCTAATAGCCTAATTAACAATTGTTCCTTAGTTTAATAGTCCTCTAGCACTAAAGTAACAGAACTAAATTACGTTTCTCTAGACTATTAGTGCTTCTAAATTACATCTATTATACAGCGCTGCTTTCCTATTTTATTAACACCTAACTTAAAGGCTATCTAGTTAAGGTTATTAGGTGTTACAGACGATAGGTTCCTTTATTGTTCTTATTTAATACTTTTAAGAATATCCTTAGAGAATTTATTACCTGTTAGGAATAGCTTTATATTAGTCTATAGCCTTATTAGAGTAAGAGATAATCCTCTTAGAGAAACACTTAATTAGCCTACAGTCCTTATACTTAGTGCTAGCTTAGTAAGTAATAGTAACCTAGATAGTAATACTAAGGGGGCTAGTATCTAAACTCTATTAAGAATATACTCTAGCGATGCTTATATTAGTATAAGGGAGTTCTTAAAGCTAAACGTTATAGTATTTAATACTGCCTACTTCTAAGTAATCCTTTCTTTTAGTAAGTAGGGTGTTCTAAGACCTTTTAGGTTAAAGATTAGTACTAGTAGTTAGGTCTTCTATAGTATAAGTGCTTATATCTACTATTAGTATATTTTTAAAGTTAGGTCCCTAGTTAGGCACACGTTCTACTCTGTTGCTTTTAGCTTTAGTACGCCTTTACCTAGTGCTTTTACCTTTACTATAAGTAGGTAGGTCTTATTATTTAGGTACGTAACAAAGTTTATTATATCCTACTAGAGTATATTAAGGGCTTAGTAGACTGTATTATAGTTACTTAAGTTATAGAACTTATTCTTTCTCTTTTATAGTATAGATAGGCGTTAGTAAATTACTAAGTTAATAAACTTAGTAAGGTTATTAGCGTCTACTTAGTAGATATAGTATATAATTAAGTTAAGTATTATATACTTTATAGTAGACTATAGGTAGTATAGTATTACTACGTTTACTAGAATATTTTTACTATTCTTATTTTTATAGATGTATTTTATAGCTTATGCTATTTCTATTATCTTCCTCTAGTTATAGTGTGTTGCTAATTAGATTACTAGGTATTAACTATTAAAGTTGCTTATACCTCTATATTATATAACTAGGTTTAGAGTTTATTAGATAATATCTAATATTACGTATAATATAGCTGCTAATTTGTTAAACTTAGTAACTACTACACTTATCTAGAAGTTAAGCCTTTCTGTCTATGCCTGTAGCTCTCCTTACGTAATCTCTATTATAAACTAGCTAACTGTAGATCCCTCTATGTATAGCATTAGAATATTAGCAACCTTAGTAATATCCTTACTCTTAATAGCCTTAAGACTAATAACTACTACACTACCTTCTCTCCTAGTTCTAGCTCTTTCCGTGTAATTACTCTTTACTATAATATTATAAACTTTATATATAGTTAAGTACATATAAAGAAGTTATAAGCTAATATTATAAGAGAGAGAGTTAGAAGTAATAGGGTAGCTCTGCTTTAAGAGTGTTCTAGGCAGCTATAGGCCCGCTTTTCTTCTATACTTTTACTTACTATTTATGTTTTTTACCTACTATTTATAGTTTTACTTACTTATTTTTACTTACTATAATTGTTTATTATTTATAAATAGTTGATTTAGTTATAAGCTGTCAGCTTATACCTTTCTCTATACTTAGTAAGTACCTAGGCTAAGTTACTTTTACTAGCGTTAAGTTTTAGCTAATTAGGAGTTAACTACTAAGACCTATTAACTAATAATTAGCTTATAGCTTTAGTAGTTAGAATATTACTCCTTCTGTCTTTAGCAGTCTATCCTATAGACTACACTACTATTCTTTATTATTAGAGTCTAAATTAGATAAGCTATTATATATTTTATATTATAGTCTTTTATACTATATAAGAGGTTAAGAGTAGATTTTAATACTTAGAAAATTGTAATTAGTAGGTGCTCTTCCCTTACCTACTAGAATAGGGGTACTTAAATTCTTAGCAGTATTACTTTGTCTGCTCTATAGAAACATATCCTTATAGTTTTAATTCTAGGTATCTTCTCTCTATACCTTTATAAGTCCCTTCTTTTCTAACTAAATATCCTCTAGTAAACGCTTATAGAACTTCTTTATTCTCTACTCTAGTACTGTATATAGCATGCTAGTTCTGTTAAGGTCTTTAAGTAAATAGGTACCCCTATCTAGCTGTATTCTGTTAAGTAACACTTAGTTTAGCCTAAGCTACTTCTTTCTTAACTTCTTATCTCTAGACATGTTAATTTGTCCTACTAAGTCCTACAGTAGAACTAGGTCTCTAGAGTTAATCTACTTATGCTAAACTTTGTTGTTATTATCCTAATATTCCTTTTTTAACGCTCTTAGTTAATTAGTTGTACTAACTATATCTTTTAGGAACTAATCCTAGAGGTCTAACTATATAGCTCTAATTATAAGTAGTTAAGCTCTATTTTTAACCTTCTAGAATAGCAGTGTTTGCTATATTAGTAGTAACAGTTTAATTAGAAGAACTAGGTTCTAGCTAGTAATAAGTTAATATGCTAAGTATCCTATAGATTATATAGAGACCCTCTTAGCTAAGAGCACTATTAGGAGGCTATCTACCTATAACCCTTTAAGCTTTATAAGTGCGTTAATAATAGGGTTATATCTACCCTCTACTTTTCTTATTACTTAAGGGTTATGTATAGATGCCTATACCCTTTTAATCCTATAGATTAAAGTAAGCCTCTTAACTACTTTAGTAAAGTCTAGCCTGCTGTTAACTATAAGTCTTCTTATAGTACTCTACCTATAGATAATGCCTTTATATAAAAACTTTACTACTATTAATAACTTGTTATTATAAAGCGCCCTTACCTCTATCTACCTACTTAACTATTCTCTAGCTATAACTAGGTACTAGAAGCCTCTACTTATTAGTATATATATAATATTAATAGTAACTAACTCCTATAGCGTATAGGAGTAGGTACTAGTTAGTATATCCTTTATAATCTTAGTTACTCTAAGTTAGCACTTCTTATATATAGAGATTTTTCTCTTAATACTCCTATATATATTAAGCTAGTAGTATTATTAAGAGACTATAGAGAATACTGCGTTTATACCCCTATAACTAATAGTTTAGTAGATGTCCTATATAACTACAGTTTAAATATCTATATTATTAACTACACGCCTAATAGCAATATTCCTTAATATTTTTTAGAATAAGTGGCTGTCTCTCTTAAAGAAGTTTATAGCTCTCTTCTTCTACGCCCTACACTCTTTCCTACTTAACCTAATTAGGGTCTTTAGGGAGTGTAGAAAAACAGTAATATCCTCTAATTCCTAAGAGTATTTCTGTCTTAGAATCTAGGGAGTCCTTATATTAGCCTAGTTACCTAACACTACGTTTACTATTAGGTTTTTAACAAACTCTTTAATATTAGATTTAGGTTTATCTAGGTTCTCCTACCTCTCTAGCTTTAGGTATCTTAATAGTGCGTCTATAACTACGTTCTTCTTTCCTAGTACATAGCGTATTTTAAAGTCCTAGAGTAAAATTATAGTAAGCTACCTATTTATAACTAAGCCTAGAAGATCTAACAATAACCTATTTAGCTAGGTAATTAATATTTAGGTATTAGTCTTAATAATAAAGTGTATACTATATAGCTACATCCTAAACTTCTTAAGTACCTAAATAACTACCTTATATTTAAGCTTTATTAAGTACTACCTACTTCCTACCTTAGACTAGATAGTGCTTTTAAACCTATAAAGGTGTTATTTTCTTTCTAGGCCTATTTGTTTAAGGTATGCTTCTGCGCCTTTATTACTTACATTAACTAAGAGGAACACTAAACTAGGATTTTTATAAGATATTGTTATAATCGTAGGTACGTTAATAATGTACTCCTTTAGGAGTAATATTAAGCTCTGTTCTGCGTTGCCCTATTGCTATACTGCGTTATTCGTTAATAACTAGAATAGTAGCTTTGCCTTTAAGGTAAATATAGGTATTTAGATGTAGTAGTACACTACAATTCCTACAAATATCTAGACCTCCTTTAGGTTCTAACACTCTAGCTAATTTGTAATTTTGTTAACTTTCTTTTATGCTAGATATTGTCCTTCTACTAAAACTTTGTAGCTAACTACCCCTAATTAATTATGTCTCTAGTAGCATTTAAGTCCTAACACTATGCTGCTAGCTCTTTCTACGTCTGTAAGGACCCTATCTAGTTACTAGATATGCTTAAGTATATATTGCCTAATACTAGGTAAAGCCTCCTTACTATTATAATCTGTCTTTAGACTACTACTAGTAACGTTATTAAGGAAAGGAAGTGTATCTAGCTAGTAATCCTTAAGAATCTTTATTATAATTCTTTAGAAGACAGCTACTAAGTTAGTAGCCTCTTGAACTAGGGTATATAATTATAAAAGGCTAATTAGCATTATAACTACTATTATATCTCTGCTGTCTTTATACAGTATTATCTAGTTATAACTAGAAAAGAAGTCTATAAGTAATATAATCTTACAGCTAGTAAACCTCTTAGAGAACTTATCTATAGTTAGCAGGGTTCCTATATCTTAAATAGAGACCCTGTTTATATATTAAGCATTATTAATAAACTAAAGTCTACTGTCTTTTTAAGACACTAAATACTATAGGTTTCTATATAAGCTGTTGCATTAGTTAAGTGTTTCTTATTCTAACCTATTGTTTAACATCTTAATAAGTTCTCCTTCTAGACTTCTTATAACAGGGAAGGTCTTAACCTACTAAGCTTTATGTAGGATTATTCTAATTTAGTATAGAAGAGAAACCTCCTTCTAAATCTACCTAGATTTAGAAAAAGTAAAAGCTATAGCTACTTCTCTGTTTAGGATTATTTCCTTAAAGAGTGCTATCTCTGCTAGGAACAACGTATTAATAAACTTCTAATCTCTTATTCTCTAGGAAGTAAGCCTTTTTCCTCTTAGGAAAGGGGTATATTACCTTTTAAATAAGTAATTAAAAGGCCTAATGTTATGTAGTCTTAAACTAAGTATTAGCTACTGTTGTTTATATGCAACTCTTTTCTAGTCTTTCTAACTAAGTCCTATAGGTTTATTAGGTTATAGATTATTAATAGGTTAATCTTTTACCCCTACTTGTTTATAGAGTGTAGTAACTTCTTAGTTTTTAACTATATTATACAGACCTTCTATCCTTAATAATTATAAGTTTATTTAGAATAGTAAGATAAGGAAGTCCTTATCTACATGTACTTGCCTAGGGTCCCCTCCCTTAGAGATCTATTAGAGACTGCTAGCATTATTCTGTGTAAAGATAAAACTACTTAGGCCTTTTAAGATTTCTAAATCTATAGTTGTACGTAGGAAGTAGTAGTTTACTTCTGCTAAGTAACAGAACTTTAGTATTATCAGGTCTTTACTAGTATTAGAACATCCTAGCCTATTTTAAGGAGTTCCTCTAACTTTTTCCTTATCCTAGTTATGCTTAACTAGGGTAGAGTAGTAAGGAGATAGGTCTAATACAATAAAGGTAGTGTTCTTTCTACTGTTATTAGACATAATATAGTATATAGTTCTTCTAAAGATGTTATATTATATAGCTAGTCTTACTAATAAGCACTATAGCATTCTAAGGATAACTAATCTTATTAGGTTCCTTATAAGTCTAAAGTGCGTTAAGGTTATAACTTCTCTAATCTAGACTAGGATATTCTATAATATTCTAATAAATAGATCTATACTACTATTAGCTGTTATAACACCCTATTCTTTTTCTATTAGGTCTGCTATTTCTTTATACACTATTCCTAGCGCTTAAGAAGTACTAAACCTTATTTAATTTATCTAAGCTCTAGTATTAAATAAACAGCTAACTGCATATAACCTAATGTAAGCCTAGCATGTTAGCAAATCCTAGTGCACTAGCTTCTCTAACCTAGTAGTTTCTATAGTTTTAGCTAGCTTATTTAGAGGATCTTTATTGTCCTATATATCTCTATATACTTCTACTTAATAGCTCCTATAAGTATTTCTTTCTAATCTAATATTTAAGTATTAAGCCCTGCTGTTTATAATTGCAGGGTAATTTTTACTAAATTTAGCGCTAGTGCAGACCCTTATAATTTCTAGCTAATTAGCAGTTAACTAGTAAGACCTGTTGACTCCTAATTAGTTAGAACCCCTAGCCCCTAGGGTTACTACGTTAACGCTTCTGCTAACTATTAGGTTAGAGTCTAACTCCTTTATAAGCTTCTAGAACATTACTTAGATATAACTCTAGGAGACTAAGTCTCTAACAGTAATCCCTTATACTTCTTAACAAAGAATTGCAGTTAGAATCTTGTTTTTAGATAGTTTAAGTAGGTCTGCTATTCTATTGTTTAAGCTAGTTATTAAATACTTCCTCTTTTGCTAACTTAATAGTAGAATAGTTTCTAATACTATTTTTTATAATAGTAATTTAATAATAGCATATAGCTAACTATAAGGTTAACTAGCAAAAGGTATTATTTACTTACCCCCTATTAGTAAAGGGATTAACCCTAACAAGTCTTTAATATCTGCTACTAACTTATCTCTAGCATCCTTATATACTTGTTTAATAGTAGCTTATTAAAATATTAATAGTCTTTCTTTCCTAACTACAGCTTTCTAAGCTCTTTCTAGGATAGTATTAACTTAGCGGTTACGTGCCTTATCTAACCTAGTTACTACGTTTAAGAAGAAGCTATCTTTAACGTTATATGCCCCTAGTATAATATCCCTATTATTAATGTAATTAAGACTATAAACTTTGTAATAGTTATTGTTAAGGATTTAGAAGTTCTAAAAAGAGTGTAATAACTTATAGTATAGCTTATAATAATCTATTATAGTTAGTGCGCTAACACTTCTAATAACTTTTCCCTATATATCTAGGCCTAGCCTAGATCTATATATTACCCCTCTAGGCCTTAAGTCTACACCTTTAAATAGGTTAGGCTTAACTACAGAGGCTAGCTAGTCTAAGACATCTTATAAAACTTTAAAGTACTCTTAAATCTTCTGTTTTAAATAATTAAGTTAATAGGTAGGTTGGACAGATCCTTAGATAGGTTTAATTTAATAGTAAGTAGGGCTAAAATAGTATCTACGTTAACTATCTTAGTTAAGTTAGAAACTGCACTACCCTATATAGGTAAGTGCTCTATACAACTTACACTTATAAGCTTAGTAGTTTAGCTTCTTATATATATTATAAGAGTTACTATACTCTCTTTCTTAGAAGTAGTTTACTCCTTATCTTAGGTTAACGTTCCTAGGTGCGTTAGTAATGTAAGAGCTATTGTTCCTTTCCTAGGTAGCACTAGCTCTAGTTACTTAAGAAATAAAGTAAGTGTAATTAGTAGGAGACTAAAGGATTTCTCTTATCTAATTGTTAGAGTTTATAAGGGTGCTAACTTCTACTAGGGATAGCTTCTATCTGCCTATTGCCTAGACAAGCTCTTTAACGTCTTTATTAACACTAGGAGGTAGAGGTGTTTTACTCTTACTACCCTAACTAGCTAGTTAATCCTTAGCCTAGGTAACAATAGACTTAGCGTTAATTAGCTCTTTAGTACTGTTTATAAGGCGCTAGGTTTCCTTAGTATATTTATTATCCCTTCTAAGCGCAGAGTTCTTTAAGCCTTAGCGCTACTTATACACCCTTTTTATAAAATTATAGATATTACTAAGTATAAATGAAGATTAATCCTTTATATCTAGCCTGTTTTGCATATTAAAGAGGACAAGGTCTTTTTTAACCTTTAGCAGTCCTAAGAAGAAGTAGTATCCTTTCTTAGAGGTTAGAATTTAATTATTCTTCTAATATATATTACTATATACTATAAAGTTAGTATAGCAGTATAATAGTCTAGGGAAGACTTAAGAGGTTTTATTAATATAGGCTTTAAGGAACGCTTAATTACCTATGCGTTAAGCAGTGTCTTAGTCTTTCTAGTAATCCTTTATAGTAATCTAAAGCTTAACCTAATTGTCTAAAGTGTATAGTCTTAGGCGTTTAATAAACCTCCTATAGTAATTATAGCAGTAGTTAGAGAGAACCCTAACCTTCTACTTATTACTTAACCCTCTGTTTTCTGCTATATAGTTATAGTTATTAAGAAACTCTATAACCTCCTTTCTATTAAAGGATAGTTAGATAGACCTTCCCCTTATTAGAATAATAACCTAATAGCTGTTTTCTGTTAGAGAAGACAGTGTCTCTATAGAGTCTAAAGGGTTATCTATAGTAGTATACATTAATCCTTAGTAGTCTATTATATTAAGTAGATAATAGTTTCTTATAATTAAAGTAATCTTAATTACTCTGTCTGTAGGAGCAGCTTAGTACCTGTCTTTTATATTCCTCTAGCCCTAAGAAACAGGGCTAAGTAGAACTATGCGGATAATATATATAACAAGTATTAGAAATTAGACTAAGATAGTCCCTTAGCTAAGGCTTTTCTAGGTTAACTAGATGCCCACCTTTTTTCGAGCTTATTTTTCTTATTTTCTAAATAATAGGTCTGATAGTATCATCCTAGTCCAGAATTAACAGGATAATTCCTAGGCCGTGCCCTAGCCTTTAGAGTAGCAGATATTTAGATAATAACGTCCTAGTCCAGAATTAACAGGATAATTCCTAGGCTGTGCCCTAGCCTTTAGAGTAGCAGATATTTAGATAATAACGTCCTAGTCTAGAATTAACAGGATAATTCCTAAACTATACCCTAGCCTTTAGAGTAGCAGAATTTTAGTGTTACCTGCTATACTATACCCCCTAGTTAGGTTACTATTTTATTCTAGTATAAGTATTAAAGTATCTTATTAGCAGGCACATTAGAAGGGATACTTATTATTATTATTATTAAGGGTTAGAGAGGTAGGTAATACAGTAATTAAATACTATAAGTAAGTGTTTCTAGTTATTATTGTAGGTGTCCTACCTTAACAGTTTCTGTTAAGGTCTCTTATACCCTTCTGCCGGTTAGATTACGTACACTAGCTAAGCATTCTAGTTCTTACTAAGGCAGTTACTGTGTGCACCGGCATAGTATCTGTGCTAATTCTTCCCTAAGGTCCTTCGTGCTCTAAAGTGTCCTAACATTAGGTTATTGTAACATTCTTTAATTACTTACACCTTATCTTCTAGCCTTATAAGTAAGATGCGCTTCTCCTTAGCTATATTATCTTTTTCTAGGTTATTTTATCCTATTTTAATATTACTTAACTCTTTTTTAGTGCTAGAGAGTTTATCTATGTTGTCTAAGTCTGTTATTAGCTCTGTGTAACTGTTCTCTCTTAATTCTTCTCTTTTAAGATCTCTTATGTGCTTTCTTTCTTTTACGGTTAAACAAAGGGTTATAGCTACTACTAGGGGAGTATTAGGGTTCCTTCTAGTTAGGATCTTCTACAGTAGTTGTATAAAAGCCTTATTATACTTTTATAAGAGGTCTTATACCTCTCTTATATAATTAGAACGCTATAAGGGTCTATCTATAGGGTTTATAGACCCTAGGTAATAAGTAATTATAAAGTTAAACTTAGATAACACTAAGTATACCCTTACTTACTAATAGCTAAGAACCTTTGTCTCTATAAACTATTTTAGGTTTTAGTAATCTATTAAGATCTTAAAGAAGGTACTGTCTAAGTATCTCTGCTAATGTTATAGGCTATACATTATTATAAGAAGTTTCTAGTTATAAGTATTATAGTTCTACTTAGCTTAGATTAACTTCTTTAAATAGAAGTCTACAGGCCTCTATTTGGCCAGCTTCCCCTCCCTAGGGACTAGTTAACTAAGGAATCCTAAGATAGCGCCTCTAGAGACATCTACTTCTATTCTAGTCTGTCTCTTAGGTATAAAATAAACTAAGATAGGTACGTTAATAAATAAGTCCTTTATGTTCTAGAAAGCTTATAGAGATTCTTTGCTTAGATTAAGAGGCTAACTCTCCTTCTTCCTTATTACTTAACTAGATTTGGCTAAATTTAGCCCTTTCTAGGTTAATTAGGTTAATAGCAAGGCTGATTTAGAAAACCCTATAATAAACCTCTAATAGTAGTTTATAAAGCCTATAAATACTTAGATATTATAAACTATGCGCAGGATTAGCTATTCTTAGACTGTTTTAACCCTATCTAGGTTAATACTTACCCCTTTAGGTAAGACTATATACCTAAGGTACTTTATACGTTAATAGTGCTATTTATACTTATCTAGGCGCATATAGAGGTTTGCTTTACAAAGCCTCTCTAAGACCTTCTTAACGTGTTTAATATAGTCTTCCTCTGTCTTACAGTATACTAATATATTGTCTAGATACATAATATAAGTTATATTAACTAGTCCTATTAGTGCCTTGTTTATATAGGCCTATAATTAGATAGAAATATTTATAAGTCTAAACAGCATTACTGTGTACTTAAAATGTCTATACCTAGTTTAAAAAGTAGTCTTCTACTTATCCTCTTTCTTAATTTAGATATAGTAATATACCTTATATACATCTAATTTAGTATAGAACTTAGCTTACGCTAGTTATTCTAGTAACTCTATAATTAGTAGTAATAGATAGTAGTTTTTAACTATTATCTTATTTAGACCTCTAAAGTCTACACACAGTTATAGGTTACTGTCTTTCTTCTTTAAAAAGAGAATAGGCGCTTCTACTAGCGACCTTTAGTGTTGTATCTAGCTATATTATAGATATTCTACTAGATACTTTCTAAGTATCTCTAATTCTATTGTAGATAGCCTGTATAACAGTTAGTAGAGGGAAGTAGCTCCTTCTATAATATTAATTACTAGGTTATGCTCTCTATACTCTAGTAGGACCTAAGTATTATCTTCTAATCCTAAGTACGCATAATTGCGATACACTTCTAGAATTAGGCCTCTTTTAGCAGATATTAGGTTATATATACCTACTAAGTTTACTATACATATATAAATATCTACTAAGAGACTTCTTATAGTGCGTTTAAACTCTTTAGCATCTTCTAACACTATTTTCTCTAGTTTAGGAGAGTTTCTATACTTCTTCCCTTAGAAGAGCATACGCTAGCTTAAATAGCTTAGCTTAGCGTTTATCTAGTTAATCTAGGGTAATCTAAGGTATATCTTATACCTTTATAGTTCTATAACTATAAAAGGTATCTATTAGACCTCCTATCTTCTATAGAAGTTAATAATAGATACTTCTGCTGTAGTTACTCTATAGATAGATAATTCTACTCTACCTACACCTTTAGCTACTATTTTATTTAATAGTATAACCTCTAGATCCTGCTCCTTTGCTAGGAGAACTGAAATTAAGTTTAGTTATAACCTTCTATCTATTAAGGCTTCTATATTCTCTGTATTATCTATAGATACTTTAACTATAGGTAGGTATATATGTTCTAGGTATACTACCTTATAAAGAGAGATATTCTTCTTCTTCTCTTTAGATAATTTAATATAGGCTATAAGAGAGGAGATTAGGTCTTAGGCCCCTTATCTTTTCCTAACTTATCTAGAGTAGGGTCTTTCTAGTTTAACTTTAGCTTTAGGTAGTTAGGGTAGTAGTAACTAGTTTCTCTATACTTAAGGCACGCGTTTTAGCCCTTATATAGCCTATCTTAGCCCTTTTTACCCTTTACTAGCTCCTTACAGAACTTCTTAAACCTAAACAACTTTTTTAGGGTTTTTATATTCCTCTATAACCTAGAGTTACTAAATTAGTGCTTCTATAGTCCTTTGTTAGTTATCTTACCTTTAGCTAGAGTCTTCTTAGGTAGCTGTTAGCTATAATAACCTAGTCTCTAGTTAATAATATTAGCTTGTTTCTCTACTTTTAGGATTGTATCCCTTTATTTGTAGAGGATTAGAAACAAATCTTTTTATATGCTAGGTAGCAGTACAGTAATATATTCTAGAACTTAGAGCTCTAGCGTATGTAAGTTGCCTAGTTCCTTCTATAGTAGACATATAAAATCTAGCAGATCTATAGGGAACTAAGATTTCTACTACTTATATTACTTTAAGGATTTATACGCTGCTTACTTACGTTTAGCTAGCGTTCCTAGAGCATCTAGTATAATTTTTTTTAGCTCTTACTATGTTAGTTTCTAGGTTAGCTAATTATAGTAGTTAGTTGTGTAGTAGGCCTACTTTAACGTCTTTAGGTTCTCTAAGAGGTACCTTACGCTAAAGTTAATCTTTTATTCCTCTATAAGGAAACTAACTAGGGATTAGAGGAAGTATCTCTTATAATCTCTCTTCTAATAGTTATATTTAGTATAGTTACGCTTTAGGTACTTCTATAGGGGTTTAGGTTATAAAAGATTTATAGATAGAGAAGATTATAGTTTCTCTACTTCTTCTAGTACTTTTTAGAAGGATAGGATTATTACTAGATCTCCTTTATTGTATTTACGTCTAAGTTTATAAAAAGAGAAAAGTTCCTCTTAGTCTTTTATCTCTTACAACTATTTACGTAAGTTTTCTAACTCCTATTGTTAATTACCTACTTCTAGGCTATTCTGACCCTCTCTAGCTAAAGCTGCCCTGCGGATATAAATTCTAGGGTAAGGTGTACTACCTAGAGGACCTACAGATCCTCTTAAGGCACTATAGATACTTAATGTCTATTAAGGTATCTTCTTATCTATAGAGGGAGGTGTTACCTTACGCTCTACTAGCTCTCCTATAGGTAGCTTGTCTTAGTCCCTCTCTAAAGACAGTAAGCCTAGATAATTTAGTTTAAGACTTATAGTAGCTTAGGTCTATCTTTAATTATAATATAAGAGTAATTAGAATATAAAGAGTATACAAAGTAATTATAAAAGAGAATAGAGTTAAAGAGGATAGTAGGTGTATTAAGGTACGTAGTGTGTAGTAATAAGACTAATTGCTAGAGTATTAGTAATTACCTCTAACACCTTTATATAGTCTAGGCTAACTAACCCTATAGTAGCTTGCTAAGACTAGTAGAGGTACCTCTAGGCCTAGCGCCTAACAGCTATACTCTAAGCCTTCTAGTAGTAGATTAATCTAGTAACTTCTGTTAGATATTATATACTCTACCTAGATCTTACTAAATTACTATAAAATACATGTACTAATTATCTAGAAGCCTATTTTAAAGAAGAGCTTACCTAACTGTCTATATTCCTTTTGTTTATACTACGCTAATAAGTTTAAAAGAACACAATTTAAGCATACTCTTTTCTAATCGACTTCTAGCACACTTCTCTTATAATTAGACTACAGCAACTTACTATCTATAATAATAATACTACTTCTTAGATACAGACTTATATTTAGATAATTTAGTATTAGACACTATATCTATAACAGCTTCTAACCTAAGAAGTAACTATACTTTACTTAAGTTATTATAGTTACTAGAAAACCACACTATAGATAATAGAAGCACTATCTCTATCTACACTAATAATAACATAGAGACCTTAGGTAATAATAGAGCTCTCTCTATCTACAGCTATAACAATTTAGAAGCCTTAGACAACAATTCTTAGTAACATTCTAGTAGTTCTAACTATAATAACAATATTAACTTCTCTAGATTTAATAACGTTAACTTATCTTTTACTAGCTAGAGTAATAATATTAATTACTATAAGTAAATACCTACCTAGGATAACTTCTACCTAATTAGACTATATCTATAAAAGCCCTAGCTTTGTTATGTAATATATTAAGCTAGTCTCCTACAGCTTTAGTAGGTTCTTACACTCTTAATCTACTACAACGTAGCTAGTCCTACATTAAGAAAACAAGTAATAGGCTACCTAATACCCCTCTACTAAATAGTTTCTCTCTACTAAACAGTTTCTCTCTACTAAACAGTTTTCTTAACTAAAGTATTCCTTTCTGTTTAAGAATAAATCTCTACTATCCCTTTATATAAGCTCTAAACAGGCTATAGAATAGTTTTTACATTACAGGATTTATATAGCAGAAAAAATCTTAGAGGTTATTTTTTTATAAAAGGATTAGAGAAGACCTATATAACATAACTAAAGGTATATACCTTAATTCTACTCTAATTACTATAAGGTTATTATAGGCAGTTTCTATATCTTCTTTTTCTTTATTTTTCTTTTACTCTTACTTAAAATCTATTAGTATTAGGCTCTTATAGACACCTATACACAGACTTTAGCTTAAGAGACTTTACTATTTATAAGAAGAGGCACGTGTTAGGACTTCTACTAAGGTAAGATAGTAACCTACTAGTATATGTTATAACCTACTAGTAGATTCTATTAACCTTAGTAGAATCTTTCTTTACTTACCTTTACTTTTACTTATAGAGAGCACAGGCCTTACTACTATAAGTAGGTCTCTCTCTCTACCTTCTTTATAAGGCAGATTTCATAAGCATAAAAGTAGCGATCTAGTAAACTAATAGATTTAAAAGAGGAGTAATTAAAATAGCAGACAGCGAGCTATAAGAGGGCAGAGAGAGAGACCTACTTATAGTAGTAAGGCCTATACTCTCTATAAGTAAAAGTAAAGGTAAGTAAAGAAAGGTTCTACTAAGGTTAATGGAATCTACTAGTAGGTTGTAACACATACTAGTAGGTTACTATCTTACTTTAGCAGAAGTTCTAACACAAACTAAGGAATTACAGCTACTCTAGCTTATATTTTAGAGACTAAGGTAGGAATACGTAAGTATACCTATAACAAACAACAGATATATAATCTTCTTTATTTACTATAAAGAGTATAGATTTTTACTATAGGACTGCAATCTTATATATACTATCCCCTTAAACAAACTATACCCTTTAACTACTAGAGTAGCCTAAGTGCTCTCGTCTTATATAGTCTTAAACTTACATAGGATATAAAACCAACTAATTAATTAATTAAATAATTAATCTGCTTTTTTTATGAGTATTTTCTTATTGTTATGTTAAGGCATTATAGGTAGTAAGAAGTTTAGTGTAGTCTTAGTAAAAGTAAGCAGACTGCTTTGGGGAGCGGCATGCTTGTGGAGTACGGTGTTATTGATATTTAGCTATTAACCTTTAAATTGACTTTGTCTTTACATAGCTTTTCACTTAGTCAAACACGCTCTTTCTTGACCACTTAGACCTGCGTCTAATCTGCTTGCCATACACGTAGAACACAAACGGAACTGGAATCAGAAGAGCCGCAAATCCACCTGTGATGCTACTTGCTGGGCCGACCCCAATGTTGTGATACAACGGCGATACTACTAGGGGGAATGCGCCAGCAAAAGAACTTCGAAGAAATGTATTCGCTGCAATAGCCGATGCAGCATACTCCGTAAACGTATCCACCAGGTAATTCAGCGCCGCTTGGAAGATAGTGAAGAAGCCCGTACCCAACATGACGAGGCCAATGACAGGTGCAATCCACGGGAACTCTGGGTCTGCAGTCCAGCCCGTGACGAACTGTCCAGAAGCAAACAGTATAGATCCAAGCATCATAGGAGGGAGGCGTGCTTCTGGTACTGCGCGGTCTCCAGCTGCATGATACACCCTATTGTACAGCACCTGGTTGTAGGAGTTGATCCCGCAACCTAGACAAGCACCCAGGAAAATGCCCAAAAATGGCAACGTGGAAGACACAGCAGACCACCCTCGCATCTCAGCGAAGATAATAGGAATACCACCAAGCTGCATATACAACACTCCGTAACAGAAGCTGGCGTAAATCGCGATAAGGAAACAGATAGGTGTCATGAGCAGCTGCACGGGACGAACCAAGAACTTGCGACAGAGTTGAACAAAACTGACATCCCACTCTTCAAATTGGGCATGGAGCGCCCAATTTCCAGTCGTGTGACGCAAACGGCGTGCTTTGTAAACGAGGAGCTTAGGCGGATAGCATTCGTCGACAAAGATCACGTCGACTATAAGTATCGCACCCTGAATGATGCCAGTTAAGTATTCTGTCCAGCGCCAGCCTAGAGAGGGATCGGCGACAAATGCTGCGGATACGATGGGTCCTGCGATAGGCGTTAATGGACGTTGTTCCTATGCGGACAACAGATATCTACCTAAACATGGTCCACCAACCACTGCCAAGGCCTGTGCAGTCGTTAACAGAAGAATATATCGTAGCTGGGTGGGGTACTTGCATAGCCAGCCAGAGCCAACGCTCGCCAATCTGGACTGAAAAGATCCCCCAGCACACCACCCGTATTGGTGACTGGCGCACTCGCGAAGAAAGCACCAAAAAAGCGGGTGAGCATTAACGTTTGGAAGTCTTTTGCCGTCGCACTTCCAAAGCTGAAGCACACAGCTACGAACATCGGCTGTTCCGTGTTAGTAAACACGCTACTTCAGTCATCTAATTAACATACCGTCAAGACAGCTGTTTTTCTTCCAAACACCTCCGACAAAGGAGCCCACAACAACGGTCCCGTACCAAATCCGAACAAGAAGAGTGTGGTGCCCAACACAGCGACTTGGTCACCAACATCGAATTCTGCAGCAACCTGCCGTGTCCCGGCACTGTAGGCAGACGACGCCCATGTTGCGGTCATGGTTGTCAGACCATACATCATGGTAGTGAGTATCTTCTTCTTGGTCGGCCAATTCATGGGTCGATATGGGTCATCAGCTCCCTCAAAGTCGACGAGGACATCCGCGGCTGTCTGCTGGTGTGCAAGCGGGTGCGTGAAGGGCGCAGTACTCGTGCGTGTCCTTAATCTCGAAAGCGTTGTGTCTCGTCGTGATAGCGACGTCGAGATAGGCGTGCCTATGCCTGTGGTTGTCGCAATAGGTTGTTGGATCGGTAAGGAATGGCTGACTTGACTGCGTGTTCTGGAATTACTCTTCCTGATTTCCCTACCCGATGGTCGATGGCCATCTTGATCTTTCTCTTGATCATCGAGCTCTGAGTCAGATGAGTTTGAGCTCGAACTGCTTCTCTTTCGTGTTCTTGGCTTGCGTTCTGGCTCGATTGTCTCTTCCAGCGCTGATGGCGACGACTCACGTGGGGCTGCTGCGTTTGTGCCCAAAGGATTGGACATCACGGTGGTGCAACAGCTCTGATGGCTCGCAGGCGGTTGTGTTGTTTAGGAGACACAATTTTACTGCCGCTGCAGCATTCGCAACCCTTGACGTGTCTTGGTAGTGATTCTTTAGGTTTTTGTTTTTGCTGTGTTACTTCACTAGTTGTGGTGTGTGAAGTGATTGCCACAGTGAAAGAAGATGGCGTCGTTCTGGAGCTAATAGTACAGGCAAGGATCTCCTAAAGGGTGCAGCTGTCACAGTCCTTATGTTCTGGAACACTTCGGCGCCGTCGCCATTGCGCAAGGTTGATCGTAGCTCAATGTGACGTAGTCCTGCAACACTAGCTTCATTCGAAGTTAGCAGGAGCGGAAAAGCTGTTATATCCGTTCCACGTCCCCGGAAAGATGAACGTCTCGGTACTTTTTCGTTGCCGATAGGTAAACCCAGACGATTCTTGATGAAAACGTTCTACATATGTATGGTCTTATCAGGCTCTCACTTTCCATCTACGCAAACCCACTGACACCTCCTTCCCACTCTCCGAATATCTTCACAGGGAACTCATCTGCCAGGTGCTGATATCCTGGAACTCCAGGGTGCAAGTAATCACCAGAGTCGTATTGAGCAGCAAGCTGACTTGGAATGTTAGGGTCTGCAAGAAACTTGTCGAAATCGGCGACGGCGTCAAATGTCCCCGAATTGCGAATGAAGTCGTTGATCTTCTGCCTATAATCCTCATTAGCAACCAGCATGTTCACAAGGACGATGCAGCTAACCTTGTGGCTTCTCGGACAGGACTCGAGTACGGCTGTCCAGTGAAGTTGCTTGGGGCAGAGAATGGAGTGATGGTAGCGGCAAACACCGGGATACCGTGCGCATGAATCAAGGCTGCCATCTGCTTGTAAGCTTGAACCAGCGAATCGTACACTGCGCTCTGAGCATCAGCAGTGGCTGCAGCGCCACCGAGGTCGTTCACGCCTTCGAAGATCATTGCGTACTTTACACCTGGGTGAGCAAGCACGTCACGATCAATGCGTCCCAAAGCATTCGGACCCAGACCGTCAGCTAGAATGCGATTGCCGCCAGCAGCAAGGTTGCCAATGGATATGTGTTTGGTAGCCAAAGTTTTCTGAAGGCGAGCGAGAAGAAGATCTGGCCAGCGGTTGTTTTTGTTTGTTTCTGAGCCACGGCCATCGGTGATGGAGTCACCCACGATGAGCAGACTGCCTGTGCCTTTCGGCACCCAAGCCTCAACGCTGGATAGAAAATACCAGTGCGCTGCAGACTGGGTAGTCGGGTCTGTGATATCGAGTGCTCCTGCGCCAACGGCGTTGCCGAATTGCCACCAGCTGGTCGTCCTGCTTCCAGGGTGGCTGGTGATGGAGTTTGTCGTCTGCCCTGTGGCGAGGTAAACGGTTACAGTGATGACTTGCTGGGCTTTGACAGGGAAGTCGAGGGGGTCAGAGGCAGCCAGTGCACCGTTAGGGATGCTGATGGAATCTTTGCCTGAGAATGTGACTTTCTGGAGCGTCTTGGCCTGGATTTGATGGATACCAGCTGTGTTGTTGGCTGGCAAAGCAATCGTGACTGCCGTGACAGGTAGATTGGAGCCTCCAAAAACATTCGATAATTTGATGCGTATCTGCGAAGCGTCCGTAGTCATGTATAAAGTCTGCCGAATAGTGGAATTGACGAAAATCGCACCAGTTTGATTCTGTCACGTCAGTCAGAGGCCGACATTCGAAAGAGGACAAAGGCTTTCTTACGAAGGGTGCAGGAGGCAGGTTAGCAGGCTCTGTGAGCTGCGGCATACTAGCCCACGCATCCACCCAATGTCCATGTGGAGGGTTCGGGCGGATGGCAGTTTTGTTCGTAGCCTGGCAGAGAACGAGCGTTGCAGTCCCAGTCAACACAGTAAACAAACTTGAAAGCAGCATGTTGGCCTGCAGTTTTGCTTAAGGTGTGTTGATTGCTCGAGGGGAGAGAAAGCTATTATATAAGGTCCAGGGGCGACATCGCGGAGAGAAGGGACGCTCATATTGAGATTGGTGATGCAATTTGATCCTTAGCAGGGATCCTGGTTGAAGGTGGACAATCTTACGACTTGTGCCTGAGTGTCGCCAGGATTGCGGGGATGAATGGGGAAGTACGGTTAAATCACACCGGGTCAAGTACTGCTCGGCAACAGCGTCGAGAGGCCGCACCCTCAATTCGGCTACAGTTCGGCTTAGCCGCGATCATTGACACACGGATCAACTTCCGGACATCGCATTGAGGCATGGAAGGCAGGTAAGAGTCCTTAGCTCGCCAGCGGCCTATAGAACACGAATTCCGGGAAGATGTCATCATGTCGGTGACTTGATTGTGTGTTGCACAGGATCGTCAAGTCCCAATCCAGACATAGAGACAAGTAACGCAAGCTTCATGATTGAATTTCATTTGAATCGTTACCACAAAGCCAGACTGATAACGATGGACCCAGTGATCGGGGCCGTTTCATTGCGGCGCCGCACTGTAGCGGTGCGCAAGACTAGCAGTCGACTGCTGTGGTACAGAGCGCATACTGAGTCCATCATCGCGAACCGGCCTGCACATGAGGCGCACATGGTCCAAGATTAAGATGTTGTTCCCTACACAGCGTCGTGTGACGATTGGATGGACGAAGAGGGCAGCTAAGATGCGACAAGTGATCTGACGAGTGCAGACAAGATGTCGATGTCAGGCTTGATCGAGTCGCTCGCACGCAGAGCCCAGCGGAGTTTGCCAGGACAAGACCGATGGAGCGCGCCTCGGAAGATTTTATGCGATTTCCCATCCAACTGGCAGCTCAAAAGTCGTCGTCGTCATCAGCCTTCTTTCTTCTCCCACGTGGCGCCTTCTTCTTCTTGCCTTCGTCCATGGCATCAGACTCGTTCTTCTCAGGCGCATCGGCGACCTTGGACACGATGTCGTTGAGGAAGTCAAACTGCTCGTTCCTGACGATGGCTTGCTTGAGGTGGACGGCGCCGACGCGTTTCGAGTTGCGTTGCTTGGCTTCGGCGGCGGCTTTGGTGACGAGGGAGATCATGAAGAGCTCAAGTGCCTTTGCTGCGGTGGAACATCAGTGTCTGTGGCCTGGCTGGAGGGAAAGGTGGTGAAGGCGCAACATACATACGACTACCGGGGTGACCTGCGCAACTTTGCCGACATCGTCGTCGGCCTGCATGATGCGCTTGATGCGGGCAACGGGGAAATGGTTCTTGATGACGATGCTGTCGGCGTTGGGCGGGAGCATGGAGCCCCCGCTGGGACCGGTCTCAGGTATGGGCATTTGGGGCATCACGACCGACGCGTGTGGCGTGTAGTCGGCATCCTGCATGCTTTCTCCTCTGCGCACGCCGCGAGGCAGGTACGGAGGGAACAACGGTACGGACGGGCTGCCGTGAAGGAGTGGACAGGGGTGGGGGTCCTGGGGGTCCTGGGGGTCCTGGGAGATGGCGTGCGAACGTGATCCTCTGCAGCCCTGGGTGCTGGGGGGGGCTGTGGGCTCTGTGTCGGCGGCGGAGTGGTGGGAAAACAAATCGGGCGGCTGTGGGGGTGCACGAGTCCATTGGCCCGGGAGGTATTTAACAGCTGCGCGCGGCCGCTGCTGCTGCAGTGCGATCCGAGCTCAAAGCGGCGCGTCTGTCTGGTTCATGCACGGCAATGCACGTGATGCATGTGCTGGTGTTCATCCCCTCGCCTTTTGGGCAGGCGGTGAGACAGGGAGCGGGGCAATGCAGTGCTGTTCACCTGCCAAGCCTTTGCAACCAAAAACACCAGCACTGGCTTGCCGCGCCGGGTCTTCCTCTCACCAGCTGCGCGTTCGCAGCCGTGGATGACGACACGAGCAACCCAGAGACGGCTGCGATGCACAACAACAACAACATCGCAGCATCTTTGCCTCGTTGCCCTCTCCGCATTGCTGAAACCCGCCCTGCTGTCGTGGTTGATCTTTGCAGAAGGACACAGGCAGTCGCTGACGGTCATAACTTGATCTAATCTGACACGCTGCGCGCCGCTTCATCCAGTCCAGTCACGCTATTGGCTCCAGCCTTTCTGTACTGGTATCATTCTGTTGGCTCTAGCCTTTCTGCACTGGTAAACACCTCTACATGGCTCTTCTCTCCCAGTACCCGTCCTGCCGTCACAGGTCAAGACCCTTATAGATTATGTACAGTTATATCATACACAAGGCTCCAAGACTTCATTCTTCCCTCGTAACACTGCCATCCTCTTGACGGCCCTCTCTGTTGGGTCCTTCTCTAAGCCACGTGCTCGCGAGATTATTCTTGGGATCTTCATCCGAATACCCGCGCTGCCGCCTGACATCAAGCACAGCCTTTCGAATGCGATCTGTGCATTCTATCCGTATCTGAACAGCCTCATCCGAGTACTTCAGCGCATCGTTCAAGACACCAACCTTCAAACTCCCGCTCTTCTGCTCCTCGTTTGCACACAGTCGCTTCCACCGAGCACGCAAGTCCCCAAACATCGCTTCGGCATTCAGCTTCTCTCCAAACGTCACTCGAACGTTCTTGAACGCCCGAGGTATGAAGCGAGGAAACGTGCGCTCCTCGCTCATGATGTCGTCAAAGCCCTCGATGAAGATGGGTACAATGTCAGGCATGGGATCACTCTCCAAGACCAGGCGCGACACGCCCCATTTGAAGTAGCGCATAATCCTCTGCTCCGACTGGTGTATCATGCCTTCGGGGAAGATGTGGACCCATGCGTGCCGCCTGCGGGTGTATTGTGAGGGTGCAGGAAATGTGTCGATGCCGTTGGTGGAGAACGTGAGATGCCCGCCAGTGAAGGGATCAATCAGTTCGGTACTCTTGAGCGACGTAGTAGGCTTCTCAGGAGCATCGTTGGCGCAGAAGAAGGGGCCGCGCGAGAGGAGACGGATTGCTTGCGTCATGGTGGGTTGGAAGAGGCCACCGTGTTGCGAGTGAGCGCTGCGGTGGGTGGGTAGAGTCTGGCCAAATGTGAAGAAAGTAGACAGTCCTCTGAGGTCCTGTCAGCTGTGGCAACGCACATGGGTAGTGTAAACCGTACTTGTTCGTGAAGCATAGATCGTAGCTTGCCAGTCCCCAGCGCAAGTTGTCTGGGTTGAACATGTAGCTCAAGGGCAATATTCCCCATAGTATCGGGTCATCCATTCTGCAGCGCGCCTTTCGTCAGTAGTCGTCGAGTCTTAGGGTCGCGCCCCTGTACGTACACCGAGATGTGGTTCGATACTGTAATCCGATCAGCCCTCAGAGTACTCTCCCATGCAGACTTCTAGTACCACGTACCAGTGATCAACCCTCTCTTCCTCTCTCTTGGCTCTTTTCTCTCATCCAACAGCCTCAAGAAGCGTTCCATGCCGTGCGTCTCTATGCTGTTCAGGCCCAAGAAACTCTTGCACAACAGGCCTACAGCGCCCATGGTGAGCATGGACGCCGCCCGCCATGGCGCGCTGGGAGCCTCAGGAACCTGAGGCCGCTCCTCTGGTTGCATTGCTCGTTGTTTAGATAAAGACAGACATGCAGCAACAACTCGGGACGGGCGACGGATTCCAAGATCGCTTGTCCTGCGGAATCCTGGCCCGCGGCACGTCACAGCACCTGGAGATTTGAGCAGGGATCAGGGTTCACGGTGCGCTCGGTGCAGCCACGTGTGGCGCTCCCTTTCTCACGACTGGCTCTGACTTTGCGACTTCACCCGTGATTTGTTACACCATCAAACCATATTACCATGCCGCCGCCCAGGTCCGTTTTCACAGCCCATGAGCGCAATGCTCTGAAAGATCGATGGGGCTCCCAGGCAACACGTCTAACACGCGACTCCTTCCTTCCGTTTGGTTCATGCCAATTATGCCTTCTCCCCGCCGTGGACCCTGTGTGCTGTCCAGCAGGCGATTTGTTCTGCAGGGAGTGTGCCATGACGAACCTTCTGGCCCAGAGAAAGGAAATGAAGCGACTCGAGAAACTTGCTGAGCAGCAGAAACTGGAAGAGGTGGACCAGCAAGAACGAGAAGACGAGCAAGCGCGGCTACGTGCAGTGCAAGAGTTCGAGGCTGTGCAGATGGGCCTTGAGGTCAAGGTTGGCGCAGGATCGAAGGTGATTGGCCGAGAAGGTGGGAAAATTTTGGTGGAGCAGAGTGAGACTACGGGGAGCAAGGGCACGAAGCGCAAGTTCGAGATGGATGAAGAAAAATTGAAGCGTATTGCAACCGAAGAGCGGACGAAAGCTAAGCGGACTCTTGAAGACGAACGCAAAGCAGCGAAAGGCTCACTACCAAGTTTTTGGGTCCCAGGAGAGACACCGGAGACTCACCACAAGGGCATCAGCAAGGCGAAGCAGAACCCTACTTGCCCTTCAAGCGATCCAGAATATCCACATGGTCTCTCGCTCAAGACTCTGACGAGCGTCCATTTCCACGAGGAGAAGTCGTCAGAGACCGGGAAGACTTTGCGCACGTGTGCCAGCTGTCAAAAAGCGCTGTCGAACAGCACAAAAGCTGTGCTTGCAATACCGTGCGGGCATGTTCTATGTAAACCATGCGTTCAAAAATTCTTGAGGCCAGAGCATCGACATCATAGGGATGCACACGAGGATGGGCCAGATCCCGAGACCACACATTGCTATGTATGTGATGCGGACCTTACGACGGTGCCGGACACGACTGAAAAACAAAGTAAGAAGAAAAAAAAGGAAAAGGAGAAGGGGCCAAAGCCTGGATTGGTGGAGATTAGAAGTGAGGGGACGGGGTACGCGAGTGGGGGCAAAAGTCTGGTTAAGAGGGAAGGTGTTGCATTTCAAGTCTGAACACAAAGCGAAGACTGCTGTTGAATCGACAGACACCGCGAGATACCTGACTTGTCTATCTGTCACCAACCCCCGACCTTATCTATTAGGTGTCAGTGTATAGACCGTCAGCTGGCCGAGTATTCAAGCAATCCGACAGGCCAACAGTAAAGAATGAGTAGGGAGAGACTGTGATTGGTGAAGGCGGTATTCAGCCAGTGTGATGGAAAGGCCGACTCAGCAAATCATTTTTACTCCTGGCAAGACTCAGTTCAACCTTAGTTGGAGCATTCGGTTGAGGTGGAGTTGAAGAGCGAGGCAGTCAGGATCCAGTGTCTTATTAAGCAACGTCTTTCAAGTAGGGGGATCTGCAGTACAAAGCAATGAATTTCGGACTGTAAAAAGCCTGCAATCTGCGGAAATCGTCCTGCTCCAAATGCGTCATGTTGTGAATGACTCCGTTAAAGTGGGGTGACGTTGTAGCGGATGTCTGCCCTCCGTTGCTCTTGTGTAACGCGTAATCGCTCGGGCGACAGGGTGTCCATACATTTCTAGATCCACATGTTCTTCACCGGAGGAAAGGCGTTTGCATTCCAAGTCCTGTATCTCGCTTGTCACTCATAGCTTCTTCTGTCTGGTCCTACCTCACGTTGCTCTAGCGGTTGTGTCGCTTCGCCCGAAGGCTCACAGTAGCAAGATTAAGAAACAGCAATCAGTACTCGCTCGCAGTTTTGAGTGGTGCAGCGTCACTAGGTAAGTAGCTACACGCAGCTATCACGTCTCTAAGTTTGCCTGTCGTTTGTGCTGAGATGCCGAGTTTGAGGAAATTTAGTTGCTGCTCTCGCGATTGAAGGTCGGCAGGCCGGAAGAAAATTAGCTGAGAGACCATGCAGTAAGAAACGCGATACGAGTGACCTGGGTTTCAGCGATGTTCCGCGTTCATCTATGGTCCATCATACGTGTTCGAATAGGTCAAATGGAGGCATCCACACGAGATACTTCTCAGTGATCTTAGGGACGCAGCAGTTGCTCAAACCTCCATGTTTTTCAAACAGCCAATCAAACCCGACGATCAGCCATCCCCAGCCGTCCGTATGATGCCCGCTTGCTATCAAGGAGAGTTCCGCTGCCTCAGTCAGCAGTCAGCATGAGACGAAGCTTCGTCTTAGCCATTGTGCCCAGCACAAGCTTGGCTGTACTTGCAAAAGCATGGCAGTACTCGCAAAAGCACGTGCATCAACCGGCGTCTTCCGCTTGACGAGAGGAATCTCGACTAGCTCGTGGAGTGTGGCATGCTATCTGAACGTTGCAGCTGGAGCAGGTATCGACATCACTCCTTCACCCGTTCGCTCCATCATGTCAAGTCCGGCCATAACGGCACCAAATGGGACAGCTCTTCGGGGCAAGTACTCTATACTATACCCTCCTGGAATCGTTCGACTCCCTTTCTGATTTCTTTGACAATGTCTGCAGCCTCATCCACGCTCGCTGCCTCAAAGTCGTACCGCTTCGTTTCCTTCTCTCTGTACACCAGCAGCCTGACCGTCTTTGGGTGCTTCTTGCTGACCTTGGTACCCACTACGCTGCTGAAGTGTACCGTTGTGGTTTTGCCTTGCCCTTCGATAACCCCACCCACGGCTCCGGCACGTCGTCCGGACTCGCCAGGCATAATGTGAATGTATTCGTTGTCAAGCGCGATGATGCGAGATGTTGACGATGCAAATGACATGGGTTGCTTACGAAGCACGGCGTAGCGGCGGTAGTAGCCCGTTGACGTCAGTGCGAGAGCGGAGGCGTCGGCATGCCTTGCTAGAGGATGGATGAGCTGGTGTCCTGAGACAGCAGCGTGCACTCTATCGCCCTTTTTGGTTTTCTTTGGAGCACCACCCGTGCTGATGATCAGCGGTGCGTTGGGAGAAGAGGACCCGGGGCTACCAGAGAGACCCATGATGCCATCTGCCACAAAGCGCCTGCGCAGCAGATCAACATCTGCATGCTTGCCCAGCGCCTCGACTGTACGGTCCAAGGGTGCGACTGTGGTGGATTGGCTGACTTTGAGCAAATACAGAGCCTTGTCCAGGTGTAGATCGTGACACACTTTGTCGAAGATCTCGTCGATATACGTGTCCGTTGTACAGGGTACCGGTATATGCTTTGTATTGAAGTTTTCGTCAGTAAAGTGCACGTTGACCGTTTTGGGCGCACCGATACGGCTTGCAGCGTGGGATGACGAGGTTGTCGGGGCATCTGCGAGAGTGCTCGTATCTTTGCGGGTTGCTTTGGGCGCAAAAGAAGGTCCTGTGATGGGATTGCGAAAGCTTTTGGCACGGCTGGGCATCGGCTTTGCGGTTTGTTCGGGCTCCGGCTCTTCCTTGTCTTCCGAGGTGTCCTTGTGCGAAGTGGTGACTGCGGCAGCTGCTTCCTCGCTGTAGATGGGCGTCACCTTGTCGTTCTCGGCCATCTCTCGCTGTGAAGCCTCGACCAAAGCAAACTCATCCCAAGGCTTGTCTCGCGCGCGGGGACGCATGCCACGAGCATTGTTGGAGGCGAAGTCCTTCAGCGGCTTGTTCCTGGTCAAGGGCGGGAACTCGTCGTCGACTTCATCGTCGTCCCACATGCGCATGACCCAGCCATTGACGTTGCATTTGTCGGGCGCCAGAGGCGGCTCCATTTTCTCTTCCTGATAACGATGCAGTGCATAGCCAATCGCCTCGGCTACGGTGATGGGTTCGCCCTTGTCGTTGAACTTGCGCAGGAGAAGCTCCACTGGCTTCAACGGCTTTGCAGAAAAGGGCAGGTACAGCTTCAGATACAGAGGATTCGACTGAGCCTCGCTGGCAGCGTTCCAGACGGCGAAGCGTTGCAGAGGGTTGGATGGCTTCGACGACTTGGCTTGGAGGGCCTGCGTCAGGGCGCTCACGGGGAGGATGAAGCTAATGGGCCTGGGTGGGGGCAGCGCCTGGAGGGTCGGCTGGGGCGGCTCTCTCTTCCTCTTTGGAGATTGGTTGTTGAAGGGGGTCAATGCGGGCATGTTGCGGAGATCGGCCGAGGGCGACGAGTCGAGTGGATGGCGGGCATGGCCCATGAGCGAGCCGCTGTCAGCGGAGCCCGAGAACTCTGAGCTGAGGGAGCTGTCCGACTCGTTGCCCTCGTGCAGGGCTTCCAGGCGGCCGTCTGGCTCGGCGTCGTCTGGGCGGATGCGGGCGGGCAGCAGCTGGTGTGAGCTCGCGGCTTTGCGCACGTGCTTGATGCGTCGTTTCTGGAAGCCCGAGTTGTCGAACTCGTTCTCCGAGGACATGTCGCTGCTGGTGATGGTGTCTCTGCGGGCGCGGCCCTTGACCATGTCGACGGCGCCGAGGGAGCCGCGGGGCAGGAGGGAGTCGGGCGGGCGCGAGGGCGAGGTGAGCACGACGGACGGCTGGTCGGCGGGGTCCGGGGCGTCGAGGGCGTCGAGGGTGTCGAGGGCGTCGAGGGTGTCGAGGGTGTCGCGGGCGTCGGGCAGCTCGTTGCGCAGTGCAGAGCCGCGGACGGGCGAGGAGCCAGAGCGGGTGCGCAGGGGCATCTTGGTGAACTTGATCTGGTTGGCCGGGCGGTCGGGGGCGTCATCGTCGTCGGACTCGTCGCTCAGGTCGCTGCTGTCGTCCTCGTCGAGCAGCTCCTTGCGACGGCGGCGCCTCGCGTTCAGGGTGGGGCCCAGGGTGTCGTTGCTGGTGGCGGCGCCCGTGACCATGCCGCCCTCGTCCTCGTCGTCGCCGAAGCCGTCGGGGGCGTGGAGGGCGGCGGAGCGCGGGGCCTGGAAGTACTCGGACGTGATTGCCGTGGGGATGGGCGGCGAGTAGGTGCGCCTGATGTCGGCGGGGTTCGGGGCCCATCCGGCGGCGCGGAAGCCGACCTGGTTGAGAACGCTGGCATTGACGCTGATCAGGCGCTCGCCCACGCCGTCCTTGATGGAGGCGAGGTAGGCGGTGCGCAGCTGGTACAGGACGAAGCTGCGGGTCGGGCGTCAGGGCCGGGGGAGGAGGAGGTGAAGGAGGAGGAGGTGGAGGAGGAGGAGGTGGAGGAGGAGGAGGTGGAGGAGGAGGAGGTGGAGGAGGAGGAGGTGGAGGTGGAGGAGGAGGAGGTGGAGGTGGAGTAGGAGGAGGAGTAGGAGGGGTCTTGGAGGCTGGCTCACTCTTCATTCTGGAGGAGGGACATGGCCTGTCCGGTCCTGTCATGTCATGTCGGTGGTGGCGTTGGCGGTGGTGGTGGTGTTGTCGGTGGTGTTGTCGGTGGTGTTGTCGGTGGTGTTGTCGGTGGTGTTGTCGGTGGTGTTGTCGGTGGTGTTGTCGGTGGTGTTGTCGGTGGTGTTGTCGGTGGTGTTGTCGGTGGTGTTATCGGTGTTATCGGTGGTGTCGGTGTTATCGGTGGTGTCGGTGGTGTCGGTGTTATCGGTGGTGTCGGTGTTGTCGCTCTTTCACACGCCTGCGCTCGCCCAAGCCCCCACCACCTCCCACACCAACCGCCGCCATGAACCTGATCGCATACTCCGACTCCGATTCCGACTCCGACGGCGATGCTCCGCCTGCGCCCGCGCCTGCGCCCAAGCCCGCGCCCAGATCCTTCCACAAAGTCGTCGACCGCGCCCACCCCGGTCGCATCAAGCTCAGCCTGCCCGGCGCCGCGTCCACACCCACCGACAGAGACGACATCGAGTCCGAGGCACCGCCCGCCAAGAAGCCGCGCACGGGGGCGGGCCCTGGCCTGGCTGGCTTCAACTCGATGCTGCCCGCGCCCAAGAAAGGCCATGCCAAGCCAGCTGCAGCAGGCGCAACGCCGGCGACCAGGGCACTGGGCAAGGGCCTGGGTGCGGGTGTTAACCTGCGGACTGGCGCGGAGCCTGCTTTCAAGAGAGAGCCCAAGCTGGACCTGGAAGAGCACGACGGCAACGGCAACGTCATCGAGAAGGCGCCGATGAAGCGGGACGACTTTCGAGCCATGCTGAACCTGCCAACCCCCAGGTCAGAGCAGAAGACGTCGCCCAAGCCATCGTCGCCTGCCTCCGTTCCAGACACAGCACAAGGCGCACCCGCTCCCAAGCCAGCCGCTCCAAGGTTCGTACCCATGTCCGTGGGCAAAGGCAAGAAAAAGAAGCCCGTGGCGCCTCGTTCAGCCGCAGCGCCGGCGGGGGAAAGCAAGTCTGCAGCATCGCCACTTGTCGAAGCTCGACCGCCACCGAAGCCGAAGCCGTCGTTGTTCGGTGTCTCGCAAGAAGCAGAGGCGCCTTCCGAGCAGAAGACAAATGGCGCATACCAGCCGATCATGTATGGATTCGACGACGACGAAGACGAGGACGACGATGCACTAGCCACCGACGGAGCTTTCGGCGCACAGCCAGCACACCACACAGCACAACACGCCTTCGCACCACCCTCCGCAGCCGCGCCTAGCGAGCTCACTAACATTGCATCTGAACTCAACCTCTCCGAAGCAGAGCGACGGCAGCTGTTTGGGAAAAAGGGCCGGAACGGACCTGACTTCTCCTCCGCCAGGATCGTCGAGTTCAACACGGACACCGAATATGCACACAACGAGCAGCTGCGGCAACAAGGTGAACAAGCGCAACACAACCCCCTCAAGTCCATCTCGGGTACGGGCAAGAACAGCTTGCGCAGCTTGGTCAGCGTGGCGAGCACGCAAAAAGAGGCGCTCGAGGAGCACTTCGCCACGAGCCACAGAAACAAGAGAGAAGCTGGTAACCGCTACGGCTGGTAGAAGTCAAGCCATTCAAGTGATACCCTGGACGGAGACGCACTGGCCTTTTCAAACACGAGGTAGCTGGCTTGTGCCACAAGTACCTCCTCTTCTCACCGGTTTCTTTTCTCATCCCACGTGACGCCAGGCTTTCATGACCGCCCGTTTCTGCATCTCCACACATCAGGGCAATCTTCCTCAAACCACCTCCAGTTTTGATCATGTAGACTTACTTCAGACACGCCTTGTTCCCTTACCTCCACCCATGTACATGGGGAATGCAGCCTACAAGCGATTGTACACCGCCATGACACAAGCAGAGGATTTGCTGACCGCATTTGCTAAATGCAATTCGCTGCCCAGCAGTCTTATTAGCTTGCGCAGCGCCCGTTTGCTCACCTTTCTCTCTCAAACAAAACCCAAGTCATCCTCCTTCACTTCCCCGTCTGCCGTGTCTCGTAAGCACCAGGGCCTCTTCGTCTTCTCATCCAACCCTACTTGCTCCTTTTCCCCACTCCAGCAACCGACTCACTCCGTGCAATTCTCACTATGCCGCCAAAGCCCTCAACTGTCCCCGCTGCATCGAAGCCAGCAGCTGCTCAAGCCGATCCTGATGGACTGTCTTTGAACAAGAGCGCGCAAGGAATACAGCACACAAACGCGAAGAGAAAGAGGTACAGGGAGAAGAGACGACGATCAAACAAGAGCAAGCACTTCTCAAGTGGTGATGCGCCCGCGACTACCACAAAACCTATCAGTGAGACGGCCAGCGCCAGTGAGGTCGAGCCTGAAGAGACCAACAGTCGTGCCATACCGTCTTCCCCTTCAGATACAGACACGATCGCCACCGAACCGCTTCCACGGTCCCAGTATGGACGCACAACTATGCCATATTCCGCGGCTCTTTTCGTAGACGTACCGGTCGTAGCGTATTTCGAGCTCCGTGATCTGCCCAGCGCTGGGCACGACGAAGGCGATCATGACCAAGGTCTTTTTGCTACTCAAAAGATGGAGCGAGGCACACGCATCATTTCCGAGCGCCCGCTGTTTACTCTTCCAGCTCCCGGCGACCAACTAGCAGAGCTAATGGCAGCTTATGACAACCTTTCCAAATCGGATCGAACCCGCATATGGAACCTTAGACCAGCTGCTCCAGAGGCATCTGAGCAGCTCCACAATCTTCGTTTCCTCGTCGATAGGCTCAATTCCGACTTGCAGAACATCTTCCTCAAGTCAGAAGCGACCAGGACGCACGAAGAGCAAACAGCTCTGGACAAGATGAAACCGAAACTCGAGCATGCGATGAATGTTTGGCGTATAGCCGCGCGGTGGCACGCAAATCGTTGCTCCATGACCGACCTCCCAGAAGAACAGCGGGCGCATCTTCCACAGGGCACACCGATCACAGGCTTGTTCATCGAGAGAGCACAGATCCGCCACTCGTGTGTCCCCAACTGCTTTGCGAGCTACGACGCCAATCGCGGTTTTATGAATGTACATGTCACCCGAGACATCGCCGCAGGTGAAGAGCTTACCCTGTCCGCCTTCGCTGACAACATGTACTACAAAGACGCCCAAGATCGCAGTGAGGAGCTATCCGCATGGGGACTGACGTGCGACTGCGAAGCCTGCGACAAGAAACATCCCAAGTTCGAGCTTCACGAAGCAGCACGGCGGCGAGCTCACACACGCGTCATTCTGCTCGTCGACCTCTTGACACGCTTGGAGAAGGCTGATTTCACACAGGTAAAGCAAGAACACAATCCCCGGCTCATTTTTCTAGATAGCTGACAGGACTGCCAGGACGAGCTCTCCAGAACCCAAGACATGGCCATGGCGCTCATCCGCGACCTCAGAGCCACAGGCTGCGAAAGTGTCGAAACCGTACGCTGGCGCAACGTACTCGTCGATCGCGTTCTCTCGGCGCGTGCCTTGGTCATTCCCGAGAACGATAGGCTCCTGGCATGGCAAATCATCCTGGGTCACGTGAAGGAGTGCGAGAAGGTGGGAGGCATCTGCTATGGGCAAGACCGCGAGGAGTTCAGGGTGCTCCGACGGACCAGGGAGGCTACTCAGGCTTGCGTGGATACTGCCATTGCCTACGACGAGGAGCATGCGCCGGAGTCTATCTTGAGAAGCAAGGGCAAGGGTGCGGAGGAGTGAAAATGAGACGATGCGAAGGCAGTCTTGTAGTGCAACATGGGAGATTCGAAGAAGGATGGCAAGACCATACTTTTGATTGGCGCTCGACTTGCTCGTTGCCTCTTCTTGGATATTCCAATTTCGGCATTTCAAAAGCGCGTTCGATTCCTCGACCACAGTCATGCTACCACCGAATAACACATCTGACAGGCTCCCGCCTTATGGAAAATCTTGGCTACAAGCGTTGTTTCTTCCCTACAGATGTGGGGAGGATGCACATGATGTAACTTTGGAGAAGAACTGCAAGCTCATGAGCATCGAAAAGACTACAATGCTTCTTAGCTAATCAGAGGTCTCACAAAGCTAGTGCCAGAGACCTCTGGGCATTGATGTTAGGTGTGGATGCAGAACTGCTACGCCTGAGCGTTTCTGCGACCTCTCTTAGGTAAATGGGTATCACGTTGCCGAACTGGTGCAGGCCTACTTGCCCGCCTTCGCCTTTGCCTCTGCAGCCTCCCTCTTTCTTTGCAAATATCTCTCCTTTGCACTGCTGATCTCCGTCGCCGTCTTCTGGCTCTTGGCTGCATGCTGCAGCTTCGCTTGTTCCTCTGCCTCCTCGTCCGCTTTGCGCTTGTTCGCCGCCTCGATCTGCTCAGCAATCATGTGTGTCTGTCGTTCCCGTTGCGCCTGCTTGCCCGCCTTGGGCTGGTACGTCAACGGACTGGCAGCAGGCTTACTCGCTTCCGCTGCCTTGGAAGAAGCCGACTTTGGCTTTGCAACAATGTTCAAGCCAGCACTGAGCAGCTGCCGCTTGTCCGCGATTTCACCTGCATCGTTCAAGGTGATGTTTTTCCCCTGCTTCCGCGCCTCCTCGGCAAGCTCCCTGTCGCTCTTCTCCATCTCAACCTCAAACGGCTTGGCCCCTTCCTTGGCCGCCTCCGCAGCGTACTTCATAGCCTCCTGGTGCCGCTTCTCTTGCTCCATAAGCATCTGCTTGTGGAAGCCCTGCATGCCAAATTTGGCCTTTTGCCTCTCTTCTTCCTCGAGTCGGATCTTTTCCTCCTCCTCTGCTTTGCGCGCTTCTTCTTGCTGCGCCTTGTACGCGCCCGTTACAAACTTGTCCTTGTCGGCGAACTCATCGCCCTCGGCTTCTCTTTCGCGGGCAAGGAGTTTGTCGCGCGCACGTAACTGGTCCTTCTTGCGCTGCTCCGAGGCTTCGAAGAGTGAGTCTATGTACTTTGGTTTTCGGGCCGCAGCGTCTTCCTTGTTGGCCGCTGCTATGGCAGCCTGTCGGGCGTGCAGCGCATCATAGGCACCGTCGTAGTCGTAGATGGTAGAATCGAGTTGTGCGGCTTCGAGAGCGCGTTGCTCGGCCTCCTTTGCGCTTGCGGAGTAGCCGATTATTGTAGGATCATCCTCCTTTGCTTTGGCCTTCTTTGACGGCGGTACCGGCGGTTGCCCTTTCTTCGGTTTCATTGGCGCTGGCTTCGAGGGTTCGGAGGAGGCGGAAAGGGTGTCCTCAAAGTTGAACTCGCCGATTTCTTGCACGTTATCGACGGCTTTCGCTTTGCCTTTTACATCCTCTTCGTCCTCGCCGAAGATGGCTTTCTTCTTTTTCCCGAGCCCAGGCTTTGCGGGTCCATTTCCTAGTTTGTTCTTTACATTGAGGCCGAATTTGAAGGACATGATGGGTGGTGTCGTGGAAGAATGAAACTGTAACGGCAATCGAGAGTCGCATATGAGCCAAGAACATCCCGCGCACCAGTGAGATCATCGCTTGCTCCGCTCACCCCCGCGCCTGCCATCCATCACCCTGCCTGCATGACTGTAAAGAATCTCTCTCCCCGTCTAACACGGCCACCGCTGTTCGAACTTCATGCACAACTGGCTACTATCGCACCATAGTCCTCACCATGGAGGACCAGGCTGACGACGCCTCCAAGACGGATGCCTACACCACAGCCAAGCCTTCCAAATTCCACTTCAAATCCTCGTCATCACGCCGCAAAACGCGCCACGACCGTGAAACTTCCTCCCAAGACAAAGAGGAGCGATCCTCGAAGCGTCAGAGGTCGGAAGACGACGACGGTGCAAGGCGCAGTCGCCACGACTCTCGGCGCAAACACAAGCATCGACATCGCGAAGACCGCCATCCCACATCAACTTTTGACGGCGACTACTACGACCCGGATCATCGGTACCGCGAGTCACTCTTCGATCATGTGGATACCAACGAGAACGAGGTTTTTCGCGAGTCTCTTTTCGACGCCCTTGCCGACGACGAAGGCGCCGCGTACTGGGAAGGCGTCTACGGGCAGCCCATCAACATCTACCCCACTGAGAAGCCCGGTTCAGATGGAAAACTGGAGCGTATGACCGAGGACGAATATGCAGATTTTGTGCGCACCAAAATGTGGGAGAAGAGCCACCAGCATATTGTCGAGGAGCGTGAAGCCAGGGAGAAAGCGCGACAGGAAAGGAAGAAACAACGCTCTAAGTATGACGAGGAAGCAGGGAGAGGGGAAAAGGAGAGGGAAGGCATCAGGCGGCAGATGGAGGAGAGTTTACGGAGGGGCGAGGAAAGGAAGAGGGCGAAGCAGGCAGCAGCAGCATGGGAGACCTACAACACCAAGTGGGACTATCTAAGCCGCGCAGAGAACACAGCCGAGACTGAGGATACCAAGATCAGGGAGCTGATACCATGGCCGGTTCTTTCTGGCAACTCAAAGCATGTCGACAAGGAAGAGATTGAGCGCTTCCTACGAGCTTCGTTGGCTTGGAAGGAAGACTCGAGTGCCCTGCTCAAGACTGAAAGAGTGCGCTGGCACCCAGATAAGATGCAGCGGCGTTTTGGACAGCACATTGACGAGGAGACGATCCGGACTGTGACTGCGGTTTTCCAAATCATCGATCAGATGTGGAATGCTCTGAGATGACGTTCACTCGAACAGGTCGAATGGTTTTGGTTTCTGTCCAACAGGCTCAACGTCCAATTTGCTAATATTGGAAGTCCAGCTGTGAGGACCGTACCTGGATATGACCACAGATGCGTTCCAGCGGCCACGGGAGAACCACAGCGTGTCAGTCAAGCCAAGAAATATTTGGCATACAAATGAGTGTAATCCATATCTACAAGATGCACATCCTCTCAGCTACTTCTACTACGCCATGCCTCCCTCTCTTCTTACAAGGATCTAAACTCGACACTGCAGACCGACTTTGGACAATACTTCCAGCGTCCATCTACGGGCCCTGGACCGTGACCGAGGCACTCCCGCTGCTCTGGTAACCTTCGGTGGCAAGGATTTGGTAGTTGTGTGTCCCCAGCTTCTGTCCGACGTTGGCCCATGCATCAAAATGGTTCCCTGTCGTAATCGTTCCCCCAACCCTCTTGCTCTGCCTTACGCTCCAGAACTGCTGAAAGGTCGCCGTGCCGTCAATGCTCGGCTGGTTGGTACGTGTCGTTTGGTAGATGTCATAGACACCACCATCTGACGTGACGGTTCCCTTCTTCGTGGCACCGCTGCTGGGGTTGTACGAGCCGTACGACTCGACAATGTAGTACTCAATCAGCGGGTTGCGTGTCCAACCGTACAGCGAGATGTACGAGTTGACATTGGCTGCGTTCCAGGTTCCGCTATAAGTGACGGTGCGGCGGGCACCGGGGTTCCATCCTTTTCCTGCCACAAAGTTGCCCACGTTGGACCAGGTTACGTTGTATTTGCCAGCCGCCTGTCAACGCGATTAGTTTGGTCTATTCTGCACGATTGACAGGGATGAAGCCGGCAGCGTGAAAAAAGACTAACGCCATTGTTATAGTTCACGGAGCCTTGTCCGTCGGTCCAGAACGAGTAGAAGAAGCCGTTGTTAGTGCCAGTTCCAGCGGGCGTGGAACGCGCGGTGAGATTGCCAGCGTCTGCGGCTTCGGCTTCGAGGATGAGGTTCAGTGGAGAGGCGAACGCGGTGATGGCGCTGCCAAGGGCAAATAGGATGGAGGAGAGAGCAACCATGATGAGATATTAAGAAAAGTGTTGTTTGGTGGTAGTAGTAGGCGGATCTAATCCATAAGGCCTCAAAGCCGCCTTTATACACAAGCCAGTACGCAGATCGCAACATTCGCGGTGATGTGGGGAACGGCGCGGGCTGAATGTAGCCGCTCTGTAGATTAAAGGAGTGTTATGCCTTGTCCGTCCAAGCATCCATGTCCAGAAACAAACCGATATACCGCGAGTTCCGCGGGGTGCATGACTGCAGCACTGGCTTGCAGACAGGCAGTTGATCGTGCTTGAACCTTAGTTGGGCCTTCGCAATACCCACCGGCTGTATTTGCCTACTGTGTCTTGATTTACTATGTTGAGCTACAAGCCTTGTATCCCTACGGTTCGTCGAATAAACATCTGATGTCTGTACCTGTTGTTTCATGCAAATCCAACGTATAGCTGTGGATTGATGTGTTTAGAACGGTAAGCCTACAAGACATTCTGGCTCAGCGTGATCAAACCGTACTAGCTAGCAGCCTGTTGATTATGCCTTTGCACAAAAAATCGCCAGTAGACACAAGTTATCCTGGAAAGGCATCATAAGCTTACCAAGGTTTCTGCCGAGGGTTTAAGCATTGCACAAGGCTAATCTATTTTCACACCACAGGAGCAAAAGAAGCAAACTGTACGTAGAACAAGAGTCATGGGGTAGATCAATGCCTTTCAAGTCCAGACAGCCGTTTAACCGGCTGCAGAACATCGCTCGAGCCTAAAACAACGTCATGGGTTTCAAGTAGATTGCATAGTCGAGTGAGGCTGTAAAATTGCTTACAGTTGTGTCATTGATGGAGGCAGTACTATTGGTACCTGATGTCGCCATATGTAATGAACATTCCTCCATGCCTGGTATCGAACTCTTGTATTCCTGTCTCGCCCCCGAAAAAAACGCCCTCTAATGCATTGGAGCAGTGGATATCATGTACAAATGCACGCCGAAAGAGGAAGGGTGTGCCACCGAAAAGTATGGGGCTGAAAACAAGGAAAGTAATGCGACGCCAACATAGTCGTGCTTTCTTAGATACCATGTTTCTTCTTCTCCTTAAGCTCGAGCTCTTTCATGTATTTGACAAAAGATTTTTTGTGTACCTGTGAACGTTGTCAGTAGAACCCATAGCGCATCATTGATCAGAACTTACCAAGCCAGCAAATTTGCCATCTCTGAGTACACAGATGTATCTCAATCCCAGTTTGACAAAGCACTCATAGACCAAATCCATTGGTGAGTGCACATCGAGCGACACAGGCGCCGGATCAATGTATGGTGTGAAGTCACTAGGGTCGTGTTGAGGGTACGCTCCGTCATCACTGGAGGCTTGAGGTTCCCGTCCAGCTGCCCAATCGACCTGTGGCGACATCAAACAGAGCGTGTTTTCCTCGTTATCCAGTTTGTCGAGAGCAAACTCAAGGTCAGGTGCTGGGATCAAGCCAACTAACACGCCATGTTTGACAATTGGCACACCACCGTCAAGCTCGCCAGCCATTTGAAGTAGTTGCTGCATGACACGCAACTCAGTTGCCGGAATCAGGGTATCATCTGAGATATCGATAATACGGTTCGGTCGTATGCGTGGTGTAATGTCGCCAAGCTCGGATGTGAAGATTGGGCGAACTTTGTTGTCGAGGAAAGGATACGAGTTCATGTCGGTGAGGAGGTCGTAGATGCTGAGTGGTTCGATGGCATCAGCTGTCCATTTGGCGACAAGGATACCAAGCGAGAAGGGCAAGACGTGATCGAGACTGCCAGTTAATTCGAAAAGGATGACAGCAAGGGTAATGGTCAATCGAGTGACACCAGTCATCGTTGCACCAGCGGCGACTAAGGCGTATACGCCTGGAACAACGCAAGACCCCGGTGGACCTTCTGGTACACATTCGCCAAATACACCTAGGTGGGAAAACCTGAGGGCAAGGAGCTGGACCGAGTGACCAATGAATCGCCCTGCCAGGCCGCCAACAACCATGGAGGGCACGTAGATACCAGCAGGCACTTTGATTCCAAAAGTGATCACAGTGAGCCCGGCTTTGATGACAAAGGCGAGAAACAGGACCCAGAGCACCGACGGTATGTGTTCTCGTGTTGGACACAAGCCATCGCCCGAGTTGGTGTAGGTGTCGCAGGGGCTGGCCAGCTCAAACAGTAGCTCGGTAACTGGAAGCTTGGTGTAGCGATTCCAGAAACTGATGAGACCGGTGACAAGTGCTACGAGAAATACCTCGAGAAGAGGGTGCTTCTTGATGATTGGAATGCGTCGGAATGTTCGGGCCCAGATGCGTGAAGCTTTGATGAACAGAGCACCTAGAACGCCACCAACAGCACCGGTGAATATAAAGGTGGCAAGCTCGAAAAACTTCCAGTCAAGATGATAACGAACTTCGAAAAGCACAATCTTCTTGGTGCCGTAAGGATCCAAGAACTTCAGCGACAGTGCAGCAGCCTATGGAGATTAGTCAAGAATAGAGTGTGCAGACTCAAAACTTACAATGCAGCAGAAGAACGTCCTGAACAGTGTCTTGGAGGGGAAGTAGTAGCTTACTTCCTCCAGGCTAAATAGGACGCCGCCAATCGGGGCACCAAAGGCGACCGCTACACCACTTGCAGCACTGGCACTCAAAATCTCTCTGCGCTTGCCGTCGTTGTTGCTGTACTTTGAAAAGATGCGACAGGCAATGTTTCCGATGCATGTTGCGATGTGCACATAAGGACCCTCCTTACCAAGACTCAGGCCAGATGCCACACTGAGGACCAAAGCTATAGTCTTGATGATGAGCGTACGCAGTCCAAGATAACCGTGAAGCACGAAACCGCTGAGGATGACCTTGACTTCGGCAACTCCACTGCCAGCAGCAGAGTAGTAGACCATAGGCGGACGAAGCTGGGCTTCGTTGACCTTTGTCTGAGGGCTTTTGCTACGCTTGCGAACTTCGTCTTCCTCAGTGTCCGAGTGTCGACGCACTTCCGCCCCCAGGTTCTCGTCCAGTGTGGCGAGCGAGATAGCTGAAGGGATCACCGTCTTGGTCGTGAGCGTCAGCAGGCAAGATGCCATGGAAAGCAGGACGACTGAGAGCACGTAGAAGCCGAACTGCGTGTGCACGACATCGAGCCTGTCGCTGCGGACGACCTTGGACCAGTGAAGCCAATTTTCGCACGTGGAAGCGCCGTCGCAGCACGTCTTGCGACCGTTGCTCCACTTGTTCGTGCAGTAGCCCTGCTTCCAATCGAAGAGGGTGCTTTCCGTGGTATTGACGAAATACGCGCAAACGGCAGTGAGCACGCCGATTATGGCCACAAGGATCCAGCCCTGGGCGCCGTCGAACCAGGCGGCCAAACGGCCTCTGATGTCCTTGCGGCTTCTGAGTGCTTTCACTCGATATGCATCGGCAATGTTGTCATGCACCCAGTCGGTCGATGTGAACTGATCGTACCAGACTCGGTTGTCTTGCCAGAGAGAGGTTTTGGCAGACTGCATGCTGTCGTCCAGGCCCGCCCTGCGCTCGCCCAAGGCATTGACCAGGCGCTGACTAAAGGCGTGGTTGAAGGAGCCTGCTCTGCTCTTCATGCGTGTGCCTGTGGGAAGCTGGCTGTTGTGACGCTTCGTACCTGGACGAGGGGTGCCCGGCATGCTCGCAGGTACGCTCATGTATGACCTCGAGCCATGCGCATGGCCCAGCAAGGCGGATCGTTCGGACAGGCCGCTCCGGGCGAGGTCGTTGTCGGAATTTCGTGTCTGGCGCAGCGAACGGTAGGTGGCTATCGGCGATGAGGGCGTGGTGCTGCTGATTGTGTCGCGGCCTTCGCGCTGCTCGGCGGCATCTTGGTCGTCGGCATCTTGGTCATCGGCATGGTAGTCTTCGACACTATGGTAGGACCTCATTGACTTGGGCATGGTGAGCGAGGGCGAGGGTGAAGGCGAGGGCGAGGGTGAGGGCCAGGGCGAGGGTGAGGGCCAGGGCGAGGGTGAGGGCCAGGGCGAGGGTGAGGGCCAGGGCGAGGGTGAGGGCCAGGGCGAGGGTGAGGGCCAGGGCGAGGGCGAGGGCGAGGGTGTGTGTGCGCAAAGGAGGGAGCACGGGCAAGTTATCTATTCACACGGGGGCGCTCAGAGACATTTCGCCGACTCGAGGCAGCTACAGAGGTCATCTGAAGGAGGGCGGTGTCGTGGAGCACCTGGGCATCGCTGCTTGTTCCCACACGCGCCGCGGAGCGACCTCGGCCGCCTTGCCTTGCCTTGCCTGGCTTTGTTTTCTACAACGGCGATCACGTCGCCTTATCTTTGAACGTTCGTTTCGCCTGTTGCAGACAGCGACTTTCCTGCCTGCCGGATGCCGTGCGCATTGTGGAATGCATGAAGCGGCTCCTCTCATCGCGCTACCCCGAGGCTCGCTTGCATGGTTGTCTTGTCTCAGCGGAAAAGGCGCGTGTGATCCCTCTCAGCACGCGAGCATGACGAAGGCGTTTCAGGGTCCAAGCGACCAGGGTCACCGCCAAAGACAGCAAGGTGTGTGGGAGGCGACGAACCAATCACCGCCAGGCTGCCCAAACGCGCCATACCCCACCAACCATCCATGCCTCGTTTGCCGTGTACGGCTCCGGAGTAACTGAGCCGGAGGGAACAAGCCGTCGTCGTGTTCGTTGGGAGTTTGTCCGTCTATGTCTTTTCAGAACCCGCATAGCTAGGATTGAACCACTGCTCCTCATCTCGAGAGCGCAAGAGCAGAGCCAACCAAGACAGAGCAGAGCGTATCCAACAGGTTGCCTAAACAAGCACACCCTCGTGATACCTTTGACGACGCCCAGAGACCCTGCATCGGATCGCGGATACCCTATCGACATGGTGAGTGGCTGACCGTACGTCGGACTGCAGCAGGGCCTATCTGACGCCTCCAGTAGCCTGCTATATACGACCAGTTCTTCCTGTTTGGAGACTCCATAACCCAAGACTCATTCAATCAACAGAGAGGCTTCGGCTTCTCTGCAGCGCTCCAGGCTGGTATGTCTTGGCACTTCTGAACCTCCCACGCCATCTCTGGATTTCTCCCGCCGTGTCCTGAGGCTCATCTGCGTCACCCTGCAGGCTGACTGCTTGCTTAGACTACATAAGACGGCTCGATGTGGTCAATCGTGGCTTTAGGTTCGTTTCCCAAACACGGGAGTCGATTGCCCAAAGACTGATACTGTGAAAGCGGATACAACACGCGCCAGGCACTCAGCGTGCTGCCTAGTATCATACCTTCCCCCGAGCAGGCCAAAATCCGCTTCCTGGTACGATACGCAGCGCTCTACTAACCGAGCATTTTCTTTGACTGACAACGCAAGACAATCTTCTTCGGTGCCAATGATGCCTCACTCCCGGGCGCCCCCAACAAGCAGCACATTCCTCTCGACGAGTACAAGGCCAACTTGGAGAAGATCGTCACTCATCCGCAGATCGTGGCCCACAACCCTCGCATCATTCTCATCGCTCCTCCGCCTATCAACGAGCATCTTTGGTGGCCGCGAGACCAGGAGAGCGGGTATACTTCGGTCTCGCGGACGGCAGCCACAACCAAGGAATACGCCGATGCAGTTGTCGAGCTAGGTATCAAGCTTGATCTGCCTGTTGTCAACTTGTGGAAGGCTTTCATGGCAAAAGCCAACTTCCAGATAGCCGGGTGGAAATTGGGAGACTTGCTTCCAGGATCGCTGGAGATAGCGCAGAACGATGCTTTGGTCGAGTTGATGTACGACGGTATGTACATGCGCTCCTGTACTGTGGACTGGGTTTCATGACTGACAAGATGTAGGCCTTCACTTTCATCCGGCAGGGTACGAAATTCTGTATCAAGAGGTGACGAAGCTCATTGCCCGACGATGGCCAGATCAGGTGGCGGAGAAGCTGCCAACCGTACTGCCTGGATGGAACGACGAGGAGGCATGGAAGACTTGGGAGGCATCGAAGCCATCCCCTTAGATAACATTATTAAACCGCATCGACTTGTTTTCTAGACATACCAACAAGCAAACCGCATCCGTTGTCAAGTGTTAAGCGTTCAAGCCAGGGCGTGCTTCCATTGCTCTGGTAATGATGTTGGTGATGAAGCTTATTAGTTATAGCCCCACCCCCACGAGCTAGTCCTCTAGTCCTCCGTGGCGTACCTTGCAACGGACCTCAGGAACAAACAAACTTGAACAACGACAACGACAACGACAGCGACAACGACACGACACGACAGGTTTGTGGCGACAAAGCACTACCCCGAATTCTTCCCGAGCAGTCTACAGTACTTCTCAATACGATTTGTTCGTCACGTGGAACGACGGCCGCTTCTTCTTGCGCAAGTGCAATTGCACATCACCACATTGCCCATCCTCGAGCCCTTGGTGCATGTGGTCTTCCTGCACCTCAACACCGCACCTGCAACAGACCCGCTTCTTGTTCACTTCAAAACACCTCTCCGACTATCTTTTAAGCCCACGAAAGTAATCGCTCGATCCTCCAACTTCGCATCTGACTCTTCGAATCGAAACCTCGAAACATTGAAACCTCAACTGCAGACGACAGCACAGCTCTGGCAATACAAGATTGGATGATCGTTGGAGGAGGTGGAAGTGGGTGGAGCCGTTGACTACAGCGAGGGGAGTCTGCTGGTAGGGGAGCCGCCACGACAGGAGGGCCCTCTTCATTTGAGTACTCTCGACAAGGAATGAGAGCGTGGGTGAGATGGATCCGGAAAGCATAGCCTTCCAGCCTCGCGACGACTTCTGGCGCGTTCAGACCGAGATGCTGCGAGTACAACAGAATCAAGCCGAGCTTTCTGATCGTGTCGCTCGCTTGGAGAGAAAACAAGACGAAGACGCCCGCCTGAAGAACGTTTGGGGAACATCTTCCCCGTTCCCCTCCGTACTGGGTGGTACCCCGCAGCAGGGTGAGTTACACCCAATCTATTCCCGGCACCGTGTTGACAACTATCAGTTCCTCTACAGCAGCCCACGGCCGAGCACTTCTCCGACTTTGACGATGACCAGTCAAGCAACCTCATTGGTAATCTCCAGCTCGACGCCGACGATGAGCCTCGGCGCGTGGGAACGACATCACGTGCCAACAGCGTCCGCTTCGATGAGACAGCAAACCACGGTCACTGGGCACATGCTTCACGATCATCACTGGATCTCCTTCCCCGTTCCGGTAGCAGTCTCGGTGGACATGCCCTAAGTGAACGCAGCTACTCTCACAAATCAGACGGCAGGCAGAGCTCAACGGGTCAGTCTGTTCTTTCCGTGACGTCTGGGAGGGCCAACAGCCTCACAAGTTATGGTCCCACGACACCAGTAGAAGCTCCAGGGCTGGCACCTGGTCTGTTCATACTTGGCTCTGTGCCTTCCATAATACGTTGCTGGCTCAACACTAATTTCAAGCACGATACCCTGCTGTATGCAGCAGTCTGCACCGGCTCGCATACCTCTTTCTTAGATTTGCATCTCATCGAGCACCTTGGATTCCAGGACCAGACCACACGGGACGATGAAGGCATCAGGAAGATCAGATTGACTGTCTATCTACCAGAAGCTGTGCCAGTCTCGGTGTCCGTTCAGTCCGACCGTCCTGCACCTCATCTTCCCTCCGTCACTGTTGACTTCACTGTAATCGATGACTACGACAGATCCAGATCCAGGTCCAGATCCAGATCGAAGGCTATTCAGGTTCTCATCGGTAGCGATCTCCTCCGAACGCACAACGCAGACGTACTTTTCTCGTCGAATCATTTGATGATTTACGATGACGATCGTAACAAGCTCCAGGTTCCTCTTGTGCGGCCTGAGGACGAAAAAGCATTCAAGTTCCTGTTTACTTGGCATGAAGACAACGCTACCGCCAGATTGAGTGTTATTTCGAAGAGTGCAGTCGTCGGCCTATCAGCACCAGCCGAGTCCAAAGTCAAGTTCTTGGAATCGGGACAAGGAGAGAATAGTGGTCCACTCAGGACTCAGGACACTGAGACGACGGCAAGTTCTGACGATGGCGGTTCGAGCGGCCGTTTGAGCCTCGAGCAGCGACCGTATTCTTCAACGTCTCTGGACCGTCCCGATTCTAAAGGTCCGCAACTGACCAGCTCCGCTCCTGCGAATCCGCGCTCAGGGCCACCGCCAGCTATGCTCAACAGTTGGAGGCGTGACACGAGTGAGAAAGCAAGCAGCGGCTCGCTGGATTGGGCAAACGTGGGTAAAACTACTACGACCGCTTCTGGCGAGCAGCGTCGTGAGATCAAGGTGTTGAGACCTGCAAGGTCATCTTCGCGCACCTTCTCGGCTTCGACCTCGGCGTCTGCCACGGGTCAGTCACGCTTCTTCGATGACGGCAAGAGGAAGGAGGAGGCTGAGTCGAGTACGAATCCGCCTGCACCGTCGCTGAGCCGCAACGTGTCTCGCGAGAAGGACGAGAATCGCGCGGCTGCGAGCAAACAACGGTCTACTAATCCAGTGGGTGGTGCGTCTGCGTTTGCGTGGCTCAAGAGCGGATCGAAATGAGGGTTTAGGTAGACTGCTGGTCGTGCTTTTGGGCCTTGACCGGCATGGTAGCATAGCATCTCGACGCCAAACATGATGATGACATGAAGTTCAATACGATTTTCGTCGTGACATGCCGCTTGCTGGGAGCGCAAGGTCCTTTTGCCGTGGCAATCCACGGCCATGGCATTGCCACATGGACACAGCACTCAGCCTACGTGGAGAGTCGAGAGAGAGTCAGACCTGCTCTGCGACTGGTACTGGCGCTGCCATCCATGTGCCTGGGGCCTTCAGCCCTGCGGTGGGTGTTAAGCGAGGCTGCTAGACCTAGTGTATCCTCTCAGCGCAGAGCGGGCGACGGGCAAACTGGAGGGCTGTGACGGAGTGCGAGTTCTTTTCCAAACCACACGGCTCTACACGCTGCACGCTGTACGCTGTACGCTGTACGCTCTACGCCCTACGCTGCACGCTCTACGCCCTACGCCCTACGCCCGACGCTCCTTCCGCGCCGATTGCGCTTGCCCCACGCCTTCGCCGCTTCCTGCTTCACCTTCCCCGTGAGCTGCTCGCCCTTGACTGGCGCCGCTACGCGCTCCACGGGTGCCCGACTGTTCTCTGCCTGCCGTGTCTGTCTTGGAGCTGTCGAGGCTCCGGGCAGGCCTCCGCGCTTCACAACGGCATCCACCAAGAAACGCAAGACCGTGACCGCCGCGCAAACAAGCAACACGCAAACCGGGCCGCGCAAAACATCGCCGTCGTCGAATGAGGGCACGCCTGTAGCATCCCCTCGGTCATCCCCGCACCCATCCACCTCGCCGCCGCCGCGCTTCCTGCCACCCCACATGAAGGAGGCAGTCAAAGAAGCGTCGCAGGAGAACAGCACCCCGACCGTGCGGGGCGAAGTAGCCACCGGGGCGAGCTCGCCGAGTGAGGCGTACGCGAACCTCAGCCTCGAGAGCACCGACAGCTCCATGGCTGACTCGTCGGAGCGCACGCGCATCGCCTCGTCTGACCCAGGCACTCCAGGCACTCCAGGCACCACAGGCACCACAGGCACTCCAGGCACCACAGGCACCACAGGCACTCCAGGCCAGCGCACCGCCCACCGCGCCTCCTCGCCCGCCAAACGCCTGCACTCAGACATGGACGCCGCCGGCCACATGGACGTCGACGCACCCTCAACGAGCCAGTCGAGCCCACGACCCACCAAGCCACTCCCCGCAGCCGCTCTCCAGCGCAGCGCCCGGGCTACGTCCGTAGAGATGGCAGACGCGCCCAACAACAGCGGCACCTCCGAGGCTGATGCGTCCAACACGGGCTCGTCAGCCACTAGCGTCGACGCTGCACCGCCGCGAACCGCCGTGCCCAGCCTCGACGAGCAGGTTGCCACAGTCATGGCCATGATGGCGTCTGACCTCGAGGAGCGCCAGGAAGGTTACATCATCTCTGAGGCCTGGCTGGAGCGAGTGTCTGCCCGCACCTCCGACGGCCGAACCAGGCCACAAGAGTACAGCAAGGAGGCGACGCAGGGCCCAATCGGACCCATCGACAACTCGGCTCTTGTCGATACCGAAGCTCTGAAAACTCGTCTGGTAGACCTGAGTGGCAACGACTTTGTACCGTTGCGCAAGGGATTGATGCTCCATCAAAACCTCGAGGTATTGCCTGCGAGAGCCTGGGACCTGGTGGTAGGCTGGTACGGGCTGAAGGACGGTAGTCCTGTCATTCGCCGTCATGTCCAGAACACCGTGCCCGACAAGAGCAGCACAAATCTGCAGTGGGAGCTCAACCCTCCTGTCCTGACAATTCGCAAAGTTCGACGGCTTGCAGCAACGCCAACTGAGGAGGCGAAGCCCGCACAGCGGATTGCCGCCAGCAGGAGCGACCATTTTCAAAATTTCCTTCATGTCGCAAAAAAGGCTGCCGGTATCGACTCGAACAGCAAGGTCCGCGTGTGGAGACTGCTCACGACCGCACCCTCAGACGAATCACGGCCGATGACGCAGCCACAGCCATCGGGCATATTGACGCCAGACGCCTCACCACGAGGCGGATCGCCGGTTGCTGGCGAAGCCGCAGCGCACCTGTCATTGATCATGGACACTGCACGCTTTGCCGGTCTAACAAACGGCACTGAACGCGAGCAAGTCACTGGCAAGGACGAGAAAGCAAACGAAGAGTTCAACCCCCTACTGACTCTGGACGCTGCTGGTCTTACACAGGACCAGGTCATTGTACTCGAAGAAGCCGACGAGAAAGGCGAATACATATCAGACACTGTTCCCATCACCACCAAATTCAAAACTGCAGCACAGCTCAGAGAAGGTTTGAAGAGTGCCAACACGAGTGGTAGAAGCACTCCTACTGGTGGTCCACTTACGCGAGGCAGAACGCGCAACGGCAAAGTCCGTGGCCACGTTGGCCTGACAAACCTGGGCAATACTTGCTACATGAACTCCGCTTTGCAATGTTTGCGAAGCGTGGAAGAGCTCAGCCTCTATTTCCTCAACAACAAGTGGAAAGAGGAAGTGAACAAGGTCAACCCTATTGGCTACAAAGGTGCCATTGCGAGCGTGTATGCTCAGCTCTTAGATGGCATTTATAGCGTCAATGCCTCATCCTCGTTTTCGCCCAAAAACTTCAAGCAGACTCTCGGCAGAGCCGAGGGCCGATTCAGTGGCTATGGTCAGCAAGATTCGCAGGAGTTCCTTAGCTGGCTTATCGATGCTCTTCACGAAGATCTCAACCGCATTATCAACAAACCCTACAAAGAGAACCCGGATTCAGACGACAACACATTCCGCGATCCCGAGGCCATGAAGCAGCTTGGTGAGATCTATCGATCGAATCATCGCGCACGGAATGACTCTGTGTCGACTGATCTATTCAACGGCTTCTACAAGAACACGATGGTGTGTCCAGAGTGTGACAAAGTCAGCATTACGTTCGATCCTTACAGCCAGTTGACTTTACAACTACCTATCGAGCAAGCCTGGGCACACACAATCACATACGTACCCCTGTATGGGGAAATTCAACAGCTCGATGTTGATATCGACAAGAACGCTACAATAAAGATGCTGAAGGAGTACGTCGGCAAGCGTTTCGGTGGCGTGAAGACCAACCGATTAATGGCCTCAGAAGTCTACAGCCACAAGTTTTACCGCCATCTGGAAGACGATGCCACAATATCGGAATGCAACATCGCTACCCGCGATGATATTTACTTCTACGAGCTGGAACATGCTCCCAGCAACTGGCCTGCGCCTAAGAAGAAGGCCAAGTACAAAAGTTTCATGTCTCACTCTTCTGAAGAAGACATTCCCACTTCAGCATCACCACTCCATGACCGGATCATGATCCCGGTATTTCACCGGGGGCCCAGTATGTCCTCGTACCGGGGGCAAGCATACGCTATGGCATTGTGGCCATTCCATATCGTGGTGACTAGAGAAGAAGCAAAAGACTACGATGCGATCTTGCGCAAAGTGCTTGCAAAGGTCGCGCAGTCTACAACTCGACCCATCCTTACGGAACTCAACGGTAACTCCTCAGACCAATCCCGTCCGGGATCAGACGTGGTTTTGACGACTGAAGAGGATACCTTGCCTGATAGTGACGCACACATCAAGGACAGCTCTATTGAGGGTGAAGATATGGTCGAGGTCACCATGATGGACAACGAGTCAGTCGTTGCCGAGGAAGCGGGCCATGTCGAATTCTCGGACGTTCTCAAAGCTGATAGCTTCATCAGCCCTGAATTCAGGCAGCTATTCGAGATGAAACATTCCCGCAAAGGAGCTGAATTTGTTCCGACTGGCTGGAACACGATTGATCATCAGAAGCCCTTGGAACCTATCTCCAAGCGGATTCCTGTACCCTTGGAGCGAGCAGACTCTGAACAATCCTCCCGTGCAGGCAGCGAATCATCGAGCGAGGATGAACGTTCACCCCAGTCCACTGTTGGTGCCGATGCTAATGCCGATTCTGAGGCTGCTATCGAGCAGGCCAATATTAGCAGCGACGAAGAAATGCAGTCAAACGAGCCTTCTGAGCCCCTGAGGGGCGGGCGACAGAAAAAGAAGAGCAAGAAGGCAAGGAAGCATGAGCGAAAGCTGGAGCGGAAGCACAAGAACAACAAAAACTGGAAGCTAAAGAAAGCCAGAGTTCCTGACCAGCCCATCTACCCTGACAACCCTGATGATGAAAATGATGGTCTGATCCGCTTAGGAGAAGCTCTTGTACTTGAGTGGAACCCTGAAGCTTACGATGCACTCTTCGGTGGCACATCGGCAGATGATTCGCGCGGTATGGATGTTATGAAGACCGTCCAAACATTCGACGACCCTGAGATACAGGAGAAGAAGGCTAAGCGAAGCGCTCGCAAGAAAAGCGGTATCACATTAGACGAATGTCTCATGGAAACCACAAAGACTGAGACCCTTTCTGAGGACAATCCCTGGTACTGCAGCAACTGCAAGGAGATGCGTCGCGCAACCAAGACGCTTGATATATGGACGGTGCCTGATATTCTTATCATCCACCTGAAACGGTTTAGTGGGTTCCGGTCCTTCAGGGACAAGATCGACGACAAGGTCGACTTTCCTGTCGAAGGTCTAAATCTGACCGGCAAGGTCGGCTTTCCCGAAGACAAGAGTCTTGTGTACGATCTGTTCGCGGTGGATAACCATTATGGTGGTCTGGGAGGCGGCCACTACACAGCCACTGCTCAGAACTTCTTCGATAAGCAGTGGTACGACTACAACGGTAAGCATTGAGCTTTGCATATGAATGTGTTCCAGAAGAGTATTGACATCATATAGATTCTTCGGTATCGAGATCCTCAGGAGAGGGTGCTGTCACCAAGGCTGCCTATCTGCTCTTCTATCGTCGCCGAACCGATCACCCTTTAGGTCCACCATCACTGCAAAAGATCGTCCAGAAGGAGGTCGATGCCGGCTCTGAGGATGACTCTGAAACCGAGAACCGATCGCGCTCACCGGCGGGAAATGGCTCGCGCCTCGGCGGCTCGTCCCGCAATGGATCGTCGAGAGCTGGCGCAGCAGGAGCGGGAGTCGGAGCCCTGCACGAGGGTGGCTCAGCCCTTTTGGCAGCCGTAACCCCTCGAGGGAGCGGAGCAGGAGTCGAGACTCTCGAGGACAATAGCCCACCTTCGTATGATGATGAGACATTCTACGAAGAAAACAACTTCAACGGTCTTGATACTGATGCGGGCAGTATGATGTATGGGCCGCTCGCTCCCTCATACCTCAATGATGAGCCCGCGTGGAGCTTTGATCATATTGGCAGTCCAAACCACGCAAACGACTCGGATGATGTTGCTTCTGACGCGCCGAACCCGGGTTCCAACAACGGTGAGTTCCTGGAGCAGCGTATGTTGGAGGATTTTGGCGACGATGAGATGGGCACGCAATACGGCGCCTCGACGCCTATGCATACCATCCAGCCCTTGCCTAGAGGTGATGACGAAGAGGTCAAGGATATCTATGTTGAGGCCGATTAGAGATCGCTCTTCTGAGTTCCTGGATGGCATTTGTAGTTGGGTAGTATGCTGGAGTCCTTGCTGGCTACGCGTCGATGCTTCTCAAGTATAGAGGGAAAGCTCTGAGAAATAACGGGTACTAATTCTTCCTGCATTCTCATGCTATATATTAGACTAGACGATTGAATGATAGGCATGAACGGACTGGGCTGTATAAGATGAGACTGGGTATTTGGAAGTGGCGCCTTGATAAATGAGTTGGCGTTTACAGGTCTGTAATCAAAAGTTTAGCTCTCGAGCCGGGCCTGGAACAACTGTTATAGTGTGGTCGTGAACAATTGGGAGTTTCCACGTAACGTAGTTGATCGCCCGCAGCATCTACTGCTCGATACAGATGCTGCTTTTGTTCATGGTGACTACTGTCGTGGGCACGCTCACCAATGCAGAAAACCTCTCAACTTGACCCAATCCTCTGAAGAAGCCACTGCCCTATCACATGGGCCCACTTTCCACCACAAACAGATGTCATTGCACTACAAGTTTTTGTCGTTGTCGACAACAAAAACGTTGTCTTGAGGTTTCCCGTCATCGCCTCTCAGCATCAGGATGGCATTGCCCGGGTTTGCTATGGTTGAGAGTGAAGGTTCACTCACACGTATACTAATCAACGTGCCAGAGGCCCCTTCACCTTTAACTTGGCGACAATCCCAGGAACCTTTGCTTCCCAGAACTTGTTACCCATCCTCTTCCTCCTCCTTCTTCTTCTTCTTCCCGATAGCCTCGCCATTTGTGATGCTCCACACGTTACACTTCTTTATCGGTCTGGGCATCCTCGGCTCTCTGGTCCATGGCGAGAGGACTTGCCGCGTACGGTCGGATACTATCATGGTCCCCGATGCAGTCTCGGCGCAAGCACCGTACGGAAGCACTGGTCCATTCAAGCTTGGGATTAGACAGCCATGGCCCCTAGTCAACCGTAGGCAATCGACAGCTTCGGGCAGTCAAGTACTGCTACACCGACGCAGTGACACGGAATCGATTGCACTGCGGTGTAGTCATGCCTTCTTTCACTCGCTAGGCCAACAACCTTGGCTATCCAGCCAGTGCACAGAATGGACACAATCTTGCCTGGGAAGAAGCCAGTGACGGCAACCAAGACCTTGGAAAGCGCAAGATGGAGTACTGCTACAAGAACTACAAGGATGTTGAAGATATCGGCACATGGAACTCTCTCGTGGATCCTGGCACGCTTGTCATTGCTCTCGACTTCGACCCCAGTGCAATCGGTGGAGAAGCTACGATTGGCTACAATATATTCAACAGCGACCCCGACCGACATCACCGGATACTAGGTGCCCAGCCGGAAGTTGAGCTGGTCGCACATGAGGTGAGTCAACGGCGCATCTCCAAGCAGAATCCAGCTAACGACAAGCAGATCGGACATGGTTCGTACGGAGAACTGTGTATCGACGTAGGCTGACCGAGTTATAGTTCTTGGCATGTCTCACGAGGCGCTCAGGGATGACAGTAAGCCGCAGCCCGATCCATTCTCAAGGACGCTGCTGACGCCGAACCAGGGGATGAGTGCGTGCTCTACCAATGCAGGAACGTAGTCGGTTTCGATGCCGCTCTGGCAAAAGCCATCTCGGGAGGCCTGACCGCAGCCGACGCGCGAACCAAGCTGTGTGAGGACGGGCGCTATGCACTCGAGAACGGCTTCGATGGATGGCAATACACCAAGAATCTCAGGGGGCGAGACCTCAGCGACTCGGCCGATTTCGACCTCATATTCATTATGCTTTACGATTCCGAGTCCTTTGCCAACGAGTGGTGCCTCATCGACCAGACGGCTTGCCCGCTTCTTCAACTGGTCAAAGTCAATGGGATGTCGGTTGGGCTGGAGAAGATATCGAGGAAGTCGGAGCCCTCGGCTGGCGATATTGCGTGGCTGAAGAAGTGGTATCCCTGGAAACCCTAAAGCACTCCATTCGAGTTGGACAGACTGAGTTTTTGGGCGTATGAGAGTAACGAGCCTTGCTTAACGAGCTATACATGATGTGACGCTCTATCGTCAGCATTTGTACTAAGCTACTCAACCATGAATACATGAATTGATCTGCTGTACACAATCATCCCCCTAGCCTTTTAAATGGTAGTCCAGCTCCCTCACAGAACGCGGACAGTTGCTGTAAATGTGTAAGTGGGGAGCAGACATCCCCTTGCCGCATGGTTACTTTGTTCGTGGCTGATGTTCACTATCCATTCATACCTAGGTGGCGCGTTTCAACGTCTTCGGCACACGAAAGAGGTATTGTGCGATTGGAGGATCGCTGTGTTGACGTGTATGCACCCCTTTGATCATGCCTTTGATAGTACTAGTCTTGGCGAGACACACAAACTATCCATACATTTGGTATCACACAGCCGCAGCTGGTTCTTCTGTTTTTACGGCACCGCTCGGCGCTGAAGCAACAGATATCTGCGTTTGAGGCGTTGCAGGCGGGTTCTGCTTCTCACCCGCCCACTTGTCGTCCATTGGCTTTTCGCCCGCCGGCCGTGGTGCCTTCTTAACCATCTCCAAAAACCTTCTCGGCACCCCAGCCGCTGGCGGCATACCCAGGAATCCCTTCCCACCCATGCTTTCCAACGGCTTCGCTCGTCCACCCACGTAACATCCCAGATCGCCTGACCACACGAATCCGCCACCGACCACGCCTCTCAGCACGCCGAACGCCCTTGCATCCCGATATGCAATACCAGTCTCCGGATCTCTGTATCGCGCTACTGCATTTGTGACGGCGCAGAGTTGCTTGGTAGGGCGGATAGAGGCGTCGTGCAACTCGCGCGCTTTCTGTGTCTTGGCCGCGCTGCCAGCAAGCATATTGCTAACAAACAACGCAGCCTCCTGCTGGCTCCAACCAAACAAAGTGGAGCAGAGTTGTGTGAGGGCGGAGCGATCCTTGTCTTTGAGAAGGGAAGCGGCAGTGCGAGCTCGTGACGATGTGGGTGGGGCATCGAGGTTCGGGAACGAGGAGAGGATGAGCAGGTTCCGCATGGCACGTCTGATTACTTTGCGTCGCGGTGGGTGAGGCGGGAGCGGTGGGCGTTGGGACTGTGAGAGCAGGGCTTGAGGGCCGATACCGCCGTTACTTGGAGTGAGAAGTGGGTCGCCGAGGGGTGGGTACGGCTGGGGAAAGGAGGATGATGTGTACTGCTGCAAGGATTGGGTCTGGGAGAAAGGGTTTGGAGGGAGGTCTGAGGAAGGCGTTTGATTCTGCGGGTCTTGGGTCGATGCATATTGATCTATGCCAAAGAGGAAGGAGTCTTGGTTTTGTGGAGGGGCGAACATGACGTTGCTTTTGCTGTTGTAGGACGACATGCCGTGAGATGAACCCATAAACACATCGCCTCCCATGAAGACATCTCCGTTGGCCGCTTGCGATCCAGCCGCCCAGGGCAGTTGTGTGTCCTGTTGCAGTGACTGAGAGGCGGGTATTGAGAACATATCTGGGGAGCTCAACGGGGGTTGGTGCTGAGGTAGTGTATCGTCGTGCGGGGTTTGCGGATCGGCTGTGGTGGTGGTGGTGGTGGCGGCGGGCGTCTGTTCTGTAGCTTCAGGTGGGAGGTTCGGCGTTTCCACTGTTGTAGGTTCCTTGTTGAGCTTTTCCTCCAGGTGCTCAAGGGTAGGTGCATCCTTGCCCGTATATTTGAGCTTGTCATCCACGTATATGGCGGGTCCACTGTAGTATCGAATGAAGGGCCCCTCGATTTGACGATTCTTGAGTGCATCGATTTTGGCCTGTCTTTCGGCAGCTCGAGCTTCCTCTGCCTCTTCCCATCTGTGCAGGGTCTTTTTGTTGATTCTCTCTTGCCGCGCGGCTTCAGCGAGGCGCTCTGCCTGGGTCAAGGGCTTAGGCTCCTCCTTCTTCTTCCGAGCCTCGGCAGCCTTCATCATGGCCAGTGTGTCGTCTCGCCGCCTGTCCTTTTCCTGCAGCTTTGCCAGGGTACTCTCTTTGTTCGCCACCGTTTGCCGCCGCGACGACGTTCGTATGGGCCCGTCTTCTTCCGTGGGTATCCAGGATGCTCTCTCCGACTTCTTCTTCGGTCGAAGCGGGGCGGACACGGTGGAGTCGGTGCGCGGGAGGTCGATTTTGACTTTCTTGCGTGCTGCGGTAGCGAGCCGCGCAGCGAATGGGTTTGTGGCTATTTTGCGCTTCTTGGTGCGCTCTTGCCGCTCGGCTTTGCGCAGCTCCTTCTCGCCCTCTTCATCGTCGTCGCCGGCATGGTTTTCTTCTTCCGAGGATGAAGAATCCATGTTGTAGTCCTCTTGCTCGTTCACGTCTCCCCCTTTGAAATCCTCCTCGTTTGCAACTTCCTCCCACTCCTCTCCCCACTCCTCTTCTTCAGCCTGCTTTGCGAGCAGCGTCGCCATGCGGTTTCCGGCATTGGATCGCCTGGCTCGCGACGTGACCATGAGGTCGACGGGCGCCTCGGATTCGCTCTCGTCTGCATCCTCGTCGGAAGCGCTGGCGTGGGCGTGGTGGGCGAGGGGAGGAGCATGCTCGACAGCCACGGGCTCTGGCGTGTCGGTGGACATTGTGGACATTGTGGATTGGCAGACGGTGGATGCCGTGCCAGGGGCGCAGCAGGGTGCGGGGCAGGAGCAGGCGCAGGTGCAGGCGCAGGTGCAGGCGCAGGTGCAGGCGCAGGGAGGGGTGCGCTCTGCGGCGAAGCGATTGTGTCGATGGCGCGTTCACGGCAGAACAGACAGCGGTCAAGGGTCGAGCGACGTCTTCGAGAAGGCTTCCATGAGTGCACGGGCTATGGCAGGCGATGGTGCGGTGCGCGCAGAGGCCAGGACGTGTGTGGCTTGGCGTTGTCACTGTTTATGCTTTGTGTGTTTCGCGTGCTTCACGTGCCTCAGGTGCTGTTGCGGTGGCGAGCACAGACCGGTGCATAGACGGTGAAGGTGAAGGTGCAGTCACGACGCGCGGTGCACGCGCCTGCCCAATGTCCACTGGCGCGCTCAGCGTTCGGCGTTCGGCATTCGGCGTTCAGCGTTCAGGCAAGCCCCTCGCCAAGCCACGGAGACGGCCACGTGACGGCTTTCCGCTCTGGCAGAGACGGGCCCCTCGCTCCCACGCTGAAACATAGCGCCAGGCTTGCCAGGCGTGCCCGTCTCCGATTGACAACGGTCGATGCCGCCTAGGCTCCTTTGGTCTGCCTGTGTGTAAAGCGGTTCAACACTCCCTGATCCCTCGCAGACGCGACCACGGCATGAATCTGCGCCTGCTTCTAGAAGACAATGTTTCAATCGCCGTGCTGGGTCTCCCATGAGTGTGTGTGTGTGTGCGTGTGTGTGTGCGTGTGTGTGTGTATATGTGTAAGTGTATGTGTGTGTGTGTGTACATGTATGTGTGTGTGTATAGGTAAGTGTATGTGTGACCACGACCTGCACGTTGTGTTGCCTTTTCTGATGCTAGAGAACGGCTTCTCGTGCTGGCACACCACCTGTCTGCAAGCCGACCATCTCCCTCTACACGCACCTCGGTAGCAGAAGGCCAGTGAGGACGCATGGCAGGGCAGCGCTGTGAGCGTCCACGTCAGATGGGAGGTGCGACGCGCCTCTGAACGTTTCAGTCGGCGCACTACTGGCCGCTCCCCCGGGCCAACCAGGGAGAGGCTCGCAGGAGAAGCCCCCAACCCAAGCTCGCAAGCTCGCGAGCTGAGGAGCAAGAACGGGTGGATGCAGTGGGTGACGGCCTTGTGCGAGGCTGCGTCCACGCGCTCAACCACAGACCAGCCATCTTGCTCAGCCGTGCAGGAGAGGAGAGGAGAGGAGAGGAGAGGAGAGCAGAGGAGAGCAGAGGAGAGGGTCAGCACGCCCAGTGGTTCCTGACGCCTGTGTACGTGGGCTGCGTTGGTGGTGAACGTGCGCTGCCTGCACGGCGCACGCTAGCATCGGGAGACGACACGACCCTCCTCGTTCGCTAGGCGAGACGGACTTTCATCCCCTCACGCACCATCTTGCCCTGCGCTTCCTCTCCATCGCCGCCGTCGCTGGATCGCCATCCCCAATGAGCGCTTGTGCCTAATCAGTCCTCTCTGCGTAATCCCCGTCTTTCCTGTCTTCTTCTCCAGCAACCTCGGCGTGGCTGTTTATTGCATCGGAGCCCGCCTGCCTACCAGCTCCAACGCGCTTCACTGCGCCCAGCGGGCCCTCCAAGTCACTCCTTTCGGCCTCCGTCGCCTCCATCGACCCGCGTCCGCCCTTGTCCAGCCTTGACCAGCCCTGTCCAGCCCTGTCCAGCCTTGTCCAGCCTTGTCCAGAGCGCTGCGAGCCTCCTCGACACCCTCCGCAACCCCGCACACACGAGAGAGCACCAGCCGAACACGCTCGGACCGCTGCACTCGCGGCTGCACTCGCTGCTGCACTGCTCAAGGCACCGCTTGAGCTGCACCCCACCACCCCTCGACCGACGCGGTCTAGAGCGCGTCCCTGCGTGAATATCCCCCTTGCACAGCCTTGCGCTGAGCGACCACACCTTCTTTGGCCGGCACCAACCACCCACCACCCGCGCGCCCATCCTTCCTGCACCCACCGGCTTCGTCCTGTGGAAAAGACCGCATCGATAGCCCATAATGGCTCCCGCTTCGCGCCCCGAGCATCCTATCAATCTGGCCTATCTGCCCCAGCTGAGCTCAAACCCCCCGCAGTCCGCCTCGTCCAGCGGCGCTGCATCGCCCGTCGAGCCTCCATCGGCCGGCCGTTTCCCTACAAACACGTCCAACCCATTGGGGGCTGCCGCTGCTGGCGCAAGGCTTGGCTCCGCATCCCCGTCGCATGACTATGGCGGTCGGCTATTTTCAAAACGGTTTGTCGCACTCGTGAAACAACGTGTCATGCTGGCTAACGTGGAACGCCAGTGCACGCGAGATTCAAGCGCAGGAAGGATTGACTCCACAAATGTGGGGTCCCCCTACCAGCGGCAACTCTACGCCCTTGCGTGAGACCATCCCGGAGTCTCCCAGCGGCGACAGCTTCCCTGACTTCAACCAAGCCATGCCAGAGAACACGTCAGCCTCCCAGACATCTACCCGTCGTGCCCGCGCTGGCACTCTGCCTTCACGCTTCTCTCCCTCGGCAGCGCCTGGTGGCTTAACGTCCATGTCCTCTTCCTCCCTCCTGCCCAAGACCTCCCGTCCCACCCCCTCTACCAGCCCCTTCAAGCCCACCCCAGGCACACCCACAGAGGCCACGGGAGGCTTCGCTGCACCCGGCTCCACCAACGCCGCCGCCAAGTCGGTCCTGCTCTCTCGCCTTCGTGCCGGCTCGATGCCTCAACGCCCTGGCTACCTGCCTCCCTCCGTCTCGCCGTTTGGCAACTCCATTTTCTCCACTGGCTGGACAAGCAACCGCGAGCGCAGCAGCACACTCCACAGCATTGCTTCTCAGCCATCCAACGGACCTGGCTCGCCTCAATCTCACTTTTCTCGAGACTCGCTCGCGGATACCGATGTCAAGACCCTGGACTACCTTGGCCTGGTAGATACGCCTCAGCCCGTGCGTGCTCAGCTGGCGCCTTCTGACATCGAGCTCCTTCTGGAGAGCCAAAGGAACGCCAACAGCCAGACTACAAACAGTGCCAACCGCTTCCGTTCTTACTCGGTCAACGCAAAGGAAAAGTACGCTGAAGACGAAGATGAGCTCGACCAGTTCGGCGGCTACAGTGGTGCCATGACCCCAGCTGAGGCCAACGCCCTCCTGATCCATGAGGCTGTCCGCCAACACAACCTTGAAGTTCAGGCTTTTGCCAACTACGCCTCCAGTGCCCGTCCCCGCGCCAGGACGGCTGGTGTGTTGGACGCACCCCAACAACGACTGATGCGGAGCTACATGCCCACTCGTCTGGGCGCTTCCGACTTGACCGAGGATGCTGAATACAACCTCACCGAAGCCGTCAGGAACCTTCAATTACGCAGTGCGCACGAGTCGAGCGGAAACCTTGGCGACGACGGTACGCTCGAAGGTCCGACTCGATCGCTGTGGCTGGGTAACATCCCTTCGTCCACCACAGTCTCGTCCCTCAACGTCATCTTCAGCACCTTCGGTTCTATAGAATCAACCCGCGTCCTGACACACAAGAACTGCGGCTTCGTCAACTTCGAGACCCTCGAGAGCGCTGTGCAAGCCAAGTCCCAACTGAACGGCAAAGAGATCTTCCCTGGAGCCGGACCCGTGCGCATTGGCTACGCTAAGATCCCAAGCGCAGCCGCTACGCCTGGCCACAACGGCCTTTTCCCTTCACCAAGCCCAGACCCACACACCAAGCCCCAGGCGGATGCTACGACTGGCGTCAACAATACCACAAAGACAAGCACGGCAACCTTGTCGACCGCCAATGCACCTTTGACCACGCCCGAGCTGACTGACATCCGTGGCGACATTGTCCAGATTGTGAAAGATCTAGGTGCTTCGGACGAAGACCAAGGCAGAATTGTTGCCCAGGTCGAGGCTGCGATTCAGTACAACAGCTACGTCGACGAGATCCCTCCTGTCGAAGAGCCCAGCCACACCCGTGTCCACGATGCGCCAAGGCTGCGTGAGATTCGCAAGCGTATCGACAATGGCTCTTGCTCTACGGAGGAGATCGAGTCGATCGCCATGAACATGCTTTCTGAAATCGCCGAGCTCTCGTCCGATTACCTTGGTAATACGGTTGTCCAGAAGTTGTTCGAGCACTGCTCCGAGCACGTCAAGGAAGCCATGCTTCGCGAGATCGCGCCTCACCTGGCCAAGATTGGCATTCACAAGAATGGAACGTGGGCTGCCCAGAAGATCATCGACGTTTCCAAATCACTTACCATGCAGAAGATGGTTGTGGAAGCTCTTCGGCCCTATGCCATGGCCCTCTTCCTGGACCAGTTCGGCAACTATGTCATGCAGGGCTGCCTCAAGTACCAGCATCTCAACAACTTCATCTTCGAAGTGATGCTTGGCCGTCTGTGGGATCTTGCCCAGGGGCGCTTCGGAGCTCGTGCTATGCGTGCTTGCTTGGAGAGCCACTTCGCAAGCAAAGACCAGCAGCGTACAGTTGCTGCTGCGATCGCCCTCCACAGTGTCCAGCTTGCTACCAACGCCAACGGTGCGCTGTTGCTGACTTGGTTCCTCGATACTTGCACCTTTCCCAGAAGACGTACTGTCCTTGCTCCTCGTCTGGTTCCGCACATCGTCCACCTGTGCACGCACAAGGTTGCCTACCTTACCGTGTTGAAGATTATCAACCAGCGTAACGAACCGGAGGCTCGTGATATCATCCTGCAAGCACTGTTCTTCTCGCCCAACGACAAGGTATTGGAAGAGATACTCTCCGATCAAAACTGCGGTGCTACTCTCATCTTCAAGGTGCTCACCACTCCCTTCTTCGATGAGAAGATTCGTGCAGAGGTTGTGCAGAACGTTCGCAACGTCCTTGTGCGCATCAAGGCTCAGCCCCAGCAGGGCTACAAGCGTCTTATGGACGAAGTAGGTCTGTCCACGCGCGGCGGACCTGGTCACCGTGACTCGTCTGCCACTCGATCGGCATCTAGGGACAGCTCGCAGATCGAGCCCAGGGCGTTTTACGGAGCTCCTGCTCCTGGATTCGATCCCGTTGGCCTGCAGCGAACCTCCAGCATGGACTCGAACGGCTTCGAGCAGTATGCCATGGGACCTGGTGGGCCAATGTACATGCCCAACATGCAAACCATGAATGGCCAGCAGCAGCTTCAGTACCAGCAGCTCCTCGCTCGCCAGGGCCAGTTCTACCCTCAGATGAATGGTTTCCAGCCTGGAATGGACGCCTACCGCAATGCGTCCCCGGTTGCAGCTCCTGGCTTCACTGGCTCTCCCATGATGCAGCCCGTCAACCTCGCAGGTCAGGGCATGCCGCCTGGGATGGGTGCGCAGATGTACCCCTATGGAGTGTACATGCCTCAGCAGCAGCAGCAGCAGCAGCAGCAGCAACACCAACAGCAGCAGCAACAGCAAGCTGCTGGGGGTAGTCAGCGACGTGGTCGGGTAAGCAGAAACGCGTCCCCAGCGCCCGGCGCTAGACGCTAACATCTGCTACAGAGATAGGTCCGTCCCCTAGATGATTCTCTCTTAGCTACTCGCAGCCTCTCGTGCAATGGTTTCGACACAGCATCGCACCCTTCTTGTCTATTGTTTCGTCCATCTCTTCTTGAGCGAGCAAATAAAGCGGCATTACATCATCATCTCATCTCCTTTGTATATCGATCGCTCTACGTGTTGGGGAGAAGGGAGCTGGCCTGCCTTGTGTCTCATTACCTCACGATGTGCATGCTCTCTTCTCTTGGACGATATCGGCGCTCAATCACATTCGTTACCGTCGCTCGCTACATGTGCATGCGCATGGCTTGGGGTTCAGTAGGCGTTCTTATCATCCCACTTCTTGTACCTTAGTTTTCGAGTCGGTGTCTTGGTACAACGACTTGCTTATTACATTTCTACCACGCCAGGGGAACGACGCAATGTATTGTTATGGGTGGGACGATACACGTGCGGCCACTTTTCTTCCAGGCGGTGCTAGTTTTGGCAAACATCTGACGCAAAGGTGGTCGAATGGCGCAAAAAGTCGAGCACATTATAGTTCAGGATATGGCTGGCAATCTTGGGAACCGGTGTTTCTTCTCTTTGTGTTGATTTGCCTGGAGAGCTGGCGGTATAGGATGAGAGCGTAGATAGAATTGAGATGCACCCTTGTTGGTGCCTTTTCCATTGACAATCCCTACACTCCGAGGTGTCGTGCGCAGAGCAGGCCTGGACGAGGACTCTGCTCGGCCTTTGCGGATGAGGCTACAAGCATCCGGAAGCATTCGGCCGAGCTGTTCACCCTTGAGAGCAACAAGTCTGGGTCAAGAGGCTCAGCAGTCGTCAGCTCCACAGCGATTCAAGCGTGCCGCCGGAAAATGGCTGCTTATCAGTACCAATCAAGCCATCGTGAGCATGCTAGCGTGGAACCCCAGCCTGATGACATCACACCTGCAACGGAAGTCACGGAGGCCAGGAACTCGCAGCCGCAGCACAAGCCATTGTGGGCCGGAACACATACTTTAGGCACGTGTGCGGTACCCTCTTCCTGCAAATCGAGCACCCGTGATACCCCAATTCCTTGCTCCCTTCTTGTTTCTGCGACACCGCGGACGCGCCGCAAGCAGCACGCGACATCAACCCACGACCAGGCCGATCACAGCACGACACCGAGCACCTGACGCTCTTTGCACGACACAATGGCAGACAAGCTTGGCGCATTGAAGCCTCAGAGGAAGATTGAGCTGTACTCGGGCAACTACTTCGCAGCATGTACGCTCGGAGGCATCATTGCCTGCGGGCCGACGCACACCATGGTCACTCCCCTTGACTTGGTGAGTACTCTTAGCACTCCGTGCAAACTCATATCCGGCACCTCTGTAGAGCACCAGTTTCTCATCATTCCTTAGGTAAAATGCCGTCGTCAAGTCGACGCCAACCTCTACAAATCCAACTCTCAGGCCTGGAAGATGATTTACGCCAAAGAAGGTCTGCGCGGCGTTTTCTTCGGCTGGGCACCTACTTTCGTCGGATACTCGTGTCAAGGCGCTGGCAAATACGGTTTCTACGAGGTCTTCAAATACCTTTATGGAGAAAAACTTGCGCCCGGTGCACCCAAGCAAGTCGTTTTCCTCGCTGCCTCCGCTTCCGCAGAGTTTCTCGCCGACATTGCGCTGTGCCCCCTTGAGGCGATCAAGGTCCGCATGCAGACCACGATGCCGCCTTACGCGAACACGTTGAGAGAGGGGTGGAGCAAGGTGATCAGAGAAGAGGGTGTCGGCGGACTCTACAAGGGTCTGTACCCGCTCTGGGCACGTCAAATCCCATACACCATGGTCAAGTTTGCTACATTCGAGGAGACCGTTTCTCGCATCTATCAGTTCATTGGCAAGCCAAAGGAATCGCTTAGTGGACTCCAGCAGACCGGAGTTTCATTCCTGGGTGGCTACATCGCTGGTATTGGCTGTGCGGTTGTGTCGCATCCTGCCGGTACGTTTTCATCGTTCTACAAAAAAAAAAAGGTTTTCAAAATGAGTTTTGCTAACGACAAGCAGATGTCATGGTCTCGAAACTCAACAGCGACCGCAAGGCTGGAGAGGGTGCCGGACAAGCTATCTCCAGGATCTACGGTAACATCGGCTTCCGCGGCCTCTGGAACGGACTGTCTACACGCATCTTCATGATTGGTACTTTGACGGCGTTCCAGTGGTTGATCTACGATTCTTTCAAGGTCGGCCTTGGACTGCCAACTACTGGTGGTCACTAGAGGGGTTCTTTGACTACGATTGGCTTCCTGCAGCCGGTCTTCTATGGCGTTACGGAGTCTACCTGTTAAAGCGAAAGCAATCGACGAATGTATTAATTATGAGGCTTCAAAGGCTTTGTTTCGGTACCATCGATCAAGATACTTTGTGCACAATGCGGCGCTACTAGCAGCTTTGGCAAATTCTTCGTGCCGGATAGAATTCAATCTCGTTGCTTGTACGCATCACGGCTTCCCGTATTCATTGATATTCGGAGTGCCGCATCAAGTCACCATTCGAGGTAATTCGTCCCATGGTCCTGTACTGTTAAATCCACGCGATACTCAACCAACGAATACACTCAGCAGCGCATCGTTCTCACAGGCAAAACCTCAATTCCCAACCATCATCCCCCTCCGTCGATCCTTCCGCTCACGCTCATGCTCCTGACCCGCAACCTCGAAATAACACAACGAAAGGTCCCTGAACCGACGTCCCTCTTCCAGAAGCCAAGCCACACCAACACCCTCCCGGCCCTTCTCCCGCCCTCCTTTCGACCTACCCGCTTTCCGAACAGCATCACTGTGGTAGTTTATCCACGCTTTCAGCCGCCCATACCCCCGATTTCCATAATGCTCCAGCTCATCGACCATGCCCGCGAGCAACTGAACTACCGCATCGTCAGAACACGGTGCAGCGGGGCCCTGCCATGCAGCTATGTCTTCGATGGCGTGGAAGAGGGCGTGGGATGGGAAGGAGAGACCACCGTGCCCCTTTGGACCACCGCGGGCGGTGACGAGCGTGCTGGGGTTGCCCGCGGGGTGGTTGGCGGGGACGGTGATACGGTGACTGTACGCGTAGGCATTTTGAGACATGGGTTTGGGTTTGGTGAAGGTGTGGAGGATTAGTGGTGTGGGGAGTACGAGTGGTTGGGAGGTTTTGAGGTGGCCACGTACAAAGGGGATTGTGCATTTTGTGTCTCATTCTTTGTGAATCTCACCGCGGACACTCACAACGAGCTTTTAACTTGTAAATGGCTTCGTGGGAGATGGTAGCTTGCTTTCGAGATCGAGTGGGCGAAGCCCTGAAGTGTGAAGCGGAGGTTGTTTGTGCGAGCGGTCAAGAAACGCGCTTTCTTGATCCAGCAAGGTGCCTACATTGATCAATGTCTTGAGTATCTGGCATCTTCAGTGAAGGCGATATCTTCCGGACCATCGGCCACGTCATAGTGGACCACTTTGATCTACTATCCCCCTTACGATTTCTTTGTCCATGAACTTACGGCCATTGTTGAAGAGTTTAGGGTGTTTGTCTTTGTGCCGTAAACAAAGTAGGCGTGGGCGATTTGGCCTGGTCAGACCGGCCGGTGGGTTTTTAGGTGTTCGACTGAAGTGAAAGTTGAGGGTTTGCGTACTGGATGCATTCGGTGGTAGTACCCGAAAATAAGTTTAGATTGGTTTTGGTGCGATGTACGAGTTGCTTGCAGAGGATTCGGGCATTGCATCCAAGAAGTACGGAGTTTGTGGTCTTGTCCATTGTACATTCAACAGCTATCGTACAGCCTGACGTCTCTCAAACCCGAATCTAGACAACCTTCTCTGTCAAATCAGACATGACTGGCCTCGTCTCCTTGAACTCCTTCTGTGCATCCAGATGATCAAAGTACTCGGCCAACATTGGGTACTGATCCCTCCAGCCAGGCCTCCCCTCGCCAAAGTCAATGAAGCCAATCGTGCAGATGATGGCAATGTCAGCGATAGTGAGCTCGATACCCACAACAAACTCCCTGCCATCCTTCTTCGCCGCCTCCACGTAGTCGTTGAACGCCCGCAGCGCCCCTTCAATCTTCCGGCTCTGACGATCAATCCATTTCTGCGATTGCGCTTCTTTCTCGCGCCGCCCTTCCCAGCGCGATAGCACCATGGCGTCCATGCATCCTACGCCGAGCACGACGATCTGCTTGGCCTGCAGGTTGCCATCCAGATCACCGGGAAGGAGTCTGGGGCCTTTGTCGGCGTACTTCTCGACAATGTAGCTTTGGATGTGTGCGCTTTCGTAGACCGGGGGCCGGGCGTCGCCTTCAGGGAAGACCAGCACGGGGAGCTTTTCGAGCGGGTTGTATTTGGGTGTTTGCGTCTGCGATTCCCATGGGATTTCGTTTTGGAGCTCGAAGGGTATGCCCTTCAGTTGGAGGGCGATGCGGTTCATTCGCGCAAAAGGCGATGGGGTTGCGGATAGGAGAGTGAGAGGTTCGGATGACATGGTGGTGGTGGTGTTTCCAGAGCTGTAATGGTACCTTAACTATCGGAGTCGGTTTGTATGGTAGGCTCAAGTATGTCTTATCTCGGTGTTTGCAAAGCATGAACACTCGCAGAACTCACACGAGCTCCGATATATACCCTCGGGGGTCTAGTATGCGGGGTTAGTTCAAGACCGGTCATAAGACAGACGTCATCACAACCGCCGTCGACAATTAAACACTTCGAAAAACACCACGGAGTAGCTTCCGGCGTATTACTGGCTATGTCATAGCCTTTCAAGTGCAGTACAGCACATTGTGGGGCTTGTCACTCTATCGAACTATGGAATTTTGGTTAGAAGTCCCCTTTCTCAGGTACCACTGTCAGATGGGAACATGTCGGAGATATATCATCCACTGGAATCGCTTCCCTACTTTAAGGATTGCTCTATGGTCTCCACAACAACATGCGTTTCCCCTTAGAGCATAGAAAACAAGAATATGCCCGATCTTGCATGACAACCTTGAGGGCGTTTTGAGTTACACCACACATCACCTTCGCGGTCTTGAATATGGTAATTGACAGTCCTTGCAGCTCTTCCTCGTCAACAATCTCTCAAAGATTGATCCACTTTGCCATCCAACGCTTGTTTACTACCTCTGTTTCAACTCGAAGTCCGGTATAGTAACTCAGTGTCGATCTTACTGCCTGCCGGCAGTCCAGCAGCGTGGAGTGCATGCTCGTGGGCGCCAAGTCGCCGCGATAACAAGAGTGGCAGGTCGGTACTCTCTGTGCGGCGACGAAGAACTTCTGGTGGGCATCCCGTGTCTGTTTGCGTAACGGACACAAGTCAAAGGAGAGATATCTGGAGATTTCAGTGGCATTTCGTCAGAACGTTTATAGGCGGTATGGCGAACCAGCACCTTCCTCATATACAATTCAAGATGTCCAGGCATCGCATGCATTGTCTTCGTATGAGTAATTTCACGACTGACGGCCGCTTGATGAACATATTATGCATTACTACGCTTCTTCAATATCTGGTCATACCCTAGTTTCCCACGCCCAAACGCCAACCAAGTGCCCTAGATCTAAGCCAGCCTAAAACTCGGCACCTGCTGTGAAGTATATACACCCCATCATATCTCATCCACATGTGTACACCGTCTCTGGGTCCCTACTTTACCTGCGTACCTCCCATACAAGATAGGGTCCAATGACTGTCGCCGCCGTGTAGATAATGAGTATGCTCTCAACGCAGAGAACGTACGGCACCTTCCAGACTGGTACGTCCCTGGCCCTGCAAAGTATCGCATAAAACGCAACGCTGAAGAAATGGAAAACCAAAAACACGGGGTTGCGAATAAGACCGCTCAACAGACCAGCCGGCTCACTAATGTGCCTGCCGCCGAGCTGGAAGTACCTGAAACATCCGTTCTTCAAGGCTGTGAGATGGACGTTGTTGGCTGCGAACAAGCTGTATAGTGCCATTGCGAGTATGTTGATGACTGAAGAGCCGTCTTTGCGGGCCCAGTGGAACTTGCTCATCGCTGCGAGTACGGCGTCTGTTTCTTCGAGGTTTGGGATATTTTGGGGCGATAGAAGTGTAGAGAGTGTGACGACATCGTTGAAAGCCACGGTCATACCGCCTCCGGTAAGCGGGTGGCGCATGTTCATTGCGTCGCCGAGCATGATGAGACCGCGTGTCTTCTGTATTGTAGGCGGAAGGAACGAGTTTGGCATTGATCTCAACTTGCCTGCCTCGACTGCACGCCTGAAAGCAGGCTGTACGCACTCGGGAAGATTGGGCAGAGCAACGTTGAGCATGTGATTCTTGACGCCTCCTGCTTTTACGCTCGCACTCGGCAGACCCTCAGGGATGTCGACAAGGATTCGAGTCTCGTGTGTGCCTATCTGGTAGATGAGTATTGGCGGTGCATCGGTGAGGATGACGTGGCCGTGGTAGGGCATGGGAAGCTCAGCATCGATCATTTCAAGACCCCAGAATCTGCTGCGGACTTGGGGCTGGTGGGGGATGTGCTCCTTTCTGAACTTGGAGGCGTAGCCGTCGGCCACAAGCGTTACGGCGCCAAAGTAGTAGTCCTTTTCGCCCTGGGTCTGGCACTCTACACCTAGAACTTGGCCAGTGTAGCCATTCTTCACAATGTCGGTCACGGTGCTCTCGACGACGGTAACGTTGGGTGCGGCTTGCGCGGCGGCGCGGAGTTTCGAGATGAAGCGGCCATGGTGGAAGGAACGGCCCTCGGGCTTCTTTGACGGCTTGTCGGTGATGAGGTTGTCGGGGTAGGCAATGCGGACGGGCTCCTGGTGGTAGGAGACCTGGTAGCCGTAGCAGGGAATCGCATCAATGTCTTCGAGACAGTCTGTAGCGTCTGGTCAGCACACTCTCCCGCCGTGCATGCTCTCCTCGCGCTCACGTACCCCTCAGCCCCAGCTTCTCCAGGGCATTGACGCCGCCGGGCTGCAGCAGCTCGCCGACAATCCTATCCGGCTCCTTTAGGCTTTTTTCCAGCAGGATGACACTGCGCCCCTGCTTGCCAAACGCAACCGCCGCCGCGCACCCGACAATGCCCGCGCCCACAATCACAACATCTGCCTCGTGGTGCACGCACCGTCTCTTCTCGCGGTAGTCGGACGTGTGCGTCCTCGCAGCGGGCACTTCGGACGTCGACGTGCTGCGCGCTCGTAGCGAAGGTGACGCATTGACGCCCGGGGGCAGCGTCATGATCTTCTCCGAGAACATGGTGAGCATCGACATGCTGGGCGGTGTTGAGGTGGGCCGGTTGAGAGGACCCAATTGTCTAGACGACGGAAGGGACAAGCCGAATACGAGGGGTGGGTGAATGGACGTGATCACGGGACTGTGGGTAAGAGTGGTGGTGGTGGTGGTGGTGGTGGTGGTGGGTGGTGTCACACGCACACAGACGTCTTCGACAAAACGTCAGTCAGGCGGCTGTCAAAGAGTCCAATGCTTTGAACACAGGGTGGCGAACACGCGATCTTAAACGACCGTAGTGCAATGGGCAAATCGCGGCGGCTGAACCCCGGCAGGTGCGTCCAGCCCGCAAAACCCCTGGAGCCTGCCGTTAGTGGCGTGAATCTCATCTCACCGCATCAACAAACAATGGCCATCGAACCATAATCTGCAGACGGTGCGATTTTCACCCCTCAGCAATCACTCTTCTCGCCCTCATCCTATTGCTTGGCCCTCACTTCTCCTCTGACATGTGACAGCGACGAATATGCAATAGACATGCGAGTGTTAACCATGGCTCATCGAGCGACCATCTGAAGTGTAGCCATTTTGGCGTACGGGGGGAATTAACATTAAAAAAAATCTAACAGGTAGCGACAGTAAAGAAACGATCCGAATCCGGGCCATTGTTGTACCCTCGTACCCTTTTGTGCCTGCGCCCTGTCCCTAGCCCTAGTCGTCGTGCTATGTTGCTCGTCCACGTCGTTAAGCCACCCTGTTTCTTTGTCCACCCAGATCCTGTCTATAGAGCCTAATCAAGAAGAAGAAAACGCCCTTCGCTGTACAGACGCCGCTGAATCGAACCTTGTGGAGTGAGAAGGCTACAGATGGACACAATCTACACTGCTTGACCGAATGTCTTGTTCGGTAGTGGCGACGGAAGAGGAGATTCGACTTCTAGAATGGTGGACTGACGATCGACTGTAATTGGCGCCGAGTCATTGCCTAACAGCTGGCTTTGACGGTAGTATGCATCGTAGAACTCGCTGAGTCGAGCCTCTTTGGCTGCACCTTCAGGTAGAGCAAGAAGGTGGCTCGGTGCTCTTGGGCCCGTTGTCGACGCCGTCGAGTTGGAGCGGTCGAAAGATGGGAATGGCTGGTGGGCCTGGTACGCACTATGTCTGTTCTCGCTGTACACGCTGCTGGCATCGCTGCCTTCACGCTGATGGGTCGAAACCGCAGTCGGTGCGGACGTCTTGAGTAGGAAGCGTTCAGGCTCAGAGTCTTGCGAATTTCGTCAGGAAAGGGAAGTCCATAGATCGTCTATTGCATGCTAAAATATACAAAGAAACACACCGAGAAAGTGGCTACCTACGCGGCTCTTCCACGCGGATCGCGGGCGGTGACGGGGTGTTCCTCATAGCTGACGCGGGCAAAGTGGGAAGACGAGTCGTAGGCGCATGACCAGGAGAAGGCGGTGTGGGTGACTGGCCAGGAGACGGACGAGGAGATGGGTCATTGAAGGACGCTGCTTGCGACTTCCATGTTTCTTCGCCAGAGTGATACGAGACACGGAGAGCGTCAGGCATCGGGATGGATGGTGCTGGCTTGTACGATTGCAGGTTGAAGTCAGCTGACCGGGGCGACGTGGAGCGAGGAGAGACGATGCCGTCACTATCGGTATCGAAGCCGCCGAAGGTTGTAGGCTGTGTACGGAAACCGGGGGATGGAGGGACATTCAGAGACATGTCTACTGCGGTGTCGTAAGGGTTATGCCTTCCGTTCAGTTCAGCCTCGGATGGTCGCAGTTTAACATGAGGAGGGGATGGCCTACGGTCTGGGAGCGTTTCTGAGTCGCGATTGCTGTTCTTTCCAGCCAATGGCAAGCTAACCATGCTGCCTCCATTCGAGTGCGGCTTCAACAGAGGCGAGTTGGGATTGGCAACGAGAGTGGACGAGCTCATATTGGGGTGGCCGGCGATTGACCCTGCTCTTGAAGTTGGGCGCGACTGTGCGACGCCAGCGTAGAAACCAGCCTCGATGGCGCGAATTCCGAATAAATCTCCCTCGTCCTTTTCACGCTGGTTGAGTTCCACGGTGTCTTCCCTTGGTCCAACCGATTCAGCGTCTTTCTTGACGTGCTTCTGCAACCTAATCACTGTGAGTGCAAGAGTGACCAATGCTCATGGCGTATACTCACTTCCTGCGGTCAAAGAATAGCTTGACGCATCCAGCAAGAATTGTCGCCGCAAGGAGAATCAAGAAGACGATGCTGTGTTTGTCAGACCCATTGTGCACTCAGTAGGGACTGTGATCTCCTACACGTATTTGTACGCCAACTGCAAGTCACCGAACCAATTCGACATTATGGCTTAGGTGTGGGGTATGATAACGAAGTTGTGGAGCAACGAGCTCGGATAGGTTGGGTCAAGTCCTCAGACCAGGGTGTGGGTATCCTCCTTGGACTGGTAGTGGCGAGAGGCTTCCTGATCCGGTAGTCGAAGGTTCGAGTTGAAACCGAGTTTGCGAAGGTGAAAAGATTGTGATGCTCTACACAGCAAGGTGTTGGTAGTATGTCGAGCAAGTCCAAACGCGGAAAGCAATATGTCAAAAATGAAAGGACGTGTGCTTGATACACACTGTAAAGAGGGACTTTGAACGCGGATGCAAACACCAAGAAACCGAAGAAAGCTAAAGAAAAGAGCGAGGACCTGGAGATAAAGGCAAGCTACTGTAGGCGCGCAGGCTATCTCTGTCTGGGGCGGTACGAACGAACGGTGTCTGTCGGCACGTTCGTTATGATCTAAAAGCGGAATGGCAGGCTGGCTCAGGATCCCTGCCATTAAAAGCGAGGCTGATGGCCAATCGAAGAGTGTTGTGCTGTGGATGCCTTCTGAAAAGGAAGCCCAGTTCGCGAAGTCTAGCTTTTCTAGTCATGGCAGCGTTTTAAGCTTGGTTCACCGGCCTGTCCAAGGAAGGCCAGCCTTGCACCTTGTCCCGGCGTCTCTGTACGGTGTTTTTCTTCTGATGATTGAGAGATGAACGACCGCCTTGGTCGAACTTGGTAGCCACCTGAGGTGCCATAGCTGGCTGACCGCAATCGCTGAGCACAAGGCAATGGCTACTCTGAGCCTACGAATCGCATCTGCGTGGCGAGCATCAGGCGTCTGGCAACATCTGGTTGAGAGCGCGAGAGTTCTGTGATTCGCTGCTGGTCCCGTCGTGCCCCTGAAGCTATGCGGGGACGACCGCAGGAACAGGACTGGCGGCAGCCGGCAGCCCACTCTCGCGTGCTTGGCAGGGGAAAAGAAAGACATGGCGGATCCACAATCTAAGTCGAGCACCAGAACAGTCAATGCAGTCACCTATTCGAGGCCAAGGAATCACGCGCATGGGCCGTGGGAATCTTTCGCCACTGCTTCCGACGTCAGACCGCAACCCAACCCTCGTGTTTCTCGGTGATTTTCCTGCAGTCGACGGACTCATGCCAGCCATAGCCTGACCTGACATGTCGAGCTAGAATAACCGCTTGGCTTTCGAGGCGCAGAACACGACAAGCTGCATGCGCGCAAACAGACGACCCTTACTCGGCTGTATATGCCATACGATGCTCTGTATCACCTGCTGTAGGGAGATGTGACAGGAGCAGAAGGCACGTTGAATGTCGCACCAGCGTTCAAGCGGCACGCCTCCGTGCAAACAAAACACGGAATTGTCGTCTGACTATGCATCCTGCGGGGGAGCGGATTCGTGTCAACAGCGACCGGAGCGAGCCTCAATGCGGGCAGATGCCTTCTGCGCCGCACAGCATGGGCTCGCTCCAAATATCGAACCCGCACGCGTGCGCCCGATGACGCTCCCCTCCACGAATCCATCGTCGACTGTCGTTTTTGGCAAGTCTTCGCTTTCACAGATCGCCGTCCATCGTCATCTTGTCGTGCACTCTTTGCGATCTGGAATATCGACGGTAAATGAGGGTCCGCGCTGGCGCTTGCCGGTCGCGAAAGCTATCGCAAGCGTGCCTTGGTGTCGGCCGCTTTGCCGCTTGTTCAGTGCCTCGTCGTATTTTGGCGCCAGTGGGTGCTCAGAGTCAGGAAGGGCACCAATTTCAACATCATCATGCAGAGCACGACAGAATCTGCCTGCGAAATGGCAACTGCAAACTTCATCTTATTCTTTCCTGGTAATAAAACCACGACAGGCCGCTTGAGGCCCTGAAGCTACCGGTACCAGACTATCGATTCCGGAGCATGGATGAGCAGGAAAGTGGGGAAAGGAGAAGATCAACCGCAGAACAAAATGTCGCTCAGCCTTGCTGCCGACAGAGCTATCACGTGTAGGATCTCGTGTTGTGGCTTTTTGTCCTTCTGTTCCTTCTTCCGTCGCCTTCTGTTGGCGCTGGCTGGAGAACAAACGGTTCTGCGGTGAAGCAAGGACTGTCCTGTGGAAGGAGAGTCTTGGCGACAACTCGCCATGTCTTTCGTCATCGATTGCTCTTCACAAAACCCGGTTGCGCCCAAGATGGATAGCAAATACTCGCCACACTCTGCCTGTTGCTAGAGCTAGCAGTAAATCCAAAAATACATTGGAGGCCATCGCGAAATGGTTTCATCGAGCAAAGCGTCCGACAACCCCTCCAAAGTCATCAAGACAGAGCCGCTCGTCAGTCGATCAACATAAATCGAGTGGCCTCGATCAACAAATTGATATGGAGTAGGACTACAAAGATGCCAAATGGGCAACCTTGGTCTCGTAGGCTTATGCTGCAGCCCACCAGACCAGAATTATCTCTAATACCACGCAGCATCACATTCAAGGACCCTGAAGGCACCGAACGTCTATGGGAGTCCGCCGAGCGCCTCACCCGCCCTAAAGGCTGCGATATCGACGCCATTGGCGTGGCCGCCATTCTGGAAGACCCATCTAGACCCAACAACACGCCTCTCATTGTCCTGCAGAAGCAATGGCGAGCGCCTGCTGATGCCGTAGTTATCGAGATTCCGGCAGGCTTGATGGATCCTGGTGAGAGCGCGGAGGAGTGTGCGATCCGCGAGTTGAAGGAAGAAACGGGATACGTGGGTAAGGTGATTGAAGGGGACTTTGGAGTTAGTCCTGTGATGTTCAATGGTAAGCAGAGTTTTGAACCCTGTGGCGTCGCCAACCCACTGTGCAGTCACTCTTTGCTGACCACGTCCAGACCCCGGTTTCTGCAACACGAATCTCAAGATGATCCAGGTCACGGTTGACATGTCTCTCCCGCAAAACCAGAATCCGCAGCCCGAGCTTGAACCTGGAGAGTTCATCGAGACCTTTACTGTTCCGATGACTGATCTCTACGCGGAGTGTGTCAAGTTCGAAAGAGAAGGCTACGTAATCGATGCGAGGGTTGGCACGCTTGCACAAGGTGTTGAGTTTGCGAAGAGGTGGAAGCTCACTTGAGAGTGCTGTTTCATGATGTGGGATGACTTGAAGGGCACCCAGTGGAAACAAGTGTGGAGTGAGGACGTTGATGTATGCTCAACAACCACCGTTTCCATTACCTCTAGAGCTGGCCGCTTCAGAAGACGATGTCGTTGACATCATACATGGATTGAATTACTCTTTGTAACCGAACGATGGTCGCTTCAGAAGACGATGTCGTTGACATCATACATGGATTGAATTACTCTTTGTAACCGAACGATGGTCGCTTCAGAAGACGATGCCCTTGACATCATACATGGATTAAACTACTCTTTGTAACCTAACGATGGGTCGCATCAGTGATTGTTCGAAAATATCGTTGACGGTTGATTCTAGAACTCGCTTCGCCCCTTAGCATTGCATACTGCATTTCTACAATGTATCAGGGATGTTTGCCCCAGGCGTACATGAAAGCTACCTATCTGATCACCAGCGGAGTATGCCTGGTGCAACCAAGATTGAAGTCAACATAGAGATTGAAGTCAACATAGAGATCGAAGTCAACATAAGAAATCGAAGTCAACATAGAGATCGAAGTCAACATAGAGATCGAAGTCAACATAGAGATCGAAGTCAACATAGAGATCGAAAGTTGTGCTCCTCACTGAAGTAGCACATGAAGCGCTGTGTCGACACCGTGGTAGACTTGAAAGCTCGGCTGGTCTGGTTCTCGTCCCGAGTTGCACTTTTCGTCCTACAGAGTCGCAGTGTCGTTGCGCCAAGAGCAAAGCTCAAGATTCTCGTCACAAGTCTGCACCTAGCTCTTGACCTTGACCTTTCAGATTCTCGATCTTCTAGTACACGGCGAGGCCGTGAACAGCTTACTCTTCCATTGAATTGACTGGATCAGACTTGCTGCTCTCTGTATGAGAAGTATGGCCTTGGGCGCTGGATTGTGGTGTTCAGTTGCTTGACGTCAAAGCTCCAGGAGCTGCTTGCCCAAACGGTCAACGCCGACAGCGGAAGCACGCAATTTCGACGCGACATCATTGGCTCAACACACACCCTCAACTTTTTGACGGCTGTTAACGGCAGTCCAGAACCATTATTAATCGCAGGTAGCGTCATAATTTGGTTTCCATGTCGCTTCTCCACTGTGCCTCATGGCAACAGTCGCGTGGTGAGCGTACCCCAACCATAATCCTCAGACATGAGCGTTTCCCGCAGGCTGCTCGCCGTCGCGCGGCGACAGGCACCGATGTTGCAAAGCTGTGCCAGGACAGCTTCACGATGGTCAATCCTCCAAGCAAGTAGAGGCATACATCAACAACCGCCACGCAATGCTCAACACAACGCGGCAGCTAGAGCGGAGGAAGATTCTGTACAGAGCGAATCGCTCAACCCAGCATTGTCCTTTCCGTGCCTTGACGCACTCGAATCGAAATCCGCTTCCCTCTCGAAACGCTCGACCGCAGGCCCTGAGCCATCGTATACGTCCGGGCATACCGAGATTTTTCATTCGAAACAGCCTATACTTCTGGACTGGGGCGGTGTATTGCCACAATTCGACGTGGCATACGAGACCTGGGGAAGCCTGAACCAGGACAAAAGCAACGCCATATTGCTGCACACTGGCCTTTCAGCTTCAAGTCATGCACACAGTACCGAGTCGAATCCCAAGCCAGGGTGGTGGGAGAAGTTCATCGGGCCGGACAAGCCTCTGGACACCACCAAGTACTTCGTCATCTGCACAAACGTCATTGGAGGATGCTACGGTTCGACGGGACCTTCTTCAATCGATTCAACGAGCGGCAAGCGCTATGCGACACGATTTCCCATTCTGACGATGGAGGACATGGTACGCGCACAGTTCCGGCTGTTGGATGACCTGGGCATCCAGAAGCTATACGCAAGTGTAGGATCCAGCATGGGTGGCATGCAGAGTCTCGCGGCCGGCAACTTGTTTCCTGAGCGAGTCGGTCGGCTTGTCAGCATCAGTGGCTGTGCGCGCAGCCACCCCTACAGTATCGCCATGAGGCATACACAACGGCAAGGTAAGCCAAAGAGCCGTCTTCTACTACGTATATGCATGGGCTGACACCTTACCATAGCACTCATGATGGACCCCAATTGGGCTCGAGGCTTCTACTACGATAGCATCCCCCCACATGGTGGCATGAAGCTGGCTCGTGAGATCGCGACCGTCACATACCGAAGTGGGCCAGAGTGGGAGCTACGGTTCGGCCGTCGTCGCGCAGACCCGTCGCGGCCACCAGCGCTCTGTCCTGATTTCCTCGTCGAGACGTACTTGGACCACGCCGGTGAGAAGTGGTGTTTGGAGTACGATCCCAATAGTCTGTTGTATGTTTCGAAAGCCATGGATATGTTCGATCTGGGTCAGGAGCATCGCAATCGTGTCAACGAGCGCAGGGCTGCAAATGCAAGCAAAGTACAGGCATATCTTGATGGCAAGGGTACTGAGTCTGAAGCCATCGCTGATGCTTGCAGCTTGACCCTTCCCGAGCAGCCATACGAAGAGAAAGAACAGCCTGCAGACTTTGACGAAAGCAACGCCCCTACGGCTGACGGGAGCGAGCCGCCAGCCGACTTGGTTGCGGGTCTTCGACCGTTGGCCAACACCCCAGCACTAGTTCTAGGTGTCGCGAGCGATATTCTGTTTCCTGCGTGGCAGCAGCGCGAGATTGCAACGACGCTGAAGCGCGCAGGAAACAAGAACGTGACACACATCGAGCTGGGTGAGGAGAAGAGCATGTTTGGTCACGACACTTTCCTTCTCGATCTCGAGAACGTCGGTGGCGCAGTCAAGTCGTTCCTTGGTTGAGACAATGAACGGCGGGCTTGTCATTTCTTGTGTTCGGCCCTTCTTTCTGATGGTACATTGCGCCTCTAAACCAATGGGACACATACAGCATCTAAGCGTGCTTTGCATTGCATGGCGTTTTTGGCTGGGCGAAGATTTAGTCCCTATCGTAGCTTTATTAGCGCTTCTGGTCGTTAGCAGCAAAGGGGGGTGTTGGGTTGCCCAAGAAAAGCAGTGTGTCGTACTCAACACACGTTACACAGTGAAACAGTACCGTGGTCGATCTCATGTCCAGATGTGTTGCGGATCCAAACTCCGCTGTACCTGCGCACTAATTTCACCTTGGGTACCAGCAGCATCTCTGTTGTGCTGCATCTGATAAACTACCTATGCATACCAGAGTTTGGCGTTTGCGCTTGTCGATCCACTTTCCCTTTCCCATCGACTGCAGAACTGTTCCCTCTGTTGCTATTCGTGCCCTTACCACCCCCGCAGACCCAATGCTTGGCCTCCTCAACTTAATAGACAGTCGTTGTCCGCACCGAGGACCTCCCTGATCGTGACTCGTGCTTCCCCTCTTTCAGTCTGCTCTCTGTGCGAGGAGACGACTACGCGATATTTTTTGCAATGGCATCTACCGCATCTCAGAAACCAGAAGATCGCGAGGGAAAGGACAAGTACACAGGAAAGCAGGTATTCGAGGTTGACGAATGTACATCTAGTCAGGCCAGCAGCGAAGCAAGCGACAACTCACGCACCTTGTGGCAAAACGTCAAGAAGTACCGCAAAGTTACCTACGTTACATTCGGTCTCACCTCCGCAATCCTACTCTATGGCTACGACAATGTTGTGGTTGGCACCGTCTCTGCCATGCCAATATTCCAGTAGGTTTTCCAACTCCACCTAGGATCGATTTTCGTCACCTGCCACAACCGATGCTAACAAGTGGGTTCAGAAAGGACTTTGGTATCTTTTACGAGGGTAAATGGATCCTCCCATCGACGTGGCTCGCTCTCTGGAACGTTGCATCTCCCATAGGCGGAATGGGTGGCTCGGTCTTTGGTGGATGGTTGCAAGACAAGATTGGACGTCGTCTTGCACTGGCCATCTCATCCTTCCTTTCTGCTCTTGGCGTTGCCATCATGTACATCTCGTACCTACCGGACGATGTCACTGGCCGACGCGTTGCGTTCCTAGTGGGCAAGTTCTTCCAGGGTGGCGCGATCGGTGCTGTTATGGCTGCATGCCAGACGTATATGTCTGAGATCCTACCACCCGCTCTACGAGGATCTGGCATGGCTTTCTTCCCCGTCTTCACTTTGCTTGGTCAGCTCACCGGTGCACTGGTCATCTTCGGTGCGCTGGGCGCAGACAACGGCTACGCCATCGCGTTTGGGTCCCAGTGGCCTTTCTCCTTCATTCCTATCGTTGTCGCCTTTTTCATACCAGAGTCACCTGTCTATCTTGTTCGCAAGCGCAAAATCGACAAGGCACATGCTGCGCAAGCACGACTAGATCCACCTGGCACGGACACGAAAGCTATAATTGACAAGCTTCTTGCGGACATTGAGCACGAAGAACAGTCTGGCAAAGTTACATTCGCCGAGTGCTTCCACAAGAGAAACTTCCGCCGCACCTTCATCGTCATGTTCTCAAGTGCTCTTCCTCCTATCTTTGGCATTCCATTGCTTGCCAAGGCATCCTACTTCCTCCAGCTCGTCAACATGAAGGCCAACATCTCAATCATTTTTCTCATTTTGGGTATCGTTCTGGGACTGATTGCCAATTGCGTGTCGGTCTGGATTATGGCTCGTGTTGGCCGAAGGCCACTGGTACTAGTGGGTCTTCTGACATCCTCGGCCCTTTGGCTGTCCATGGGTATCGCGAACTGTTTCACGGTTACACCCGCTGTCACATGGTATGTATTACACTGGACGTCATCGTTGCCCTCTACTAACGCTCTTATCAGGTGGACCGCAGTATCCATGATGCTCACCATCACCGTAGCTGGCGTAAGCGTCTGGCCTGCATCCTTCGCCATTGCCGCCGAGACCTCCTCCCTACAGCTCCGCGCCCGTACCCAGGGCCTCGGCTGGTGCGTCTCAGCACTCGCAACCGCTGTTTCTGGTCTCGCATTGCCCTACGTCTTCAATCCTGACGAGGGCAACCTCAGAGGCAAAACAGGATTCACTTATCTCGCAACTTGTCTGGCTGGTGCTGCTGTAGCCTGGTGGCTGATACCAGAGATGAAGGGCAGAAGTGCAGCGGAAATCGATAGGATGTTCGAGTTGAGAATGAGCGCGCGTCAATTCAAGGGCTGGAAGAGCGAGTCGATTGAAGAGCTGACTGTACGAACTTGAGCTTTATCGACCCGTCGTTGATTCTTCCCTTTGGGCGCAGATCTATGCCAACTATGCAACCTTGCGGCCACTGGCGAACAGTAGCACTCCAAAGTTAGACTCCATCCGAAGGGCGAGACGTTGAGAATCTAATGCTCCATCTTACGAGGGCTCGATGGTACACGTAACGACATGCCTAGAGGCTCTATCAACGATGTTAGATCTGGCTGATTGTTCCCTTCTTCGGCCGTGGTGCATACTCAGATGACTGCTTGCGTATACAGACGCTCCGAGCCATGCATGCAAACCATGCCTCCCTTCTGCAACCTCAATCCACATATCGTGCGTGTGACCCCGCGTTTTTGCAGATGAGAACACCCAGACGCAAACATCACGGCGGCGGCAAGGCGACGTCGATGTCAGCAACGCATGGTCTCTGGAAAGACGCAGCAAACCAGGCCTGCGAAATAGAGGTTCGGCGCTCTGACAACGGATCGGATGGCGGTAGTTTTCGAATCCGGGTTGCAAGACGCTGCACTCCTAAACAACGCAGGTTATTGCTTAGTCCTAGCGTCTCGAGGTGATCTGCAGGGCGTCGTCGATCCGGGGGGACTGGAGTAGAAGCGGGTCTTGATGTGGGGCCGCATGTGGAGCCAGTGCAGTGGAGATTGTTGCTGGGGTTACGCTGCTTTGTTGCACTTGTCCGAGCTACGGAGTGGCACAGATCTGCATTCAGAGTATTGTAATTCAGAACTCAGCATCACTAACCACGCTGCCTTATTGCATGAAAGGGAGACGAGTGCACGAGCTAAATGTTAGCATTTAAAAAACTAATTACAGTTCGAAGACAGGCAACGTTTTCACGGTGGAGTGTACAAGAAGGTGTGATGAATATTAGAATTAATACTTGACCAAGCAATATGGTCTTGAGCTATGCATTGCAGAGCCCCAATTGTGCGCCTTGAACATCCCCCATCATGTACGCTAAAAGACCAAAATCTAAGCATGAAACTGTAGTAAGGTCAGCACGATTCGTCACACCCAACGCCTTCACACTAACCAGAAGCAGCACATCATAGAGTGATGTCAGGCAGTGTGATATCAGGCAATGAGATGTCCGGCAAAGCAATGCTGGGGCTCACGTCGGGACTCACGTTGACTGAGTTTCCATTACCCGCCTGGTTGTTGCTGCCTGCGGTGTTTCCGTTTCCATTGCCGTTGCCTGCAGAATTGCCATTGCCATTGCCGTTTCCATTCCCATTGCCGTTACCGAGGAACTTGTTGCCACTGCCTGCAGTTGGGTTGGTGATGGAGCCGATGGTGTTGGTAATGCCGTCGAGAAGGCCACGCTCCTTGAAGTTGACTGTGTTGCCGTTGCCAGCTGAGTTTCCAGAACCGGCTGTGTTTTCGTTTCCGTTGTTGTTGCCAGCTGAGTTGTCATTACCGTTCTTGTTGCCATTACCGTTGCCGTTGTTCTTGAAGACATTGTTGTCGCCGGCACCAGGGTTGGTGATGGAGCCAAGAATGTTTGTGAGACCAGAACCAAGGTCACGATCCTTCAAGATGGAGGGAAATGTGACTGTATTGCCATTTCCGGCCTTGTTACCGCTGCCTGCAACATTTCCGTTGCCATTGTTGTTGCCAGCGGAGTTGCTGGAGATAGATTAGCGGAGGAAGCATGGTTGTCTTAAAAATACTCACTCGTTACCGTTGCCGTTTCCGTTCTGGTTGCCGTTGCCCTCGAAGACGTTGTTGTTGCCGGCACCGGGGTTGATAATGGAGCCAAGGATGTTGCTGAGCTGTGGTGTAGGCGCAGAAAGAACGGTGGAGGAGAAGGAGAAGAGGGACACAGCGATGAATGTGGTGGTCTTCATTGTGAAAGAGGTGGAGTATGCAACAAGCGGAATAGTGCTCAAAGTGAAAGTCGAGAGTGGTGTGCAGGCCGAAGTGATTGAAAGCGGGAGATGAGTAGTCCAGAGTAGAGCTGTGCGACCTCTAGATAATGATCGTCCCTAGCAGATCATCCTCAGCACATGCTCCTGACACCTCTGGTTTCCCCATCTGTTGAATACTTGTCAAGCCTCGTCCGTCATTGCAGATTGCAGAGAAGCGATATACTTTCCATCTGGCAGAGAGCTAAGATCCACCCTTTCATGATGTTCTTGTCGATCAACCACAGACACCACAAACCCTACCCAATTAGAACTATCAGCAACAAGTAGCCGCTTGCCCATTTGGTCGCTCGGGTAGTGAAATTGAGTTTTGTAGCCTCGCCGAAGCCTTAGCGTAAGACGGAGCGATCTTCGGTTATCAAACTTCCGAGCGGAGGTCGACTGCACGCCACACATGCCTGTGTGATGTCAGGTTCCGCAACATGGCAAAAGGCGTGCATATGGATGTTGTACTATCCGTGACAGCACGTCTAGATGCTCAATCGCTTCAGAGGTGTTGTGGTAATCATTCGTCGCTACGCAGTTGAAGTTTTGAGAACAGATCTTCGTGAGTTCAAGCGGCTCCTGACGATTGTCACTTAACCGTGTCAGAGGGATCGGAATCGCAATACCGGTCAATTCTGTGGACCTTTTGGCACTTGCGGGTTCCTGCTCTTGGGCACGTCATTGAAGATCAATCGCCTAAATGGGTTAGTAAATTTGGGGCGCATCCTTTTATGGAAGGAATGATCGGCAACTAGTAAGGATGTAGTGCGAGTCATATCTCGGGCGGAGGTTTGTCCAACTTGACACCATGATCATCGATACATCAGACGCTGCTACTACTACCCTCGACGCTGTACCCAGAGAACTCGATGTGCTAGCATTCAGCTTTCTGCTTGCCCTCCACTGCCGATGCGCTAGACAAGAACGCAAGGACACTTCAGCTTGATGTTGGACTAGCGTCCCGAAAACAAGCAATACCTACTGCGTCCTCTCAGCTGTCTCCGGTCAGCACGACTGGACAGGCACGGCTCTTTGAGCGTGGTTGTGAGTATTGAAACCATGTCCAGAAGCAATGGCACGACTGTAGTCATAAGCACTGGACAAAGCTTCTTCGTGAACGCCTTCACTATGATTGCTTAATAGGCGCTTTGTATCGACCATGGCAGGCTGTTGTATTTTGACATGTCTATATGCGAATGTGTAGATCTTGGTTTTCCAGGGTGCTGCTACTCTGAGCCCTAACCTACTGATTTGGAATAGCGCTTACAACTATTTTCCAAGAGCTTATGTTGCTTGATCTTCCCTCAGCCCTTGGTTTTCCCAAGGGCATGCACCCTGTCCTAGCCACCAACGGCCTGATTGCAGGAGATGAGGATGCGCTTGGAAGGCTACGACTCATTGGCGTCGTCCCCGCTGTCGTTTCCACGCTGGTAGGCGGTATTCCGCTGCGTCTTGGAGACTTTCCCCCCACCAATGCTGCGTATCAATCCAACAACAACGGCTTGTTCAGCGCCAATGCAAAGTGCACCATCGTGCCGGATGTCCTCTCTGGGCCGGGGCTCTACCCAGAAGCCGTCGATATGACATTCGTCACCGCGCCAACACCTCGTTACTCCATCAAGGTCCTAAACAGTATCATCGACTAACCGACGTTGCTGAATGGACTCATGACGGGCCTGTGGCAGCAGAACACCCATTTCCTTAATGAAAGCACCGCCCAGGCACAGTTTAGATGCGGGAACGTCATACTGGGTCTTGCGGCGAGCGGTGCTGGAACTATATCTGGTACGCTGCAAGGAAAATATGCAGACGTGCATGGCTTTTCGGCTTGTGCGCAGTTGGTGGGCTATACGGCTCAGAAATGTCAAGGTCTGGAAAGCGCCGCATGATGCGGAGGTAGCTGCTCGTAGCTAACTCACTCTTTTCTGAAATCCGCCGGTCGCAACGCAAGTGTGATGGTATCAAATAGTATAGGAGTTGTTGCTTTGTAGAAAAGCATCATGTGTTTCCGTCATGACAGTTTCCTGTTTGTTTCCGGTCTCTTACTGCCCGTCCGCGCCACACCAACATCCCTTGCTTCCTCTTCGTCACTGGCGTCATCGTAGTAGTTCGACATCTTGACCCGCCCATTTTTCTCTTCAACGTCTTCTGGTAGTCTTGGCAGTTCCTTATCCCTCGTCTTGTCACCTATTACCATCTCTATCCTTTTACCACCTGGAATGTCCTTCTCTTCCATGCTCTCCTGGCTATCGACACTCTTCCAGCTTCCGCTGTACTTCGGCAACTCGACCATACTCGGTGTCATGGTTCTTGGTACACTGACTTCGCTCCACACCAGACGAAGCAGAGGAGAGAGACAAGGGAGGCAGGCGGTCAGTATGCCTATGTCAACTTCGATCTGGGACCAAACGGGGATCCAGGCCCATGTCCTGTTGAAGCTGTTAGATGGGCTGTGGTTGAGCAGACAGTGAGGCTGAAATATTCAGTGCAAGGGGATGAAAAGCAGAGAGGCCACTGATATATACGCGAGAGCTCCGGGAGACGTACCAGCTTGAATCCGCCTGCTGCCATCCCACACCATGCTGAATTTCGTTGCCACTCGTGAAAATTTCACAGAGACGCATGGTGCTTGCTACAACAGGAATGAGGCCAATGGAGAAAATGACGATGAGAGCCGCTGTCAATGTTGTCAGATTTAGGTCATAAAAAGTGATCGAAATGAGGACCCAAAGGGAGCAGAACAGAACTCACTCCTTTGTCGCTTGTTGAATTTCAGCAGGGGTAGCAATGGTAATGGATACAACAGCAGCACCACGTCAGTAAATACATTTATGGCACCTTGAACGTGCATGAACACTGTGCTGTCAATGCACATTATGGGAAGCTGCTCCAGATTCCAGGCTGCGCTGATGGGTAGACAGGAGAAGATCTGGACCTGTGAAGCGTAAACACGATGATACTAAAAGTGGGCACAGATACTGACAAGGACGACAGCAACGGTAAAGGCTGATATTAACCCAGCCGTTGCCCAGATGGCGCGTGACTGGACGATGAGAGGTAGACCTCGCTTCCCGGAGCCAATGCGATGGAAGAGTGCCAGAACGGACATTTTCACTGCCCTAAAGAATAATTTAGAGGTTGAGTTGTAAACGGGAAAGCGAGCATACCAATTCGCTACAAAGTATACCAGCAGGTTGATCCATTTGTACTACTCGAGGTTAGATTGATGTGCTGATGCGCAACGCACACATCTCACCATCAACATGAGTTCGAAATCCTCTTTGTGGAGTTCTGATGAGTGTCGGCCTCTCCCGTGTTCGACTTGTAATATGATAGTGGCTGTCTGAGCCAATCCCAAAGACTTCGGCTTCATCAGCTCGTCCGAAAGATAGTTGTATTGGCGACACATACAGCGGCAACCAAGATGAAGAGATCATCCAACCCGAACTTTTTTACTATAAATCCTCGCGTGAAGAAGCTGGATGTCTGTCAGTGTTATTTCGTACCAATTCATAGTGAGTGTACTGACCGAAGCAGGACGAAGAAAACAGCGACAGTGTACTGTGCCATGGTGACGCGATTCAACAACGGGCCTTGATTGGAGGCAGCTGACATAATGATGTGCCCCATATCAATCCGTATGCCGATATTTCCTATGATTTGTGGTTCCAACAAAAAACATGGAGTCCTCCAACTGACGCCAGACTCGTTAGGAGGGGAAAGTGAAATACTGTAAGAAACAACGGACTGTGGTGTCAAAATGACTGACAGAGGAGCGACAGAAAGCCAAAAAGATGGAAGGTGGGTGAGCGGGGACTTGTGGATTTTTTGTGGGTGGAGACACTTGGTATCGTGCTCCCAAACACGTTCGGCATGGTCCAACAACGTAATGCCGTGGCACTGAAACCCATGCTTCTGGAAGGTTCAGATGGGAAAGCGAAGACGTGCGGCTGTGGGTGCTTCCACCTGGTAGCTGTGATGCAGGTAATGGTGCGGCACGTCCTGTAACAGAACGCGTGTCGAAACTTTAACTCGGCCCAACGACGCGGTCTTGGGCGATGAATAGAACGCGTGCCCAAGGCTTGGGGAATTGAACAGTCTTCAGTGGTTGTATGTTCGCCGTCAGCAAGACTGCAGCTGGGTTATCCGCTGAAAGCGAGGCATGTAATGAGCGATCATCCCAGAACGCCGGTTCGCGGATGCATGAAAGCCCATCCTTACCAACCGACGCGGAGAGACGTGGCAGTTTGAAATAAGGATCAGGTCCCATGCTGTGCATCATCTGGAGTTTGGTGATTTGGTTGTTTGCAGGTCAAGCCTTCTGACGCGGATGTTCTCTCTGTATCACGTGTCGTACGGAAGGATTTGGCTGGTGTGACTGAGCACAGGGAGTAGTTTAGTTGCGAGCGTAACATTGTAGAGCGGAACAAGATGAAAGAGATGTCTACATGCTTGAAAGTGCGCTTACTGTGTTGTCAACAGGTGCAGCAACAGTCCATCGTAGAAAGCACAGCATGGACGCAACAAGGTCGAGGGGTTGACAGTCCCTCGACAGATGTCACAGGTCTTGCCTAGGAAGGTCAGAACGGCTAAGGTCTGGTTACTCGACAGTCGACAGCTCAAACCACAGCAGCTAACAATTCTGTAATGCTGACTAGCTGTTGGCAAGCCGGCATGTCCTGCTCGTTTTCGTGACGCTGTCGCGGCCAGACCTGAGTCGACTTGGACGCTGCCGAGACGACACCACGACTGTTATGCCATAGTGTGCAGCACTGCACATCTCAACGGCCAAGGGCCTCCGGTAGCTACGAGCATTCGTCAAGAACATGTGTTCGCATGGCGATAAGCGAGAAGGAGTTGATTGGGACCAAGAAGAGAAGGAGGCTGTGACCCCAGCATGCAGCGTCACGACCACGGAACACGAGCAGATTGCGTTTTTGGATCGAGAACGTTTGGTGTGTTGTGTTGTGTTGTGTTGTGTTGAGCTGCTGATCTCACCTGACCTGGTCTGATCTGGAGTGTTCGTTCAATGAGGCGAGGATGCGGAAGATCCGATGCGGCCTAGTGTGGCGCGCGCGAAGGACGATTACCGGCTCCACGAGGGGATGCGTTCCTCTCACGTCATGGTGTCCGAATGAACGGCTTCCTCGCCAGCATGGTTGTAAGATTGCGGGGAGCGCATCCCTGTGCAGCCTTGGAAGAAGCACAGCCGCTGTAGCCCGCGGGGAAGAAACGCCCACTTGAGCACGGCAGGTCAAGCTCATGCCCTTTCACCGTCGGTAAGCTGTAAGCCCATCCAACAAACCGGGAAGCTGCGGTTGAGCTTGTCTGCTTGTCTGCCTACCACCTTCCACAGCCTCAACGACCACCTACGCTCTTCCCTCGAGCGTCGAAAACGACCATTGCGTGAGCAGCAGTCCACCGGAGCTGCCGCACTCGTGCATCGAATGATTGCGCTGTGAAGTGAGCGCTGGTATGTTCGCTCCCGCACATGCACATGCACATGCACATGCACTCGCCCTGTGCAACCACCTAGTTCCCCTCTGCCCTTCTATGAGCATCCTTTCTCGCCCCAACCGCCACCGTCTACGCTCCCTGTGGACGAGTAGCGGACGCCCGTCTTCACCTACTGACGATATTCCTCCCAGGCCAGATCCTACCACCAAGAGCCCCAGTTCCCTCAATCCCCTCGCAAAACTGACACGACACGCGAGCGATCCTACTCTGCAGAACGCTCGCAGCTCTCCACCTTCTGCCCCCTTGTCTTCCTCGGCGGTAACAGCCAAAGCCAACATGCAGGGCGACGCTACCATTACTTTCACGCAGCCGGGCGTGCAGCCGCCTGTCTATGTCGTCACTTCCCTCAGCACGCCGCCATGGGCACCTCTTGAGCTGAAGCCGAGCGAGGAGAAGACGCCGTCTGGCGACATGGTCTTTGAGCACAGGTTTGGCAACGTCGCCGAGGGTAGCTACCAGTACAAGATCCGCATTGGTGAGGGACATTGGGTTCTTGACGAGTCCAAGGAAACTGGTGCGTAGTATCATGTCTCTTCCTAGCTCTTTTTTTTTGACACAGAGTAGCTGCAGATGAGCTCGGCAACCGCAACAACGTCGTTCACGTCAGTCCCGCGGAATCCAACGCTGCTATCGACCGTACAGCAAATACCAAAGATACGCTCGATCGCAAGGACAGCACGCTTGACACAAGTGATATGAATCCAGGACCCATCCCGTTCGTGGTCGTGGAGAAAGCCACCGACCGAAACCAGCCAGAGTATGGCGACGTGCATCCTAGGAGCTTTGTCGTGGACGAGTCCAAGCGCGCTGCCGACCCAGACCCGGACTTTGAAGAAACCAAGACAGACTCTCCCCTCGACACCGAATCACTCAAGTCACCAGAAGTGCCTCTCGTCATGGTCGAGAAGGTGGACGATAAGCCAGTGAATGGGGACGACTTTGGTCAAAATGCAACCAACGGCCGAAAGTTGGCACACGAGCTGGGATCCGCAGATGCATCGCCAGATCGGCTCATCATCTCGCCTGACGAATCCAATGAGCTTGAATCTGAGGACGAGCAAGCCCCACTGTTCCGGCACGAGTCGTTCCAAGATTCCAAGGCATCTTTACCTGAGCCTGCCATGGATGCAATTGAAGAAGAGTCTGTACAATCTTCGACCGACCATACCAGCTCAGGAGACGCCATGGATACACCTTCGGCGGAGTCGCAGGATGAATCACAGGACAACAACGAGCTGGGCCATGGCCCTCTTCTCCCCCACGAAACAGACTTCCGGGACAATGCAGGCGAGCTTAAGAGCATGTCTCTTCTTTCTCACGAGACTGAAGATGAAACAAAAGAGGACGATGAGTTCACCGAAGGGCCCTTGCTTTCCCACGAGACCGGTTTTACCCTACCAGCCAGAGATGACGACAGCGACTATGAAGAGGACGAGCATGACGTAGCTCCGCTGTTACCACACGAAACTGGTTCCTTGTCGTATAAGGTCAGCGAGGCCGCTATCAGAAGCAGTCGCCTTACAAGGGACAAGTATGAAGACGAACCATATCACTACACGCAACACGGCGACGACTCAGACGACGGCGAAAATCACGGAGAGCTGGACCTTGCTCCTACCTTTTCACACGAACGAGACCTGCTCGCTGAAGACCATGGAGCACCCCTGCTTCCGCACGAACGAGGGTCTGCAGCTGAAAGTGTGTCTGGATCTGAGCGATCTAGTAGCATGAGTCCGACAACATACGAGAGTGCTTATCCGGCTCTCGGGCAAGAGATGGACTCTGCTGGTGAAATATTTGGCGGCTCAATGCGCTCTTCATTTTTCAGAACGAGGACTAGCAGTAGTACGCTTCCGAACAAGTTGCCCCGATCGGACGCAGAGGACCTCAATCTCCACGACCTGGGACTGGAAGCCTTCCCCGTCGGTCGTGACCAGATCTATGAGCGTGTGGCAACTATTGGCCGTAAACTTCCCGAAGACGAGACGCACGACATGCCGACCTCACCACAGTCATCGGTTTTTTCGCAAGCTTGCTCTTCGGTCGACCTCGTACCGGTCAAATCGTACCTCTCTTTGGCGTCGGTGCGCGAAGATTCGGAAGAGGAAGACGAGGGGCAAGACGCAGACGTCGAATCTCTTCCCTCACCCGTGTTCATGAGCCAACAGAGCGCTAGATTCGCTCGCGATACAGACCCTCTTGCTACGCCCCATCCTGACGATAGCAAACAGCTTGGATTCGTGCCCGACGAAAAACCTGAGACGGAAACCACTCACGCTGCCGAGTCTAGCGAAGCCGACAGTGTTAGCAAGACTGACGGTGCCAAGGACAGCTCAAAGGGCATGACTAGCCTGTCCGACATTGTCGCTTCGAGAGCAACGGTCATGAACACTCTGACACCACCGCTCACTCCGAGAGCGCTTCAGGCAATCTCTGACAAGGAGACACCCATGACTGCACCCGAGTCAGAACTTCGTCAACGTCGAGAACCTGTGAAGGACAACACCGAAAGCTCGCTGCCTATTCCACGTCCTGACAACAAAGACCAAGGTCTTTGCAGCACTGATCCCCTCGTAGTGACATCGGGCGCCGAGGAACCGAAGCCTAGGAAGAGCAGTCTGCAGGATTGGAAACGGGCTAGGTGAGCTCCTGCATTTCATTGCCTAACCGTAGTCATCGGCTATGACCGCCGTTGAGTATACGATGAATACTGTATCGGGCTCAGACTGACCCAAGACAGCATTGGCGTCCCAGCCGTGGTCGCTGCCGTAGCCGCATGTTACTATCTTGCTGTAGTACGATAGGACGAACGAGCTTTGGTTCGAAACGCGCGTTGAAGGCATTGGCAGATTGCATGACACGTGATGGCGTATGGCGTATGGGTATGGCGGTATTCTGGCGCTTCGGCGCGTTTCCGAGTCATGAACACATCCTCCCTCTACTCTTGGGTCTGCGTTTCGATGTGAAGATTGTGTCTACTTGCTGTGCTATGGACTATCCACTGAACCGGGTATCACGTTTTCGACGCCGTCCATTACTTTTTTTGTTTTGTTGCCTTTTTTTCTTCTCCTTTCCTTTCTTTTTCTCTGCTACCTGCCAACTCGATCTCTCTTCACCGTCTCCCAACATGCCCCGGCAGTTCAACAGGCTTCGTCTGCTCGCGCCCACCCAACTCGGTCACTACATGACCCGCCATCTCATACTTGGCCACACTGCTATCGTGGTCCAGTTCGGCCTTGAACGGCTCGTCGGTCATGGCTTGTGGGTGCAGGGTGCGCTTCTGCAGCCGGCGCCGGCGGTGTAGGAGTGCGAGGACCAGGAGTAAGATTACAGCGGCGAGGCCTAGGACGCCACCCAAGCTGGCTTTGCCGGCTGTTGAGAGGCCGGATGAGGGACGTGGGGATGTTGAGTCTGTGGACAAAGACGAGGAAGATGTTGGGGCGGGTGATGTGATGGTGGTGCTTAGGAGCTGTTGGAGTTTGTGGTTGGTTAGTTTAGTATCCTGATCTCCTCTCCGTCCCCGTGCCTTGATTTAAGAGAACAACAGGTACAGTTTTCAGCTGCTTCAACTTACAGTCACGCTGGAGTACGCCTTGTCATCGATGTTGGCCAGCGTGTCGAATCCCCAGCGCTGCTTGTTCTGCGGCGCAGAGATGTTCTTATCCATTGTCACGAGCCCATCGCTCCGCGCTGCGAAGTGGAATTCCGTCCCGTTCGCGCTGTTCCACAGATACCACGTCCCATCCCCCCAGCTGCCGAAGCGCCAGAAGACGGAGTTGTCGGCCACGTCGCCCCGCAACATGAGCGGCGTTATGGCGCCTGCTGCGTCGGCGGGTTGGGTGCCGATGAAGCCGTTTGCGCCGCTGGCTTTGCAGCGGAGTACGTACGCGGTTGCGTTGATGGGGTAGATTTGCCAGCGCTGGGTTGCAATGTCCGGGTTGGTGTTGTTGAAGAAGACGGCGCCTGTTGTGCCGGCGCGGTTGTACAGGTTGGTGCCTAGGAGGGAGGTACGGTTGTCGTTGTTGACGTACATGGAGTACCACTGGTTTGTGTCAAGATTGGGTGTCGACATGTTGTGTGTGCTTGCTGGGTGGTGGAGTGGTGCAAGGCAGTGAGGTTAATGATGAAAGAGTGGAAATCGAGAGCCAGCCTGAAAGGGGCACATGTCAGACTTGAATCCCATTCTTGTGGTCGGCCTCCAATGCTTGTGCAGTAGCGTATGGAGAGTTGCCAATCGATATAGGAGACAGGCTAGTGTTGAGTTGAGGCTGGGGGCCAAATGCTGTACTTGTACTGCTGTGGAATCCAAAAACTTGGTACGCCCAATCAGCGACGAAACAGACCACTACAGCAGCAGACCACACATAGCTCAGCAGGCGTCCCGCAGCTTCGGGTACAGGATGAGCCAAGCTGGTCCATTCAAAGTAGCAGTGTCAGAAGGATCTCGAGACTCGAAAAACGTGCTCAGCACGCATCAGCGGTGCGACAAATGTGCCCGTCTAGACTTGGGCAGGCTCGGTACGCGTTAGACCAGAGACTGCCTCTTATAGTGGAACCTCTCACTACTCTCGCATCCGATTTAGATGAGCCGGCAACATGGCGGTATTGGTAGCGTCCATGATGTGCGTGATGCGTTTGTTGTGTACTCGACAGAGCACAGCACGACTCCGTGGAGTGTTGTTGTTGTTGTTGTTGGAGGAGGAGGAGGAGGAGGAGGAGTACGGAAGGACGAACGCGAAGAACGAGTCGTCATACCTTCCCAATGAGGAAAGTTAGGTCATGTGCCATCGATCACGGGAGATTCCCGCGCGCGCTTTCCGTGCGTGACCTTTTGTTCGCGCGCGCGCGCTCTGCGCCAACGCCAAACCACCACAACCCGAGCTGCGAGTACGTGACCCAAACTCTCCCACCTAGCCGCGCATACCAACAGTCTCCTGCCGGACGAGCAAATCCTCAAGGCTGACGCGACTAGATCCCAGTGAACGACAAATCCCCGTCACAAGCGAACGGCGGGCGTCTAATCCACCCCGACGAGCGCGGTGCATGACCCAAGAACGGAAAGCAGAGGGAATGGCGCATCTGTGTACGATGCGCTTACGCCGCCTTTGAATCACGGCACGAAGATGACAAGGCGAGCTTCGCACCTAAGCTCTGGGTAGAATCCATGGAACCCTCCCCCGCCCGACCTTGGGCGGGCTTCCGTAGCAAAAGCACGCTCCCCCAGCCGTTCCCACGCGCGTTGAGGAAAAAGTAAAAGAGTCGAAGCCAGGCGCTCTCGGTGCACTCTCCGCTGTTCCTGCGGTCTTAGGGTCGAGGTTCGGCGCTGGGTGTGGGACGCCGCGGGCTGATGACACGAAACAAGTAGTTTTCAATCCGAGCGCCTTCACCTCTCGGTGTCGCAAAGTGGGGATGCGTGGTCATTGTTGCTGGGCGGCTGCTGCTGAAGGAATTCGGGGGAGGTGGACGTGGTTGGTGGTTTGGACCATGCTCCAACATCTGACCGCTGGCAGATGGAAGAGAAAAGGGGGTCCAGTGATGATGTTCCACCGCGCGATGGGGCATTAAAGCCAAAGTCGATCAGGAACCCGTGGTGCTGGATACCTCCCGCTCCGCTGCGCGAGGTGGAAGGTGCCGCGTGGGGCCTTGTGAGAACAGCGAGAGAGCTAATCTGAGGACTTTACTATATATGTTCTTTCTATAAGAAAAGTGAAATAGCTAATCTAAGAACTTTACTATATTCTTCCCTTATAAGAAAAGTAAAAGAGCTAATCTAAGAACTTTACTATATATATTTCTTATATAACAAGTAAGAGAGCTAATCTAAGAACGCTACTACATTCTCTTCTCAAAGAAAGGATCAAAAAAGAGAAGAATTCATCTCATTCCACATGGTTACTTGCTACGATTGAGTTTATGAATATGAACATGGATATGAACATGGATATGAACATGCTTCACCTTTTTCAATTTTTTTATGCTGCATTTCTCCTTTCCTTTCATGCTGCAATGTCATCGAGGAATGCTTTTGGTCGTCGGCTTGGGTAGGTTGGATTTCCTAGGGAAAAGAAAGAGGATCAGAAGAGAGAGGATCAAAGAGAAATAGGATCAAAAAGAGAAAAAAGGAAGGAGAAAAGTGGTACAAATGCAAACCAGGCTACAGAATACATCTTGTCTTGTCTCGTCGTGCCATGTCAGATCAGATCAGATCAAGAAGTCACGACGAACAAGCCGTGGCCGCTCGCTCAGCCCATGTCAGCGCGCGGCTAAAAGTGCACGCCCAGAAACTAACACCACACCCCGTCGACCCTCGCACCCAGCTGACATGGTACGTGGGCGCCACTCTCCCCGGCGAGCGCAGGCCGCTGATGCCGTAGACTCTGCGCCGCTGTTCCACCACCTCGTCAAACCACGCCTGCTCGTCCAGGTCGGTGCACATCCACACGCTGCCTCCGCAGCCAAAGAAGCCGTGGGCAGCCCAGTTGAAGTGGCGCTGGCGGAACGTCTTGGCGGGGAGACGTGTGTGCGAGTTGCTGCGCCGCTAGAACCGGTCTCGCTGTCGCGTGCGGTAGATGGTGAAGCCGACGTAGGCGCCCGTTAGCGCCAGACCCAACAGGACAAACTTGACAAGGAGCCACGTCCAGCTGCCCGACTCCTGCTCTCCTGTCATGCTCGAGGCCGTCTTGCCAGGCTTGGTGTTGCCAGAGGCAGGGGCCTGGCCGGGGTTGCGCTTGTACAGGTTGTCGGCCCTGACGGAGACGATGTCGAAGTTGTCCGAGAGCTCGCCTGTCTCGGCGGAGAAGCCCAGGTAGGCGACGGGCGGGATCTTGAAGTTGGGGATCTCGAAGCACGTCGTGTACTCGTTTTCCGACTTGTACTGCAGGTCGAGCTTGAAGAACGAGTCTTGGAAGTACGTCATGCGGGCTTTGGTGGGGACTTGGGAGTTGCGGATACCGCGGGCCTGTTGGTGTTCCGGTTAGTGTTATCTCTTGTTTTCCACTCAAGCTGGCAGGCACGTACCGAGCAGCCGGCGACCTCGTTGGCCTTGCCGTCGTTGTCCTTGTCGTAGGGCGTCTTGCCGTCGCCGCTCATGGCCATGATGTAGGGGAAGACGGTGCCCGGGCGGTTATTCTTGTACGTGTCGACGAAGATGCCGAGGCCCTCGAAGTTGTCGGCGTGGCCAAAGACGGGCCCTCGCTGTGCGCGCTGCTTGGTGAGCCAGATGGCGAAGCCGTCGCCGTAGAGGTTGCCCTGGCCATGGACCTTGAACTCGACTACAATCTACTCGCGTGAGCGTGAGCGCCTGCGCTTGTGTGGGGGGCACGAGGGGTGGGGGCGGCGCACCTCCCAGTTGGTGGCGGTCAGGGGCACGCGCGAGAACAGCCAGCCGTCGCGCGAGGGCTTGTCCGACGCGAGGCGGATGTACTGGTCGGTCCGGATGATGGTGTCGCCGCCAAAGTCCCACCAGCGGCTCTGCATGTCCGAGTCGAGGTAGGGCTGTGGGTGCGGTTAGGAGGCGTCTGTACGGCGCATGGCTGTGCATGCGGGGCGAGTGGCGGGGCGGGCGACTTACCGGCTCGAGGCTGTGTGTGCGCAGCTGCGTGGGTTGGTCAGCGTGGGAGTGAAGGTGGGCCAGCAGAAGAGCAGCAGCGTACCGAGATGGCCTTGATCTCCGGGTCCTCACTCAGCCCCAGGCTGCTCACGCCCGCCAGGCTCCCCGCCAGCAGGCACAGGCTCGCCCACGGTCTTGTGAACAGCATCGTCGCACGGCGGTCAACGGCTTGTCGAGCTGTCTCGCGCTCCAGTTGGCGATGGCTCGAGGGCGCGAAGAAAGCACGAGGCCGGTGGTGCTTTCGCAATTCGAGTCGTGTCGCAATTCAAGTCGTGACGAAGAGGCAGCTAGGCAGAGAAGCAGAGAAGCGGAGGAGAAGAGAAGAAGAGAAAAGAAGAGAGCTGGTGTGGGTGTGGGCGGCGCACAGGTGGTTGAGCCGCGGAGGATGCTGGTGATGAGTGGCCTTTCCACCTTGACACCCGACACCCGGACACCTTGACACCTTTGCACGCGGGAGAGCAGGGCAGGGGTACAGGGATCCAGCAACGGGCGCGCCACTGCCACCAAGCACCGACCACCGACACGTCCGACGGAGCCCTTGACGTCGACCACTTTTTTGACGTCGACCACTTTCTTGACGCCGCCAACACCGCAGATACAGAGCAACATCAGCCACCCAAAAACCCATACGCCACCAACACTGCAGATACAGAGCAACATCAGCCACCCAAAAACCCATACGCCACCACACATCACACACCACACACCACACACCACATTACTCCACTACCCACACAATGGCCGACGACAGCAAGATGCAGATCATGCGCCAGGTGCAGCAAGAAGCCGCCATGCAGAACGCGCGCATGCTAGTCGAGGTACCCAGCACTCCCTCTCTCCCACCCCGTACCACCCCTCCCAATCCAGCACCTAACCAAGAAACCCAGAAACTCAACGAGCACTGCTTCGAGCGCTGCGTCCCCAAGCCCGGCACCTCGCTGTCCAGCGGCGAGGAGGGCTGCTTCAAGTCGTGCATGGAGAAGTACATGAGCGCCTGGAACACGGTCAGCAAGCAGTACGTCGCTCGCATACAAAAGGAGAGTGCTGCTGGCGGTCTGAGTCTGTGAAGGAGCAAGGGCGAGAGGGCCGAGGCTTTGAGGTCTGGACGACATGGTGGATGAGACAGGTTCAAGATAGGCATGTTGGACAAACACCCTCTGTATCATATTGTACAACATCAGCAAGCGCTGTGTAGGAGAGTATGCGCTATGTGGTATACACCCTATACACCAGAAAACAACGACGCCGCTATGCATAGGCTCGTCTCCACAAACACTACTCAGGCAGAGAATTCAGACAACTGCTCCAGCAGACACCTCCAACAGACACCTCCAACAGACACTCCACCACACACCTCCAACAGACACCTCCAACAGACACTCCACCACACACCTCCAACAGACACCTCCACCACACACCTCCAACAGACACCTCCACCACACACTCAACCACACACCTCCACCACACACCTCAAGCAGCCGGCTTGGCAAACGCCTTCTGTCGCTGCGCATACTCCTTGACAATCACCGAGCAGTTGACCTCCTGGCACAGCCTCTTGCGCCGGCTCGCATCCAGCTTGGTCGCAAACTCCAGCCCGCTCGCCCGCTCCACCGCCTCGACGGGCACCTCAAAGTCGGTCAACGGCTTCTTGTTGTCGATGCGCGCATTCGGCAGCACAAACGCGCCCAGCGCCACCTTGCCGCCCAGCGCCCCGTCCTCGGCGAAGATGACCTTGTAGAAATGCGTAGGCACCGCGACATTAGGCGGCGTCCCAATCATCTCGTAGCTGACGCGCCACTTGCCGTCCGCCTCGCGCTTGGGCAGGTACAGCGGGCCCGTGACAATCCGCACGCTCGGGTAGTGGTGCGTCAGCCTCCGGCAAAAGTCCTCAAAGTGCGCCCAGTAGTCGCGGTTGAAGCCGTCGCCCACCTGCGGGCACATGTTGCTCAGCGCAAACGTGTCGTCCATGGCCTCCTGGCTCCACTTGGCGTCCGCCGCAGGCACCTGGTGGCCGCGGTCATAGCCGCTGCGGAAGTAGTCCTTGAGCTTTGCGCGGAACTTCTCCGGGATGCCTACGTCCTCGACAAACACACTGTGCCTGCGGTCCGCGTTGCTGTTGGCGAGCGACGCCGGCGTGATGTGCTCGGCGACCCACGCTGGGTTGCGCCGCTCGCGGTCATACGACGACGTCAGCGAGGCTGCAGGGCGGAGGTCGTTGACCGGGCCGGGGAATCCATACTGGAAGAGCCCGTTGGGGTCGACGGGCGGCGGACGGCGGGCGGCGGCGGGCGCAGGTGTAGAGGGAACGGCGGGAACTGGGCTTGGTCGCGGCAGGCCGGTGACGGTGGCGGCGGCGGCGGCGGTGGTGGTGGTGGTGGTGGTGGTGACGGGCGTGAGTGGGAGGCTGTCTTTCTTCGTCGAGTACAAGGCCGCTGTTGCTGCTGCGCCGGCCGCTGCACCGCCAGCTGCAATGATGGCAAAGGTGACTTTGGACATGGCTGCGGCAGACCAACGCGGGTAACGGGCTGTAGGCAGCGTCGCTCGCTCTTATGGGCAGCCAACACAGGCAGGAGCGATCAGGTGTCCGGACTGCGCGTGCAGAGTGTCTCAAACGCGTCGAGTCGTGCCCCGGTCCTTCGCTGGCGGCTACTGTCAAGAAGGTCATCCACGGAATTTAAAGAGCCGCCTTGCCCCTTGCGCTCTAGTCCCACACCGACATCTGAGCCTTGAGCCGCATCCTTCTCCATCATCCATCGCACTTTGTCAGCGTTGCACCAGGGAACAAAGACCGTCTTCGGCGACAGGAAAGAGATGGGACGGTGATTGCCAGCAGAAGGAGCTTCGAATCACCGTTGTTGTAACACACATTCACACACCGCCGACATGTCCTCGTGGATATCTCGAGCGACCGAAAATCGCAACGCTCAGCTCATAACGACGGCAGTCGTGTCGGGAGTCGTTGTCGCCAGCACCATCCTCGGTCTGCAGAAGGCGAAGCGCATGTACAGAGTGGCCGACTTGAAAGCTTCGATTCCAGACATCACTGACAACCACCGCTCCACAAGAGTAAGTATGCTCTCGCTGTTGAAATGTCCTTCACCGTTTCGACTGACAGGTCGTATGTTCTAAAGGCTATGCCATGTTTTCGAATGTTCCTAACTTCTTGGGGCTTCTCTTACTTTTCGGGGCTGCTTCCTCACGTGCCTGTTCGACCATCTCGAGTGCCTCAAAACGCACTAACACCGCCCAGCTCACCGAATATGGCGCCGCCTCCAACGTGTTCAAACCCAGCGCTGAAGACGAACGCTCCATAGCTCTCGCAGCCCGTGCCCGTAAGGGCGACTACGACGACGACCTGATCCTCGAGCAGCTGGCCCGCAACCGCGTCTTCCTCGGCGATCCAGGGTTAGAGAAACTCCGCAACGCTTTCATCATCGTCGTCGGTTGTGGTGGCGTTGGTTCTCACGCAGCTGCCGCCCTCGCCCGCTCTGGATGCTCCAAGATCCGCCTGATTGACTTCGACCAAGTGACTCTCTCGTCTTTGAATCGCCACGCTTTAGCCACGCTCTCCGACGTGGGAACGCCCAAGGTCCATTGCATCCGCCGCCATCTCGAGAAAGTCACGCCGTGGACCCATTTCGAATGCCTCAACGCCTTGTTCTCAGCGCAGAGCGCCCCGACTCAACTATCCTCTCTCAATGGTCAAGCCCCAGACTTTGTAATCGACGCCATCGATAACATCGACTCCAAGGTCGCGCTCCTGCACTACTGCTACACCAACTCGATCCCGGTGATTTCCTCCATGGGCGCCGGCTGCAAGAGCGACCCGACACGTCTCTTCATCGGCGACATATCCACCTCGACCGACGACCCTCTATCCAAATCAACACGGCGCAAACTGCGGCTCCTGGGCGTCAGCTCCGGCATCCCCGTCGTGTACAGCACAGAGCGACCGGGGCCCGGAAAAGCCGAGCTGCAGCCCCTCAAGCAGGAAGAGTTTGAGAAGGGCAACGTGGGCGAACTCGGCGTACTAGCAGACTTCCGCGTCCGCATCCTCCCCGTCCTCGGCACCATGCCCGCCATCTTCGGGCTCAGCGTCGCCAACCACGTCATCCTGCACATCACCGGCTACCCCAACGAATACCTGCCCAGCAAGAGCCGCGACAAAATGTACGACGGCATCCTCGGCGCGCTGCAGGGCAGCGAAGAGCGCCTCGCGCGCCACATCACCGGCGCGCCTGCCCAGGGCCTCAAGATCCCAATCACACAGGACGACGTCGGGTACCTCGTCGAAGAAGTCTACAGCGCCCGCAGCATCCTCAGCGGCCTGTCCACGCGCCTGTTCCTCACGCGCTGGCGGAAGCCAGGCGCTGACATGGTCGACGACTCCACACCCGGCCAGAAGCGCAGCGTCCTGCACATGCGCGACTTGGTGTGCATGACCAAGGAGGAGATGGCAAAGCACGAGAAGGAGGTGCTGAAGGGGGATAAGAGGCCGGAGGATGTGTATGACCAGGAGACGATTAGCAGGGTGGAGAGGAGGCTTGAGGAGGAGGAGCGGTTTGAGAGGTTTAGGTGAAGTGAGGTGAGTTGAGGCGAGGTGAGGTAGGGTGCATGTATGATGTGTGGTTGTATGTGTACGCTGTATTCAGTAGGTCTAGAATTGAACATGCTCGCTAAGCGGAATGTGGTGGTTGTGGACATCACTGAGCCATCATTGAACGCATTTTCGCTCTTGCACACGGGTATACACAGGTTGAGGACTGACACCACATCCTGTGAATAACGCAAGCGAATGCGACCAATCAACTTCAGATCGCGAGAGCATGAAAATGACTAGGGCTCCGGGGTCCCACCCTTATCAGTACGCGGCTTCGGCGACCTGGTAAAGCACAAGTGCCACCCACACACCAATATGCATAGTAGTCGCGACCGATCATCAGCCGTTCACATCGGCCCGCACACCGTTACCCACCTCCTCGGAGCATTCGGTGTGCCCCGCCAGGAGGCTCTGATCTCCAGCCGTGCTCTCGCAATCAAATCGCCGAACTGCATGGCATGCACACATGCGTGTGCACACACACAGTGTACACCCATCCACATCGGATACCACACGGATACCACACGGATACCAGATCGGCGAGAGGCCGCGTGTGCAAGATGATATAGGTAGGTTGTGCGCATGCACAGCGTGAGAAGCTCGTGCTGAGCGCTGTTGGATGCAAGTCGCGTGTTCTACCTATATGGACGCGTGCTATAGGCGGCGCAGATGGTGATAGGCCGCCTATAGTGCCCTGTCTGCACGACTCGGACCGGCTTAGCCCAACTTCCCGAATGAGACGAGCACGTGGGACCGATGCGGAATCGATGAGGAGCAGGATGCCGCCCCAGCCAAACGGTGAAGGCGACACGGAAGTGCTATGTAGTATGGGGTTGATCATGGCTGTGGGCCGCCCATTTGACCGTATCGCAAGCAAAGACCCGCTCGTTGGCATGCGCGCGGCGAGATCTGTATATTGTCAATATCAATAGTCCCTCTCAAAGGCTCGCCCTCTCTTTCGCGACATTATCGCCCTTGTTATAGATGACTACTATACTGACTCGCAGTCCTTGCGGCCGGGTGCAGATGACGGCCTCGAAGAAGCGCTGCAGCACCCCACAGAGCCATGTTTGGAGATGCCAATCCAGACGGGGCCAGGCTAGAGTTGTCCTTGGGTAAGCAAAAGTGAATTCTGGGACAAAGCGCCATACGACGGCCAGGGGAACGGGCTCGACGGTCCTGTGCGGCCCACAAGGGTGGGGGCTCGTGGATTAATGGGTGGAGGCCTCGGATGAGGTGATTGATTTTCAGGGAGAGTTAGGCACGATGCTGATAACGCTGTTTTCGAGAACGCTGTGACAACCCAACATTGCATCACCGCGACGTAGGTGTGCGCAATGAGACCGAGGCCACTTACCGGTATTCCCATATCTTCGAAACTCAAAAGACAATCAAGGTGGGCCGATACTAGGGTGGCTGGCATAAGGTACAGTGGTATAGGGGTTTCGTACTTCAACTCCGCACAGCGTTACAAATGCCCCTGTCTCGTTCTTGTTGCGTATCTAGCTGTGGCTCATGAACCGATGGCCCGCCTCGCCTCGACAATCCTTCGGTACCCTGGTTCCACGAGGAAAATGACGCTTGTGTGCTCAAATCGGGCACGCTGGGAACAAACGGCCAGATTTCCTGCCTCAAGCCCCAACGTCAAACGGCGGTCTCGGTGTTTCAAAATCACTCCTTAGGTAGCGGCAGACATCTCAACATCCTGTTGAGGTCTTGACTTATCCTGTTCGATTGAGCACAGCTGGGTGGGGTGTTGTCATTGCGGTTGTTTTTTCCACGGAAAAGGACCAAATGTGCATAAAAAGCACTCGTGAGACGTTGAGAAGTCCATTGGAGAACTGAAGCTGACGCAGATTCAGATGCAAGCACAGCGATAGTGTTACCGCGGATGCGCTCCGTGCCGTGTGTTAGAAAGCTGACAGATGTAGCTGCCGTGCCTGCAGACGGCAGCATGGATCAGCGGCCAATGCAAGGGAAGCGCACGTTGAGAGTTTCGGGATTCTCGAGCTTGCTGTATTGAGCAAATCCATCCATCTGGAAAGCTTGCATCCTCCGTTTGGCCGCTCGGAACCAGGTGCAACGAGATCGTTATGAGGGGATGTTGTTTCAACACCTGGTCTGCGTTGTCGTTTGACTTGCCGTTTTGGAGCATCAGGATGCATGCGAGCGAATTGGTGATCAAGTGGGACCTGGGTCGAAGGATTTGCTTTTGTCATCGTTGGACGTTGGAAGAAGGCTGTTGTTTATGGTGGCACGACGTCATCTGTTGATGGTGCCTGTCGGACGCGGCAGGAGGCGTTGCAGCCCGCTAGACCCTTGCTTGCCAACACTCTGGAGAAGGATACACCCGCTCTTTGTGCTACCTCGGGGTCCCACTTGCGCCTGTCGCAATCATGACAGTTTTGACTGAGACCCAGGATGCAGCTGGACGGTAGGCGCAGTAATTGAGTTATTGGATTGCGCTGAAGTGGGACCGGAGATGAGCGCTCGCGCATACCGAAGAGCGGTCTGAAGCTCTGTGGTTTGGAAGCGCTGTCGCCATCGCATTATGTACAACAAGAGACAGCTGTGTAACCAACTTGCTGAGTGAGGAAGGCGCATCTGAGAAGGAGCAATTGCGATTTGCCGGCAATCAGAACCCTGCTGCATGTGCATGCGTGTTGCAGATGTGTCATCCGACGACATGCAGTAAAACAATGCGTGACACAATCACGACGGCGATTCTTTCGCAGTTGGCCGTAACAGGCAGGCAGGCACTTGGCAAATGGCTGCAGGATAGACCTGCGCTCTGGTATCCATCTCCGCCTCGGACTGATGTAGATTGATGCGCTGTGGCCGATCCAGTACGTGGAGCGAGCGCACATCATCATGTGTAGTTGTGAAGTAAAGACAGTACGGTTAGAATATTCATGTATCTACGCTGTAAAAGTCGCAACGCTTGTAATGTCCTCCAGGTATAACGATGGAAGTGAAGACTATGCTATGATGCAACTTTTGCAGGCCAATCTTGGCAAAGAAACAGGCAGCCAGCGGTGGTTTTTCTCGTAAAGACAGTATATAATCCAGTCGAGGTCGGATACTGGGTGAAGCAATGACCCGCCAATCCAATGAAGCCCAAACAGACAATCGCCAGGGGTATAGTATCCGTAAAAAAAGAAGCAACGTGGGGTAGTCGAGCTATGATGTGGTATCTAACAACATATACAAGGAAATCGTAGAGCTCAGACAGAAGAGAGGGGTGATTAGTTCTCCTCCATAAGAGCTTCTTGGTCGCCAGACTCACGCCATTCGCGCGAGCGTTCCGACAGGCGTTTCACGCCCTGGACACGCTCAGCCCAAAGTGACTCGGAGGGCGACCTGAATGTGTATGCGCGTTGTGAGGAAATGACACCGATCGCCTGCAATACGGCCTTCCTCGAGTCTCTGCCAAACACTGCAGGATGGTTGATCCATTCCAAGCTAGACTCCAATTCTGCATCGAGTGCGTGCATGGTTCTAGCGTCGATGCCCGCTGCGGGGGTGAACGGACTGTTGGCATGTGGCGAGGGGGTTCGTGGTCGAGTGTCTCCGCCACTGCTATGTGTAGGTGACGAGGTCCCAGTGCTGCCGGTTGTGCTGGGAGCGTCGTGTCGCCGTTGGCCTGGAGGCGGCAGAGGCGGCAGCCCTCCCTTGCCCAGCCCCTTCAAAATACTTCGCGTCTCTTTAAGAAGATGGTGTGCTCGTTCATGTTGACCGCGCGAAACTAGCGTAAGTGAACGCGTCAACATGTCTGATGTCAGAAGCTCCATGCGACGCTGAACAACATGCGGGTGAGGGGGAATAGGTGGTGTCGGTGGAAATGCTGTAGAGCTCTTTTTGGGACCAGAAGGTAGTAGGGTAATAGCAAGCAATGAGGGTCTTGGCAGGTGTGAGACAGTTCCTTCCCGGAGAATGTCGCCATATGTGAGGTCGGCTTGGATCAATGGCACTTCTTCTACGCTGAGTGTGCGTGAATCATCTTGGTCGAGCGGGCCGCCTAAGGCTTCCAATCCAGATACAATAGTCTCCCAAGGGTCCTGCAGGAGCTGCTCGGGCGAGCCTGAGTCCGGAGCGATGGCTAGCTGCACTAGAATATCTAGTGACGATTAGCAACATGAAGTATTGTGTGGGATCTGTTGCTCTGCATACCTCGCTTGTCGCCGAAGCGCAAGTCGCCCAGTGCAGCTTCGGCATCTCTTCCAGTAGCCCGTTTTGTGATTTGCAATGCCCCGCTGATCTTAACAAATTTGGCAGGTGAGCCTTCAGGTAGACGTAACTTCAGCCTGACGTTCTGGTGCGAAGTAGTCTGGAGTGAACCAAGACACCCTGCAACACACTCGCGCAGCATCATCCAATCCTTCACGTAGGTGTAGGATGCCTTAGTTCGCGTAGACAACTCGATCATGGTGTCGGGCTTGTGAGTAAGACCAAGGCCAAATGAGTGAATGGAGACCCTGAGCACGATGTTAGCCGGAGAAAGGTGAGCTACGAGCGATGAGACATACTTTGCAGCTTCAGCGCGGGAAATCACAAAGTCCACGCTCTCAACATCTGAAGTGGACGAGTCGCTGATGAGCAGTATGCTTGAAAGCGGATTGCTCGACTTTCGTTGCATCAGCAAATCCATGGCTACGTTGGCGCCATCTACCACGTCAGCACGGAGGCTTTTCTGGCCTACAGGCCGTATCGATTCGAGTACTTTGGGCCAGTCCCTCCAAGCCTTGCCGGTCATACCGACGATGGGAACACCGCCGCCGCTTGAACCAAATGTTACTAGTCCCATGCGGTCACGTTCACCAAGGTTGTGAACGAGGAACCTAAGAGTGTCTCGCAACAAGTTGATCTTCAAGCCCTGCATTGATGATGACACAGGGATGACCACGACGACATCAATGGGTACGTGAACGGAGCCAGACAAGCGTGGTTCTGGGGGACCAGCGCGAGAGCTAGTGTATTCAGTAGGAGCAGTCATTGTCGAGCGCGCAGCGCCGTAAGAGGAGTTGACGGACGAGACTCGCTTGGGTCTTCGATAGTCATCTTCTTCGGTTCCGGAGTGGTCCTGGTCATAATCTGGCATTCCTCTGCTCATGGGGAAGTCCAAGCGGACATCCATCAGAGCCCGTCGCCACAGCTCCAGCTGGCTCCGGTCTGGGAACTGCAGATGGAACGAAGGCAGCTCTGCCACGGAAAGGCTTAGGGTGAGGATGAGGTCATCAGGCGAGTGTTCAACCTGGTTCAGGTGCTTCTTGATAAGAATGGAGCCCTTCAGCGTGCACTTTGACTTCTTCGCCGATCTGGACGCCTTTGTGTTGTCCCACTGGGGCTGGGCAGTACCCTTCTTCTCCTTGACACATATGAGCATCTCAGAAAAGAGATAGCATTCGAGCTCTTGCCACGACTGCCGGTCCTTGCCAACGCGGATCTGACCGTGCAGACGCAGCTTGCCAAAGCGTGAGAAGTCAAGACCGTGCCAATTGTCAACACGAGCATGCAGATCCTCGGTGGTTTCGTCCAGAACTTGTTCGGATTCGTACGGTGTGTCAAAGTCGTAGGCGGCGTGCCTGCTGCGTGCCGGCGATTTGGGGCGCCCAAACGAGCTCTCGGTCGCGCTTGCTAATGAGAGCAAGGGCGCACCTCGCATGTCCTCAGGGTCTGGCCGCCATTTTCCTTCCACCACCTCGACCGTCACCAAACACGTCAAACTTTGCTGTTGCCGCGACTTGCTGAGTGTTGGAAATTCGCTTCGAACGGTTACTGTTGGCGCCGGGATTGGGTTCTTCAAGAGTGCACGGGGGCTGCTGAGGCTGGTTTCCATCGACTGCACGTCATAGTCGTGTCGCCGACCGTCCTGGGCCGCCGCGTAATCTTGCGAAGAGGCTGCGCCCGTTGCGCCACTATCGCTCCGCAAATGTTGACGCGACATGGAGCCACCTCGGTCAGAGCCGCGCTCACGGCTATGGCTGCTGTCCCGTTGTCGTGTATGGTGTGAGGGTGCGAATCGAGCTGAAGCATCGCTGCCGTTGCGAGAACGGCCTTGTGTCTGGCCGCTGGCGGAGTGCATCGTCTGGTTATCCCATGGCGTCGGTGTGTTCTGGTGACTCCTTTGGCTTTGGCTATGGCCCTGGCCTTGGCTTTGGCTTTGGCTGCTGATCTGCGGCGCCTCCGCCTGCACTGAGCGAACGATCTTCTCTACAAGCAACTGTCAGCATTTCTCCGTCGCTTCATTATGAGCGGCCACACGCACCAAGGTCTATGTTGCCTCCTCGGCTGGTGTCAAGGCCGAGCGTTGCGTTACATGTTGGACACTCCTTGGCTTCAAACTCGCGGATGTATTCGTAGAAGCAAGCTTCGTGGGAGACATGGCCGCACGACAGCTGCAGGATACGTTCGCCTCGCAGTGTGTGCTCAAGCGCCTCCTCACATACGGCACAATCGCTGCCTATGAAAGTGCGCTCTCGTCTGGTGCGCGACCTCTCGATGTCGAGCACGCCGGCCATGCCTCTGGCGCTGTGCAACGGTACCTGGCGGTCGACACTGGCGTCGTTGCGTTGGGGGTATGACGAGAAGAGCTTCGCAGTGGCGGTGGATGAAGTATTGTGGGAGCTGCGCGAGCCAGGGCGCAAGCCTCCTAGGAAAGTCATGAGTGCCCTGAGCTCCTAGACAGGTCTTAATAGTTTAGGGAGCAGGTACCGTCGCTGTGATCTGCAGTGGATCTGAACTCGACAACCTTCTCCTTGTTCTTCTTCTGGTGCTTGCGGCCCAGCAAACCAAGTTCCAGCAGGTTGGCTTCGATGAGGTTCTGTTTCTGGGTATGGTGGGGGAGACTTGGGGGTCTGGAGCCAGACAAAGGAGCACGAAAACCGTTCGACATGGAAGGATCCTGGTCGCGGAGCAATTGACTTGTCTTTTGGTCGCTTCACACTCGTTTCAGCATCAAGAGGGCACACGGAGGATCGCTGCGCAGAGCCCGCCGCGGGCCAGGTGACTTTTAGGTTAAAGTCAGGTACCGGCTCGTGTGCAGCGTGCCGGGGTGGGTGTGCGATTCAGGCGAGGGGACCAGGGTTTGCGAGGATACTCGACTGCGCGGCTGCAGCAACGCGGTAGGTACTACTTGGTATGTATGCTTCGACGACGTCAAAATGCAGAGGAGAAGATGCGAGTGGAGACGGGCGGGATTGGCTTGCCATGCTTATATCTCCCGTTCTGCGACCACAACCGAGGCGGGCTGCAGCTACTGCGTTTGCCAGGAAGCCTAGCAGAGAACGGCATGGCTGCAGGCATCACGCTGTACGGTTTCGGTGCCCCTGTCATGGCACGACACGCCAGCGTCCATGCAGCAGGGTACAAGTATCTAGCTGGCGCACAGGGCGGCGAGGAATAGGGAGGCCTGGCGGCGCGGAACAGCTGCGCCACATGGCCTCTCATTGGCTTGAAAATTACGCTCGGCCCCGGCCTTGGGCGCCCATGGGCCATAGTGGCGGGTCTCCGGGACAGCCGTTCCCTTTGCAAATCGCAGGCTGGGAGCACTCGGCACCGCGCTCACTCGCTGTTTGACGATGCAACCGCCCGCCGGCGCTCCAGGGCATTAGGAGCTCTCAGACACAACACGCTGCCAAAAGGGAGACAGAATGATACGCTGCCGTCGCCTAGCCTGGCGCCCGGCACGATTCCCATGACTCCCATGACTCCCATGACTCCCATGACTACTAGATATCGGTAGCCGGAATCGCGCTCGTCACTTGCGCCTCCGGCCGCTAGAAGCTGCTGCCACCCTTCCATTGCCAGGCGAGTCGTCGACGGACTTGCTGCAGCGCCCAACTACCTATGCTGTCCTGATTTCTCGTCCTGCGCTCAGACGTCTGCCCTTTGCCCCATGTCGAGTCAGACCTCTGGTCATAAAGTCTGGTTCCTGCTAGGGTACTGCAGAGATTGCACAGGACCAATTGTCGAATACCTCTACCGGAATGAATGGCAAGCAGTCCTCACAAATCAATTGGAGCAGCATGCTCTGTGCTTCTAGAGTAATGTGACGCGTCGTTCACGCGCTGGAACCTTGATGGGACCGGAAAAGTTAGGTCTTCGGCAGCCAACGACCATCCTGATTCCTGATATTGACCCAAAGATCTGCAGCCAGTGGAACCCTGCTGTTCACGTCGGATCTTCTGTTCCTAGGTCAGGTATCCCAGCCCAGCATTCTCAGTCCTTTATGCAGAGTAACTCTGCCCACAAGGCTTCCAACCACTAATTGGTCGCATCCTGTTCCTCAGCCTGGCTTGTAGAAGGAGACTCCTTCCCATCGACTTGCTTGACGCACCCTCAAACACTACGACGGACGATACTTTTAGCGGCCTGCGCGCGTTGTCATGTAAGAGTTGAAATCTGCTCAGCAATGTCTGACACTCGTCGGTGTCTTATGCCGTCTTGATCAATGGCACTTAGAGCTCGACTGTGGACACGGCTTGTAGAACCATGCAGTTACATATGTTGAAGATGCCACGACGGGCCTGAACTTCGATGGAGAA